>NC_090447.1:988725697-989350697 GCF_031143425.1 Pleurodeles waltl | reverse complement strand
CTCGCAGGGCCTGAAGCACTTCCTGGATGTGGTCCTTACAGCTGCGGCTAAAGACAGCTATGTCATGCAGGTACACAGGGCTGAGGGCCTCCATCTCAGACAAGACTTGGTTTATCAACCTCTGAAGGTGGCAGGAGCATTCCAAAATACCCAAATGGCATTATCCTAAACTGGAAGTGGCCCTCTGGAGTGGAAAAGGCTAACCTCCTCAATGCCTGTTCAGTCCAGTATCATGAGTTGAGGTCAAAAGTACTCAGGAACTGGGCAGCCCCTAATCTGACAATCAGCTCATCCCGGGGATTGGATGAGTGTAGGCAAGAGTCCTTTTTGACATGATCACCCCCACTTTTTCCCTAGTACAGATACTTTTTGACTGAAAGTCCACTGGGTCTCTGCTAGCCAGGCCCCCAATGCATGTGCTCTTTCCCTTAAAACAAGGCAAATGTCTAATTGTAAGCCCATTGGCAAGGACTTTAGCACCCTTGTAGGTCCCTGGTAAATTGTAAATCTGGTACCCGGGGCATAGGTACCAAAAACGTCCCTAAGAGCTGCAGAATGTATTATGCCACCCTAAGGTAACCACACTCAAACACATGCAGACTGGTGTTGCAGAATGCATGAAAAGGTGCAAACCATTTTGAAACCACAACATTGTATGCAATGCCGACACCCACTGCACGCAATACGTAATAGATGTAAGTCACCCCTACAGCAGGCCTTACAGCTCTAAGGCGAGATGCATCATATTACATGTGAGGGCACATCTGCATGATCAGATGTACGCCTGTGAGGTCTAGTTCCATTGCTAGGCATTGCAAGTGTTCAGGAAGCAATTTTGAGAATATGTACTGGGCATTGGTCATCACGAGTGACCTAGCTACATGATGGCTTTACTGAAAATACTGGTGTTTGGTATCAAACACCTCATTTTAATAAAATTGTACTGATGCCAGTAATAGATTTATTATGACATGCAACTAGAGGGCACCTTAGCAGTGCCCCCTGACAACCTGTTAGTCCCTTAATGTGCTGAATGACTTATATTGACCAGCCTGTCACCACCAACGAGTTTCTGACCCCCCCCTTGCAGGTGAGAGCCTGCATTCTCAAGGGCAGAAACAGTGCCTACTCCAGAGGAAAGTGATCACATATCCTCCGGCAGGGTGGTTAGATAGTTAGCATATAAGAGCCATGGGCGTCAAAGAAACTGCTGCCTCTGATATGTGACTGTGGCTCCACCCAGACCTAGAGAACACCACCCCCTGTCTTGGTTCTCATTAGGCACCAGAGCAGGCAGGAAATAAGATATTCAGGAGGCATGTTGCATTTGCAGGCTAGTCACACCCTTAAGGTGGGCTACCTAAAGTGCATCGCCAAGGAAGGGTTTAACCATCTTGTGTTTGGTGAAACTAGGGACTCTAGGTGAGGAATATGCCCACTTTCCCCAAAAAGTTGTCATATAGGCGATGTGGTCAACCAAGGAGTATGTAGCCCATTGACTACTACCCATCACTCCTCTTAATGCTCTTAAATTGAGTATTTAGGGGTCCTCTGATATCAAGAATGCAGACCAATCTACTGGAAACAGAAGGACGGACAAAGAAGAGCCAAAGTTAAGATAACAGAGGTCCTGCACCAAAATTAGCACCAAACCTTGCCTGGCTGCTTGCACTGTGACAGTCACGAAGACTGACTCATACAGAAGCTGAACAGCCTCCCAAACCCTTGAAGGACTGGCCCACCCTTAAAAAACCATGCAGCATCTCCATTGGGGTGGAGCCATACCCCTGCATTGGCAGGCACTGACTGCATCTGCCTGATACTTCGATTTGCTGGGCTTTGGGCCCAACGAGGGAGCCTCTCATCAGGCGCAGGTAGTCGCGAGTCCAGGAGGTCAGCCCCGTCACATCAGCCATGAACCTGGTGGTAGCACAAGCCCACTCTGGTATCCTGGGTGGGGGTGACCTGAGCTCCACTTCCTTCTAGGCAGTGTGCTCTAAGTCATTCCCTAGCAACAAACAAAACGCAGTCAAGCCAAGGCTTATAGTTTCTTCCACAAGACCTTGGGACCCCTCCCCCCCTTCAAAGGGAACAAGGGACACTGGTTAGTGACCCTGATGGGTGTCTGCTACCACAACCTGGTGGAATACGTTGGGTAAGATTTGTTCTGGGGGCACAAGATGATTCCTTGCCATAATGATACTAGCACTTGTGTACCTCAGAGCCTCAACACCATGCCCACAGATGGTAACTAATTGCCTATACTTGGTAGTATTGGTTGTCACCTGGGTCTTTGGCACCATCTCTGCATCACCCAAGGAACCTAGGGTAACCGTGCTAGGTTCTTCCCCACTAACTGGATCAAACTCCTTCCCAAGCACTACCCTCACCACCCCTGGTGTCTTACCTCCAGTGGGAGGCCATGACACTTACTGCTTTTGAGATCCCCCTTTACATGCCCATACTGCCCCCACTCATAGCAGTTGAGGGACTCTTTCTGTTTCTGTGGAGGAAGCCCTTGCTCTGGTGGCCAGATTGGGTATGGGGCCCTTTCCCATGAGAACTCTTATGAGGAGGCTTGAGAGATCTCCTTCTTTTTATCTCACCCCTCTTTTTTTCTGGTGGAAACTCTGACCACCCTTTTAGGAGACCTCCCCAGATGCGTTTGTGGACACTCTGGTGCTGACGCAGAGGTTCACCTCTTCAAAAAACATCCTGGGGTCACTCAGCTTGCTATCCACTAGGTGCTGGCGCAGCTCTGGAAAACAAGCTTCAGGGCTGTGCTCCCTCATAACCAGGTTATACAGTCCACCAAAGTCATCTGACTTGCTGCCCCTCACCTAGCACATCGGTGCCTTGCTAGAGTAATCCAGAATACCCACCCAGGTTTTTGTGGTGAGTTTGTGACTTTTCCTGAACTTCTGGCGGTGCTTCTATAGAGCTAACCAAAACTTGCTGATGAGTATAGCCTTAATGGGGGGCGAACTATGTCTGGTCCTCTGCTTCTAGTATCAGGAGTGTGTCCCAGGAGTGTGTCCCTCCCCACCATGGGCATATACCTCCACAAACTACATCCCCCAATGCTCTTCAGGAACCTTCTACACCCTTAGGGCCACCTAGTAGGATGCAAACTACTTGTCCATGTCATCCCTCACCACATAACTGGACACTAAATCCTTTGCAGGCTGCGGGATCAGCCTGCCTGACCTTAATGCCTAGCTCCTTTAGACTCAGTACATGAGCCAACATGAGTTTCCTCTCTTCCATGGCAATCTCTTTTTCTTCTCCTCCTTCTCCATGGTCAGCCTTTTTCTCTTCTAAAGCTCTCTCTTTCTCAAACTTGAACTTAGCGAGCTCCAATTTAAATTTCCACTCCTCCCTTCTGACCTCCAGCTCCTCTGGGGATAGGCCTTTAGATATAATGCTTCTCCTTGTCTTACGGGGAAGCTCCACTTCATTGGCTCCCTGGCCCACAGGCAGTCCGAGACCTTTCAGTGAATCCACTTTCACATCTTCATTTACTATCACATCCTCCTCCTCTGGGGTCACAGTTGCATCCAAGACTTCCAACCAGGCCCTCAGCACGTTTTGCAGCTCCACCTTCTTTGTGAAGCCCCGCATGGAAATCCCAACACCCTTGGAGAAAGATGTGAGCTGGACCACAATGTAATTCTCTAGCTGAGCCTGCTCACACACTATTGATGCAGGTACAGATGTAGGACCTCCAGTTAGAGACATGATTTTCGGAAAAAGCAAAAATGCCGATCAGGTAGATTTAAAAAAAATTTAAATGCCAATTATAGAGAGTAGGGAAATGCCAATGAAAATCAGAGACAATTGATTTGAATGGTCTTATGTATGGATTGGTAGTGTTCACCAAATTACTGTAAGGCACGGTACAAACACAAGTCCTGTACTCACTGCTGATCACCAGTGTTAGAAATTGGGTATCTAGATGGCAGAGGTATTCACCCTGTCTAAGTAGGGACCACAGTCCTAGTCAGGGTAAGTCAAATACACACCCTAAATTAACCTGTACTTCCCTGCTGGTAGCTTGGCACAGAGCAAGCAGGCTTAACTTAAGAGGCAATATGTAAAGTATTTGTGCAACAGTTAAGACAGTAACACTGAAAACACCACACAAAAAGAATCACCAGAGAAAAATAGATCTTAATTTAATGAACAAAACTAGAGCAAAATGCCAAAAAAACAATAAGTAGGAGTAGAGATACAATTTTTTCAAGAATATCTGCAAAGATAGTGCTTAGAAACATAAAGCACTAACTGGGCCATCTGGTTGCGCATGACTGGGGTAAATCTACAAGTTCAAGCCAACAGCGATGAAATGCTGGTCAGATACAGGAGCCATACAAGGCCTCCTGCAAACATTACCTTGGTTTGGGGATGCATCAATGTTGAGGAGCGATACGAGGAACAGCTGTGTCAATGTGTCGTTCCTGATGCAGTAGGCTGAGCTGCACAGAGATGCGCCGACACCGAACCCCTGAGATGTAGGTGATGCATCATTACTGAGCTGTGCAGTCGGCGATGCAAAGTCCTCATAAAAGTGGCAACGGTGATGCATCAGTGTCAAAGGAAGATGAAACAGTTATTTCCGGCGCAACAGCAACAAAGCATGGATTTTAAGTAGAGACAGGCAGGAAGTCCACTTACAAGGGCTCAGGACTGGGGTGGCACCACTTGGAAAGGCAGGACTCAAAGTTGGCATAGTCCAGAGGCTGTAGCAGGTAAATGAAATATGATAACTGTGGATACACCAATGTTACCATGTTTTACACATGCACCTAAGCACTGGTTAGCAAGGCAGGCAGAAATGTTTGGGGAAAGATCACCCTTAGGCTGTCAGGTCTAACATAAATCAGCTGCAGTACCAGAGTTGCCCTGAAAGATAGTGATGGTTAAAATATTGTAGCAGGTCATTGAGGCAGAAGGCACTGGGTAGACAGACTGAGAAGCTGAAAGTGATTCACCAGAGCTAAAAGCGTCCATCAACAGTTTCACAGTCAGCAAAACTGTGCCGGAGGTTAATTTGGCTTCTGAACACTCCTGAAGCAGCTTACTGGCTCATGCCAGAGTTGTGAGCAGCTTAATGTTCTTGCATCCTATCTAAGATGCAGAATGCCTTTCGATCTTTAATCAGGAGCTGGACCGGCGGTGCTGCTGCTTGTGTACGAGCACAGGCAGGGAGGCAAGCCCTCTGCACAACATGCTCTTCTTCGATGGAGCTCAATCCAAGCAGAGAAAAGCATGGTAAGAAAGACAAACCAACTAGAGACTTGTGAGGCTGCCTGTGCATACCAGAGGGCACGGTAGCCTAATTGGCCAGGAGTTTCAATTCTACCCCTGTGGAGCTTAGATAGGTAGAAGCTTTGTAAAAGACATTTGCTGAGTGTGGGTAGTGGTCAGCGAGGGCAGAGCACTAGAGAGAACCCACTCATGGTGAGATCAACCCTCCACCATCTCTCTTTTCCCCTCCCCTGTAGCAAATAACCTCCCCTTCAGACAATGGACAACAGTCACTCTGGTAAAACAGTTGTATTTATTTATGTGAGTGGCACCAAGATGTTGCCACAGCCGTCAAAAGAGCCCTGTTCACTATGGAAACATAGTGCCGCTCACATAAATAAACATCGTTTTTGCCCCAGAGTGCCCACGTCAGCATGTCAGTCCACTGTCTTTGTTGCAAAGGAGCTGGCAAAAAAAAAAAAATATTATATATATATATATATATATATATATATATATATATATATATATATATATATATTCACTGAAAAGAAACAAACGTTATTAACTATAAATTGCGACCCTGCCACGCACTGCTTATGACCTCACATATGACATTGGTCATGACATGTTCTATGAAATTATTTATTTATACTGGTGACATCACTGTGGTCCCCCTCCGCGAGCCAATTTCGGCTCTGGGAACCCCATACCCCAGGACCTTGTTTTTTTTTATTTTTTTTAAAGGAAAGAGTGGGCATGTGGCCCCCTCCCCGAGCATTAATAGGCCTTGGGGACCCCATCCCCAAGGGCTCCTTATTATAATTAAGGTGAGAGGACTGTGACCATCCTCCCCTGGCCGATTTTGCCCCCGGAAGCCCATGCCCTGGGGTCCGGTGTTATTTTTAGGGGGAGGGAGGCACACAGCCACCCTCCATGGGCTGATTTCAGTGCCTGGGACTCCACCTCTCAAAGTCCAGTGTTGTTTTTAGGGGGAGGGGGGCATGCAGTCCCCTCCCTGGGCCATTTTTGGCCCGGTAAACCCCATCCCTGGGGCCCAGCAATTGTAAATGTGGGTGCCCTGGTTCCAATCCAGGGCACACACCATACATGTTCTCGTTGAGGGCCTCAAAGGCCCAGATGGCTCTCCACATCCAGCACTAGCCAGCATTGGTCCTGCCCACAGGGAGCAGCATTAGGGACCGGGCAAGAGCAATATCTAGATCTGTTTCCCTACCCGCATCACTGCGGGCAGGGAAACAGATCTGTAGTCTGCTCCCAGTGGGGGGGAGCATTTGTTAATCTCCCGCCAGCTGGGAGTTGGTGTTTGCTCCTGCTTAGTGGGAGATTTAAAAATCCTCGCGCCAAATGAGAACAAACAAAGGTTTCCATGCCAGAAGTGAGAGCAAACAAAGGTTTCCATGCCGGTCCGTGCAGGGAAACTGCTATTTCCCGGGGTGGGCTCCCCAAGGCGTAACCTGCGGGCTGATTCTGGGGGATAGTTTAACTGCTGTTTCCCGGGGTGGGCTCCCCAAGGCGTAACCTGCGGGCTGATTCTGGGGGATAGTTTTACTGCAAACGCTACATATTTTATCAATGATGTTATCAAATATGTCATGAGTGATGTAATATGTGGGGTAATTAGCAGTGCATGGTGAGGGTGCGAGTTTTAGTTACCTTAGGGTACAAATTATAGTTACTTGAGCTAACCATAACTGTGACTGCTGAATATCTATAGTTTTGGTCTATGAGCGCAAATTTTAAAAATAGAGCATCCTAGTTGACCAAGACAGATTTTTTTACCTGTCTCCCTCTTTGGTCTCACAAGTAATTTGATTTTCTGGACACAAAATGAAGAGAAATGTTGTGGGAACTTGTGCAGGACATTGGGATTTTGTTCCTGTGCACTGAAGTGACAAAAACAGAACTAAGGTGGCAGGGTAGGAGAACCATGACCCCCTGCAATTTCTCAGGAGGTCCCAGAGGGTTAGCCATCTACAAGGGTTGGGCACAGGGCCTGGCCAAAGACCAAGTCCTGCGGCCAACCCCATTCCTCACACTACCTAAAGCTATGCTCTTTGAGAGAGTTAGATGAATATGGTAAAAAACTAAAACTGAAAAAATACAAAAAAAAAGGTTAGAGACATTATAGTTAGATTTGATAATAAGATTTACTTTATGATGTTAGGTAAGGTAATAAGATTTTAGCTTACATTTTTTTTTAAACCTAGAAATTCACTAAAAAACAATGGTTAATGTGGCATTATTATAGATAGGACTAATGTTTAAAAATAAAAACACACTGCAATTCACAGGTTATACTTTCCGGAGCTAACTTTAACTTGGACCCCTGTGATGGGAACAGTGGACCTTCCATTACCTGGGCATATGGGTGACTCACACTTCTGAAATGCATCATAAACATAATATTGGGAGGATCCTGAGAGCCCTAGTGCCTCCATAAATTTCTGGAACTGGCTCCTTCTCGCCATTATGGGGAGAGTGGCATGGTAGAAATGGTGCTACTGCCCCGTTTTTTATGTACATTACAAAACACCATGTACCACAAACAGAAATCTGTCCTTCGAGAAATAGATAGTATTTTAGTCAAGCTAGTGTTGGCGAGGAAGGCTAATAGGGTCTGCCTGGATGGAAGGTATTTGGCAAGGTACACATAGAGCCTGTTTTCCATAACATCTGTAGAGTTAATGGAGTATCCTTTTGCAACAAGCATAACATGAAGCATATCTGTGAAATCACCCACATGAAGTACATATTATACTCATTTATTGTACTGATATTGAGGTGCGTTAGAAATTCAGTGGCTCCGTGGATATTAATATCGGCAACATATTAAATCTTGAATACTGCTCTAAAACAGTATTTGGATAATATATACCTTAATAAGGTATGTCTGTTAAATACCTCACTTGACATTAAAAGTTTAAGTAAACAGCTTCACTTCTATACAATAGCCAATTATAAGGCATGCACTGCCAGGCATTATAGAAAGCTCTCCATAGTATGTGAAAATACCTTGTGTACACTCCTGAAATGAGCAGACTGGTGAACACCATTTTTTAAATAAAATCTTTTTATTGTTTTTAAAACCAGTTATCTAATACCAGGCCATAAACTGCAGCACTTAACACAGCAGATCGTTTCAATTAATACCCGTGTTGTATATGGGTTCACAGAGTACATTTATACAGCAAATCATTACTAGTGCAATAATGGCAGTTCATAGGTCAGCTGTCTTTGTCTGGAAGTGCTCAGACCCCAGAACCTCTTGTGCTTACGGTCCCAACCTCTTGTTTGTATACCATCTCATCCACTCTAGCTCAGTAGTTCATACAGCGGGACCTCTCTTTATTTTTTTGAAGGTTCTTGCTGTCACTAATACTTGGCAGTATCACTTTTTGCTATTAACAATCTGATTCCAGCCAGGATCCTTTCTCCAAAGAGCCTTCCAGCCCTCCATTATCCCCCGCAGACCCACTTTGGGGTCCAAAGACCTTCTGAGGCTGTGTGGATCTCTGCTGTGTGATAGGACATGCACAGATCATGTTATATGTTCTCCTCTGCTACATTATGTGCATCCTGGGTTGACATGGGCCGTCCCTCCATTTTCCATAGTCTGTTGTACAAAAATAATTAAATTGGGTTAAGCTAGATATGGTTAGCTACTAAATGGTTTCCATTCTGACCTCCTGGCTTTCGTTGTCTTCCACCGCCCCAATGTCCTGCTCTAAAGCCTCTTGTACTCTCCTCAGGGGGTTGGGCCACTTAGCAAGAGGGACCTGTATAGCTCCAGTATATCCCTTTTACCCAGTAGTTCCAATATTAGTTTAACTTCAAGTGGGTTGTAGTCAACTATTACCTTCAAGTCTGTATGATAAGAGTTCAGTGCATGGCACCTGAAGAGTTGTGAAGCTGGAATTCTTCTTTTAATTGTTGAAAAGAAGGGATGTGATTTTAGTCTCACAAATCCCCCAAACATGAAAAACTGGCAACTGTGGCACCTGCTTCATTCAGGTTCCCTCCCAGAAAGTGTTTTGAGCCATAAATGTGCCCACTCATTTAATGTATGAGAGTACTGTGTACCAGCAGAGCAGGGGAAAGCTAGTGACCTGGGGGAGTGAAAGAGGTTGGGATTTTCAATATAGTAGATCTACAATTCCCAGGTTTTCTAGGGTGGTTAACTTCTTATGCCATGAAGAATCCTGTTTGTCTCCAGAAATCCTGTATGCCATGAGGAGCCCTTTCTGTCTCCAAAAACCTGTCTTCTATCTGTACCATCTATGAAACCAAAAAGACACACTTACCATTAAATTTAGAGGCAACTGTGTCCATGACTCCAAGTCACCCCGGGTGTGTTTCATGATATGGGTGATGTTGGTGCCCCATGCCATGTTAGGGTCTCAGGAAATGTGGATGCCCAATAATTGAAATGTCCCCTCCAACTGCTATCAGGCCCCTGATGGGCATTGAGTGCAACATCGGCCATATGTACATATCTAGACTTTTCCCAATTACCAGATAATCCAGAGACATCTCCATATATCTGTAATATTTGTGCGTGACGTGGTAATGAACTCTCTGGGTGTTACAACCAGAGCCGCAAGTCCTATGCATACAGTGACACCGTGTCCTCTGACTCACTGAGCCAAAAAAAACTGCTCTATTGAGCAGGTGTACATAATTTTAACAATGCTTAAAATCGTATTCTTATTTGAACCGTCTCATTTTCTCACATATTTTTAGTAACAAGCCTTTGATTTAAAGCACAACCTATTTGAAACATATGGTGGGGGCGTGGCCTGACGAGGTGGCCGCAAGGACGTGATCCTCGAGTGCTCTCCCCTAACACGGAGGAATCCTCCATAAATCCTAGTTAATCCTGGCATCCTGCTGCGCATCCTGAGGACAGGTGGAGTGTGACCCCTGGGGGACCCGAAAATCCAGGGAGGAGCTCTTTCCAGCCCCGGGGAGCATCAGGGATCCCTGTTCGGCCCGCTTGAGCCGCGAATCCAGCATCCTGCATGCTGCGGCCTGAGGGCGGGGGAAGGAGGCCGCGGCCCACCTATTGCCCGAGGCAGCGTTGGTCCTGCCGGTCGGGCAGAAGGAAGGCTGCCTATAGTCGTCGCTTGGAGTGCTGCCGCCCCTCCGGGCGCATCAAGGAGCGGCGGGCCACTTGGCCCGTGAGTGGACTCCCTCCAGGCCCCATCTGAGTGGATTGAGGAGGAGGCCGCCTCAGGGCGCCGTGGGCCGTGAGGGAAGCCCTGCGTGGCTGGCGGGCCAGTGGTGGCCGTCGCGGTCTGCAAGGCCGGCTGAGATTCAGGAGGGATTCCCTGCGGGGAGGGGCCTAGGAGCCGGCGGACCCGTGGTGGTGGCAGCGGCCTGCGCAGCCTACCGGGGCGAAGCGCCTTGTCCCTCCAAGTGGCGAGCAGATCACAGGCGGAGGCCTGTGCTGCTGGGGCGCGCTCCCCTACCTCGGACGAATGGATGGAGCACTCACCTGGAGTGGAGTGCTGAATCGGAGGTGAGAGCTGGTGGCAGGGGGTCGGGAAGGAGGTGCGTGGAGGACCATGGTGAAAGGAAGCCGGGTTGAGCCTGTCGGACTAGCCCTGTATCTGCACGAGTAACATCAAAGGGCCCGTTAGGGCATACCATCTGAGGTGGGGCAGGCCCACATTGTGCAGCATGCATTGGAATCGCTGGTGCCCATGGCCTGACTGCTGCTTGAGGCTAGGACGTGGGGCTGTGAAGCACCCCTTTGGTGAATGAACTAGTGAAGCCTGGGGGGCACTGAATAATGATCTCACGGGGTGACGGCTGGGTGCCATCCGAAAAAGCATCCTGAGGAGTAAAGGGGGCTCTTGCTGGGACAGATTACCTCTGCCCCTTAGAGGGGCCACCCTGAGACTACTGGGGTACATAAGAAGTGCAGAGATGTGGAAAGATAAAGCGGCAAAAGTGGCTGGAACACGCACCATTACACAATATACTACCCCAAGACAATCCACACAGCGGCTAGCCCTGCATGCAGGCGAAAACAATGGAGACCCTCCTGTGGGGAGACACTGTGGAGCCCACAAGAGCGGACATGATGCACTCCATTCAGGGTCTCCGCTCGGCGCTGAAACAACAGATAGAGACTGTATCCATCAACATTAATTTACTAAGAACAGACCTCTGCAAAGTCACAGAGAAAGTAAACACAGCGGAAACTAACATAGGGTCTCACCAGGGGGAAATAGCCTCTCTTAAAAGACAGATGACCACTGTAAACGCCGAGGTAGCCGAGCTTGGCAGGTGGGCGGTGAATGCAGAGGTACATTCCCGCCGCAGCAACTTGTGGGTGCTAGGGTTCCCGGAGAAATCGTAGGGGACTGCGGCAGAGCGTTTCTTGGAGGATTGGTTCAGATCATCCCTGAGGCCCCGTGGCCTGTCGGAGTTGTTTGTCATAGAGAGGGCACATAGGGCCCTGGCCCCTCCACCCCCCTGGGGGGCCCTCCAAGAGCCATTATTGCAAAAGTTCTTAACTACT
Organism: Pleurodeles waltl; assembly: GCF_031143425.1. Lineage (NCBI taxonomy): Eukaryota > Metazoa > Chordata > Amphibia > Caudata > Salamandridae > Pleurodeles > Pleurodeles waltl. Next base: position 989,338,900 of record NC_090447.1, on the reverse strand, counting down.
GAGATAGAGACTGTATCCTGAAAGCAGCCAGGGAACAGCAAGTCCCACAATATGGAAATTGTACTATTGGCATATTCCCTGACTACACCAAACAGGTGCAGGAACGGTGCAAATCTTTCTTGGCAGAGAAACAGAAACTAAAGGCCATGGGGCTCACATATATGTTGTTATATCCTGCCAAATTGAAAGTCCTCCTCAATGGCAAGGCACACTTCTTTGAGACACCACAAGAGGTATGGGACTGGTTGGAAATTGAGGTGCCGGAAACCACAGTCCAAAGCCGAGAAATCAAGAGAGGGAAAAGGACAGGGGACGAGCGACCAGCTAGAGCTCCTACCGATCCTGTTGGTGAATCTCGCGGGCGAGAAGCGTCAACCAGACAAGAGATCCATACAGAGGAGGATAACGCTATGCGCATGTCGCAGTCGAGCTCGCGGGGGAAGACGAGCTGGTCACCAGAGCGGGGGCCCTTGGGGAAATCTGCCTCGTGCAGCTGGTGCTCCGACCGAATGACGACGTCAGATGTGGCCACTTGTGGGACTTTCCTACTGAAGAACTGAGAGCCACAGTGCTGGAGGCGTAAAGTTGCCAGTTTGGAGCACTGGGGAGTCAGCCACGCAGTGAAGAACATGAGCATGCCAAGCGGACATACTGGAATTACTTTTTCCGGGGTTGATGGGTCGCGAACTGCTACATTGCAATGCTCAGACAATAAGGTGTGTTTCATTTATGACCAGGTCGCTACAGTAAGCAGACAGCAGGATGACAACATGGTGTAAGAAACTGGTTTGGGGAGTGGACTCTTTAGTGGAAAGGTCCCGGTTGGACCGGTAAGGGCTGTGTCAACGTCCAGACACAGCAGAGGGTGGGCTCTGATAGAGGCATGTTCATGCTACGGTTGTCCAGGTGAGGGGGAGGTTACTGGGGCAGTTCTGGTTTTGGTTATCGAAGTTACACAGGTTGTTTTTTGTTACACACTATGATTGGGAGGGTACAAAGACACCCACACTAGGGAGACATGTAGAACATCACACACAATGGTAGTCCGGAATAGTTATACACTTCTCACCTGGAATGTGAGGGGACTTGGCACGGCCACCAAACGATACAGGGTGATGTCATTGCTTAAGTGCCGGGGAGTCAGAATAGCCTGCCTTCAGGAAACTCATCTGACGGATGCTGAAGCGCAGAAACTGGCCAAAAAATGGAGAGGGCAGAACTATAATGCTACTTTTTCATCTTTCGCAAGGGGGGGTACACATCTGGATAGCCCTGGGGGTCCCTTTTGCATTGCACTCTATGGAGGCAGATATATCCTGCTTAGAGGGACCCTGGAGGGTCACCAATGGGAAATACTCAATTCATATGCCCCTAAGACGGACGACCCAACATTCTACCCCGCCTTAGCTAGTGAGCTGACCAGGCACATGGGGCCTGATATCTTTTGGGTGGGGGACTTCGACAGACACACCCCCAGACAGGGGACCAAGCCAAGAATGACAACAGATTTGAAGACCACAATGTCACACCTTGGGTTCTCAGATATTTGGAGAGACACCCACCCAGAATGTAGGTAATACACGTGTTACTCATTGCACTTTCAGTCGGCTTGATCGCATATTGCCCACTCAACATACCACCCCCAAAGTACAGCAGGTATCTTTGTGGTCCGACAAATACACGATATTTGTCGGACCACGTCCCTGTGGTGCGTGTAATTCAATGGGGCTGTCCCTCTTGCACATTAGATAGCTGGAGGTTCCTTTCAGAGATTCTTCAGGATCTGGTGGGTAGACGCGCACTGGCACAATTACTAACATAATACATGGAACATAATTGGAGGTCCACGCACAGGCACGTGACAGAACGGGAAGCATGTAAGACTGTGCTCCGGGGAGGATGTATGGGGTTTATATGTGGAGTACGGAAGACCCTTCAAGCAGAGCTGACTGATAGGGAGGATGTCCTGGCAACATGCCAGCAGGGCGCAGAGCGGGGTCCCAACGCTCAATAGGAGGAAGTTAACCTGCTACATCAGATGATTGAAACCAGAGACAGGCTGGAGCACTACACTTTAAAATCATATCGACAATTCCTACACCGTGAAGATAATAGCTCCGGGAGGCTCCTTGCATGGATCCTCTGACTGGAACAGCTGCGCTCCTTAGTACTCCATCTCAGGAACCCCCGGGGCAGAGAAGCGAACACACAACATGATATAGTCACAGTATTTAGGGATCACCTAGAGAGAGTATATGAGAACCCAGAGGACCCAGACTCAGACACATTAGGGGACTATCTGGCGGAGGTGCGTCTCCCCCAGTTGAGTGAAACGGGACTGCTGGCACAGGAGGCGGACCTTACTCTTGAGGAAGTGATGGTAGCCATTAAATCTCTCCCATTGGGGGGGAGGCCGGGAAGCGACAGATTCACGGGCGAATTCTATCATACGTTTGCGACGGTACTCGCCCCGTGGCTCTTACAATGAAGCGTTCAAAGCCAAGATATTGTTAGACTCAATGCGGGAAGGCTTCATAGCAATGATCCCTAAGTCTGGGACGGCAGCCTCTGATCCGGTGCCCCCCCCCCCCCAGCGCCTCGAAACCCTAACGGGTACAAAGCGCGCTTTATAAATTATTGATTGATTGATTACCGCCCGATCACAATGATTAACCTCGATTTAAAGTCCTGTCTAAAATCCTTGCAGTGCAACTCGCTACCGAGGTGACCCACTTGGTCCGTTCAGACCAGTGTGGGTTCATACCGGGACAAAATACCTCTGCGAATACGCGTAGGCTTATGCATGTCCTTCATGGGGTCGAGGACAGCGATGGGGACTTAGCACTGGTATCGGTAAACATAGCCATAGCATTTGATACAGTCAACTGGGTTTACCTCCTCCAGGTCCTTGACGCCTTTGGGGTGGGACCTCAGTTGCAGTGGTGGGTTGAACTCGTATACACTGAACCGTCGGCGAGGGTCAGAATGGGGGGACAGTGCTCAGACAGTCTCAAGATACAGAGGGGGGCCCAGCTGGGGAGCCCTTTGTCACCACTGCTATTTGCAATGGCCCTGGAACCCTTGGCATGCAAACTTAGACGGGACATGGAGAGGTGGGGTATTATTCTCCGTGGGACATGCCACCTGCTATCGCTCTATGCTGATGATACGCTTTTTTATCTGCGGGACCCCGGAGTCTCGCTTCCTATCTTAATGCAAGAGCTAGCGACCTTTGAGTACTTGTCTGGTTTACGAATTAATTAAAACAAATCTCTGATATTCCCCTGGGGATCTTATAGCGGATCCTACTGGGTGCATTGCCGATCATGCCCCTGCGTTGGGAGACTGACCATTTCCGATATCTCGGGATTATGATAGTCCACACGGCCCAGCGCCGTAATCAACTCAACATTGAGAGGGTGCTCTCAGGCTTGGAAAGCTCGGTACGCTTTTGCAACACCCTCCCATTATCAATAATGGGACGAGTCGCGGTCGCAAAGATGGTATTTTTGCCTCCGTGCTTGTACACCTTGCAAAATTCGCTTGATACACTCCCTCACTCGGTCTTCAGGCGTCTGCACTCATTGCTGGCGTTTCTGGTATGGGAGGGGGGGCCGCTGCAGGGTCAAACGGGAGACTCTTCAGCTCCCCCTCAAGCAGGGAGGGCTGGCATTAACCAATTTGTAGTACTATTATTTAGCCTCCCAGTTACAATACCCAGCGCTCTGGTTAACGGAGGGTGAGCATTGGGGAAAAAAACCTACTCAGGGATGACCCGGCATGAAACCCTGACACAGCTGCTACACACAAGGGCAGAGGTGAACAATCACTTCCATACCAAATACAACACACGGCAAAGCTCTGAATGCAGGCGGTGATAGTAGTCGGCATTGCGCACCCTTTGCACAGGACTTTGAGTTCTGGGATCTTCCGGCGTTCTGAAACTTGGCCGCTACGGTGGATGCTTAACCCTGGCAGGAGGCTTGGTGCTTACCTCTTGCAGACCTCTACCCCAGTGAGACCTTTATAACTTTTGAGGTAGCACGGGATACCTTCGGGTTGAATCAGGGACAGTTCTTAACATATGCCCACTCACCCAGAGGCCCCACTCTTATCTGTAATGCTTTGAGTACTCCTGGAATACAGGGGAGCAGACATCAATCACACATATATAAAGCCATGGTTGCAGATACGCCCATGCCTGTTATGAGGGCTCGAGTGGCGTGGGACGGCGAACTGAACGCACCGTTGGAGGAGCAGTGGAAGGCAATATGTGCTTTGCTCCGTTAAGGGACCTGTAACGCTAGATTCAAACTGATATATTTTAACTATATACATCGCACGTATGTCACTCCTGCCTTACTCCATAGAATTTATCTTAGCAGAGATGACAGTTGCCACTGCTGCAATGCACGACCAGCAACCTTCCTACACTTAGCTTGGGACTGTCATATAGTACAAACCTTCTGGGAGGCAGTGGCCCAAACTTTAGGAGCAGTGGGGGCGGTGAGATTTGAGCGAACCCCGGCAGTGCCTTCTTGGGAATGTTAAGAGAAAAAGGGTAAAAAACTTGAATGGAAATTTGTGCAGTTGATACTGGTGTTGGCCAGGAAGAGTGTTACGTTTACTTGGATGAGTGCGCAGGGGCCCAGCATGCAGAGGTGCCATAAAGACATCAATGAATGGGCATTGGCAGAAGAAATACGCTTACGGCAGGTTAGCAGAGATGAACACCTTGAGGAGGATATACTCGCATGGTAGGGGATGCTTGCAAGGATTGCTGAACTTGAAGAAACGGGGCAGGATGTCTCCCTGGGTACTCAGGAATAGCGGTGGGGGAGGCTAGGCTACGAGAAACAGTATTCGCACAGTCACTGGGAACACAATGAATATCTATGAGGCACACCTACTGTACCTTTGAACCTTGGGATATCATGAAGTAGTGTGGGGGGGGGCAGCCGATGTGTGCAGATGTGGTTATGGCGCAATGTTTAGAATGTGCCAAGAGCTAAAAATTGGAAAAATAAAAAATAAAAATAAAAAGAAACAAATGGCTGCAACTCACACTAGTTGTTCTCAGTTTCTACCTTGCTTTAAAGAAGTATTGCTTACACTTAACACTTCACTGGCAGCTAAAGTGTCCTCTATATAACTTAAACTATACTGGACAAGACTTGTCTCCAGTGCTACACTGTTTCTATTTGCAGAGCAGTAGCTTTGATAAAGTCATTGTTGATGGGATCAATGATGTCATCAATTACGACATTTGAGACCTCATCAGTAATGTCGTCAATTATGTCATTTAATATGTCATGAAGGATAAAGAAGGTTATAAGCAGTGCACGGTGAGGGTGCATGGTATAGTTAGCTCAGTAAAAATTGTGAATTTCAGTCTAATTGTTTTGGTTTTAAATTGTTATGTCTTGTAATAATACAAATACTATCTATAACATCACTTTGATCTTTGTTTTTTCAGTAACAATAGATAGATTTAAATATCTACATATATATCAGTTAAACTTAGCTATAATGTAAATCATTCCTTCTGAAAAGTAATAACTATAAAGTTAAACATTTTTAAACATTACTTACTCTGCTCTGCCACATCCACGCCAAGCAGACTGGCCAGGTCATGCTCCCAATCAATGATGTCAGCCCAGCATTGTGTCATCTGCCACTGTGCCAATGTGGCAGTGCCTAGAGCACTGCACTGTCCCCTACAGCAGCTTGTGTCAGATAGTAGCATTCACCAGGCCTAATGCCTACTGTCGGAGTGATGGGGGAGATGGCACCATGTGTAAAAAAACGAACGCCCATATTTATAGGCTTTGTGGCACAGGGCAGCGCAGCAAGTCACCTTGCTGTGCTACCCTGTGTCACAGGGAAAGGGCAGGAATGCCCAGTTTTTGAAAGAATACCTCACATTCCTGTCCTTCCTCCTACGCTGGCTCCCTTTGGGCAGGCTTGAGCCAACGCAAGCATCCTTGTACCATGGTGTAAGGGTGCCTTTGTTACATGCAGGTTTGTTTTTGTGCCAAAAGGGGCACCTTCCAGCACAAAAACAACCCTGAGAGGCTTTGTATTCTTTCTATGTGTGCTGCAGAATGCAGCACGCTTAGAAAGATGGAAAACAAGGATAAATAAACATATTTCTTCTCATTACATCTCTCCTGGGGAGGCGTATCTTTTTGGCTCATTCCCATACTTAAAAGTCCTTATAAATCTGGAAATGCTTCAAAATCGATAGATGTTGCATGGGAACACCCATGCAACACTCACGGAAACTCATTACCTGGTACAGAGTAATGTAACGCAGTGATTTGCGCTGGGTTACATTACTCGAGATTTATGAAGCCACGCAGGGCCACGTGAGATGGCCTTACTTGGCTTCATAAAACTCACTACGGTTTGCGTTGCTGTTGCACTGTGTTGCATGTTGCAAAAGTGATACAAACCAGGTCATAAATATGGCCCTCAGTGCGTCCCCCTTGCTACAATTGTGCCAGGGCATTCAACCCTTGTGCTGTTCTCGACCACATTAGGCTGGGAGGGCATAGCAGTACTGCCTGCCTTTGCCATAGCTGAGAGAAGGTAGGTAGAAATGGAACAAAAAATGAAAAATAGAAACACAGAGACAGACAAAGAGAAATGAAGAGTAAAAATTAAGTTGAAAAAAAGGGAAAGATGTACAAGAATGGGGTGGATGAGCCTCAGAAGTTGGGAAACAAGGTAAAGCTAGGCAGGACCAAGCTTGAGCATTTAAAAGGGCTGCATGCATGCACAACGTGTCATGCCAGTTCTACATTTTTTTTTACAAGAGAATGCATCTCTGATGTTATTTTTGAGGGCAAGGCTCCAGAGACACATTACACATAATTACGTGCAGATGTGTGTCATTATGCTTTATATTTTAGTAATTTAAGAACTGACGCAAGTTTGCCCTCCCCTAATTGAGACCACTTATGTATGATGACAGAAAAAGTGGGAAAACTGGTAATGAGTGTTGTAGCAATAGAACTAAGAGGGGAAGGCATAGCATTAGCATTAAATAGAAGCAAAGGACGTCAGTTACTTTGGTAGACAAAAGTAAACATAAGGAAAATAAATTGCTAGAAGATGAAGAAGAAGAACGTTAGGATTGGCACATGAGGAAATAGAGACTTTAATAGTAAGGAAATTTAGGGGTGTAAGGCTAAGGAGGGCTAAGACGTCATTTAGAATTGGTCCTTTATAGAGAATTATTCCATTTAAGGATCATCAGAGGGAATTGTCAGGGCAGGGTGGACAGGAACTTGCCATGTTCATCTGGAATAAGGAAAATAATATTGAATGGAGCCAGGTGAAGCCATTGGTTACCATACCACACTGCTGCTTTCTCGTTATTGTGCACTGTTTGTTTTTCAAGGAATAAAATGAGATTTTGATACATTTTTCTTGCCAAAGTGACCCTTCCTTTAACATTCACAATACAGGCGTTTTGATTACCGTCCAAAAACAGACCCATACTGTCAAGCGCGATACACCTTCTGCCCAACTGGCTACCCCGATGGACAGATTCCTGCAATGAAAGATGAGGACACAATTGAGGTCTTTAAACTGCAGGCTCCTGTGTGGGAATTCAAGTATGGTGATCTTTTGGGACATTTTGTAAGTAGAAAATCACTTAATCTTGTACTTTCAACAGCACTTTAAGATTCTTGGATTTATGACTCTAAATCCGATTTGCAGAAGTGACATATTACCTCTTCTGAATAAGAACAACCTTTTTGCGTAGCACTTACTGATACAGTTTTGACATTTTGTAGTGTTTTCTATATCACTTGAACTTGCAGGACGAAAGGTTGGTTCATTGGTATTAATTTTCAAATTTGTGACCTATAGCCAGGGTACACATACATCTAAGTAACAAGCGCTTAACACTGTTTTTGAAGCACAAAGTTCTTTACGTCTTGCTTATGCTTACACCCTTCAGTCGCTGTATTAAATATTTCCTATAACATTTTGTCATTATTTTATAATTATGATCTCCATTTCTGGCGAAAAGAGATCATGCGTGACATTCACCTCTCCTTCCATGAAACAATTTGTTTTGATGTTGCGCCATGAGCGCTCTCTTTTCTGTTCAGTCTCATACTGTAATCTCTGGTAGTAGTACTCTTGGACACTAGCCAAGAGCAAGCCATTTCTTGACAGCCAGGAGGGACTCAAAAACAGCTGCTTTGAGAGTATGAGCTACATGGTGGCATCTCTGAGATTAAAGAAGTCCAAAATTATTCTATTTTTATTTCTTGAACCTATTATATGACCAAGAAATTAAGGTCCATGAAATTGGATATGTTATATATTTTTGCAGGTGGCTCTTGATACTGTTTCAACCTCCTCAATTTCAGATTGCTATTGTTTCATTATATCATTTATTTTGGAGTGACATGATTTTGGCCTGGGAAGTACCTATAGTTTTATTTTGGCTAATTATTATTTTTTATTTTTAACAAACATTTTGTTTTTCAATTTGTTACTCTTTTTTTAATACTTAATGTATTTAAGGACATCTAAATGTTAACTCTACTCTTGTTTATGTTTTAATATTAACTTTTTTTTGCATATATATATATATATATATATATATATATATATATATATATATAGGAGAGGAGCCAAGATGGCGACCGATTCGGACGCCTTAGCAGTGAGCTCCGAGATTGGAGCCCTGATGAGCACAACCGGCCCCGGGGTCGACCACGGAACCGGGGGACCGAGCGGAGCCGCACAAGAGCGGGGAGCGCGCGAGCGGGGCCGTGTAGTGGCGGCGCCTCGGAGGCTCGAGCCCCCGAAGAAAGAAGATCGGAGTGCCCCGGTGCAGCAGGGGCGAAGGTAAGAGGCGGGGGCCTCGGGGTGGCCCTGAGGAGTGAAGCCCGTGCATCAGTGCGGCTTCTCCCCTCACCTTGGCGCCCCCCCCCCCCCTCCCCTCCAGTGGATCCGAACAGAGCGAGTCGGCGGGCCGGGCCGAACCGAACCGGCTCTCCATTGTGGGGTGGGTCGCCCCCGCGGAACACACGAGGGGGTGCGGCAGTGCGGTGGTGCTGCGGCTGGGCGCCGGAGACGGCCCGGCCGTGCCGAATGCACAAGGAGATGGGCGCAGGGGGTAAAGGAAGGAATCTGTCGCGAAGCTGCATGGGCCTCACAGGCGCTCACCCGATCTAAGAGTGCAGTGCCCAATCACATCGGGGATGGCCCCCCCACCGCCCAATTAAGGAAATAATTGCCTCCCCCCCCCCCCCCCAGAGGCGTGGGGATAGTGAAAAAATGAAAAGGGGGCAACAATATGGACAGCAAAAAATAGACGAGGGGATGGATTAACCAGGAGGCTCCCCCCCCCCCTGTGCCACTGCCTTCTATAACACTGACCTCCCCTGCAGGCCTCCCTGCGCTACGTTGGCGGGGGCTTACGGACACGCGCAGGAGCGGTGTCGGTGGTGGACCACTGCGGGCATCTGGGCCGCCTGGAACCCCCAAAGGCTCTACACAGGTTGGGCACCCTGCGGGAGCACCTGCACACACCCCGGGACCGGAGCACCCAACCAGTAGCAGCAAGACCCCCCCCCCCCCCCCAATTGATCCAATCGATCCAGCACAAGGTCCCACAGATAGATCTGACAGACAGGGCCCACAGGCAGGCTATAGGGGCCTCAGTAGGACAATATACGCCGAAAGAAGAACCGGTGCTCTAGGGGCGCCCGGCTGGTCATGAAACGCATAACAAAGCTGCCCCCTTGCTGGGGGAGTTACTCAAAAGATAAAACAATGGCTGGGAAGTCCAAGTCCGCTAAAAATCAAGAGCGAAATGTGCCTGGCCTGGCGCCCAGCGACCAACAGCAAATCCCAACCTTGCAGACACTGGAGAGCACACTCCAATCCCACTCTATACAATTCGAAAAAGTGCTACAGGCAATCATGGACACTAAATCCTCGCTAGAACTCAGAATAGACACAGTATCGCAAGATCTGAACCTACTCAGAGTGGACCATCGGAGCTTGTCAGAGAGAGTGAAAACGATGGAAGACACCCTGGGCAAGACGAGCCCTATGGTCTCGGAAAACCAGAAACAAATTCAGCGTCTGGACGCAGAGGTGAAGATCCTATGGCGGCGTGCCGAAGAAGCAGAAAGCAGATCCAGGCGCAAAAATGTTCACTTCGTAGGGTTAACTGAGAAATTACCAGAACAGAGCTCGGAACTATTCATAGAGCAATGGCTAATTAAAGAGGTGCTGAGTGGGTCCCCCTCGAAGTTCTTCTCTGTTGAAAGGGCGCACAGAGTCCCGGGAAGACCGCCATTGCCGGGTTAACCACCCAGACCATTAATAGCGAGATTCCTAAATTATAGGGACCAAGACCTGATACTGCAGCAATTCCGCAGCAAAGGCCCATTCTGACATGAGGGCTCAGTGGTCCATGCCTACCCAGACTTCACACAAGAGGTACAGAAACAACGGAACTCCTATGTAAAGATTAAACAACGACTTCGGGAGCACAATATCAAATATGCTCTCCTTTTCCCTGCCAAACTGAGAGTAATTTCAGAAGATCGCACCCACATGTTCACCTCCCCCGAAGACGCCTGGACCTGGATGCACGCTAAAGGCATAGCGCAGACTAACGAAGGAGTGAATGAAGAGGAGGAATGGCTGACCTCCACATCGAGGAAGCGCATCAGGAGACGCCCCAGGGGTCAACCCACGGAGAGACAGGCAGCGGAGGCAAGAGCAAAAGTGTTGAAAGAAACCCCGTTGCTCATGCAGAACTCTTTTGAGACATTCAGGTCGGGCCCCCTGGCGGGCTCGGACTCGGCCAGTTCGGACTCCGCGATTACAGAAGCGCTCAGGGGCCCGGAGATCACCCCTAGAACTGCAGACGAACTGTGAATGGTAACAACAAGACGGCCTCCTCAGCCCTGTCGGGGCAGCAAGCGGCTAGGGAACAGAAGGGGGACCGCAGCAGGAACCGAACTGCCAGTCATGTTGGCTGTAAAGAGTATCTTTTGAACAATTAATCCCTACCTGCTGTGATCGCTGATTAATATCTGTGTGCATACGGAATGGGGGGGGCTAACATATCGGGAGCGCCCACACTTACATATGTACATACACGCAGACTAAGTCTGTGGAAGGATGTGAGCTCCGTACAAAGGACACATCTGGCACCTAAAATGGCTCCCCCACAGGTATTCGTACGGATACAGGCCTCACCAAATAGTAGAGTGTGGTGTGTTTCAATGCGTGATAGTAGTTGGTTAAGGGAAATAGTTAGAATGGGGGGAGGGGGGAGTTAAGTTTTATGTTATAGGTCAATTTAGTGGACAGGGTTTACTACCGCGGATGTCAGTCTTAAACGCGCACCCGGCGAAATGGGGGGGAGCTCGGAAGGAAGTCGCAATCCAGAATGAGTATTGTGAAGGTGCACCACACAATAATACATGTCCCAACGCACTAATGTACATGCACACCAATATGAAATAGTCACGTGGAATGTGAGGGGCATGGGCACGCCAGGCAAAAGAGCGCAAGTGCACGCACGTCTCAGGCGCCAGAGGGTTCACATAGCTATCCTACAAGAAACACACTTACTGGAGCCTGAGCTACAGGAGATCCGCGGGAAATGGGGTGGGCAGATAATAGGCACAGCCTACTCAGGATTTGCTAGGGGAGTACTGATATAGATAGCAGGCGGCGTCCCATTTGTCCGAACTTCGTATAAGTTAGACCTAGGGGGCAGATACGTAATAGTATTCGGTCATAGTAGAGGAACAACTAGATGGGAGACACTTAACGATTATAGGGATTTACGCCCCCAACAACACATTGGCGGGATTTCTGGGTACACTCTCCCCGGCACTACTAGTAAACCCCGCAGCCCCGGCCATATGGGGGGGCGATTTTAACAGCTTACCAAATGCAGTGCTGGACAGATCAAACCCCCCCAAGAAAGGTATAACAAACAGAAGTGCTAAGAGCCCTTTGCAGATGTGGGCGGAAGGTATGAGACTATACCACTTATGGCGCATGCAACACCCCAAACAGAGAGAATACTCATTCTATTCCATACCCCACAAAGTACACACTAGAATAGATAAAATCTGGGGCACTGCGGATATATGCACATTGACTAACGGGACAGAATACCTGGCTAAGACACTATCTGACCACTCACCACTCAGAATGATAGTAAAATGGGGAAGAGGACGCTCAGTGATCCCTACATGGCGACTACAGCCAGAAGCACTCCAATATCAGGCATACGCAGAGGGACTGGACACGACATTGAGGCAGTACTGGGAAATTAACACAGACTCCGCGGGCTAGCGAGCGGCAGAGTTGGAGGCGCATAAGGTGGTAGTCAGGGGGTACTGCATGTCGTCCACCTGGGGGGGTTAGGTGCACCCTACACTCGGAGATCAGCAACTTAGAAAAGGAACTGAGAGCACTTGAAACAGCGGTGGCAAGGAGGGTGGTACCATATACCGCATTAAAAGAGGTGCGTATAAAATATAATGAAGCAGATTCTCGCCTCCGTAGACACGACCACAAATATCATTTAATGGGGCTACAGTCGGAGGGTGACAGATCAGGCAGGCTGCTGGCGTGGCTCCTGAAGGAGGACCGACAGCAGTCTCCAATAGGGGCCATAAAACTAGACAACGGCGAGACAGTCACCACGCAAGCAGAGATAAATGGGGCGTTCAGGGAATACTATACGAACCTCTATGCCAAACGAGCGGCCTGTACATCCGCACAGCTCGCATCCTTTCTTGCAGGATCTCAATTGGCACAACTATCTCAGGAAGATGGTGAGAAACTAGAGGCCCCTCTGAGCGCAGCAGAATTGAACGTAGTATTAGCACAGATGCCCAGGAACAAAGCGCCGGGAATAGATGGCCTTCCTTTAGAATACTACGCAAAGTACTCAAAACATTTAAAGCCTCATCTGTTGAAAGTATTTGAGGAGGCTTGGAACCACAAGGCATTGCCCCCCACGCAGAGAGAAGCTATGATAGTGGTCCTACCTAAGCAGGGGCGGGACCCCACGGACGTTAAATCCTAAAGGCCACTTTCACTCTTAAATACTGACTGTAAAATCCTGGGTAAAATACTGGCTAATAGGTTAGCACCCGTCATCCACACTTTGATACATGCCGATCAAAATGGCTTCATCCCCAAACGCAACACCTTTTTTAAATATCTGCAGATTGCTGGGAGTGCTGGGGGGCACTCCGCCGGAGGCGTATGAGGAAATGGTGCTTTCACTGGACATCAAGAAGGCATTTGACACACTAAGGTGGGACTTCTTATTCGCCACCATGCGGAAAATGGGAATCAGCCCTAATTATATACAATGGGTACAGACACTGTACTCTAACCCGCAAGCTCGTGTGAAAATGGGGAGAGTTGTATCTGATAGCATCCCGATTGCTAGAGGCACCAGATAGGGATGCCCCCTGTCCCCCTTGCTATTCGCAATAGCAATGGAACCATTGGCGACCCACCTGCGGATAATGGAGGACAGCTGGGGTATACTCAGGAATGGGGCGCACCATATAATATGCAGACGACGCCTTAATATACATGCGGAAGGGAAGCGAGACGATCCCGTTAGTAATTTCACTCCTGACCGAATTCGGAGAGATGTCAGGACTTGTAGTGAATTGGGAAAAATTGTGCGTGTTCCCCTTGACCATAAAGCCCCTGTCAAGCAGAGAAACATCCCCGACTGGGCACCTGAAATGGTGCTTTGACTCATTCAAATACCTGGGGGTGCAAATATATCACAGACCTGAGGATCTTAGAGATGGAATCTTGGGGAGAGCACTGGCTTCCATAAAAGGGTTGTTACGTTTTTGGAGTAAACTATCACTATCACCGATGGGCAGAGTGGCGATAGGAAACATGCTGATATTACCCAGGCTTCTATACTACTTTGCGGCACTGCCGCTCTTGATCCCCAGGAGTTTCTTCCAAGATTTGAACGGAACTTTGCTGCAACTCATATGGGGGGGGGGTGGGGTAGAGCACGCGTCGCACTCACTACACTGCAGCGCCCAGTGATTGCGGGTGGCCTGGGTGCCCCTAATTTTGAACTCTACTATGCGGCTGCACAGCTACAGGGGATACTAAGCTGGATGCATAGACCCACGTTGGCAGTGTCGGCATGGGTACGGACGAGTTTGCGCAGTGCACCCTTGGTCGCTTGGCTGGCAACCAGGTCTCCGAAGGGGGCGACCAACAAACCACTTATGCTAGTGGCGCATGCATGCTGGAAGAGATATATCCAAAAGGGCCGCAGCGTGCTCCCCTACTCGCAGCTCCTTCAGTTAGGTATGGTCCCTGGTTGGGAAAGAGGGGAAAGAAAACACTCGTTAGTGGCCTGGACAGAGGCGGGCATAGTGACGGTAGGTGACTGCTTTGAGGAAGGAAAATTAATGCCTTTTGAATCGGTACAGGACCTCACCTCAGTAAATCCTAGGCAGTTTATGACATATTGGGCCTGATTCTTACCCCTGCCAGAACACCGCACCGCGGTCGTCAGACCGCTGCGGTGATTCTGGGATTTCCACTGGGCTGGCGGGCGACCGCCAAAAGGCCGCCCGCCAGCCCAGTGGAAATCAACCTTCCCACGAGGACGCCGGCTCTGAATGGAGCCGGCGGAGTGGGAAGGTGCGACGGGTGCTGTTGCACCCATCGCGTATTTCAGTGTCTGCAAAGCAGACACTGAAATACAAAGTGGGGCCCTCTTACGGGGCCCCTGCAGTGCCCATGCCATTGGCATGGGCACTGCAGGGGCCCCCAGGGGCCCCACGACACCCCATACCGCCATCCTGTTCCTGGCGGCAGAGCCGCCAGGAACAGGATGGCGGTATGGGGTGTCAGAATCCCCATGGCGGCGCAGCGAGCTGCGCCGCCATGGAGGATTCTTATGGGCAGCGGAAAACCGGCGGGAGACCGCCGGTTTTCCTCTTCTGACCGCGGCCAAAGCGCCGCGGTCAGAATGCCCTGCGGGGCACCGCCAGCCTGTTGGCGGTGCTCCCGCCAACCTGGACCGCCGGGGGTCAGAATGACCCCCTATATGCCATATGCCATTCCATCAAGAAGACGTAGTTGGCAGGAAACCAAGAACCAATGATCTCCCCCGTACTGCACCACATGCTGCAATATTACAGCCAGACAAAGGTCGTGTCGAATCTATATAAAACCCTGAATAAATACCCTGCACCCAACCTGGAGAATGCACGGGTAAGGTGGAACGCTGTTCTTCCAAACCCAATTTCGCAAGAGGAGTGGGCGAAGGCTTTACATCACACACAGGGGGTATCGAGAAATCCCAGATTTCGCTACACGCAATTTAACTACACACATCAAATGTACCTCTCACCAGCCAGGATTAAGCGTATGCTCCCCAGCTCAGACCCAACCTGCCCAAGATGTAAGGCCCCGCTGGCACACTTCTACCACATGGTTTGGGATTGTGCCCAGGTGCACAGGGAATGGAGCGGAGTAGTGGAGGGGGTATCAGAGTTGACGGGGTTGATGCTCACAGTGGACCCTAGATCCTGCCTGCTGGGTCTGAGACAGAGAGATAAGAAACATAAGCACCTACACAAGTTCACAGTCCTAACATATGTGATGTACAAAAGACTGATGGCGATGAACTGGAAATCGGCCACAGCTCCAGATCTGAAAACCTGGCACAGCATGACACTGAGATGGTCTAGCGCAGAGTTAATGGTACTGCGGAAATCAGCTAGGGAGGGCCACCAGCAGCATACAGGTAGTGAGGTCTGGGAAACTTTAATAAGCAGACTAGAAGCCAAAAGCGATGAGAAACCGCCATGAATTGGAACATATGGCGACCCTGAGACAAACATTCTTTTACCTAACTAATCTTCATACTCCGAGTAGGCTGGACGGGACAAATTGTATAATCAGAGTATGCTCCCACACCCACCTCTTCCACCAGAAGCAGCCCACAGTGACTATTTAGAGCAGACCTAGTGCCCCGCACAGGAACACAAAGTCAAGGGGACCCACATACCACAAATTGTCACTAAACTGGGTCTCCCCCACCAAAGCAAATAACTGCATATTCTAGTAAATGAACATAACTAAGCCAGGGCACACAAGTCCATTAAAACCACATGGTTAATTTGATCATCCAGAAACCGCATTTGAATACCCTTTAAGCATAATGACAAGACCTAAGTTAAGTTTTATTGTTAATTTGTGTGATAATTGTGCAACAGATCTACCATATCCTGAAACTGTAAATGTTAAATGATGGTAATGGATCTAAAGTGAAAATACAATAAAAACATTAAAAAAAATATATATATATATATATATATATATATATATATATATATATAGTTGGTTATGAAAACTTAACAATGAAAAAAAAATGTAGAAATTCACATTTGAAAAAAATAATTAAAGTGCAGTTATTGTTACGAATTAAAATTTGAAAAAACACTGAAATGTGCATATTGTTAGGGTCGCAATACACAACTCTCACAACAGCCTTTCAAGGACACTTCATGCACTTTCGTTCTGACCTTTCCTTCAGCCAAGTTAATATTCCCTTCAGTTGGCCTAGTAATATATCTGGGTACTCCGCTCAAATGCGTAAGGTGGGTTGGTCAGCAGTCAGTAGGCACTGGCCTGACAATCTAATGGGAACTCATAAGCATTCGAAAGATCGTGGATCTTCTGAGGAGTTCAGTAACAATTAAACTTTGGATGATCTAAGATCTCACAAGATCTCAACATCTCAGAAGCCATCTTGGGGGCGGTTTACCATGTAAACCATACCGAGGACCCACTTCGTTGCTCTAGCACAAGAGTTACATCAGTGAGAACCTACCTATTTTATTGGCTGCAGGGTCAAATCAGATCAGGACTTATAAAGCGCAACTACTCACCTGTGAGGGTCTCTGTGCGATAAGGGGGTTAGTCCTCTGAGCTTCAGTTGAAGAGCCAGGTTTTAAGATCCTTCCTGAATTGCGGTAGCAATGGTGACTGTCTGAGGTGCAGGGGCAGGGTGCTCCAGCTCTTAGCCGCGAGGTAGGCGAAAGGTCTTCCACCAGCCGAGGTCTTACGTATGTGGGTTACGGTGGCTAGTGCTTGTTGAGCGGAGAGGTCTGGTGGGGGAGTGGAAGGTGATGTGGTGGTTGAGGTAGGTGGGGTCCTAGGTCATGGAGGGCCTTGTAATCATGAACGAGGAGCTTGAACTTTTTTTTTTCTCAATAGGAAGCCAGTAGATGTCTCTTAGGTGATTGGTGAGATGTTCAAGGCGGGTAATGTCTAGAATGAGTCTGGCAGAGGCGTTTTGGACTTACTGTAGTTTTTTCAGATTCTTCTGAGTGCTACTGGTGTAGAGGGCATTGCCATATTCAAGTCTGCTGGTAACCAGGGCATGGGATATGGTTTTGCGGCAGTCCTTTGGGATCCATTTGTAGATCTTCCGGAGAAGTTGGAGTGTGTAAAAGCAGGAGGATGCGACTGAGTTGACTTGGCGGGTCATGGTGAATGGTGAGTCCAAGATGAAGCTGCACGCATAGTTTGTTGTAGTGGGAGGGGGGGTGACAAGGGTCGATGGACACCAGGAGTCGTCCCAGGCTGATGTGGACCAGGATGAGGATCTCAGTCTTGTCAAAGTTGAGCTTGAGGCAGATGTCCTTCATCCAGACGGCAATTGCTTCCATTCCGTTGTGGAACTTCTTCTTGGAAGTAGGTTTTCGGTCAGTGAGATGATCAGCTGGGTATGATCAGCGTAGGAGATGATGTTCATCCTCTGGTTCCTGATGATGGATGTGAGCGGGGCCATGTAGACATAGAAGAGTGTGGGGCTCAGGGAGGATCCCTGTGGAACTCCACAGCTGATAGCTGTAGGTTTTGACAGGTAAGGTGGGAGTCTGTCTCTCTGTGTTCTGTCAGGAGCGTCTCCCTTGTAGGGTGTTTCCACTGATGCCGGCTGCGTGGAGCCTGGAGCAAAGGGTGGGGTGTCAGACCCAGTAGGATGAGGGATACTGTATGGCCACGGTCGAGGAGTGAACAGCTGTCATCTGTGGTGGCAAGGAGGCCGGTTTCCGTGTTGTGGTTGAAGCCTGATTGAGAGGTGTCCAAGATGTTGTTGTCCTCTATGTGCTTACGGAGCTGAGCATTGATGGCCTTTTCGATGCAGCTGAGACATGGAGCAGTGGGTTTCTTCAAGAGCAGGCTGATCTCAGCATGCTTCCAGTCCTCTGGGAAGGTCTTGTGATCCGAAGCTGACGTATATGTCTTCGATTTTCCGGGGGAAGAAGTTGGTTAGCATGTCACAGAGGTCTTGAGATGGAGGGATGCTTATCCTTTCTGACTGAGATTTGGCAAACTCTTTGACCACAGCGAAGAGCTCTTTGGTGTTATGGTTGGTGGCGCTGATACAGTCATGAAGGGTGGCTTTCCTGGTGACTCTGATGAGGTGGTGGTGGGTTTTGGTGGCAGCTTTGAAGGCCTTGAAGTCTTCCAGGGACTTAATGTTCCTTCATCTTTTCTCTAGCCGTCTTCTGGTGTGCCTGGAGTGCGGGGTAGAGCCAGCTGGCCTTCTTGAGGTGGTGTTTAGTTGAGGTCTTACTGAGAGGTGCTAGGGTGTTTGCGCATTCAGAGATCCATTGGTGGAAGTTTCCTGCTGAGATGTTAGCGTCTGCGGTGAGGGATGGGGGAGACTTGATGATGGTGTTGGAGAGCAGTTCTTCGATGATCTGGTTCTATTTGCTGCTTTGGGCTCGGAGTGTGAGGAGGTGGATGGTTGGTAAAATGGATGTAGTGGTGGCCAGTGAAGTGTTGGTGTGTTGTCAACGGTGATGTTACTGCTGTTGGAGAAAATGACATAGAACATGTGTCCAGCGATATGTGTTGGCGAGGTGACCAGTTGCATTAGTCCAATTGTGGCAAGGTTCTCGAGCAGGGAAGTGGTGTTGGTGTCATTGCCATTTTCAATGTGGCAGTTGAGGTCGCCGAGGAGGAAGTAGTTTGAGGAGGTGAGAGCGTGAGGAGAAATGGTGTCAATGATGAAGTCGCTGAAGGCTGGACGGGGGCCGGGTGGCCTGTAGATGAGGGTGCCACGGACGGTTGACTTGAGTGTGGCGTGTATCGAGAAATGGAGGTGTTCGAAGAAGGGGGAGTGTTCTTCTACGTTTGTTGTCAGGCTGAGGGAGAGTTTGTGTATGATGGCCGTGGCGCCGCCCGGGCAAGAAGGCCATTCTTTGCGGAGCAGTTTGTAGTCACTGGAGATGTCGATGGCGATGGCTGGTTCAGATGCGTTTGTCCAAGTCTCAGTGAGAATGGCGATGTCTGGGCAGATGGAGTCCAGTAGGTCCCAGAATTCTACGACATGTTTGTTCAGCGGTCTGAAGTTTCATTCAGTAGTCTTTGGCAACCAGCAGAGGCAATCAGTGATCCCCATCTGCTTCAGATGAACAGTGAAGGAAAATGCCACTTTTGGCATGGTCACCCCCCACTTTTTGCCTAAGTGTTGATTCCAGCTTTAATTGGAAGATTGCTGGGACCGGGGCTAAATAGGCCCCAGCACCAGTGTTCTTTCCCTAAAACTGTACCTTTGTTACACTAACCTTTGAACCCCTCCAGTACTCCTTCAAACCCCCCTGGTCTGCCCTCTGACAACGTGGGTACTTACCTGCAAGCAGACTGGAACCAGAGTACCCCCTGTCTCCATAGGCACCCACGTTATTTTGCCTCCTGTTTGACCTCTGCACCTGACCGGCCATGTGTTGCTGGTGCTGGGTGTTTGGAGTTGCCTTGAACCCCCAACGGTGGACTACCTATACCCTGGAAATTTAACCCGTAAGTGCGGTACTCACCTCTGAAACTGTACTGTACTTACCTCCCCAGGAACTGTTAAAAATTGCAGTCTACTTTTAAAATAGTTTTTTGCCATTTTAATTAAAACTGTGTACAATATTGAATCTATTCAAAGTCTCAACTATTACTATGCAAAGTACCTTTCATTTAATGTACCTACCTGCTAAATGAATCTTGTGGATCTAAAAATAAATGAACAAAATAATATTTTTCTCTATAAAAACCGATTGGCCTGGAGTTGTCATTGAGTGTGTGTTTTCACTTATTGCTTTTGTGCATACAACAAATGCTTAACACTACCCTCTGAAAAGCCTAACTGCTGACCACACTACCACAAACTGAGCATTAGTATTATCTATTATTGCCACTGTCAAGCCTCTTGGGTAACCCCTGGACTTTGTGCACACTATATCTCATTTTGATATAGTATATACAGAGCCAGCTTCCTACAAACACCCTAAAAGAAAACAAAATAATAGAACAGAAGCTAAGTGTTCTCTTTAGGAGGACCTCCCAGCATCAAGTGAAGATTTCACAGCAGTTGAAAAGATGTAAGATGCTACAGAAATGATATGCATTCTTTTAATAACATCTTAGAATAATTGACTTAGAAAGGTACAACCCAACCTTTAAGAATTCATTCACATCAAAGAAAGGCACAAGCCAGCCCTTTAGAGCTGGGCCAAATGAAAAACAGGGATAAGTGAGTCCTTGCTTCCAGTGAGTCATTGAATAAGGAGGGAACATGTCTCCACTTTGGTACGAGCTACAGCAAATTCCTGCTGCACGCTGCAAGAAATTGTTGTTTCCATGCTGTTTCCATGAATAAAGACAAAAAACATATATATTTATATTTGCAGTTGATTGGGTTGTTTCCTGATCAGTGTTTATATTTTGTAGGCACGCACGTCTAGCATGCATACTCTCTGCTTCCTATGTTGCTCATAGCCTATAATCTACCACAGAATTTTCCACCATTCAGTATACTGGAGAACAAAGGTAGCACACATGTGGATGTCACTATGATAAAGTGGAGGCAGCAGGGAATACATCAGAGTTTCTCTTGGCAGTTGTTCATTGTCTCTCCTACTGCTCTTGTTTACAGTTGCAACTATACTCTGTCCCCTTCAAAACCCACATGCAAATACTGCACTACTTTCCCCATGACTCTATCTTGATCCCTTTTGGGCGTGGTAATTTGAGGTTTCAGAGAAGACTAGATTGTGACGGTGAAGCAGGGACCCACATCACTCCTGCAAGAATCTTGAGGTGTATCACTCAGGTTAGTGAGTACTATAATGTAATGTCAAAAACCATAACTGGCAACAAATGCAATGCTCCTGATCTCTCCCATGGTATGGGATGCAGTTACAAATGTCCTAAATAAGATTACATATGAGATTACATATTGTATTACTCCTAATACAACAAAGAGATGACCATACATTTAGTGTTAAGTATTGGTTTGAGTATGTATTGTTATTTAATTATGTTATACTTTTAGGTGTTTTACCTGATTGGACTAAAGGTTATGAGGTCATAAACATTGTATTTGGTGTGCAAACTGCAGAAGAAGAGGAAGGATGGCCCACTGTGGACAAGCCTCTATCTGGATTGGAAGGAGTTTCTTGGTCTCTGTTGGTCTCTTTCTCCAGTGGCAGTAGCACTGTCCTCCCCATTCCCTTTGTGGGACGTAAGAGGTGGGTTGCTATGGACTTTGAGGAGAGGGTTCCCCTGCACTACTGCAAACCATTTCTGGCTAAATATATCTCAGGAAGGGGTATCACAAGCTGCTGGAGGACAGTGGGTGACCTGCAAGTGGCCAAGGAGCTGCGAGACATGGGGAGTGCAGGCGGGTAGTGTAGTCTGTCTTGAGAGGCACATCCAAGGAAGACTGCAAGGAGTTTGAGGCAGGATGGCAGACCCCTCTGCTCTTCCACATCGGGGGGAAGAGCAATCAAAATTTGAAATGGCCCATCAAACCAGTCTCCTAAAAAAATAGAGGCAGAGAGTCTCTAAACTTACACTTCTGTTGGCCTGAGTGTTCCACCAGGAACAACATGTAAAGTGACCTGCCCTGCCGAGCCCAGCCCAAAGAACCCATGGATACATCCCTTTTTGGTAGCTGCTCATGTGTGTGGTTTCCCTGGTTGTAGTGGTGTGTCACTTGATGAAGAGACATCCTCACAGAAAAAACATAAGCACATCATTGGGTGCTTAGGATCAAACAAAAAAGAAGGAAATCTGTACAGACAACACAGCTGACATTTGCCTTGTAAGCCCCACAGGTTTCCCAAAATTTGCATATTCTGCGCCCTTGCCTCGAGAAGCCAGAGGCACCAAGGTAGCAGTAAAAGTGTCCTGGGAGGGCACCCATGGGCAGTGGAAGCCCCCCTATAAGATTTTTGGATTCCTAGACTATTAGAGATTGTTGTGAGTCTCATAGGGCATTGGATGTCAGGAATAAGCCATAAATACTACAAAAGTAACTTGAGAGTAAACGATTTCAACTATTTAAGCTTTAGGCTTTCTGATTTGCATGGATGGCCAGAACAAATATCTAAAAGCATATCACTTTTGAAACACAGAGCAGCATAGATAGACACATTTGCAAGGTGCCACATAGGCAGCTTAGTATCACTGGCTATTGAGATATACAGAGCCCATGCCATAAGCTCAACTTTATGGCTTGGAGCTTTGGGGGGCCTCTAACATGGATAAACTTGAGATAGACAAGAATGTCTAGATAAGCTCTTTATTGAAGCAGCCCAAAAGTGCCCATATAGTGCTTATAAGATCCACCTGGCTTATAAACTATAAGTGAGCATGCAAACCTAAGGCCAGTTTTTTACTAACTTAGAATTTGGACCATTAAGGAACTGCCTTTATACTGGGAGGGACTCATGGATGTCACAGAAAGAGCCCAAACATATAAGATCCCTTGGCTGAAAAGGGTAAAGACTACACTGGTAGACCTGGTTGTCAGAGAATATTGGACTAGGACTTTTTCTCTTCCTTTAAATGCCAAAAGGATTGTGAAGGTAAAAATGTGGCACTGCACTTAAGAAAAACTGCAGCTATCATCTACTATAGGTAGATTGACCAGCGATTTTTAACCATGAAATAGAATTACAAACTTGAAGATTTTATGGACTATTATCTACCCATCTCTAGCTAGAACCCTTTAAATTAAGTTTCGGTTGGGCATTTTCCCAATAGCATCCATCCCGAGTTTCAGTGACTGGTACACCAACTAGTAAGTGATGCCCTGTTTGTAAGCTGTCAGATGAAATTGAGGCACATGTTTTATTTTTCTGTGATGCCGACAAAAAACAAGATTAACAAGCATTTGCAGTGCACTAGGGTCTCGCATTTGTCGGAGTTACAGCTGTTCACAGTTGTAAACTCCCAACCGGATTTTTCTTGCATTAAAAAAAAAAAAAACGCGCGATCGTGCTGCTACAGTTCACACTAATAAACAGAGAAAAAGTAGTCCACAAACCCAGCGAGCCTCGCATGTTTTCTGTACTTGGTTGCTGCGCTAGAGAAGGGCTAACCACCGGAAAAGGCATGACGTATGCGTGCCTTCCACTATTCAAAAGAAGCGGATTTTAACAGGCAAGCCAGCTTGCCAATGAAAGACACTGATGTGACGTTGAAAGGGCTCCGACCCCTTTTCTAATATCTAAAGCGCCTTGCTAGCGATATGCATGGGCGAGCGCATGCGACGCAGGCTCAATCCTAAAAATGGTTAAACCTTTGTGTTTGAGGCTGGGCACCTGGATACCTTAATAATTTGTAAGTCCTAGACAGTCCTTGTGTGGTGTTTGGAATGTAAAAGTTTTTGACGGCTGCCTGGTACTTGAGGATCAAAGAGACGATTCTAGATCGCATTGCACTTATTAAACATAAGACACGTGTAAATAAAAGATGAACCGGTCAATGTTTTAACAGTTTTAATCTATAATTAATTTTATTTTTTGTTGTGATGAACTGTTATTACAAGACTCTATTGCATGTATCGTGGAAGGATTGCAGCTAATCTGAAATAACAAAAGAAATGACAAACATAACTCACAGCAAACTCTTCAAGAAGTGGGCAGATTATACTTTCTTGATTCTTGCGAGTTTGAAAACTGACCTATGTTCATATATTTGCCTTGATGACTACAGCTCATGTTCACAGAGGATGCCTCCTATGGAGAAATCCATTTAGCTACGGTATACATATGTACTAACACTCAAGTGGGACCTTCATTTGCAGCTTTCTGTGGGTATCATTTACAGTCCTGGGGCAATCTGGGGTAACTGGACTCAAACTGTGACAGTGAGAGTTTTTTGCCTTTGGTATCCCTATGTGGACCATATTGTTGGATCCAGAACAGATCATCAAGTATTCCCCTTTAGGACTTGACCCTCAGGGTAGCTAGGCGGACTAATCCAAGGCTTAATTATGGAGGTGGTGTGATGCAGGGACATATAACTCAGTGGAGCATATAGCAACAACAGCAATTCATTGTCCAGTTAGTGCTTGTACTTGAAAAGAAAAAATACATTATTCACAGACATAACTAAGTACTGCACAAATTAAATGTAGAGGATAAAACTATTACACACAGTTATCACTTGAGAGCCAGTGGGGCTTTGACATTACTTCCAGATTCTTACAGGTAGTTTCAGAATGCTAATGTGAAAAAATATTAAGTACACAAAACAGTGATTGATGGAATGCTTTAATTCATCTCAGGTACTGGTAGTCACTGTAGACCGCATTCCAATCCATTGTTATTTTGCACACCATCCCACCTCAGTTTGGACCCAGCTATATGGAAATCGGTCTTCACCCTCCTCCAGTCAGAACAGTCCAGCCTAACTGCCAAGCCAGGCTCTTCCTGAACCAGAACACAAGCAACACAGAACCTGTTTTTCCTTTGTTATGGGCTCGTCAGCCAGGAACAGCTTGGTTCCAGTGACAAAGTGAGCACGGGAGCAGCATCTGGGCATGCCCGTCCCATTTAGGGGCTACACAATAAGTATACAGAACAGTGATGGGTGGAATGCTTGAGTTAATCTCAGCCACTTTTAATCACTCGGACCACATCCCAGTCCATTGTTATTTTTCACACCATGCCACCTTCAGATTGGACCCAGCTAAATGCAAATCATTCTTGACCCTGGTTCATTTGGAACAGTCCAGCCTCAACTACCAAGCCGGGCCTCCCCTGAACCAGACACAAGCAGCCCAGGAATGGTTTGCCCTAGTTATGGGCTCATCGGCTCGGTACAGCTTGGTTCCAGTGACACAGTGTGCACAGGACCCATACCTGGGCATACCTGTCCCACTGAGGGCAACACAATAAGTATATAAAACAGTGATGGGTGGACTGCTTGAATTATTCTCAGCTACAAGTAATCACTTGGGGCAGCATACAAATCTATTGTTACTTTGCATACCATGCCATTTCAGCTTGAACCTAGCTATATGCAAATTAGTCTTGACCCTGCTCGAGTCGGAACAGGCCAGCCCAAACTACTGAGCCGGATCCTCCCTGAACACAGGCAACCTAAGTTGGGACCCAGCTATATGCAAATACGTCTTGACCCCCAGCTTAAGAGCCCATATCTAGGGTGAAGCCGTCCAGGGTTAAGCATGATACAGGATCTCTGCCTTTAAGCAATTTGAAAGGGATAACCCCAGTAATAATTGTGGAGTTGCACGGTACATCCACAATTTGTCCCTCAAAGAATTCTTCTAATCTCCTCCATCTTTATGTGACTCTACATAACATACGACCTTTCAACACATGATTGAACCTCTCAACTTGACCCTTTTCATAAGGTTCACAGAGTGCACTAGTCACATGCTTTTTTAAAGATTGTTTAAAATAGATGAACCACAAAAAGTGTGTGCAGACATAGCACTGGTATAATTGCAAAGTTTACATGTAACTCGCCCCCCACGCCATCACCCCAAGGAACTCGTTCTGAAGTCACATAGCATTATTTGTAGTCTTGTACATTTCCCAAACATCCATTGTCACAGATATTTCCTCTATGAGCATTCCAATTCATCCAGACCTTCCCTCATTTCCGAGGACAGCCTCTACTTTCATAATCCGCTAACATGCACCAGCCTAGATCCCGTTTCCAGGCTCCAATGTGCAGTGGTTGAGGGGAGCCCCAGGATTTGGCAATGTTCCTTTTGGGCACCATCAGGCCGTCATCATCCACTGTTAAGTGGCTCTTGTGGCATCCCTCTCTCCCCAAACATTAAGCACACAGTTTAGCTGCCAAGCTCCTGTCTGTTCCACCAATCAACCTTAAACAATAGACTACTGTAGCCCAATAAGTGTGTATATACGGGCATTCCTATAGTATGTGGGAGAACTTGCCCGTCTGACCACACCTCAAGCACCCTCTGTTTGCTCCATTCAAACCATAGTGGTTCTTGCATGGTATGAGCGGTTTAAGGGCCACAGCTGAATCAGGCAAAAGCCAGATCAGATAGCTATCTTCCTAGGGAGTGCGATGGCATCCTCCCATTCTGCTTTATCAAAATTCCCCACATCACTTTCCCATTTCAGTTTTAATTGCAGTATAGTGTTGTGTGCATTATTAACTAGTTTTTTATGGGTGAGTGAAATTGCTTTTTGGGGCATATAGTTTGTGAGAAGCCTGTCCCCAGGAGCTGAGGATTCAGACAACTCTACCCCTTTCAGGAGGACTGCTCACAGGGTGTGTCGGGCCTGATAGACTTCCTTTGGTTGCTTTTGATATTCCCTTTGAAACTCGGGCCACAACATTTTTCCTATCATGTCCCATTTATCAAATCCTGGCTGATCCTGTAGACGGTGGAGAACAACAGCCTACCACCAAGGTGTCATCTGTGTGATAGTGTTTATCCACCCTAAAAAATGTTGTTGCCTTCCTCCAGATCTAAATGATCTGCGCATAGATTCCGGCCATTAAACCTCTACCTTATTACAGTAGCTCAGTCATCCTATCACTGCTCTATCCGTTCGGATTGATGGTTCCAACAGGTGGTTCGAATTGCTGGAGAAAAGTTTGGACATGGTTATATGTGGCAGTCCACCATCCATAGTAACGTTCTGACCTCTGCTTCAATCTCCTTAAAGTAGGAACCTGGCACCTTGTAAGGGGAATTTTGCAGTATATACAGGAATCCAGGTTAAGGACATCATTTTGAAAAGGGCTGCTCAGCCTAGGAGGGAGAGTGGGAGCGATTTCCAAAGATGTACATCTTGCCGTAATCTATCACATGCTTGATTTTACAATGTTCCATGAAAGATTCCATCTCAGAATACCTCAATTGCACACCATTGTCAGTCAGAAAAACAGATGCACAACCCTCCCTGGCAAACACCACTTTAAATAATTCAGTCACAGTATTGATCGATGTTTGTGATATCATTTTCACCTCTGACCACTTGGAATGGTAATCAGTCATAACCATGGCAAACCTTGAGTCCATGGGAAGGAAAATAAATGGACCTGAAATGTCAGATGCAATGTTTTGCCAAGAAAACTCAGGCCACTCAACTGACTGAAGTGGGCTGTGTTGACTCTCAACATTTTCCCACTGCTGGCACACTTCAGAATCCTTCACCTTTTTGTCCACCATCCTGTCCATTCCAGGCCACCAAACATATGTACGCACTAACCATTTCATGGCTAACCTCCCTAGGTCCTCTTTGTGAGACAATTTAAGAATAATCTCCTGCACATGAGCACATCACTCGGGGGAACACATTTCCCACTTTTAAAAAACAATTTGCGTTCAGTTCTCAATTTATCTGTCACCTTAAACATGGCTAAACCATTGTGGCATAACTTCCCTTCATTTGAGCCAACCTTCCAACACTTCTTTTTTTGTAGCCTGCAACACTGTGCCCTTTCTCTCACTCTCCTTCCAGTATTTCCTTGATATACCTTCAAATTCCTTTGACACTATGGGTTTCATTTACAAGGCCCTAGCAGCACACTGCACCATTGGGTCATCATTTTTTATTTTTTTTAGACGCTCCAGTGGCCTAGCGTGACGGCCCATATCTAAAAAGCCATGCAAAGCTACTGTGCATGGCTTTTCATGGTCTTGTAAATATGGACCCATTTTACGCATAGCACTGCGTGAAAGGGGCCTTCCATGGGTGTTACCATGCAACACCATGGTATCTGATGGAATATGATGCATTCCCAGATTTACAAGTCTGGGAATGTATCAGATTCCTACACCACCTCAGGGGTGGCATTAAAGTGGCACAACGGGGAGAAATAACATTATTTCTTTCCATTATTTCCTCTTTCTATGTGTGCTACATTCTTAATTGGTACTCCCTATAGTTTCTGCTTCTCTGGCACTGCATTGCCTTTTATTCTGATCTTGTGCTTGAATTCTATCAGTTTCCCCAAATGACCACTGAAGACATTAGAAAATGTTCCATCGCTATTATTTCCTTCGAGAGTGCATAATACCTGTTCCTTACTTCTTTCAGCAAGCAGTAACACACTCAATAGATCAGGGATTTAATATTATCCCCAACTTCAACTGATCTCTCTACCCTAGGATACTTACCTTTATTTTACTGTCACATATAGCTTAATCTGGGCACAACTACTGTAGGTGCTTCAAATCCAATACACCACCAAATTTTTCTAAGAAATATTGCCTGATAATTATAGTCCAGGGGGAACCTGAATCAGCCCTGAGTTTCAAATCAACACCCAAAATGCAAGCCTCACATTTGGGAGGATTCTTCACTACCTGGTCTGAATCAATACCCCCATTCCTAAAACCAGTAGTGTTATTAGACCGTGAATATTTCATATGACACACATCCATGCAGCACTCCTCTGGATGATTTACAACACACACATTTTCAGGCTAATCCACTTCCATGATAGTATTCTTCACAGGCAACATTCATTTCTCAGATAGACCCAAAGATTTTGCCTAGCTATGGCATCCTGCTATTTAGGATCTCACATAACCCACAGTTGCCGTTGAATGTTTTGTTTTTTACATGAACTATAATTTGATCTTTAATAATTTCATCAGTCATTGGACCACACTTACTTGTCATGGATAATGCTCTCAAGCTGTCAAAAACAAATGAAAACATTCCCTATCCTTTTGCGTACAATGTTGACTGTTGGTATAATCGTGAGTTCTATTTTCAATAGCGCTTCTTCATCCACATTAAAGTCTCCTTGCTCGTCTGATGGTGTCACTTAGAGTAATGTTCTAAAAACAACTTGAACCTCTGAGCCAAGACAATGCCAATTTTTTTTTTTTTTCCATTACGTTTCCATTTGTTTGCTGTCAATAGCCTTCATGTACATGATAAATTAATATTACCACCTCATCCAAGGTATTATAGGTTCTCGTTTACTCGCAAGAATTTTGCTGTAGGATCAAACTACATATTTTTATACAGAAAGAATTCAAACAACTATCCAAATTCAAATAAATAGACATAAACTCAGGCTCCAATGGTGTTATTTATGTAATAAATGTATAAAGAAATTAAGCTGACCATACAAGAATGCTTCCAAAGTTCGGTTTCCTCAGAGGCTGGTCAGCAAGCTCCTTAAAAGGCAACAAAGTGGTTTACTGAAAACCAGGTTTTAGCCACAGAGAATAGAAACTAGTTTTACTTGTTGTTCCTATAAATGAATGGAGATCTTCAAAACCAAGATGGCCACCAAGATCAGCGCAATGGCATCACATATCATGTGACATCTCATGCGATTCCTAGAGAGTTGCTGTGGTCACACAGAGTGCCGTAGCCACACAGGCCCCATCCACCTAAATGCAATGAAAGTGAACTGCAGGTAAATGGGCTGTGTGTTTCTGTGGGTCGCGCTGAAAATCCCTGCCTTCACGTGCTGTGTCAGGACCTTCCGGCCAGCTTGGGACAATACCTTTCCGTAGACCGCACAGAGTACGGCACTTGCAGCGCTCCTCCAGTGCGAGGTAAGACTCACTCTGAAAAGCGGTTGAGCTTGGGCCAGTGCACACACAGGGCAGCGCTAAGCAGAAAGCAGTTTAAATACAAACACCCGACAATGAGAGTCAGTTTCACCAAATCCAGAGTTCCACAAATCCCCAAGCATCATAATCCCTCACTACAGCAGGGATTGTGACAGGCTTAGTGGATCCACTGATCAAAAGTAACTATATCTGTATGGACAACATAGCATAATGCACCAGAAAATGGGTTCTTAGAGGTAAATCCGTTCCTGTGCTTCTTCAAATGACAGGATACCTCTGTAGTTCATCGTCATTTGTTGGAAGTAACGCTCAAGATACATGTTAAAAAGCACATTCCAAGCAGCTCAGCAAGTCAATCTCAGAAAGACAGCCAGAGTCTACCTGGCCTGCAGTCCGCATTCCATGGACAAAACATTCAAAAGAATGCAGAACGCACAGTATAACACTAGTGTCGCGTATGCTCTCATTATTCTAATGAGACTACTGGATTTTGAGCAGCAAGATCGCCCACAGTGTGGGAGACTATCTGACCCACTGCAGGTGACACCTGTCGCTCTACATCCGGGTTTTGCTCCGGCTAACTAGCAGTGCTTTATCTCTGCTAAGAAATAGGGATGATTGGGCAGCCGAGCGCATGACATATTATACTTCTCAGGGAAGTCGTGGTCACTCAGGTCGCATCCGGTTCTCTCATTCACAATTCGGTCTCATATATAAATGACAATAAGCAGCAGTATGAGTTTTAAAGACTGGTTTAATAAAGCAACTGCATTTTAGATAGCAAAGCGTGAGCTGCAATAACCAGGACGACACAACATGACAATATTAAAATGGTGACGCAGAGAGTGAAGCATAAGAATATCGCTATCATATTGTCACTATGATTTATGGACTATTTCCTATCTAAGTCATAATCTGAGCACAGCATGTTAAGCTCTAATTCTGCCTTTCAGGTTCCCCCGGGAGGACATCAACCCTCATACCTGAGCAAAGGCCTGT
This sequence comes from Pleurodeles waltl, assembly GCF_031143425.1. Classification (NCBI taxonomy): domain Eukaryota; kingdom Metazoa; phylum Chordata; class Amphibia; order Caudata; family Salamandridae; genus Pleurodeles; species Pleurodeles waltl. The sequence continues at coordinate 989,307,981 of NC_090447.1, read as the reverse complement.
TAGCATCTGCAGCGAAGCATTCAGTCATGGTTCCCTGGCTGGAATCTCCCTCTTAACGTGTAATGGGACTAAGAAGTGTTTTTATAATAACACAGCTGATATTCTAAGAAAATGTCCCTACGTAAGGCTGTGTATTTTCTACGAATGTTGGAGACTAAACTCCTACCACGTTCACTGGCAATGTACCAAACTGTAGCCTTGACTGAAGCACAAAGTGATCAAGAATGTCTTGTTTGAGAACACAGTGCTGGGCTAAGCAAAAACAGTTAGATAGATGAAAATAAAACAAGACCGTAAAACTGGTTATTGTAAAAATAACAATGCAAAGCCGAATAAAATATATCTAGGTCAAAGTGCACGGCGGCCTAGTGTGTTAAACTAATGTTCATGGAGCTATAACTAAAATGGCTACACAACACTAGCATGTGCATAATAACGCATAAAATCACAAAGAAACACTACCTCATCCCATATGTTCAGATGTGTTTCTCAGTTCCTAACTGGTCGAGGATCTCTGTCACTGGTCAATGAGAAATCCTTGCACTGTGGCTGGGGATTTTTTGCTAAATGTTAGGCTCAGTTTGCAGAGAGACTTGTATTATCAAGAAACTCGCCACTGTGTGTCGGTCTTGGATTTTGATTAATAATTGAAGATATTTTGCATATAATTGAGAAACTTATATGCGTTTCTGGCCTTGCAGAACGCCTAAGACGGTGGATTTCTCACTTCCATACGAACCCAGCTGCAAGGATCTCTACAGCATGTATGATTCCTAGACAAGAAAAAAGGAAGGGGACAGGCAAGGCTTCCCTTTTATTCTCATTGAATTTGACTTTAGCAATGGAATCGTTTGGTGTTAATATTATTTGTTTACAATTGGGTGATGGATACATCTGAACAGTGAGAGAGATGCATTCCATATCACTGTACACAGATACTCTACTGTTAAATCTGAGAGGCATAGGCATAACTTTGGAGCTGAAGCCTACTATAATTGGCTGGAAATATGTTGTAGTCTATTGGGATGGATAGTTGAAAGTTGAAATCATGCACCGTATACTAATGACAGTACCCAACAACACACCCATGACTTTACAGCCATTTGGATGGAGGCACTACACATATAGAAATATGGGAGTTAGGATGTACCAAGCCAATTCGGATAATACCCTAGGTAATATTAAGATGGTGTTTGTGTTTCGAAGCACAGTCACCTTCTCAAGATCTTTGCCCATCTTGGTTATGGATTCTCTAAACCTAAAGAGAGCAATGCAAGAATCCAAAAAGGGGATATGAGTAATTCACAGCAACAGAAAACGTAGAAAAAGGGGACTCATTCATTTCTACAGTTACCTTTAATTATTCCTCCCTCTGTCATAGTCAGAAATATGTTTCCTTAACTGACAGTTTATCAACAACTATTCAAATTTGGGTATAGAAGCTAAATATAACAAAAAGTATTTGTCATTTTATTCACATGCCATCAAATAAATATTTTATACAAACAGTAACAAGGACCAAATAACACATATAGAATGTCATATATTAATCACATCATCAACAAAAGGAGAAGAAAACATGTATATGATAAGATTTAGAGAACAAATAGGAACTTAAACATAGGACAAAGACACACTGAAGTAAAATACATTTTGATTGACTGATCCTTCCTTTTTGGTTCCAGAATTTATTCAAGCAAGGCAAGGGCCATTATCAGGACAAGAGTGCATATTCAGTTTATTAGCACCTCATTGCAAACTGACATTGTAATATAATGATATCAGTTCCGCATCACTGTTTCTCAACTAGGATAAGGATGTCCTCCCTTGCAAAGGTAACAGTATTTTATACCAAAGCAGCAAGCTGATAGTCACCAGTTGCTTGATAATATGAAGATTCAATCATGTTATGTTTGTGTCAGATTATTCAACTATTAAGACTAAAATGAGGCACAGTTGCGCAAGTTTGAACGGCACCTGTACTAAGCAATCCATAATGCAGTTCTTTGTTTAAATCACAAATTAGTATGCTTTGGAGTTTTTAAGGAATACACTCACTCAAACAATTTGTTCTACTTAAGTATTATTGATAGAGGGGTAACTATCATGTTGAAGAGCACCTTGCGCTGGACTCGAAGATCTACTATTGCCTCTCCCGCTATATAAAATGAGGCACAACTTTGAGTCAGCAGGATAGGTTTACAAGGAATAACCCCATCCAGCTAATGGACATATGATTTTGTCATCAAAATGTACCTGTCCATAATTGGCAGAATAGCGTTAGCAATTTGTGATACTTCTGTGCTTGCTATGCTGTTTTGTCAAGTTATGTTTGCTATTTCATGTTAAACTATTCAAGAACCTACTTCATTCGATACAGAGTTAGCCTTGCGTAAACTTTAACTTCCCGCTCAGGAAGCATGTTGGAAGTTCAGGACTTCGGACTCTATTACAGTGCAGCCCAGCTCTAGTGGGTTGCCAAATGGGTTTTGACGTTGACACTACCAGAGACTGAACTGGTGAAATCAAGCTTTGAGGGGTGAACATACAAGCTAGTTAGCTAGTTTGCTAATGCAAAAATCCAGGTAGGAAGGTTACCTTGATTATTGAGAAGAGCAAGGTTTTGCTGGCAGAGGTGTTTATGGAAAATTAGTTCAGAGAAATTAAATGTTCCCCATGTTCTGATTTGGTCTAGTTGGTCTTAACCAGAAACGTAAATAGACAGAGGACAGGGGTTTGGTAGGTAGGAGAGCTATATTAAACTGAAGTGCTTAGACATTTCCCTGAACCAGTACAGTGTCATGATATTTCAGCTGGGCAGATCCGTTTTCTTTTTAAAATATCTCTTTATTTCTCTCATAGCACATAAAGTGTATTCATCTGTATCAAAAGTAGTAATCATAAATTTTCACTGATAATTCTTACATAGCTTTCTTTATTTTGCTCAGCAACTCAGAGTAGTTCTCAACAAGTTTTCCATTGCAATGTTGTGTCATTGCAATGACCAGAGTTAATAATAGGGAAGTAGTTGGCTATGGGTACTGCTGCAGGAGAGGAAAGTGAAGGGGATGATGATGGCTGAGTCCTCATTTAGGATAATAGACAGACATTGTGGGTGGATGTGATGTGTTCTGTGATATAGATGTGACAAGTACATGGAGCATTTATAGCATGCAAAGGCCCTACGAAGGAAGGGATAAACGTGGATCCCTGATTTTCATACCATTTCTTTGCTTCTGTGTTTCTCTATACTTGATGGATGTTAGTTATGTAGTTTAGTCCCTTGCATGGAGTAGTGACTGGGGATGAGGCAGACTGAGGAAGTCACATATTACTCAGGTGAATAGGCATACAGTGATATGTCTAGTTTATTATCAGGTTTCATCTTATTTTCAAGATGCAGGTGTGTCATAGATTTGCAAGCATGGCCCACAAATCCAATTAAACATCAGAAATGATCTCATAGATTGCTTATGATGAATTCAAGTGGGAGCATAGCCATAAGCCTTGTTTCTTCTTTATACTTTGTCAGAGTATACTCTAGAAAATGGAATATTATATAATCCTTATACCACACCTTTGTTTGTGCCCCATATGTGTCACATACGAAATAATCAGCTAGTTTGGGAAAACTTTTGACTTGCAATAGAATCTGCCCTCCAGGCAATGCATAGGAGGTGGTAGCACCAACCCTGAAAGGAATGTAGCCTAAATTCCAATTAGAACATATAGGCTTTTCAGGGATCCACCTTGGACCAAATCACCCAGTGTAGTTACTCTGCAAGAGGCCCATGTATGTCATTTTAACTTTTTATCCCTGAATCCCTAATCCTCCATTTAGCAGTATGGGCAACTCACAATGGATGTAACTGTTGGTCCTAAGTCATTTGTTTGAGGCTGCCTTGGAGTCTAGCATAGCTTTCATAGTGAAAGGAAAGGTAGGGTATTGTGATGATCTTTTATAGTACAAAATGTTGGGTCAAAGTAAGTTACCTAAATGGGTAACTTCAGTGGCCACCTATATAGGCGGATCATATGGTTGTCAGTCAGCTATGATCTGAGAATTGATGCACCAGATGGTATAGAGTCATGTCTAGCAAATATGACAAGTGGTTGTGGCTGCATGTTGTTTAGCTAGTTTTTCCCTAGGTCATCTGTCTGCTCCAATGAAGTCTTTCATGTGTTTCTTTGCCACTTGTAATGAAGTTTTAGGAATTGGGAAACATAGCATCCCCAATAGGTGGTTGTATCATGGTGCAACAGCCAGTTTTACTCCTTGCACCCTTCTCTGGGCATAGCTGCAGCAATAACCACTGGGAGAAGCAGGACAGTTCTGGATGTACGGGAAAACAGTGAGGGACTGAAAAGTTCATCCCCATATACACATGAAGTGTTCTTTCTTTTATTCAGACTGGAAGAGAAGAAGCAGTTTGTGACACTACTTAATGAAGCACTTCTAGGAATGTCTAAGTGTGTACATTAGATTCTTGAAGACAAATGGTCTAGAAACAAAGTTAGGGAGTTGTTAGAAGCTGACTAGAAGGTCAGACTTAGTTACAGGGGTGGCCCATTTAAGCGACTGCAATATAATATTCTGCATAAAACATTTTCACTCCTAAGGTGTGGGCAGAATTTATTCATTCTTGACAGTTGCTTACCCAGGACATGAGGAATCGGAAGCAGGATTATACTATGTTCTGCTCTGTTGTGGAAGGATACTAGGTGATAGTGTCTTATTTTCTCTGAAGGGATGTAAAGTATGGAAATGGAGAAAGCTCTAACATACCTATTGCATTTGATGCCCTTCTGCAAGAGATCAATAGCTAGTTATACATTTACAGTTCTTGCTATGCTGTTGGCATAATGGGGCATTGTGATGACCTGGAAGATAGCCAGTGCTCCAAACACTAAGCGTTGGAAAAATGAAGTGGTGAGATTGCTGGGTCTGGAGAGACAGACACCCCATAGAGATATAAGACAGATGTTGAAGGGGTGCTAATAATTCATGCCTTGGATGCTTTGTTGTTACAATTCAAAGCCAGGGAGAATGCTGACAACCCACCTTGGAATTTCCTGAGAGGTAATGGGAACATGTAGTGTGTGTGTCTGGGCCATGAATCTTGCTCAAGAGACTTGTGTCTTGAGAACCCTGGAAGGTGTTGGGTTGCTCTTATTGGACCCTCTGTATTTATAGGTGCATTTAGAATTTATTGGGAGTAATATATTATGGGTCTTTAAACCCTCCCCTGTGGCCTCATGTGTGATAGTACATGTACAAAACGTCACCTCAAAACTGGAACTTTCAGCTGTTGGTTTCATGCCCACACCCAGGAGCCCAGAATCTACCTGCATTCGTCACAGTGGGATTTTACAAACATAACAACAACAGTGTACTCCGCTATACCATGTTACACCACATGCATTATATTAATGTCTACAGGGAGTGCAGAATTATTAGGCAAATTAGTATTTTGACCACATCATCCTCTTTATGCATGTTGTCTTACTTCAAGCTGTATAGGCTCGAAAGCCTACTACCAATTAAGCATATTAGGTGATGTGCATCTCTGTAATGAGAAGGGGTGTGGTCTAATGACATCAACACCCTATATCAGGTGTGCATAATTATTAGGCAACTTCCTTTCCTTTGGCAAAATGGGTCAAAAGAAGGACTTGACAGGCTCAGAAAAGTCAAAAATAGTGAGATATCTTGCAGAGGGATGCAGCACTCTTAAAATTGCAAAGCTTCTGAAGCGTGATCATCGAACAATCAAGCGTTTCATTCAAAATAATCAACAGGGTCGCAAGAAGCGTGTGGAAAAACCAAGGCGCAAAATAACTGCCCATGAACTGAGAAAAGTCAAGCGTGCAGCTGCCACGATGCCACTTGCCACCAGTTTGGCCATATTTCAGAGCTGCAACATCACTGGAGTGCCCAAAAGCACAAGGTGTGCAATACTCAGAGACATGGCCAAGGTAAGAAAGGCTGAAAGACGACCACCACTGAACAAGACACACAAGCTGAAACGTCAAGACTGGGCCAAGAAATATCTCAAGACTGATTTTTCTAAGGTTTTATGGACTGATGAAATGAGAGTGAGTCTCGATGGGCCAGATGGATGGGCCCGTGGCTGGATTGGTAAAGGGCAGAGAGCTCCAGTCCGACTCAGACGCCAGCAAGGTGGAGGTGGAGTACTGGTTTGGGCTGGTATCATCAAAGATGAGCTTGTGGGGCCTTTTCGGGTTGAGGATGGAGTCAAGCTCAACTCCCAGTCCTACTGCCAGTTCCTAGAAGACACCTTCTTCAAGCAGTGGTACAGGAAGAAGTCTGCATCCTTCAAGAAAAACATGATTTTCATGCAGGACAATGCTCCATCACACGCGTCCAAGTACTCCACAGCGTGACTGGCAAGAAAGGGTATAAAAGAAGGAAATCTAATGACATGGCCTCCTTGTTCACCTGATCTGAACCCCATTGAGAACCTGTGGTCCATCATCAAATGTGAGATTTACAAGGAGGGAAAACAGTACACCTCTCTGAACAGTGTCTGGGAGGCTGTGGTTGCTGCTGCACACAATGTTGATGGTGAACAGATCAAAACACTGACAGAATCCATGGATGGCAGGCTTTTGAGTGTCCTTGCAAAGAAAGGTGGCTATATTGGTCACTGATTTTTTTTTTGTTTTGTTTTTGAATGTCAGAAATGTATATTTGTGAATGTTGAGATGTTATATTGGTTTCACTGGTAATAATAAATAATTGAAATGGGTATATATTTTTTTTTGTTAAGTTGCCTAATAATTATGCACAGTAATAGTCACCTGCACACACAGATATCCCCCTAACATAGCTAAAACTAAAAACAAACTAAAAACTACTTCCAAAAATATTCAGCTTTGATATTAATGAGTTTTTTGGGTTCATTGAGAACATGGTTGTTGTTCAATAATAAAAGTAATCCTCAAAAATACAACTTGCCTAATAATTCTGCACTCCCTGTATTTCCAGATGCACGATTTTCCAAATAATATGGTCTAAATCCCAACACAGTAATATAAAATCCCGCACTAAACTGCCAGAAGGTCACCCGGCCATGAGCAATTTTACTGAATGATATTCAGTCTATATCTGAAAAAAACATTGAGTGCATCTTGTGTTCCTACATTTATTCTTATATGAAGATTGCCAATAATCTTGGAGGGTGGGTTCCACTTTTTGAGAATACTTGTTTTTACCCCAGAAAATTACTTAAGAAATATTTGTCTTTGTTTACAAAATTTGATCTAGCATTATCCAGAAAAGGTGTTCCCGTGGCTAAGAATCTGATATCACTGTTGAGGACAAGATTAGAACAGACATTGATACCTTGCCATCACTGTAAGATCTTCGTTCATTCTGACAGTATGTGGCAATAAGCTTTCTAATGGTCCATGCACTTATAGCAATTCTCACATTCTAAGAGACATATTGTTATACTGTGAGTTCAGTAAGTGTGCTGAATACTAATCTGCTGGACTACATCTTTGGGCATGTTGACACTTATATTCGGCATGTAATACAAATACCTCAACCATTCTTTTTCTGGCATCTCACTTTCTAATTCAGTTTCCAAATCTTGTGTGCTGTTGCTAAGTAAATTTAGGTTGTCAATTGTTATGTTCTTGAGAATGAGACCTTCGCTGTCAGTGATCCAAGTGAGCAATAATAATTGTAGGAACTAACATTAATCTCCATCTTGAAGATGCAAGCTGCAATCAGAGCTCAACTTTAATTCAGGATCTTAATGTTCTTGGTCTAACTGTGAGGAACTCCAACGCCTCTCATTCAGCAGGCCACCTTTTGGATCCGATCTTTTCAAACATAATGGATCTGGTTCCTAAATGTCATACTCCTTTATCTTGGACTGATGATTTTGCTGTCCCTTTCACGATTAAAATTGTTTATGGACCGTTAGTTGCCAACCCTATATCATCTTTGTCCACTCGTAATTGGTCTAAATTAGACATTTCCGCTCTCAATGAAAAATTAAAAAATATACACCCTATGCTTAATCCCTCTTACTAAAAATTGGGAGGGCATTCACAACTGGCTTTCTACAGCAGTGGACAGCACTCTCCTGCCTGTCAAAAAACCTGCCACTAGGTGTTACCCACCTGCATCTTGGTTTAGTGAGTCTTTGAGAAACTCAAAAAAATACTAGAACGGCGCTGAAGAAAGATATACTCGGAAACAGATAAAGCTGTCTGTAAAGATGATCTTAAGAAATATCATTGACTTTGTAAAGCTGCATGGGCTATTTGTTATGCTAATAAAATTTCTGAGGCTCAAAACTGCCCTAAAATCCTTTTTAAGGTGGTATAGGAATTGGCGAATCCCAATGCGCTTTCTCATGCATATACTCTTTCCCAAACGCAATGTGAGGGGCTGGCAAACTTTTTCAGCTCTAAAGTTAACAATATTTATGCTCAACTGGAAATTGACTGTGCAAATGGAGTGCATAAGCTAAATCTAGGAGCAATAGACGCTGATTCTAATTCACTAGATGGGGAAATGAATGTAATTTCTTCCTTATCTTCCCCAAAGCTCTCCATAGATGCTTAAACTCCACTAGATATGGGCACCTGTATGTCCATTCTACACTCTATTAAATCACAATCAGGTTCCCCAGGAGAACCTCTGCCTCCTGCCAAATTGAAAATATTGGATCCCAGTCTTGTAAATATCATTTTAGGTGCCCTAAATGCCTCTCTGCGTGAGAGTTATCTACCATCGGAGTGGACCCGCGCTATGGTGTTCCCACTGTTAAAGAAAACTCACCCTGACCCGTCTGTATTCCAATTACTGCCCCATTTCATTGGTATCCATGTTCTCCAAAATTCTGGAAAAGCATGTTAACGCACAGCTTACTGCTCTTGTAGAATCTCACAAGGTGTTGCATCCTTCACAGTAGGGTTTTTGGAGGGGTCACAGCACGGAGTCTACTCTATAGAAGTATCAGAAGACGTGAGGCACTGCCTGGATGCCAGTGAATCAGTGGCACTGGTGCTGCTTGTTCTTACACTGTTTCTGATACTGTTCTGCTGCACCGATTAGAGTGTCTAGGTCTTGAAGGCTCAGCATTAGCATGGCTTAGCTCCTTGCAATGACGTACATTCCAGGTTTTCTGTTCTAATGCTAAATCAGAGCCCACAAACCTTAGCATCCAGCAAGGCTCAATTCTTAGACCCACTACCATTCAATCTCTGTGTCCGCCCGCTAGCTGAAGTAGTGGAGAATTGTGATCTGTCATTATTTAGTTACACTGATGATACTCAGATCATCTTTTCTCTGTCTCCATCACAGTCACAGCTTACCTCTGATCTTCGTCTGGGCTTGAACATGCTGAAACCTAATCGAGACAAGACAGAGGTTGTGTTTCTAGACAAACACTGTTCATTATGGGGACCTTAATATTGGCCGTCTTCTCTTAGGCCCCTCCCTATACCTACCTCGCAAGTAAAAAATGTAGGTTTTCCGATGGACGATACACTGTCTATGCAACCCCAAATTATCAAAGTCTCGTCCACTTGTTTTTTGGTGCGCAAATGGCTCTGAAAAATATGCTGAATGCTCTCTTTCCCTGCTTTAAGAACTGTGATCTCGGCACTGGTATTGTCCCGCCTAGACTATGTAACGTTCTGTACCTGGGCACGATAAGATTTCCATGTGCCGTTTGCAGCTAGTACAGAATTTGTCTGCAAGGTAACTTTTTCGACTACCGAAGTTTGCTTCCGTTTCCCACGTTTTTCATGAGCTGCACTGGCTTCCATTTCCCAAACATATCATGTTCAAAGCACTATGCTATATGTTTAAGGCAAAAAATGGCCTTGGCCCCCTCTACATTCAAAAACTGGTGGCTGTTTACCATCCTCTACGACTTCTGAGATCTTCTTCTAGATCTCTTTTTGAGGTACCAAGGTGTCACAGTTTACGCATGAAATGGCACTCCTTTTCTTATCTGGGCCCGAAATCATCTTTGTTGGAATTTCGTAAAGGTCTGATGATGTGGCTGTTCAAGAAGTAAGCCTTTTCTTACTTCTGATGCTGCCTCCACTGGGAAACCTTTTGAGGTAGCTGTGCGTAATATAAATCTCTCAATAATAACTATCTATCTTTTTGTGCAACAAGTAACTGATGTCCAAGCATTGATGCTGCTTCGTAGTAGAGTCAGATTGTTATACAATGCTGCTGTTCTGATAGGATAAATATGAATTATTTTACATGTTTCGACCTAGTCAGGCTTTGGTGATATATGGTTAAATGAGCAACTTCTTCATGGTAGTTGTGTAAAGATCACAGTGAGCTGTTGTCTAATGTGCAGCATCTACTACTGTCTTGGGGAAGGTATCTTTGTATGGGAAGAGTTTGTGTACCACATCGTCTATGTAAGATTCCCTAGGTCTTGAATTTGACTTTTTCTGCAAGGCCCATGAGATGTGTTGTTTTGTTAGGGATGACCCTAATAGCGATGAGGGACTGCACATGTTGTGTTCTTGTTCTTATGGGTCAGACCACACATGTCCCTCTTTAATGCCTAAACTGCACTTATAATGAGAGTGAAGTTATCTATGTGCCATAATTCCTGTTTACATGTATATGAAAAGCTGGTGGTGTGAGATACTGAAAACATGGCAATTCACAATAGAAGGACTGTCCATCTGAGGGCTGCACACCCAGAGAGATCTTGACTGGGAGCATGAACTGATCTTGTATATGACCGTGCACTCCATGGTGAGCAATATTACTAAAATAATTTCCCTGGCCTGATAATTTAGGGAGACCCAGCAAACAGTGACCAACTTAAGCTTAGAAGTAAACAGATTACATGCATAACTATTCATAATGAAAAAGTAAGCCTTTGTCTTGCAATGATTGCAGTCTATCATTCAATAGTGATAGCAACAATAAAGTTGGATTTCCTTTCAGCTCCACTCAGTCTAATGCCTGTTGTTAGAAATGGGGTTCCTGATTAGCAAGGGTAGGCACCTCAGCCAGACAGGGACCACCACTCTAGTCAGCACAAGAGAGCTACACACCCAAGATAATCCCTGCTCACCCCCTTGGTAGCTTGGCACAAGCAGTCTGGCTTATCCAGATGTCATGTGTAAATCTTTTGCATAACACACACGAGACACAATAAATACACCACAAAGGAAACAGAACATCTATCAGTAATACCCTACTATGCAAGCTTTTGTCAGAACATCACCCAGGTTACTAGTACTCTGTAAGAATAAGCTATAGTCAGGCAAACACATAGGTTACTGGGCTTCTTACCATATAAGCAGTAATCAGGATGGCTTTGTCACCAAAGATGCACGTCAGAATAAACATTAGCCAAGTTATCATCATAGGGGCACATACAAGAGAAACATTCCCAACGGGCAGATTAATATTATTATAACCAAAATATATGCACCTCTCATGAAAACATTACCATACTGCATGCATCCTAGACACACCCTCCCATGCGGTCAATATGGCACACTAAAAGCACCTCAGGTGAAGATGCAAACAAGAAACATGCAGTGTTCTGTAGTGAGGGGCAGAGTACCGTAGGGAAGGGTGCAGTGTCAGCAAAAGTCACCTTCAACCCCCTTACTCACGGAGGTTACAGCACCTCTGCTCCTCTCTTCCAGGTCCCATGGTAGGCAGGGAATCACGCGCCCCACTCCAGGAGCTGCGGTGCTCCTCTTGCCTAGAACACAGTATCTAAATGGGAAACAGGCCCACTCCTCTCACAGGGGCTGCCTCAGTGAAAACAATCCCAAAAATAAGGGCTTGGCGGGCATGGGACCTCTCCCGAGGTTCCCTTCCCGATCCACAAGCCACTTGTGAATGCCCCCACAGGTATGCCCCCTAAGGGAAAATGAGGGGGGGGGGCACACACACACCACTCCCACAACGGTGGGGAGACCTCTCTGGGTTCCCCGCATGTATATAACATACAATGGAACCGCCCGCGTCCACCGACCCTGGGGACTCTCTCCCAAGGCACTGCTGTGTATGGGGAGCATGCTCAGAGCCCTCCTAGGTCTCCGGTGTGGCAAGGTGAGGGCTGGCCTGCTCCTTTCTCTTGCCTGACCGGCAGGTGTCCGTGGTCTCCCTGGCGCCTTCAGGGAAGCAAGCATTGTTTTGCGGCTTGTGATGCAGGGTGCAGACACCAAAGCTGGTGCCTGCTAGTGCCCCTGGGGGACCTCCCAAAGCACGCCTTGTCTGGGCTAGTGTTCCTGCTCCTTGCACTCTCTCCTACTGTGTAAAAGGGGGGCGCACACACAACGTGACACAGTCACTTCTTCGTGCCCAAGCTGGCAGTATCTCCAAGTTTAAGAGCTCATTACATGTTGTAGACAACAGGTGGAGCGCTCTCCATGCTCCTGAAGGGCACACACAGCACTTTACTCATGTTGGGGGAAATAATTCCCTTCAGACACTCTAGAAAGGGGAATGGTAGGGACCAAGGGAGGGCACCACCCAGCCCCTGGAGACAGCTATGGGGACACTGAGCAGCAGGGCCTAAGCAGCAGGCCAGCACAAGGGATCAGGGTGAGCAGTGGCAGTCCTGCTTAGTGACCTAGCAGGTCTCAGGTCAGCATAACAACAAGGCAGTCCTGAGGCAGTTCCTGGCAAATCCTTCCAGCATCTGGTGTCGGTCCACCCAGTGTCTAAAAATGGGGGGGGGGACCCTCTGTACTTATACCCAGTTTGTGCAGCTTCCACAAAAGGGGGAGAGTAGATTCCAACCAACACTAACCAGTTCCAGGAATGTCCCCTCTCTCCTCTAACACTGGCTCCAGACACCATTAGGGGGTAAACAAGCCCTTTGTTTGAGGTCAGGGCACAGCACAGCCTTTACAGATGCATGTGTGCCCCACCTCTACCTCTCCCAGCCCAGGAAGACCATTCATAATGCAGGTGCACTTTTGTGACACCTCCTCCCTCCCTGTGTACAGGCTGTCTAAAGAAGTTTGCACAAAGCCCAGCTGTCACTCTGCCCCACACATGGATTGAAGTCAAGCTGCAAAACACCAGTCATAAGCACAGAGAAATGCTCACTTTCTAAAAGTGACATTTCTATAATGGTAATAATAAATCCACCTACACCAGTCAGCAGCATTTCTCACTACCATTACAACCATACCAAACATGCCTATGCCACCCCTCATAGATCAGACAGTACCACTTAGACATATGTTAGGGCATTTCAAATGCAGTCCTATGAGAGAGGCAGCACTCACAGTAGTGAGAAACCAAATAGGCTGTTGGTCACTACTAGGACATGTAGTACATAAAGACATATGTTCTACCTTTTACGTACACAGCACCCTGCCCATGGGGCTAGCTTGTGCCTACCTTAGGGATGATTTATTTGTAGTAAAAGGGGAGATCCAGGCCTGGCAAGTGAATTTAGATGCCAGCTCCCTGTGGCAGTAACTGCCCATACAGACACTGCGGTGGCAGGCCTGAGACAGAATTGAAAAGCTACTTCTATAGATGGTGCAAGCTGCGCTGCAGGCCCACTAGTAGCTTTTAATTTACAGTCCCTGGGTATAGGACTACCACTGTACAAGGGTCTTACAGGTAAATTAAATGTGCCAATTAGGTGTAAGCCAATCGTACCAAGTTTAGGAGGGAGAGCACATGCACTTTAGCACTGATCAGCAGTGGTAAAGTGCTCAGAGTCCTAACGTCAACAAACAGCTTCATAAAAAATTGGAGGAGGAAGGCAAAAAGTTTGGGGATAACCCTCTAAAATGGGCCAGGTCTGACACCTGTGTCAGTTCTGAATTCTATGAGGATAGTATAATCCAGATTGGTAAGTATCACATGGTACACTTGCATATCAAGAAAACAATTCTAGAAACCATATTTGTTTATTTTATTGTGTTTTGTTGTTTATTTTATTGTTTTTTGCGAAGCACTAGCTAGTACAGGAGCCAGTAATGATTTTGCTCTTTTGATATTCCCTTAGACTGTATTGCTACCGTAAAACCTTGTTTTTGTATTACACAGAAAATTATGCATGACGCCATTGGATTTCGAAGCATCTTAACAGGCAAAAACTACACAGCAGAATGGTATGAGCTGTTCCAACTGGGCAACTGCACATTCCCCCACCTCAGGCCTGGGATAGAAGCACCATTCTGGTGCAACCAAGGGGCTGCCTGCTTCTTTGAGGGCATAGATGATGTACACTGGAAGCAAAATGGGACGTTAGCCATGGTGACGACAATAACAGGTACTTACTGTATGACGTACAATCAGTGTTCTTCAGTTTTTAATTCAGAACAGATCCTGCGTTGAAGTCTCCATCTAATAACATTTATTTTTTAGTTTTAAGGAAAACGGTCTGCATTACAAAAAAAAAACTGCTTTAGTTAAAAGCAGTCACAGACTCCAGCAGGCCACCATCCCTGTGAGTGCTGCGACTCGCAAGGGGGTCGCAAATTGCGACCCACCTCATTAATATTAATGAGGTGGGCCTTTGCGACCCCCTTGCGACTCGCAGATGGTGTCAGGGACACCATCCTGCATCCGGCATTGCGACTCGCAATTTGAGAGTCGCAATGCCAGAATTTCATACATCTGGCCCATTGTTTTTAAAAGCTTCTGTATCTCTTCTCTGACTCCTGGACAACAATAGAGGATGCAGAGAATTGTCTTCTGATGGTATGTGCAAAGTCTATGATAATATGATTTGTGTATGTAAGTAGCCTATTGCCTTCTGTATTCTTCAATTTTAAAAAGTTGGAATCACAATATCATATTAGTCCAATTAACCATCTTTATTGAGGTATTTAAATAATTTTAACATTGATCTTGTCATACGAAATGCAGATTAGACCAGCATTGCTAGAAAGTGCAAAAGCGTAGGACTACTGTGTGTGATAGATTAAAGTTGAGTTTTTACCATTTACTTTAGAGCTGATTTGTCTCCTGTTTTTGGCCAATATGTGCTAATTTCTAAATCTGTCAGAATTTTGCATAGCTGACTGGCCCTAGTGTTTTTAGCAAAGTTGTTCTTCGACTTACTGCCCTCAAGTGATGCTTCAGTGTCAGCTTTTGCATGTTTGATGCTGCAACAGAATTTTAAAAATGCTACATTTTGGGCTAGCTCCTGATTATGTAGGACAAATTCCAGGTATATTTGTGTGATTTCAGTGGAGCTCGGAAGAGAGAAAACTTTCCTGAATATTTTACATTGCAGCTTCTCTAACTATGGTCCAAAAACTTTCCTGAATATTTTACATTGCAGCTTCTCTAACTATGGTCCAATTTTGTCTGGCATAACATGTTGCCCATAAGAAAGTGTTGGTACAAACGTAGCTCTGATTATTGATAAGGCCAGCTTGCAGACTCACAAGATTTCCATTGAGTCTGCAGATTGCAGAAAAGAGAATGAGGGCCTTACTCGTTATGCAAATAACTTGGTACCTCTGGAGCGTTTATCAGGTACCTCTATACCCAGGCATTTGTACAGTTGAGCGTAGTCCAGCTTACGTGATCCTAAAAACCATTTGTTTTCGGACTTAATCTTGTTAATTTCTGAAAATAATTAATAATTTTTGTTTATAATTTATCTGATGTTAGTTTATTAAATTAGTTCTATTTACACGGCTCGTCTAAGGTGTGACATCTTCTCCAGCCCTGGATCACGAAAATAGATTATGCCACACACGGGAGCTGCAGTTGAACATGTCATTTTTCTCCATCATCCATTCACACATATCTCCATTGCAGGAGCTGGTGAGTGTCGAGGTAGGTGTTTAAAGTGTGATGTGTCCTGGAATGATGGACTTCCCAGGATGATGTGCTGTCACTAATTGTCTTTTGCACGCCACCACTTGTGAAAGGTCAGTGGCAAAAGGTGTGTCCATTTTTCGCTTCTGTCTCTACTTTACCAGTACCAGTGATCCAAAAAAGTCAACTGTGACTCTCTCCCAGGCATGGGCAGGAAGGTCAGACATAGTTCCTGGGTGCTCCGTCACTTTGGGGGGGGACAGGCAATGACAGATGTGACATGCTTTTTTCAATTCCCTTTCAATTCGCTCATCTGATTGAGGGAACCACACTGAGGGCCTCAGTAAGAGTTTGGCAGAGAGGATTACTCCATCCCAAACGTGACGGATATCCTGTCCGCCGTTTCACTAGTTCCATCAGATATAATGGAAATTGTAGTATGGCAGGCGAGATATCCATCACGTTTGAAACCAAGTAATCCCCTCTGCCAAACTCTTAATGAGGCCCTCTGTCTCAATGCCCTTTGGTGGCTCCAATGCCATGATGTCCTTTATGGGCCAACTTGATAACCAATTGCTTTAGGCTCTCTGGTATGAAAATTCTCAGCCTCTCAGTATGATGCCATTTTGTGTGAACTCATCATGTACATTTTTTAACTTTAGGAATTCAGTATCATCAACCAAAGGCCAGGTGTGTTGTCTCCATGATTGTGTCTCAGTGAGTTCTTTGACACTGGCCATGTCACAATCAGCATTGGTGGCAGCAATGATTTGATCAACAGACAGAGCCGCTGGACTTTACAACAAAATTTAGATATTCTCTGGCTGTCCTGGATGTCGAACTAGGATGATGTAGTGGCACTCGTAAAAAGAAATCTGCTGGGTTCTGATTCTTCTCTGGTTTGAGCTCGATCTCATAGCCATATTCTTGCAGCCTCAACTCCTACCTTTCGATGTGAGAAGGCATCTTGGCCTTCAGATTTCCAAAAATAGTGAGTAATGCCTAATAGTCCATGATGATAGTAAATCATTTCTCATAGAGGAATACAAAAAAATGTTTGCAGGCCCACACCACAGCCAGACTCTCCTTCTCCACCTGAGTTTAGGCACGTTCTGTTTCAGAAGGCTTTGACTGGCATTAGCAAAAATGTGTCCTTGAGCATTCGGATGGCCATTGTGTTGAGCCAAGATTGCCTCCAGCCCTACCAGGCTCACATCTACCCTGACCTCGTATTGCAGCTTGAGGTCAAATTAGGACATTTAAGTTGCATTCTCAGTTGCATGTTTTATTTCTTTGAAACTCTGATCACATCCAGGAAAACACTGAAAAGGAACATTCCATTCATCAAGATTCTCAATGGAGTGCACATTGTGGCAAAATTACAAATTAATCTTGAGTAGTAACTGGCCATGCCTAGAAAGGATCTCGACATGGTAACATCTGGGGTTGGCATCTAGATGACAGTGCTCACACCTTATCTGGGTCTGGAGTCATTCCCCCATGAGGGAACATGTGCCCAAAAATCTTAAGTTTTGTTTTATGAAATTCATAGGTTGCTGTGTTCAGAGCGAGTCCAGCATCAGCAAGTAACTGGCACACTTGTGTGAGGGATTTATCGTTCGATTGGTTTCAAAGACCAGTATGTCATCACTGTAATTGAAAGCATGTGTAACAAGTTGGATTTCTCTGTGGATAGCATCCTGATGTATCTCAGCAGCCAAAGATATTCAAAAACTCAAGCCTATATTTATGGGAAAATAGTGCAGTGCAGCACAGCAAGTCACCTTGCAGCGCTGCACTGCACCACTTAGAAAGGGCAGGAATGTGCCATCTTTAAGGCATTCTGCACATTCCTGCCCTTTCCCCTGCATTGGTGTACAATGGACTGCCTAGCACCAACAGAGGCACCCTTGCACTATGGTGCAAGCGTGCTCGTGTTGCATGCAGGATTGTTTTTGTGCAGGATTGTTTTTGTGCAGGACACTTTCCTCCACAAAAACAATCCTTAGAGGCCTAATTCTCAATCTATGTGTGCTGAAGAGTGCAGCCCATATGCCTCTCCTGGGAAGGTGTATTTTTTGGCGCATTTCCAGGTTTACCAGCTTTGGTAAATCTGGGAATGCGTAAAAAACCATGGGAGTTCAGTCGACCAACCATAGATTTGTAAAGTGGGGCTAAACACCCATAGGGTCCTCAAGGTGCTGTTTGTGGGCTTGCTGCTCAATCGAAGAGCCAGGTCTTCAGGTCCTTCCTGAACTGCTTCAGTGATGCGGTCTGCCTGAGCTTGAGAGGTAGTGTGTTCCATGTCGGGCTGCTAGGTAGGAGAAGGATCTTCCTCCTGCTGTGTTTTTCCGGATCTTGGGGAGGCCTGCAAGGGCAGGTGGGGATGTCTGTTGGATACATAGAAGGCGAGGTGGTGGTTGAGGTATGCTGGTCCTATGCGGTGCCTTGTAGGTGTGGATAAGGAGTTTGTATGTGATGCGCTTGTTGACTGGGAGCCAGTGTAGGTCTCTGGGTTAGGAGGAGATGCAGCTGTGTCGGGGGATGTCCAGGTTGAGTCTGGCTTCTGCATTCTGGACTCTATGTTGTCTTGATTAAAGTTTCTTGGTGATGCCGGCATAGAGTGTGCTGTCGTAGTCCAGTTTGCTAGTGATGAGTGCATGGGTGACTGTCTTCCTCGAGTCAGAGGAAACCCACTTGAAAATCTTCTGCAGGATTCGGAGGGAGCCAGTGTAGGTCTCTGGGTTAAGAGGAGATGCGGCTGTGTTGGGGATGTCCAGGTTGAGTCTGGCTTCTGCATTCTGGGCTCTATGTTGTCTTGATTAAAGTTTCTTGGTGATGCCGGCATAGAGTGCGCTGCCGTAGTCCAGTTTGCTAGTGATGAGTGCATGGGTGACTGTCTTCCTCGAGTCAGAGGAAACCCACTTGAAAATCTTCCGCAGGAGTCGGAGGGTGTGAAAGCATGACGAAGAGAGGGCGTTGACTTGGCAGGTCATGAATAGAGAGGAATCCATGATGATTCCCAGGTTGCGTGCATAGTCTGTGGGGGTGGGGGCATTTCCCAGAGCGGTGGAATCATTCCGGGCAGAATCATTTCAGGCCGAAGGGGTGAAGCAAATTATAAGGATCTCTGTCTTGTCCGAGTTGAGCTTGAGGCAGACTGGCGACAGCTCTCATCCCGTTGTGGAAATTTCTGTTAGCCTTAGCAGAGTCCTCGAACAGGGAGAAGATCAGTTGGCTGCCGTCTGTGTAGGAGACTATGTTTAGCCCTTGTTGTTTGAGGATTTTGGCAAGCAAGGCCATGTAGATGTTGAAAAGCGTTGGGCTGAGTGAAGATCCTTGGGACACTCAGCAGCATGTGTCTTTGGTTCTGACGGGAACAGGGGTAGTCTGATTTTCCAGTGAGGGAACGACCTGATCCAATCCAGAGCTTTATCTGGGATGCTGGCTTCATGTAGTCTGTCACAGAGTGTGGAGTGGGAGACAGTGTCAAATGCAGCGGAGAGAGTTGCATGGGAATACCCACGCAACTCCCGCCTCCCTTGTGCACAGTAATGCAACGCAGCATTTGTGCTGTGTTGCATCACTCTAAATTTGTGAAGCCACACAAGGCCATGCACAGTGGGCTTGCATGGCTTCATAAATCTCACTTTTCATTTGCGTCCCTGTTGCACCAGATTGAGTAGTGCAAGAGTGATGCAAAGGGGCTCATAAATATGCCCCTCAGTCTCTAGTATCTGAACAAACCCACATGAGTGAAAAAGTGGTATTATATCTGCATTTCTCTTCTAACTCGAGTTGGTAATACCCTTTGTTTACTTTAACTCCAAATACTTTAGCTCCATTCATTTGCTTGATCATGTCCGCTATATGAGGACCAGGGTGTCTCTCCCTTTCAATGGGTCTGTTTGGGTCTGTTTGGCTGGCTCATATCAACGCAGATGCACACTGCTCCACTGCTGTCCTATTTGTGCACTACTACTACAGGCGAAACCCATGGCATGGGGCCTGTGGAATGTTCAATGATGTCATGTTTCAAAAGTGTTGCTAACTCTTTCTCTACAGCTTCTTATAGATGAAAAGCAACTTCAGGGTGCTGTTGGGCGACCAGATGAATTCTTCATCACTTTATTGATGTGAAGTTGTACTTCCCTTTTCTTCAGTTTTCCCAAACCACGAAACAGCAAAGGGAATTGATTCATAATATCAGGGTGAGCACGGATGTTGTTGTTCACAGATATTAACCCCATATCAGCCACTGTGGCAAAACTGAGCAAACATACACTAGACGAGGTTCCTTGTAGGACATGAATGGTGGCTCGTACTGGTCGTTTTCTGTTGCATTACTGCTGTGAGCTATCCTTGGCTCCGTAGCAGTTTAGAAGCTCCCCGGTGTATAGCTTCCTGTCTGAAGAAGTAAGGCAAGTCACAGGTGAGAGATCGTTGACTCTTTCCACTGGCATGATATTAATCGACGCCCCACTGTCAATGATGAAGGATATGAGGTGACCGTTTACCTTCAGTGTAGTCCTGGGACAGTATTTGAAAGAAGCTTGACCCTTTGTCTGGTGAGTTGTTTTTGAACTTTGGTCTTCTTCACAGGCAGCTATCCCTACATGTTCATGCAGTCTTTTGGTGGACACCATCAGCATGCACCCATTGTCTTCTCTGGTACTTGATAACAACATAGACAAACTTTGGTATGACGTACTTGATGACAACTGAATTTGCCTAGTCTCCACTTATTGTAGCTGATTTTCCTTTTTGGTTTTGTGGGTGTGGCGAGAGTGCTTCTGGTACATTCTTGCGTCCATTTTCTCTTTCTCTTGTGACACACTTTTTCATTAGCTCAGTTCTCTTTCTCACAACCTTGCAGATTTGTCCTAGGGCTGGACATTTGCCTTCACGTGGAAACAACAATCCACATTGGAAGCATAATTTTGGCTTCTTCAAGGATGTGGACTTATGTGTATCTGTTTGTTGCTTATGCTTGCTTTTCATGGTCAGCGCTGATTTACTGTACACTGACCCTGCTTCCATGTCAGCATCTTGTTGTTCTGCTTATTTCTCTGCACTCACAGCCATCCCCGTTTTCTCTAGACTGAGTATCTCTTTCAAAATGTGCCTTCTAAAAAAATCTGAAAAGCAGCCATTATTGATTCTGAGGAACATGGCTTCTTCATCAGTAAAGTCACAGAATTTGCAGTGTTTAATAAGTGTGTCAAGTCTTTCAACAAACTCATTCATTGTTTCACCAGTCTGTTGTCCTGCTTGGTTGAAGATGCACCTTTCATAATCAATATTCGGCATTGGATTGAACTTAGCTTCCAGCGCTTCTTTCACTTGTTGTTGATGTTGTGTTAGCCTGTAAAACTTTCTTTAGCACTTTTTTCACTCCATTACCTGCTAGGCTTTTTAAATATTTAATTATTTTCTTATCATCTTCCTCCTCTAGCTCATCTATGAAGTCATCAAATATTTCAATCCACGCAGTCCACCTGGCACCAATGGTCTGTTTCTTGGAAGTGTCGAATGGAGGTGGTGGCCTCAGGAACACAGCTTCATTGTCTTTCGCGCTCCCCTTCTGCTGCCATTGTGTGAGAATGTGTTGTTTATCTGATGCCACTATGCAGGCTGGTTCTGACAACGTCTGCTAGCATCAGTTGCTTGCTGAGACCTGTGCCGCAGAATGCTTCAGTTGCCCCTGATCTTGATTATGCTTCTGTTTCTCGTACCTTGTTGTCATTATGGTTGTTTTCTTGCTTCATCTGAACGGTTGCTCTCCTTTTAGGGCGCAACGCACCGTCTCCCCCTACAACCTCACCGGCAGTATTGGTTAATGTTTTTTAATACACCCCTCTGCAGGGCCTTCAATTGCTTCTGCAGCCATTTATGGGCTGGAGCAGGGCTTTGCCTCCACATGTGCCGGTCACAGATTGCTTTACACTGTTTCTGTACACATGCAGCATGCACAAGCAGTTTTCTCATGTCGTGGCAAGCTCTTAGGGGGAGCAGGCTTGTTTTCCACAGGCTCATAATCCCCTACTGGTCGACAGTTGTAGCGTCTTCCCCAACCCTGGAGCATAAAAATAGATTACGTCACACACAGGAGCTGCAGTTGAACATGTCTTTATTCTCCAACATCCATTACAATATATCCCATAATGTCATACTTCCTAGAACCACACCCTGATACCTCCGCTCATATCACATGGTTCCTGTTTAGAGTCCGTCAGAACCGGAAGGGTACCAGAGTGCATAGCATCAATACACTATACAAGGCATGCTGTACACCTAACCTGGTTTGGTCGATAATTACTAAATTGTCAGCATATTGCAGGGTGTAGGAACCTGGCTCTTTATGTACTGGGCCAAAATTAGGTACACTTTGCAAAGAGTCCAAGCAATCCCCCGAGGTATCACAGAGGCCCAAATGACATCCCAAATGTTCTCTTTTTTGGTATTGTGGTCGATTAGTTAGGCATATCAGAGGGTAGTGCTAAGCATTTAAGGCACACACTTGTGCAGTAAGTGAGACACTCACTCAATAAAGAAGGAAATAAGGAAATAAAAACTCCAGGTCTCTAATGAGCTCGCTCCCTTCTTTGTCATGCTTGAAGGTGAAGTTTTGAACTTGCTCTGGGACATACCAGAGCGCTTTCTGGACTGACAAAATATCCTCATCTTGTGTTGACCCTAGTAGAGTCATGTTAAAATCCCCAGAAAGGATTATTTCCAGAGGATTGGGTCCGTTCTGCAGGCTTGCTATTTTGTTGAGCAGGTGCTTTCTTGTTAGTTGTTTTGTTTTCAGTTTTGGGGGGATGTAGAGTTCATGAGTGCTATGTTCATAGTCTGAGACCCATGTTTAAAGGACACTAGAACTGTATGGAGGTTGCTGCAGGATGTCCATTGCAGAGTCTGTTACCTTTTTTTTGTTTATTTTCTCTGATTCTTTCTTCTGGTCACCCACTCCATGACCCTTCTTGGACACTCTAGTTCTAACCCAAAGATCAGCCTTCCTCTCCAACTCCTGGGGGCAGCCATCGCCCTGCACAAACATGTATATAAGAAGTCCTATGAGTAAAAGCTTTGTCCACATGATAAAACAAATACACAGGGCATGTAAAATAAAAACAGTATCTATAGCTGTAAACATAGTCCAGAATTGCGTTAATAAAAAGTGCTCATTTGTAAGATCGTCCATAGATATAAAGCGCAGAGCATGCATACCTGCTGGTGTCCGTTAAAGTGTTTGTGCAGCTCGGGAAGGTGATATATTCATGGACTTGTTCATGTCTTTTAAGTTGCCCCTGAATTTATAGCATTTTGTTTATGCAACTGATTTTTTTGGTTGCGCCTGGTTAGGTATTTTGTGAGCCAGCAACAGAGCTGAATGTCTGTTGAATTAACACAAGCTATAATTTTGGTTCCATACTAGTCTTAAAATGGATCTTCTGTCTTCCAGGTGTGCTTTGCAAATGCAGATTTGGTGGACCGTGGCCTCTTGGGCAAATCTGTAGAGTCGTCAGAGCTCTGTAGAGTCGGTCCTCTTCCATGGTGGCAGATGCAGCAGTGACCGTAGACAGCCCAGGCGGTATCTTAAAAACAAAGCTTCAATCTCAGCTTTAAGAGCGATGCCCAAATATGGTTGCAATATTAGCTTGGTACAGGACCCCCATTGTAAGGCAGGCATATCGCCTCTGTGCAAATGGCTCTTTGTCTACCAGCAATGAGTGCGCTTTAACTGTCCTGTTTACCAAGACCTTGATTTGCAAGTTGGAAGAAGTTGCCTTCCATTAGTTTACAAATCCAAGGGTTGCCAGGGAGTTCGTGAGATAGCCTGTAGCCAGGGAGTGGTTTCTGTTGATGATTTAGGCTCAGAGATGTTGCTTCAGAGTCCTGCCATTGCCTTGCCTTAGCTTGAAGGAGAATTTAATGGAGTCTTCTTGCCTTGCTATTGATTGCTTGACTAGGTCAAATTCTAGATGCTACTATTCTGAAGATAAGTATCCTGGCAGGAAAAAGACTGACTTGAAAACTTTGGTGATGGCTTTAGCCAAGTAGGCAGCATCTCTTCCTCTTAATGTTTCAATACCATAGGTGATAATTGGGACTACTATGGCCTGGATTACTTTAGGAAGGGGCAGGTGTGTTGAAGATGCTGTGGTTGCTTTTATGAGCTTGTAGGCTGCTTTGAGAGTGGTTGATTTTCAGCGCATCAGCTCCAGGTGTTGCTTAAAGGAGCCACATCTGTAAAGGAGCATGCCCAATACTATCCTACCACCTTCCATATTATCAGTGCCTAGAGACCAACTACGGAGACTGTGTACCTGCTTTCCAAAGATCATTATTTTGGACTTCTTTAGATTAATTTACATTCTAGTGGCTTTAGAGTAAGAGAGAGTGGTGTGTGAGAGCCTTCGGAGGCTGATGTTTGTTTGACTAAGTAAAAACCAAGTCATCAGCATACATTAGGCATGACAGTTTGGTGTAGCTTAGCTTCGGTGGATGGGAGTTACGCTGGGCAAGGTTGGTGGGGCAGATCAGCTAAAATGAGATTGAAGAGAGTAGGGGCTAGGATGCCCCTTAGCTGGAGGCCTTGGTTGGTTTAAATCTTTAACCTAACTTAATTCTAACTCAGGTGTCAGTGTGAAGAGGGATCAAGGCATTATGTAGCGACTTGGGTATGTTCCACCTGGCCAGTTTGCTACATAATTTTCTTCTAGCGACTGGGTCAAAAGAGGCTTTGTAGTCTGTAAAGGAGAGATAGAGGGGCTGCTTAGTTGCCTTGGATTGATCAAACAGCAAAGATATAGCCAACAGATTTGTTCTTGTTCCCACTCTTTTGTCAAACCCTGTCTGGTTGATTGGAATGATGCTTTTCTCTGTGGCCCCTCAAGAATACAACCTTCAAAGTACTTAGATTCCACATCCAGGAGTGCTATATGACAGTAGTTTTCTCGGTCCGAGCTGTTCCCTCCTTTTTGTGTAAGGGTGATGGTGGAGCCTTTCCAAGAGGAAGGGATGGTATTTGAAGTGATTATGCTCTTGTATACTGATTCCAGGTGCATGGCCCAAAACGGGTTATCCTCTTTGAAAATGGCTGCTGGAAAGCCAACTGGACCTGTTGCGCCTTCTCTTTGATTCCATGGTTGCAGCCTGAGTGGTCAGAGGGTTCGTAGCTGAAGTTCGGATAGCAGTAGTAATGAGGGGAGGTGCAGCTATTGCTGTGTGTTCTCTGGCCCGGTCCTGACATGGTGAATTGTCCAAATAACTGAAATGTTTTGAGAGGTATTGGTATTAATTTTCTTCAGCGATGCTAACTGTGTCTCTTCGCTGCGATGGGTTGCTTAAGTTGTTCACCAACTTCCAGAATTTGTTGCCCCTGTTATTTGTGAGATCGCACAGTAATCTGTCAGTTAGATTTTCCCTAGCATCTCTTTTTTGGGCCCACAGGTGCTTTCTGTAGTCTAGAATGAACTTACCAGCCCAATTTTCAGTGTACCATCGCTGGGTGATTTCTGGTGTGCTCAAAGGGCTTGATTTAAGTGCCGCTTTAGCTCCTTTTGTTTTTCTTTTGGCTGTCCGGCGGTCAGTTCTTGGCACTTTGTTGGATTTATCTCCTTTTGCAGCCTGCTTGTTCCCAAGTTCAGTTGTAAAGTCCTCCCAGGTGGAATAGGTTGCAGTTGTGTTGTTCAGGTTTATTAATGAGTGCTTTGCTGCATCAGGTATTTAATTAATTGACTTCAATGACCATTTCAATTTCTTATTTTTTATAGTATGTACGCTGGCTTGAAATGCATCTGTTGCCTCGTAGTTGTCCAAGAATAAAATGAGTGATAGCTATTGAGGTAAGTGGTTACTTTCTTCCCTTGGGGCTGTAACAAAGGTGGAGACCAAGTGAATTAACGGAACAGAGAGCACCATGAATTCTATCAAAGATCCTGCCTTGTAGTTGTGGTAAGTGGTAGGGACGGAGGAAAATCGTCTTTTTGAAGTGGCCATTGGCCACACATAGGTTTAAAAACTCCAGGTCTCTGATGAGCTCTCTTTCTTTTTTGTCATGCTTGAAGGTGACATTTTGAACTTGCTCTGGGACCTACCAGAGTGTGTTCTGGACTGATAAAAAAATCCACCGTATCACAGAGCCTGCAATGGCAGCCTGACATGACGTTGGTGCTGTGTTCCTTAGAGTGGCACAAGTTGTGCTGCAGTTCTTAGAGACCCTCTGCAGAACCTTGTCCCTAGGTACTAGAAGTACCACTTACTAGGCTTATAAAGGTACGTGGGGATCAGGTGACCAGGTGTCATAATTTGAGGAAGGAACACTGACACTGAGGACCTGGTAGCAGGAACCCACTGCACTTCAAAGTTGCATCATAAACCAGGAAAAAAAGGTGAGGGGAGGTACTGCAACCAGAACCCAGCTTTTTACACATGGGTTTGAATAATTTAGGCTCCAATTCTGGGTGGAGAACATCTTGCTCTGGCTAGTGCTGAAGAAATATCTGCCTTTTAGAGTGAAAATACCAAAGGAGCTAATTTGCGCTCTTGTTTAAGTACAGTATTTGTTGCAATAGCTTCTGTAACATGATCTTATCCAGATGACTGCGTAAAGTGACATAATTGCATTCTGCAATGACTGCGATATGCTCCAGTCAGTCAGTTTCCTTAAGGTATACTCCGAATAACCTTGACAATGCAGCCGTATAAACTAAAAAGCACACAAAGAGAGGCGGGCCACAGAAGTTAATAGATTTCTTTGCCGAGTAAAACAGTGGAAGAATGTTGTCAATTTTTCTGCAGTTAGACCTAAAGCTGATTTTATAAAAAGGAATAATCTGTTTTTAGTAGCCTAGCTTTCAAGGTCCTCTAAGAGATCTTTTGCATATGCTTTCATTACTAAATCTAGGACGGCTTTGAGACATTAAATACAGGCATTTGACCTACTGCCCTTCATAAAGATGGAAAACAGGATAGGATCTTTCCATGATGGAGGTATTTGAGCGAGTTGAAAAGATTAGCTGAATACAAATTTGAATTGTTTTGCCCAACCGTCAGTGTGTGTTGAGGAATGAATCTCCTTATGTTCTGGAGTTGCATTTGACCTGTAGCACCAACATGCGCCTGATTGTCATGATGATCTCTTCCTGATGTATTTTGCTGACGAGTGTAGGAGTACTTGCACCTTTGATATAGTTGATTGCAGCACAGCCCTTCTTGGCTTCCTGTGAATGATGTAATGTGTTGAAATGTGTTTTATCCATTCAAGGGGACAAACCACGTTGCCTGTTTGTCGAGCCTTGTGCGTGTCTAGGGTATTAATAAACTTGCAGAACTTACTTTGGGCCCTTTGTCTCATAAGCTTATAAAGATTTTGCCGTTGTCAATGATTCTGTTCCTTTTTTCTTCCCAGAGGAGTTTTTGGTATTGTTTTTTCAAACCACGTACCAATGTTTTCCAAATTAGAGTCCCGTTTCTTATTGTGCCTTTTGAGGAAGCAGAGTGATGATCTCAAAGTTCTTGCCAGCGTTGACCAAGCTCTTGATTTTCAATGTGGCAATGGTAATGAAAGGAATTAATTACTTGTGGCCAAGTACGTAAGCACAAAGTGGGATCTTCACAATTTGATAATAGATCATTGGCCATGCTGCTGTTCTCCTATTACCTTACGATGTGTTGGCCTTTCAGACTCCATTTTAATCTTTTCAACTGGTCTTCTAGGCCTGGGTGGCCTACCACTGAAATTTGCTCAACTCTTTTCATGGTCAGGTCTTTTCAACAAGTCAAAGGGTAGTGTTCACTTTCTATCTGAGGACTTTTGCGGTATATTGTTAAGACAGAATACTTCAAATGGCTTTTAAAAGTGTAATCAATGACAATAGTGCTTCCACCTAATGTGTATGTGTGTGTTATTACTTAGCCCAGTGAGAGAGATCCTGAAAGTGGTTGTAGACCAAATACCCAAGTAAAATATATAATCCAATAGTTGTATTTATCATAGTCCAATGGGACCTGTACCTCATTATCCAGGGGATTGCAGAGCATTGTTTTATCTAAGTTATGTGTCTTGTAAACCTTTCACAGTAATTTCGCTTCTGGATGTCGAAGTTCTAGATCCTCAAGTTCCTCGCCAACAGGAAGCCTTTTTTTATGCTTGCCTCCTTGCCTGTTCAGAAAGGTCTTTACTATCATTAAGGATATTATATTATTCCGAAAGTGTCAGTGATCAAGCGCAATTGCCTATAGTGAGTGTTTACAGTGAATAGGGTTGTTGTGCTTGCATGGAGCTGATGAGGTAATGTTAAGCAGAAGTCAAAATATGCTTGTGTCCCCCTCTCAAAACAGATCAACGGTCTATATTGTACAATTGCTCTTGTAACTTTAAATACTGCAAGCACTCTTGGGTATTTCTCAGTTTCCTCCCATACAACCATGATGCCTTAGTCAGAAAATATTGATTGGTTTCTAAGGACTAACTGAGCTGTCGCCGGGGAGCACAGGGTGACACTAGTCTTCTCTCTCCCTAACCATGATTTCTGACGAGACAAATTGGGCACTTATTATGTCCTCTCAGATAGCTTGGGCACATATGAGAGTAAATGAAGAATGTTTTGTCTTTTGAGAATATCGACTTGCCAACGTGAATTATATTCAGGAATACAAATAGGTCTGATTTAATGTCATACTCCTGATTGGCCGATTTCTCTTTTGGAACTGCCCCAGAGGCAAGATCCTGGTGTGAGGCATTTGGCATAATACAATTTGTTGTTTGTAAATGAGACTGTGTAGACTGATAGCTCTCTGGTGGGCTTGACTAATGCCACCTTAACTTAGGTTGTCTTTTGATGTAGCTCTTAAGAAGTTGGCTGCATGGCTCAGTGCTTTTAAGTCCGACTTTCAGGCATTGCATTAGTGCTTATTAAATAGGGAGTATTATTATGTATATTGATCTTCGATGTTTTGGTGAGATTATCTTTTTGCTCTGTAGAAGTTGCTATCCTCCTTTGAAAGATTGGGAGTAATATTTATTGTTGAGTAAGACCATCATTTTTGCTACTTAATTTTTATGATTTAGATATCTGCTCGCTGTCTCATTACAATCTACCTGCTTTGAGATATTAAATGTAGGTTTTCTGTTTGAATAAGTTCGCCCTTGCTATTTTCAAGGATTTGTGTTAATGAATTCTTGAGTGCTTTATTTCTCTTTTTGAATTCATTCTTTTCTTACATGGTTAATTTCCTGATGGACTGCATAAGTTGTTCACTGCACAGCATTCTTTAGGGGTAGTAACACCTGTGTGGGTGAATGCACTTGTCACTTGTGCTTGATCGGTGACTTAGTAAACATCCTGGCGGTGAATTCTCAGATTTTGAACATATCAAAGGCATTAAGATCAGGAGCTGTAGTAGATCTGATAATGTGCACAGTGTGTAGAAATTTGGCAAGCAAGAACAGGCAGTTTGCTTCAGTGCTTGGCTGAGTGTTATAATTACTTACTCTGGGTTCTGGAGTTTCCAATTTTAGCCTCTGTGTAGTCTCACATTGACAACAGAAACGGAGGTGGTTACATTGAGGATCAATAAAAAGTTTAGGTTGTTGTCTACAACTTTCAGTTTGGTGTTGAGGTTGGTAATGTATGTAGGCGGGGATTGCAGCAAATCCACCTGGTGCCCCAGTTTATACGATTGCTCGGTGAGAGCGTTGGTACCTGCCAAATGAGTGGTATTGACAGACTTTAGGACACTGTCT
The DNA here is from genome assembly GCF_031143425.1 of Pleurodeles waltl. NCBI lineage: Eukaryota > Metazoa > Chordata > Amphibia > Caudata > Salamandridae > Pleurodeles > Pleurodeles waltl. The sequence goes on along the minus strand of NC_090447.1, from coordinate 989,278,447 downwards.
TCTAAGTTACTGGTGATCAACTGATTATCCGGTTGAGGATCTTTTGGTTTTGTCTGTCGACTCTTTGGTCAATTTCTTCAACTACCTCAATTTACTGAATATCAGAGTTATTCAAAGTTGTGATCTCCATTAAACCTCTGTCTTCACTGTCATTTTGGGTGGGGGTACTTTTAGTCAATGAACTCTCAGTTAAATATGAGAGTTCAATGATTAAAAAGCCAGATGGGTTCTTACTGTCATAGTGAAGCTGTACCACTGTTTATAATATATTTGAGTATGTAAGCTGATGACGAGATGGGTGGATTTAAAAAAAAAACACTATGAGGCCCACCGGGGACTTTTAGATTAGGAGCTTTCCCGGCTTGATGCATGGAGACATAAGTGTTTGCTGCTCCATCATGCTTCTTAAAATAGTCAGTCATACTGTGCCTGGCCACCACTGGAGTGATTGTTCTGTTCATGGCTACTCAGTCTAGGATTTACGCTTGAGCATGTGGTTTTACATCATGGACCCCTATTGTCTGTTTAAAGTGCTTGTTTAGTTTAAGCTCATTTTCCTTTTTCTTGACATTGGGACTAATTATAGTAATTTTGACATAACTTTCCAGTCTAATTCATCCATTTTAATTTGTATAAGCTATAGAGCCTATGAAGCTGCTGGTGTGTTGGTGAAGTCCTCCACCTATATTGCAGCGGAAACACCGGCAGGGCCGAGGAAGTCTTCTTTCCCCCTCAGCCTCAGAGTCTTCAGTTTTCACAGTGAGACACCCTCACAAACTCTCAACCCTCGAGGTCGACCAGATCCTTTGAATTGGTGAAGGAGGTAGTAGTCGGAAACATTCAATCACAAATTAATGACATTATACCATAAACAATTTACACACCATGAATAATTCAACACTAAATCAAACTCCAAACCGAATAAAATATCAAAGCTTTATTACAAACCCAAAATCAATGTCACATAAATGATGCGTAAAACTAACTTATAAACATACATGAAAACCATAGGCTGACCGAAACGTCTGAAAAGATTCAACCTGCTGAACATCAATACTGTTAAACACTCCAAAAGAATAAGATAGATTAGCAGCAACACAATATGCACATATGCAGATGATGGTGCATCAGTAAAACACCAAAATAGAGTATTAACAATCAACTTCAGGGCTGGTCCATTCTTAACACTCATCAGAATTGTGACTTGCTGGGTGGGAACAGGCTAACACATGCGGGCAAAAGCAAAAACAAAAGAAGGCAAAAATAACTTGGAAAACATCTAGCTAGAGCTACTAACTACAAAAATGTGCTAGTGCAAGTGACTAAGCTAAACGGAAAACAAGAAACCACATTGAATGATACTTCTCCTCATGGGACACCAGGCAGGATGATTCATCAAGCAGGATGATTCATCAAGCAGCGCATTCATCATCTTCTGATGTCTGTTGGCAGCAGCATTAGGACAGTGCAGAACACGAGCTCCACATAGGACAAATCAGCAGTTCAAAATTAGTTGAACCACATAACAGAATAGGGTAATTAGAAATATGGTGAGAGAACTCATCAAGGGACTTAGAGTAAAAATGTGAGAAAGCAGACTAAGCGAGCATAATTGATGGTGATGGACTGACTTCAAGAAGGATCAGAGGGGAACTGACATCAAGCAGGTTCTGAGAAGGACTGACCACAATTCCAAGATTCTTCAGTAATTAAAATAGCCAAAATCCATTCATTGGTCCATTTGGTGGGCACACTCTGGGTGCTGATTTCAGCATGATTTGGCACCACCAAATTTTGATACATACAGAATTCTTCTCAGGAAAAAGTATGTTGCTAGCTTCCCCCATCATAGGATTCCGCCAAAATATTACATTTTCTAATAATCTGTTACTAACTTCCTTTCCCAGGACACACAATAAACTAAGGTAATATTATTTCACTGAGCTTCATGAATCTTCCTGTGCAATTCAGCAGCTAGAACAAATATGGTTACATTAGCCGAACATGCACTTCTCGTGGAGTACAATAGAATATTAAACAGTACATTTGCTGCCTAATGAAAAAAATTCAGGTTAAAGAGAAAAATGAAAACGCATAAAATTTTCCATGACTGCTTGCAAAATGAACTTTCAGGCCTAGTCATGTTAAGAAAACCTAATGCACATTAATACAGTTAATACATTAATAAAAAATGTTGCGCATGTTTTAATTCAAATCAAATATGCAAACAAACTATCTTATTAAACATTATTCATGTTGTGTCAAAGCAGTTTTGCATTTACTTTTCTAAACATCATAAGTGCATTTAATTCGAATTCATTCAGTACTCAAAAATACACTTCATTTCTACTTAAAAATAATACTATCATGTTATATGCATTAATAATTCACATAATTGTAAAATAATTTCATATTAAACGTAGTATCAGAAATACGACTAGTAGACACAAATGTCCACCACATTTTAAACTTGGACGTTTTCAGTTTCAACGTTATCTTCACTGTTCGGCCGTTACACTGCTGATTTATCAGGCTGCCATATGCTACTTCTTTGCCACTAATTAATTAAGAAAACGTGATCTCTCTCACCTACGTTGAGCACTGTATGGTGTGCTGTGTTGTTGGGGCACGCATTGCAGATTATGGAATCAGATTCTAAAGTCAATTGTTGCGTCTCCAATGTTATGCCTTCTTCAGATCAAATTAAGCTTGACTGTTGAAATGATAGGTGGCAGATGGCCAATAATATTCCTAGGTACTAAGTTGCACTACTTTACTCAAAAATGGAGTTGCATCGTCCACTATTGAAATGATCGCACAGGATTAGGTAGCTTGATGCAGATAAGGTCGGCCCTTCCGGACTAACAAGCAGTTGGTCACTTCAGCTTACGTTAGTGAATTTGGTTCCTTTTAGTATCTTTGGATGACTTGCACAATATTCAACATGCAAAATGACTCAGTTCAACCCCAGACCGCATGCCTTGCTGAAGCTGCCTGCCCAGACTGGCCCCCATTCCTCAGGACCCTGTATTCTCATCTGCTCATTATTCTTCCCACGCTACACCTGGCCCTTGCTTGCACCTGGCTACTCCACTAACCTGTGCTCTACCTGCTCATTCCACTCCTGGAACTTATAGATGTCACTAACATCACAGGCCTAATAACCTCTGCTTTTTTTGGGGAGTGCAGTGGTGTTACTCACTGGGGCAGCAGAGATCTGTGTGGTATCCTAGTTTATATTTACGTTAGTGTGATGTAATGTAGAATGTGTGAATGGGAGTGATCTCTCTGTGTACACTTGATGGATAGAATGTTGGAGATCCGACCTGGCTAGGATGAGGAGCTACAGATGTGGGTGGAGTCTGCTATAAGGAATAAACTTGCAAGTTTTATCTACTTCCTGGATTTGATTTGTGTCTTAATGGAATACCTCCTTTTGGTGATGAGGATGGGATAAGAGGTGTGGAGTAGCAGACTTCAACACAATGATCATCATATTGAGAGCTTCATATAGATGAAAACAGATATTAGTAATTAGCAGCAACAAAAAGTTAGAAACAGCTATTGCAATTGCATTTAATCGTCGCATTATTAATCATCACTGGATGTAAGCATTCAAGGTAATAACTTTCTAACTTTAACCTTACCGTTGTGCACCGTAACCCAAAGGTGGATCATTGGTTGTAGGCCTGGATGGTGACACAATGGTTGTTTGGTCTGGAACGGGATACGTTAGATCACGTGCTTTGAGTGATTTATGGCACAGAAGTAGACATATTGAGTCATCGCGCACAGCAAACTGTCATCACGTTTAACGGCCATTTGAAGTCGGAGTTTTCTACATTATTTAACCAGGAGTGCTCTGTTCTCACGACGAGGCGCACAGCTGTTCAAGGAATCACTACGAAGTTTGACTTGATGTGCCTTCAAACCCTGACATCACATGTGGACACCAGTTGAAGATGGGGTATTTTCTGGCGTAATTTACACGTGCACTACTGCATGTATTCACACACCAATGTGCACAGCCTTCTCTGGAATTCAGAATATGCTTTTGTGCTTGGATCGATAGAATCAATACAGCACTAAAGGTATTTCAACATATTATTTTGTTGTGATTCCTGGTGATTTACACACCTCAGTTAAACATGGAGTCTTATTAAATCTTGTAGTTGTTGGTCACAGTGATTCACACACCCTTTTGGAACCTAAAACTTTCACATGGGCATATTTTTGACTCTTTATTGTGACTTTTATAATATATCCTTCTGTACAGTGCTAGAGAATAATTTTCAGTACTACTGTGGATATTCTTCAGTACTTCTATTTGCTTGACAGACTATGCAGAATGTATCACCCCTCCCCCCATTTTGTTTTTAACTTCCCCAGGTGGTCCTTTAATTAGATGGGAAAAATGGAAAACTGTGTTTGCTAGATATGTTAGGGTGTGTGGAACATACTTAACTGCTGAAAGAAAGTACTCCTTATTTTTGCACTAACTAGAATGATCAGTGGGTTTGGAAATATATGATAATTTACCAAATTTACCAGAGAAAGAGAGTGATGAATTAAATAAGTATGAAATATGTTTGAGGAAGCTAGAAGTACGTTATCTGCCAAAAGTATCTTCTATACTTGAGCGATTTCATTTTGGAAAACATATGCAAAACAAAGAAGATTCAGTAGAAGAATATATTACTGCTTTGAGGAAGTTGGCTTCCACATGTAAGTTTGGTCCTTCTATGGTTGACCGATTTAGGGATCAGTTCATATTGGGGTGCAGAAATGACAAAGTGTGAGAAGAATTGTTGACTAAGGATGACTCTTCTCTGGGGTAGATGATTAATTTAGTAAAAAGATTAGAACATAATTTGGTGTGTGTGAATGAAATGAAAAATGTTTCAGAAAATGTGAGGGGAATGACAATTTCAGTATTCAGCAAAAGGGAACAAAAATTACAAAAATTTAAAGGGAAAAAGTGATAAAAGTGTGAAAAGACAACCTAAAAACAAACCAATCACAGGAAAATGTTTTACATGTGGAGCAATTGGTCACATGGCTAATGATAAAAAGTGTCCAGGGTGGAAAACAAAATGTAAATTATGTTTGCAAAAAGGGCATTTGAGTAAACGTTGTAGGAGTAATAGTGAAAAACAAATTAATGAAATAAGGATGAATCAGATGAGGGTGAAGAGAAAATTATGCAGGTTACTAACAACGGTGGTGAAGGCCCACATGACTTGGTCATTGTAGAAGGATGTGGTGTGAAAATGATGTTTGATTCAGGAGCAAAGTTGACTATTATTTCAATCAAAGTTTTTATCAGTGGCATAAAGGGTAAAGTACAATTGTACAAACCAGATGTTAGACCTACTGGCTGTGGTGGAGAACTCATCAAGTTGGAGGGTTATTTTCAAGGAATGTTGGAGTGTTAAGGAAGGATGACAGTAGGGAAAATATATGTTGCTGAAAAGGGAGATGTGGTTATTAGTTGGTTCCATCAATGATATCTGGGACTTATTTTGGATCCCAATTCTGATCCATCCATTAATCTGAGAGAAGATCATTTTCGGAGGAATTTCCAGACGTATTTTCAAATACCTTGGGTTTTTTGGAATGGTATGTCCATAAAATCAAGGTAATGCAGGATTCTATACCAGTAGTGAGCAAGGTAAGGAAATTTCCAGTTGAGGTCAGAGTTGAAAAGGTTGAAAAAAGCTGGTGTCTTAAAAAAAGAAGGGTGAAGGCATTGAATGGTTAAGTCCAGTTGTGATAGCAAGGAAATCTAATGGCGGTATTTGCGTATGTGTGGATCTCGAATGGATTAACAGGGGTGTTATAGTGGATAGATTTCCTATTCTGGGGGTCCATGAGCAGGTGTGTATGTTGGGGAATGCGAAGTGTTTTCCCACTTTGGACTTAGCTTCAGCATACCATCAGATAAAACTGCATGAGGATTTCATGGATCTTATGTCATTTATCAAATTCTGTGGGACATACAGATTTAGGAGGATGCCATTCTGTCTTGTTTTGGGTGTATCTGTATTCCAAAGAGCTATGGAAACAGTGTTGAGTGATTTATCTGGTGTAAAAGCATATCAGGATGGTATCCTGATATATGGAGGAATACATGAAAAGCATGATGAGAGAGTTAGAGCAGTGTTGCAGAGACTAAAAAAGAAAGGTTTGACACTTGAGAAATGTAAATTGCACTGAAAAGAGTTAGAATGTGTGGGTCCCACCTTAACTGAAAATGATTTGAAGCCGAAACCAGAATTAGTAACAGCAGTCAGGGAGATGACAGTTCTGCAGTGTAAGGAGGAATTGACTTCATTCTTAGGACTTGTAGAGTTTTAAAAGTTTGTAGAAACATTTTCTGAAAAGATATTTAAAATGCGTACTCTACTTAAGAAGAATGTGGAATTTAGGTGGTGTGGAGAGTGGGATCGTGAATTTAGTCATCTTCAAGAAAGTAGCAGAATGTTCAGAATCTGAAGATTTCCTATTGTGATCAGGAGAGTATAATATGCACAGATGCAAGTGTTAAAGGATAAGGAGCAACTTTTATTCAGGAGAGATGGAGTAGAAAATGGTGGTGTTCATTTCTCAATGCTTGAGACCTGCTGAGTATAGATATTTGGTGATTAAGCATGAGGCTCTGGCTATATTTTGGACAGTTAAAAAAATTAAAAAGATTGTGTGAGGCAGGAAGTTTACTATCAGAACAGATCACAAACCTCTTGAGGTATTTATGAAGAAAAGAACAGACAGTGTTTCTAACAGATTTACCAGATGGGTGGTGACTTTACAAAAATATGAGTTCCAGGTTGTTTATATCCCATGGAAAAGCAACATGGTAACGATTGTCGAGGATGGTAAGGACAGAGGAAATGGAATTGGATGAAGATGTCATGGATGAAGAAAAAGTGTGTGTGATGACGGATGGTGTACTTATTGAAGAAGATTGGAAAAAGGAAATTATTAAAGATTAAAACCCTGCAAAATGTAATACATAATTTTGAAAATGGGTGGTTGTAACAGGGTGGTCATCAAATACTCCACTCAATGGCCAGTTCTCATCTCCCCAAGTCCAACCCTGCATTCCATATGACTTCATAGCATTCCATAGAGAACACAATAATGCTCTCTGCTCTAATACATAGGATACTACACACACTTTCCCCCCTTCAATAATGACAAACCATGGATTCAAATTACTTTGTTCCTAAGAGGATATAGAACACACAATTGAACATATGTACAAGCATTACAAAATTGATACAGCCCTAGTATAATTACACCTATACAGCATAATCCTTTAAGTGCTTTGGTATCTCCTGACAATTGTGGGTACATTATGTTGATCTGTATGGTCACCACTAACAGGTTAGTACCCAACCAATTATTTTTAAACCACAACCACCTGATTAAGATTCCAGATTCTAGAATCTTCTGTCTTGACCGCATTGGTAGAAGGTTATACGAACTTTAAAGGTCCTGACATGCCTCCCTTCTTCGCAGGTTTCTTAATAAGTATCCAGACCCCCTCATTAACCCTAGTTTCTTTAACTGACTTTCTCATATCAACATTTTCTTTACTAGCTTTTATTCTTTCTGCTTTCCATTGCCTGTGAGCATCACCTTGGGGATGCCCTTTCTCCCAAACACTTATTTCAGGAAACGTATGGCATGTTTAGTCTCTATTCCTCTAGAAAATGTAACGTCTGGCCACATTGAGTACTAATCAATGAGCACTGTGAGGTACATGTCACACCCTTCCCTGTGAATTGGGCCTAGAATGTCCTTGGCAACCTCTTCCCAAGGTTGTGTGGGACAATCTTATCTTCATGGGCTGTACCTTGGGGTTAACAGTTTTATTTCTCATTATACACTGCATATATTCCCTTATTGTCCTCTCCACCTGATTGTCCATACCCGGGCACCAGTAGTTCAATCGTAGCCTCTCTTTGATTTTTCACATTCCCTGATGACCAACATGAGCAGGAGAAAACAATTCCTGCCGCAAAACAGTCACAGGACCAACCTTGTTCCTCAGAACAACAACCCTTCCTTCTCTGATAAGTCATCTCTAACATGCCAATACGTTTCAGTATCCATGCTCCCTTCATTCCTGCTTTTCCACCCCTTTTTTTATTAAAAACAGCATTTCTAACATAGTCTTGTCAGACTGAGCCTATGTTCACTGCCTGGCTTCCATTATGGCACTGTCCTAAATCTCCATTTGGTCTCCTTCCTTCACCTGTACCAACCTTGATAAAGTATCAGCCACTCTTTCTGTTTTCCAGGTATATATTTTACTATAAAGGTAAAATTGTACAGAGCCACCACCTATTCTGTGATCCTACTTGATATTGCATCAATACCCTTTCTCCTGAAGTTTTACAGAGGCTTGTGGTCCGTTCGCACCTCAAATGTGTGTCCCCATAGTAAATTCTTCAATTTCTTAATGGCCTAAAATAGTGCAAGGGCTTCCCTCTCAACCACTGAATAATTTAAATCAGCCTCCCTTAGGGCCCTGGCTAAAGATTTTACTACTCGTTCAAAATTATATCCACTTTGCTATAATATGGTGCCTTAACCTTTCTTGCTAGCATGAGTAATCAGTATAGATTTGCAGTTAGGGTCAACATTTTTTTAACTTGGGAGCATCATTCAATCTTTCTTTTATTTCTCTAAACTCCCTTTCACATTCATCACATCACACAAACTCCACTCCTTTGTGAAGCAACCTCATATTTACACACATTTCTGCAAAGCCTTTTACGAATGTGCCGTAGTACTCATCCACACCAGCAAATCTCATCAATTGTTCCTTATTAGACAAGGACTGTTTGTCATCCACCAGATCCCTTTTTGATATGCCTTCCCCTGTGATAGTGTGACCCAAATACTCTATTGAGCTCCTCCGAAATTTACACTTCTCCACCTTTATGGTCAAACCTAATTTACCAAATCTTTTTAAAACTTGTTGAAGTCTCTGGTCATGTTGTATATTATCCTTTCTAAATACCAGAACATCGTCCTGATATATCCTTGTGCCTTTAAGACCCAACACCCTCACCAAGGTCTGGCATACCTAGATGTCACAAAGGAAGTGACAAAGACGATAAGGTCTTTAGATGCTTAATCAAGACTGATCTGGTGATATACTGATGTTAAATCAATATTAGAGAACACTTTAGCCCTTTGAAGTAACGTCAACATGTCAGAAATATTGGGCAATGGGTATCTTTCCCTTAAATCAACAGATAGGCATAGACTCCCATTGGCTTTTCTGGCTGCGACTACTGGAGCCAGCCACTCCGTCACTTCCACTTCCTCACTTATGCCTTCCCTTTTGAGGTTTTCCAATTCCAATCTCATTTCTTCACAGACTGCCACTGGAACATTTCGGACCTTTACATACACAGGTTTGGCCCCCTCCACCAGGCGGATGTGTTGAGTGTAATTTCGAAGACATCCAAGACTGTCTTGAAAAACCATAGGAAATTCCAACTTTAAACTTTTTCCAAAAACATCTTCTGTCACACTCAGTGCCCCATCTGCCATAGCTTATTCCTTCACTACATACACACTGATCTCTTCTGTCATTCTTATTGGTGGGTTACTGTTAGGGTCAAGAATCACCCCCAAAGCGTTTTGGTGCAACCAACTTAAAATACTGTTGCCCTTTTTCGATACATAGATCTTTGCATTAGTATATTTATGCTTATCTTCTACCAAACTCAAGAAATACCCATGCAATATAATAGATTCACCGCCATAGGCATAAGATTTAGATGTCGGGTCTGAAATATGTCACATTACCCTCAAGTTTCTGAAAATAAAATTCCTTTAAAATAATAGTAATCTTCGCTCCTGAATCAGATGGGGCCCTTGTTCCTTCGCCATCCACTATTACCTCATCCACTGAACTCAATCTCTTCCCTCCTTCAACCTGAAGAACAATCTGTCCACCTTCAAAATCCGTACCACTACTACCTTTAGAATCAAGTTCCTCGCCGACTTCATATATTTTACCTTTAATGCCTTTCACTCTACACACACTTGCAAAGTGGCCCTTTTTCTTTCAAAAACTCCACATTACTTTTATTGCTGGGCATCCCTTATCACTTGCCATATGTCCTTGTTTCCCACAGCAAAAAAAACTCCCTTGGAAGGTACTTTTCCTCTCCTTTTCAAAATTGTTTCCTCCCAGAGGCTCATGCTTTGTATACCACTCTTGACTGCATGCACACTCTCTTCCTTGGACTCTTCTTTCTTAATAACTTCAATACATTTGAGTGAGTATTCGATCTTTTTAGCTGTTACTAACACTTCATCTAGGGACGGTTAATTGTTTTGCCAAAGTTCTTCTCTTATCCTTTCAGTACTGCATCCCAGCATGAACTGGTCTCTGATCAATTCTTCCAGCAAACAACTAAACTTGCAGGAGGAACATAACTTTCTTTGAACTCGCTTCCCAAAATGGTACCTCTCCAAAATGGGCCTGAGCTTGAATATGTAATGCCTATCTAATTTTTCTATACATGTTTCATAGTCATTTAAATTTTCATCAATGACTTCAGGCAAATGATTGAACACCTCTTGACCCTTGGAACTTAAGTAATGTAGCAGAAGGGCAGTCTTTCTTTCTGCACTCAGGCATACCGCACACACTTTTAGAATAACTCTCAAACACTATCTTCCATTTCTGCCATTTAATTAGCAGCTCCCTTGGTGTGGCGCAATGACATTTTGGAGGGTCACCCATGGATGTAAAATTATACTCAAGATGATATGTAAGAATTATATATAGTAATTCACAGAAATATCATTAATCAAAGTAAAATGTTGCCATTACTCCTCAACTCTTATTATAGCTGTAGGTGCATTCAGTCATTTCCTTAGTATGTAATATCTGAAGACTAATTACCTTTAAAAAAAAGCAGCATAATAGATAAAAGCATTTCTGTTCCTCCACACCCCTCCTATGTATGGAGAGACTGACCTGTAGAATCAGACATTAAGAGCAGCGTGGTGAGGTAGCAAATGTCAATCAAAGTCTTCCAGCACCCGTACAAGAAAAACAAACGCTATGTGCCAAACTCCTTTGATGAATGCACAGTACAAGATCTCCCCTGTGGTGCCCAACAGTCAAATTTAAAGACTGGTGCACAATCTCACTTCTCTTGAAGAAACCACTTCCTTAATGGTAGAAGACGTATGGCGCACAGGTGCCCTACTGTGATGCGCTACTCCGACTTCCCTCCAGTCAATTTTGTGGTTATGCAGCATAGAGGCGCACGCCTTTTCTGCCTGAGTTTCTTTTATGACCCAAAACATGCATGGTGCGGTGCCTTGACTTCTTCCTCATCAACTACACAGAATCTCTTTTGTGACACATCATGCCACTTCGCTTGCACAGATGCGAGACAGATCCACAGCTCCTCAGGTCTGAGTGCACAGGTTGCACTCACAAACTCAATGGAACAGTCTGTGCAGATGCAAGCACATAAGGATGCACTCACGAGCACAGTAAGAAGATGTTTGTTTTAAAATTATTGAGACGATGCACTGATGATGAAAAATGTTGCCTAAGTCCGTGAAAGTCAAGTCAAAAACTCATGTGTCCATGTCCTACGTGCTCTCAATGTCTATTTGTCCCAGTATCTACTTTATGAAGGGGTCCTGGGAAATCGGGTAGCTTCCATATTTCACACTTGAATTCTCTAGTCCGTAGAGGACTATAAAGAGAGTACCTACTCACAGACAACAACAGCTTCTCCAGGTTGTCTGAAGCGTAGTCTGGTGTACTCCCCGCCACTGTACTTGCAATTACTCAAGATGAAAAACACATAGGAGAAATGTCTCTCCAAATTCAGGTTCCTCAGTGTTGGGACCTTCAGCTCCTGCTAACACCTGTCCTGGTTCTTCTCAGCATCCCATCCTCATCGCCAGCTTAACAGGGTGGTCATCCAGTAAAATCCAAATGCAAAGGATGGTGGTTGAAGCAGGTTTATTTAGTACAGAAGGTACTCAACTGCCAGTTCCCCTCTCCCCAAGATCAACCCTGCATTCTACATGACATCATAGCATTCCGTTGCGAACATGATAATGCTTTCTGCTCTAATACATATGATACTACAGTGGGGTGACAAGAGCTTATTGGAAAGTGAGGTAAAACTTTACTGGAGTGTTAGGGAAGAAGTGTCCAGTGACTGAGATTTAATGCTTAGGAGAGCTAGATTGGTGCCTCCAACAACAGTGAGAGAGAAATTGATAAAAATGGTGCATGAAGGACATCAAGGGATTTGCAGATCGAAAGAAAGGCTACAAACAGAGTATTGGTGGCCCGGTATGGATAGAGGCATTGAGAAGGAGGTGAGAGAATGTTGGGAGTGTTGCATGAGTGACAATGTATGTAAGACGAGAGAGCAACGTATGGTTTTGAGGGATGTACCCAAGAAAGCATTGGATGAAGTGTCAGTATATATTCTGGGACATCTAACTATAAATGTCATAACATATATATAATTGTGTTAGTGGATCTTTATTCTTGTGGTCCAGAACTGATTTTTGTTAATGAAGTTACCTCACAGAAAGTGATTGAATTTATGACACAAGTTCTTGCAAGAGAAGGTTTGCCTGAATCTGTGGTAACTGAAAATGGTGTGCAATTCACATCTATGGTAATAAAAGAGTTCTTGCAGAAGAGGTATTGTCCATAAAAAGTCTGCTTTGTACCACCCAAAAACCAGTGGTACTGTGGAGAGAATGATTCACACCATTAACCAGGCTATACAATTAACAAGAAGTGCTGAGAAGGATTGGGTGTCTGCACTGTGAAAGTGGTTGTAAATGAATAGAGTCACACCCCATGCAACCAGAGGGAGAACTCCTTTTGAGTTACTTAAGAGCAGAAAAGCTAATTCTGTGTTTAAGTGTAAGGGAAAAGGTTTTGCCAAGAAAAGAACATACTGATAAAAAGAAAGCTGCCAAAATTATAAAAGTAAGTGTGGGGAATGTTGTCAAGGTGAAAGCTCCTGTTACCCATGTCCATATTCCAAATATAGTTCTCCCATGAGAGTTGTGAAGAAATTAATAGTGCTGTGAAACTTGACGAGGGTAGGATTTGAAATCTTAACAGGGTGATCAAAGTGACTAAAGAAGAATTGTTGGATACATTGGAGGAAGCGATGAAAACATTGGAATATAATCATGGAGCAAGAAACACAAGTAGAAGTGGTGAAAGCGAGAAAGATCACCCATGAAATATGATGACTTTGTAGTACACAAACAATTTACAAACAGTTTGTCTCCTGTGAGGCTATGGGCTTTTATTGATAGTTAAATGTTATTAGTAGAATTTACATATACGTTTCTTTTGTTTGTTAAAGGGTTAAAGAAGGAGATGCCTGGTATCCTAGTTTATATTTAAGTTAGTGTGATGTAATGTAGATTGTGTGAATAAGAGTGTTCCCTCTGTGCACACTTGATGGATAGAATGTTGGAGGAACAGTTGAGATCTGACCTGCCTAGGATGAGGATCTACAGATGTGAGTGGAGTCTGTTATAAGGAATAAACTTGCAAGTTGTATCTACTTCCTGCATTTGAATCTTAATGGAATACCTCAATCTGGGATAGGGTAGGCCAGGCAAGCAAAAGCTACTCGGATTGCAGGGCCTGAAGTGCACTGCACAAAATGAAAGGCACGGACACTTTAGCCACATCTGTGGTCAGTGCTGTGCTGAACATTGCATGTTAAACATGGGGAGGAGCCGGAACATCAAAAAACGAAGCCATGGCTAGAATCATAGAAAGCTAAAAATAGATGTTGGTGCATTTTTAGAGATATGACTTTAAAAAAAAAAAAACAATTAGCCAGATCATAAACCCTAAGATGAACCTAAATATATACTCCCAAAGACGAACCAGTAAGACTGGAGGTGCCCATGATAATATTGGGTATATGGGGGACCTAATGCTAAATCAGTACTAAACACTGGTTATTAACCTGGGCATGCTAGTCGCAAAAATCAGACAAAGCACAAAATTGGGAAGCCCAGTGCTACCAACACATGTTAAATGGATCTCAACTATGAACTGGTGTATAGCAGCAGCAGTGGTCTGCAAAGGGAGAGGATGCCCTAAAAGGTTTGAAATGATATGAGGCGGCTGGCTAAAACAGCACAGACTGGTCTTAATGAGGTAAGTAGGGAGAATTGGGAGCAGGGTCTATGGAGGGAAGACATTGGGTGGTGTGGATTAGGATACAGCTCACACACTCAGCATTGGGTATAACAGAAGATCCAGAGAGCATAATATATAACACATAGTGAAGCAGACTGGATGTGAGTTAGAACCGGCTGGGCACAGGACAAGTCAATATAAAGCTGTACTTGAAGTTGAGCCCAGGTTGTTGATGTATAAAGTAAACAGAAGTGAAGCTAAAATACAGCCCTGTCTGACCCCCTCCCCCATGGACTCTTATAGACGAGGAGAGAATCCTTGTCTCGTCATATCTAAATACCACAGATAAATCTTGGTGTAGCTCATGCAAGAAATTCACTATACTTCAATCTACCCCCATGTTGATGAGAATTAACCACAACTTCATCTTAACTCTTTCAAAAGCTGATGTCAAATCCATGAAAGCTAAATGTAACGAGCCCCTTTTGGCTACTGTATATTTCTAAGTGATCTGCTGTAGATTCAGGTATTGATCTAATGCACTTCTCCCTGGCTTAAACCCATACTGCAAGTTAGAAATCACATTGTTTTGATTCAACCAAGTAGTTAACCTAGAGAGAATAACCCTACTACTACCTTAACTACTTAATCTGTAAATATATGGGTCTATAACATCGCAGGTCATTTCTTGTTCCTTTTTTAAAAACCAATATGATAGACCAGGAAGGAGGTATGCCTGTTGTACGTGTGGCATTTAAAACATTGGTTAAAGGTTTAGCTCAATTCCTAGGGTTCGTTTTATATAAATCATCTGGGACCACACTGGGGACAGGCGCCTTATCATTTGACATAAAGGAAGTTTTGCTGTGACTTATCCATATATCCTCAGAAAATGCTTCACCCAGGTATCCAGCATTTAAGTACACTCCTTTACACTATTAGAACACTGTTAAAAAAGTAACAACTCCTTCCCCGAATCTAGTGCTATTTTTTAGGATTTTAGCCTGAAGGATTTGATCCCAGCCTTCCCTTTTATTTTACTTCTTTCGGGCCGCTAGAGCTATTTTATATCTCTTCTTACAAGTAGTTATCTCAATGTTTTTCCTCAGTATTTTTCCAGGGCTACAAGCAGGCTTTGATCAGTGGCATAACAAATGTCCCTCGGGATTGAGTGGAGAGGCAAACTCCCCGGGGCCCTCCAGCACAGTAACTGAGAGCTCCTGAGTGAGATCAGATGGGGGACTCTCCGTGTACTTTTCATTACACCACTGGCTTCGATGTGCCTCAGAACAGCTGTGATCAAACCATCTCTCGCCCAAGGGCTTAGATCTTCCTCCCACTCTCATTAAGCTTTTTGAGACCTGCTTACATACACCATCAAGTGTCACAGCAGAGCTTCTGGCTGCGTTGAAGCCTGTAAGCATTGGCTAATATCCTGGTCACATGCAAGATGGAGATTAGATAAAAAGCAATCAGGAGGGACCTTGTTCCATTTCAATCTAAGTGCTTGATCACAAGATGTAATGTTGTTATTACTAGGTCCTACTCTAGATTAAACATTCTCCTCCATTCTCTACTCGATATCCCGGATTAAAGAGTTTTTATCACTGAACTGATTCCATTTGACTTCAAAATTTGGAACAAATTGGACTAAAAAGGCAGAGGTGAATATATAATTGATAATTTGAGCAAGAACTTTTACCAACAAAGGTAGGATTGCCCTCACTCATATCCTCATCTTTTTGAATATGAGCTGTTTGTGCCAGATTATGGTCATCTACAATATCATTAGGCAAATTGCGTTGACTGGTTTGCTCAAAGTGGCCTTGATTAAAATAATCCCTCAATGACTCCTCATAAACATGACTCAAGGACTGACATGGATGAATATTAAAAATTCCAAATAGGATCACCAGATATGGGAAGCTATGCCGTTCTGCATAAGTCTCTAAAACGATCTCCAAGACCATAAGGTGTTCAGCAGGTTTAGACTGAAGAAAGAATTATAAAAAACTAATAAGCTTGGTGATTTTTCTCAAACTTAGGTGTATCATGAGCAAATAACTAGAAAAAGTATCTACGTGGTATGTCTTACACGTAATATTTAAAGATACCAATGTTAGTGAACTGCCCTTAGCTCTGCCAGATTGTGAAAGTAACGTGGTGGGAAAATATGAAGTGTGTCCACCCAGAAAAAACAGAATTGTCTCTATCTCATGTTTCTTGCAGGCCCACTATATGATGGCCCTATAATAGATTAAACCTTCTCATCTGACCTCTTGTTACTGAGCCCTGCTATATTCCAGCACAAGACCTTCAGGCAAGAGCCTAACGTATGTGCAGAAATATCTGGGTGACTAACCCTCTCATTCCCTGTCTTTTCCCTCACCAGTGGAGGGCTGAGAGCTGCAGTAGCCAGGTAATCATTGCTGTCTAAAGTACTCAAGTGGAGAACTCTGTTGGCTAGTTGAATTCGTGTTTCCTGTGCTCGTCCCACCTGCTTTCTCTGTAACCGCTAAGGTTTCCTTAAATTCCTAACGCTATGTGTGCCCTTCAGCGGATAGAAAATGCCTAACAATAACACTTTTACCCTGGAAAGAGGGAAGCTAAAAGGATGTGCCTGCGGTATCAAGTTTCCTGTTATGTCAGGTTGATCAAAATTAATGATGATACAGCCCCCCTCTCGTGATTTCCCCCAATTTCCTCCCCAACCCACTCTTCTAGCCATGTTAATGTGGGCTGTCGGTGATTTCCGTCCCCCAGTTGGTTGTTGCACCAATGTTCAAAATTGTGTATATGCGTAGAAGTGGTTTCCACCACTTCCACTCACAGTCGGGGATGTCCACTAAAATTGCCATGAATGTTGTAGATTCAGGAGGTAGATGTAACCTTAGACTGGCTGTTGCCATCCTGCCTGGAGTTGGAGATAGGACAGCTGCCAGCCCCTGTCAACATTAGGTGCTAAGAGTAGGACGTGTCTGAGAAATGGGTAGCGTCTGATTAGACTAGGGTCCAGTCACCTCACGCATTACCTGACTTGTACTTATATTTATATTTCTTGTTGGAGCTTACATGGCTCCTAGTTCATATCCAGTTGGTTCACTACTTTTTAAATTACTCAGAAGATTATGTGAGGGGTGTGACAGGTCCTTGTCAAGGGGGTTGTGGGATGGAATAACCTCCTGTATGCCAAAAGATGTATGGCCAGTTACACCGCCAGATTTTTCTGCCAGCGCTGAACTCAAATTGTCAACGGTAGATTCTAAGGCCAACAATTTCACCTCAAAACCCTCTTTGGTAGTTTTAATAAACTTCTCAACTTTGCATACTAGATTACGTAACCAAGGTTCTAGCACTACTTTGATATTACTTGCTGAAAAAAATAAATCTCCCAATGCAGAGTTAGTAGAAGGGTTGTCAGATGGCAAAACACTGTTATTATCATTTTTGGAGACAGGTCTTGCCATACCAGTTCTGGATCTTGCACCAAAGTCTTTCTTTTTCTTTTTCTTAGTGGGCGAGCCCATTCAAATGATAGAGTGCCTGGGTCAAGATGGATATTAGTTGTTTTGATCCCCCCCAAAGTCAACCACATCTTGCAGGGAGCCACCCTGATTGGACCCATGAGCCGCCTCTACCGAGTCTCTAGCCCTTACTCCCTTAAACCAGGGCACAGCACTCTGTAAAGATGTGAGAACCTAAACCCAGTTTTTCCTTTACACTCTGAATCTCTTCTTTTAAGGCCCCAGCTGCCTAAGTGAGAAACGAGATAATGGATGGGCACTTACCTGGTCCCTTTTGTTCTGCTAATCCATTAGCACAGGAAGATTTCTGCTCGCCCATTGGTGTGACAAACTTAAAAATTACAGAGAGATGGCCCAGTCCATCCCCTTCTGGTTATGGACGGGTGCAGAGGGGCTCACTCTTGGCCCGGATTTCTCCCCATCCATACCTGGGTGTGACTTGCTCTGCAGGGAGTAGAGGGGCCCTAAGAAGCACCTGTCTGGTACACTGATGTAATGCCCCAACCTCCGAGCTGATGGGAACTCTGGGGGTTGGCGTCCTCTCGCCTTCCATCAGCACCACAGTGTCCGCTCGTCCCATGCTGCAGGGAGTAGAGGGGCCTTAAGAAGCACTCATCCGGCTCACTGTGTAATGGCCAGCCTTGTGGCTGAAGGGAACTCTGGGGGCTGAAGTCCTCCCCCTTCCATCAGCACCACAACATCCAATTGTCCGAGCAGTTAACTGCTGGAATTAAAGATTGCAAATGTGTCACATCTTTTTTATCATGATAAAACCTTTTGATAAAACCTTAATGTGAAATTCTCAGTTTCCTCTTTTTATAGTCCACATATTAGCTGGTCTGCTTCTCCACATTAGGAACAGTTTGGAAACATTGTGTCTAGGCTTTGATCTGAAAACCTTGTGTTTTCTTCATCATTAAAATGTGTAAGGATACCTTCTATCAATTTCCTTATTTGTCAAGTTTTGAAATACTTAGAGTGAATATCCTTCCCACGATCTTTGCTTCCTTTGGCTTACCTCAGTCAGAGGCTTGTCCTTTACAATAAAGTGTAGAAAGTGCACTGCAGCGTACCTGGATATAGGGTGATCATGGAATGTATTTTCTAAACTCCCCTTATTTTAACGTTTGGTAATTGTTCTTTACCTTTTTTCACTAAGCTTTATATTTCTTAACTGGGCTGTTTAAAGCACTTTCTTTCTGGGGTTACATATGTTATGCCTACTTCATCCATGCTCCCTCTCAGCCCATTCACTCTTGAGAAAGTTCCTTGAAAATTTCACCTCAGTAATTTCAGTTATTTCAAGTAATATTTGCATGTTTCCATTTAGGATTCCTCTTCCTCCTGCACCTCCATCTTGTTTTTAGGTCTCGTTTAGGCAGCGCTTGCGCCGTCTCTTCGAGACATGTTGTATTCAGTCCATGAGCTTTCAACATGTCCTGCGCTTTTGGTTGGTTGGTTGTTCTGCCCTTTTCATTTTTTGCTACAGATAGAGAAAGAAGGTAAATGGGGTGATTTAGTTATATGCAAGGCCACTGGAATTGTGTGGCAGAGAGGACCAAATTAAGTGGCAGGATTGACCAATTTATGAGGCAACAAAAGTTCAGTGATGCATTTACAATGCCAATAGCTCTAACTCAAGCAAGGGTGAGACCTATTGAATTGGAAATGCTTGTTTTTTTCTGTTCCTCTCAAGATTCCAGTTTGTCTTTTCCTTTGGCAATGATGTTACCGGTTTATTTTTATTCTAGTAAGTGATAATCCAAGTATATCTTAAAATAATAGGCTGAGTAGAGGGCTACTAAGTTACTACTTCCACTGTGAGCTCATTTTGGAATTCATTAATCTAGTTTGTTAATTTTGTATCATTGCCTCAATCAAATTGCATTTCAGCACACATTACAATTGTGTCTTGAAAAATTTATTAAACAGAGTACAGTCCCAGATGCAGTTGACCAGTTTGCATAACGCTGCCTCCAACACATGCATGTCTCTTTACAGTATTTACTGCTCATTGTTGAGACAAGTGGGGTGATTTTTGTATGATGTCTAATAAAAACATGCCCTTCAAAACCAACATCTAATTTAATTCATCCCAGAAAGACTAGTATTCATACAATTGTGTTTGCTTCTGCAGTCCACTCTGTAGCATTTTTGCTTCAAAAATAAATAATCCATAGAATCATGTCTGAAGTAATAAGTATCTGTTCATTTATACTTAGTATATAATTTCAAAACATCAATTATACTTTCCCAGGTGACCTTTAAGTTACTATTTTATGAAAGAGCATTGCAATGTGATGAAAACATAGAAAGCTTAGGGCTAATGTGTTCAATTATTATAACATTACATTTACTGTTAGTGAGCAGGGCAATGATATTTTCTAAGCATAGGATTGTCCTATTCTTTTCTAGATACCAAACCACAGCAGACAATTGGATGCTCACACGCATAACATACCTTTAAACTTTAAGTGCATTTTTATTAAAGTGGCACCTCCTGTAACTCTTTTTTTGGGGCCAGAAAACATTGCTGGAGGCTTATCCTTTTTCTTTAGTCTTCCCAGATGTCTGACAGAGATCCTGCAGCTTGTCTGTGTACTTTTTTAAGACTCATTTGTATCTGTTGGAAGACTGGAGTTTTTTGTACCTGAGCATTATCTTAAGTACAGCAAACCTCCCACACATGAGGTCATGTGATGTTGCCAGTTAATTGTGTCTTAGTTAACATTAATGTAAAGTGCAATGACATTTCTTGTCCTGTTTTTGTGGTAGATCTGTGGTTATGTCTGTTCCAAAATAATGTATTAGTGCTTGCTTCTCACTAACTAAATTTGTCTGAACTCATGAGAAGAGCTGTACATTTGGACTTTGTGGCGATTATTTTACACCCTGAAATTGTGTTATTGTTCTATGCGCACGGAAATAACTTAAATTAGTGAGGTACAATAAGAAATCATTTTGGACTTAAATTCATCTTGTCCAGTGTGAATCCTTTTATTTATTCATCATTCATGATGCATTATGCAACAGATTCTAATGTGAGCAAGAAGAGTAGTGGGAAAAGTAGGCACCCCTGCTTGGCACTTCTGGGGATTTGGGTCACACACACACACAGAGGCAGAACACAAGCTCAAGAATGTGGACAGTGGTTTAAAGGGTCATGAGGGCTCATATCTTTCTGGAATAGGCTCCCACTATCCATGATGGGCAGGGTAGCTGTAGCAAAGATCGTCTTTCTCACACCATGTCTCTATCTGGTCCAAAGCTCCCTGTTCCCGCTAGAGGCCAGATTTTTTAGCAGACTGGACACACTGATGGTGTCCTTGATATGGGCCGGTAAATGCAAAAGAGTGTCATTGGAAGTCCTCGGAAGCGATCTAGAAAGTGAAGAGGTTAGCTGTCCCACATATACAGTGGTTGACGGACACAGATAACTGAGAGAAGAGGCTGCTGGGGATCCAAGCTTGGGCGACTTCTTACCCCCAATACTGATGCAGGGAGGTAGGTCAGTTCACCCACTGTCTTACCTAGTTAGGCACGTGGCTGGGTTACGGGAGAAGGTCGTACGAAAGGTTGTATGTGCAGGACCCTTTGCCAGGGAGTTACAGTTATGGGAACTAGAGGCCTTCAGGGTAATGGACACAGACATGTCCATGGAATGCTGGTGGGCAAGGGGATGTCAAGTGGCAGAAGACTTGTACCCCGGTGAGCGTTTTATCTCCTTTCAAGATGTCCAGGGCACATTTGGGGTGGGTCCCAGACAGTTTTTACATTATACGAGACTTGAAAATGTGGCAAAGGAGCTATGGATAGATTTTCTGGCGGCCTCCCAGCCCTTAGTTTTCCTTGATGGCCTTCTTGCATGGGGAGAGGGACGACAATTAATTAACCTTGTTTGATAAGGCACTTTGGGAAGACATGCGGAAATGCCCTTTCCAGTGTGTGGAGCCTGGGAGGGAGACTTGGCTGAACCAGTCGCGTATTTTGGATGGGACCAGGTGGCTGAAACGGTGAGCTCAGTCTGCTTTAATAGAGTCAGATTACTTCATTTTATATTTCTTGCACCACATCTATATAACACCTCAAAAGCTAAAAATAAATTGAGCCCTCCAGAGAGGCTGAATGTTTACGGTGTGGGGAACTGAGTGACGAGATCAAATCTTACTGCGAACAAGTAGCACTGCGCATTGAGAAGGCCACATGAATAGAGATTCCTTTAACATTTTCCTCCTGTCTACTGGGAGTGGTGAGAAGCTCAAAGAGTTGAAAAATCCCTCACAAGCTTGCCCTGCTTTCTTTACCTCTAGCAAAACGTAGGGTTGCAATTGTGTGGGTGGGAACAAGGTCCCCGCAGGTGGCACACTGGTTAAGTGACTTCTGGAACTGGAGTGGCAGAAGAACAAAAACATGCACCTGCCACGAATGGACACATATGGGAAAGATGGATGAAGAGAAAAACTAAAAAATGTCACAAAGCTGCAAGAGTGACCTCAAGGGGCAAGGAGTGGCTTTAAATGGATTGAAGAGGTCTGAGACGGATTCAGGCTTATGCTGCCTCAGTATTCCATGTTCGCACATTTAATTGCAGCAGCCGTGTGTTTAAGAGGTGGGCTTTGAGCACTGGCACATTTTTATTTACAAATTAAACACGGTCACAGACCTGGTCTAATTGCCATTGTACTCTCGTAATGCTTGTGATGATTTGACTCTGAATCGTATGGCATGTGAATTTTCCTTCTTTTTGAGAATGCTATGGGCATGTACCCATTGAATTAATGAATGTAACGTTGAAACTCAAGCACTGAACAGCTTGGTAGAGCTCAATGATGAGTTCTGGGACATCCAGCCACTTATTGCGCAATATCAAAGGAGCGATAAACAAGGGAAAGAGCTGGCAAAGCAATTAAATCAATTGGGCCTTCGTATGATAAATGATAGAGTAGCACTGGACATCCCGGTGACCTATACACATTCCTTTGTTTTCAGTACGGCTACTCTCAACTGTATCTGGTTGTGTGTGGCCCATCTTAATCTTTTATGTAAATTAGCATGACTTTGGCAAGTGACCACGCTAATCTTAGCTGTGAAGCCTCAATTCTGCGACCCTGCCATCCCAATGTGGCCTTTATTGGAAAGCAAGATCATCTAGAACCAATTAATAGGGTGAGGTGGAATAAGGAAAATCAAGCAGTATGGACCACGTGTGGATGAGTTCACCCGAGATGATCTGATTGTGGGTGTGGTACACCCCCACCTAAAGCTTTGGGGATGCCTGGCCTCTTTCTTAAAGGAGATGGATGGTTCTCCTACAAGAAACATTGGCTGTAAGGTATCACTCCAGCCTCTTTGGTAAGAACCAGCTTAAGCCAAACACAGTCCCTAAAGCAACAGTTAAATAAAGCATCGAAAAATATAAGCCACAATAAGGGGGAGAATAAGTGGCTGCAATCCCAAGTCTCCATGCTAAAAAAATAATATAGAAAAACCATCTACATCCAAAAAAGGAGGATGAAACAAGGAAGTTGATCGATTCACAGCAAAACATAAAATCGAAGAATCAAAGAAAACTCTGGAGGTGGATTAATAAATCCCTCACCTCAAAGCCTCAGGAGACAGGTGGCAATATTGCTCCATCTGACTGGGAATTATATGTCTCATGCCTATATAGGGAACAGGCATAAATCACCTTCACAAATAGAAATGTTAGTGCAAATCGTGGCAGGACCTCACATCTACCTTCAAGGTCATTAAGTTCTGTGGCTGGTGACTTGACAAAAATCAACAAAGCGCAAGTAAAGAAGTCAATTATAGCAATGAATCCAGGGGATGCCCCTGGTTTAAGTGGCATCCCAGCTGCAGTAAATAAATGGGATCCTAAGAGATGGGCCTCAGTTATGGCTCCCTTTTCTAACAGTACCTGCTGGAGTCAGTCATCTCTGAGTCATGGAGGGGCTCACTACTCGTTCCAGTACACAACAAGCATTTGCAATGCAATGGGTCTTGCATTTGCTTGAGTTAGAGCTATTAGCATTTGTAAATTCCTAATTGGACTTTTCTTGCCACATAAATTGAAAATAAAAAGTAACACAGTTGACATAAGCAAGCCAATTCAAAGCGCCACGGCCACCATGAGCATGAGGGCAAAGGAGAGACGCAAAAAGAGAAAGAAGTTTGCTCTCAGTCAAATGTATTGGCAAAAGTGCAATTATCCATGTAGCAGGGTCGATGGCCAAGGCGGTAGCAAAACTACCCCAAGGCGACACAAACGTAAAGCATTTACCAATGATAACAAAGGATACTTGAAAGGCAAGCCCATGAAGAAGTGATAGTGATGGGCGTGGTTAAAAACCCACTGATAGATTACAACAGGCTAAAAAGGGACCCAGGTCATCCCCTGCTAACTATAGGCTAATTGCGTTCCTTGACACAGAAGGGAAGTGCTTTGCTAGCATTTTAAATACTGAACTCCAAGCTTGGGCCTAGAGCATCTCTGTAAACCCGTTTAGTCAAACAGGCTTTCAAAGTGGAAGCCATATTGAGGACAGTCTCTTCTGTCTGGCCTATCTGAGTGAAGCAATAATGTCCACGGAGGCAAATGATCTATATTTAGGCTTTATAGATTTCCAAATAGCTTTTGACACCATTTTGAGATCAAGGCTTTGGGAAAAATTGCAGGTCTGTGCAATTCCAACTATTAAATGTCATTATTGCACTTTATACAGACACGTGGGTAAAAATAAAGGTCAGCAACAGATGGACCACCCCAGCAAAAATAAGGACTGAAAGGGCCTAAATCAAGGATACATATTGGCACTGTTGCTATTTAATTTGTATCTAACGACCTGCCAATTCATCTAGAAAAGGCGAGGGCATTCCTCCCTCAAAATGGCGGGTACCAGAATACAATTGTTACAATATGCAGATGATACTATGCTCCTGGATCAGTCACCTTTTGGGCTGCAGTGTCTTTTTAATGCACTTGTAGTCTATTGCCTGAAAAACAGCCCAAAAATAAGCATCACAAAAAACAAAGTCTTGGTAATCTCAGCAAAACTGGGCCTGGTTTATTGAGGGGAGCCCTGTGGAAGTAGTGGAAACCTACAAAGGTTTGGGGGTTTGGTTGGATCATATGGGCCATACTTCAGCCCATATTCAGGACCAGCAAGCATCCGCAAACGCATTGGAGTGGGCCTTCCATAAATAACAGATTTCATTGGTGTATCTTGACTTAAGACCACTGCTAAAAGTTGTGGGCTTTAAACTACTTTCAATTATAACACATTGCACAATCATATATAGACAGCAAAGGGCTTATTGGCTTGACAGGACACAATCAATCTGCTACCACAAAGTATTCTCTCTGCCAAATTGCACAGCACACTCTCAAATCCGTCAGGAGTTCTGTCTGACTTCCCAGCACTGGGCTCTTAAAGCAACATTTTTTATATACTATGAGAAAGCCAAACTGGCAAAAGAAGGCACATTTAAAAGCATAATTTGGGAAACAATAAATAACCATCAGACCAATTGGCATAAGTATTTTAGTCAAGCACTGGATACCCTTGAGGCCGGGGAGAACTGGGTAAGTGGCCTCCCAGTGCCTACAGTCTTTAGATTACTAACCAAGCAAGCAAAGTTAATCTCCAGAGAGCAGGACTGCAAGACTATCAAGAAACTTGCACATTGTAGGTGGGCAACCACTCTTTACGAGGCCAGGGTTTTTGCTGATTTCGCTCTCCTTGCCATTCAGCGCAGCTCTCAGTCAGGAATTAATGAGACTGCACTTGGAGCTAGTTCCACTAAAAACATATGGGTATGACCGGAGATATTTTGAAGCCCAGGATAGGCATTGTAGATTTTGTGCCAGACAGGAGGAATCACTAATCCATATTTTATGTGTCTGTGAGGAGCTGCTTCCACTTAGAGTCTTCTGGCTTCAACCAATATGGCGCACTCTACATATTCATACTTGCAGTGCGGCCGTGGAAGCATGCCTGAAAAGTGATTGTTCACAGTTGACAGCTAGATTTATAAAGTTCCTGAGAGCGGCCTGATCCATATCACTGAATGCATCAGACATTATATCTTGCACATCTGATTAGACCTTTGCTTGCTCTGGGGATTCTATAGAGGCCCTGAGCTCAGTCTGAGATTAGTTTGGCACCCTGTTTAGGGCCAATGTGCTGCACTTTGGACTTTCCTGCTTTTAACTTCTGCTTTTAACTGCTAAGTACTTTTAAAGCCATTTCTTACCACAATTAGGTGGCTTATGTAAGCATTATTTTTAGCACGCTCAAAATAAGAAAGACATTTATGAAGGCATGTTTTATTGTAATGATTTTAAACAATTACTGATAAGATAAGAGCTTTATCTGTCTATCCATCTATCTTTTACTGACTATCTGGACTATGTTTATTCAAAATCAATAAAATATATATATTTTTTTTTAAACCTGTTCTTGGGGGTTAAAAGTTGCCATTTGTCAGATGGTGCTGCCAGTTAGTCATGTATATATGCCAGGCATCATCCGAAGGCCCCCTGACTCCCAGTATGGACAAGGTGTGCCATGTGTCTATCTCTGCAATGGACTGTTTGGTGAGGTCCCGTAGTCAACTCCTCAGAAGTGAGGCAGAAGGGGATTTCCATGCCATCGTTATCTGCCTCTTGGTCAAAATGTATGCCAAGTCAATTAATTTCATGACATATCTGTTCTTTTTGATATGTAGCAATGCCCTCATTATGGATTTGATGGGCTCCACTATAAGTGGTCTTCCACTTATTTCTGCCATCTTTGCTATCGATTCCATCCAGAACCGCATGGCCTCCGGATAAGACCACACCATATGGTAAAAGTCAACTTCCAGGCACTTAAGAATAATCCTTAGGAACATATGACTGATCTGCAGGAGAGCTAGGTAAGTGTGGTGTAAGTAGTTAAACTGGGTATATTTGAGACAGGGCATATTTGAGGCAGCAGCTTTTGACACTTGGCACAGGAGCAGGCCAGGACACACCTAACCCAATAGATTGTTTGATGGGGGATGACCCTATTTCCACTTATGTCTGGAACTAACACTTAGTTCTTCCAGTTGTCTCAGGAACATGGCTCACCCAAGAACATCTGTTCCTCCTAACCTCTCACCTCCAGTGTTTCTCTCTTCATGGCTGCTATTGGTGTATCAGTTAGGCACAACTGTCAGTTTCCCTCTTTGTGCACATGCCCAGTTGCCCTTCCTTGGGTAATCACTCTCTATTTCCTGCACTCGCTTCCACTTCTGATCTTTCTTAAACCGTCAAAGCATTTTCTGTATTTGACCACTGCACTGGTCCAGCCTTTTCACTTTTTCTTCACTTTAACATTGCTTTTTGCTGGCAGAAGGAGCAAAGTTTACCTTTTTTTATTCAATGGCTTTTTTGTCATACAACTCTTAACAGCAGCGAAAGCGGGAAAAAAAAACAAAAAGAAAGAAAAAACAACATAAAGTAAGTATAGCTTGGCATTATGATTCCCAGGGAATGTACTACCCAGAGAGCAGGGCCACTTCTATTGTGGCCAAGGGGTGTGCAGTAAGCATTCAGCCTGTCTTATTGCAAGGTATCACTCTCAGTCTTACAGTTCAAGCCCTCAGTGGCCCAGTTCACCACCCTCGTCCCAGCATCGCACCGCCTATCTCTCATGCATCATAGTGGAACTGTAGCTTGTGACTACAGGGGGAGGCAGAGGCTTGTACTCCCCTACATGATTCCCTCAATAGGGGAGAACATTTAGTCGATGTTATGGCTCATAAAGTACGACTGCAAGGGGCTCCAGATACTCTTGGGCCAGTGCATCAAAGGATCATGGAATAGTAGAGTTCAAGCTAGTCATTGCAATATGCAGTTATTGTTCAGCCAGTCCCAGGCTGACCACAGCCACACAACACACAAGAAACCCGCCTTTTTGCTAGCAGTAGTGGAAGCGACACAAAGCCCCAGACCTGTCACTGTATTCCCTTTGTGTATCCCAAGAGGGATATTTTAAGAGACAAGTAAAGAGCCATTGCTAAGATATCAGATTATGCTGTGCCTACACCCTCCCAGTACTCCGCTATTGCCCAGCATTGCCACAAAAGAAACCTAGCTTCAGGTTCCCCACATCGGGTGCATCATGAGTGTGCTTTGAGACTGAGTGCAAACAGTTGACGGGGGTATGATATGTTTGGTGAAGATATTTAAAGTGGATCAGGGGCAATCTCTCATTAGGTGATAGTTCTCCTGTTAACCTGCAGCAATATGTTCAATCCTCATTTGAAAGGACCTCCCTCAGATCTAATTCCCTGGAGTGTAGTGTTAAGGCTTCAGTTTGAATGGAGAAGTATAAGTTGGACACCATGTGTCTAAGCGTTGGAGCAGCCAGAAACATTGATAATGTGACAGTTGTCTAGAGTTCCTGGGGAAAGGTAGGGTATTGTGCCCTGCGTAGAGCATGGATGTGATAATATGTGAATATATCTAATGGGCTTGGATAGGTATCATCTACCACAGTCAAGCAGTCTAAGAATCATTCATCTGGGAAGAGATCTCCCATCTTAGCTAGTCCCCATGTGTGTAAGTGCTGCAGAAGTGTGGCATTAAAATTTAGTAATGCTACAGGTGACTGAGTTAGAGACTGTTTGAGAGAGCAATGAATTGTTGACTTTAGCCTGTTCTGAATCTCTATCGAAGCTAGTTGTGTTGACTATATCTATTTTGACTCAGCTGCATCAATGGGTCTGACCCAGTAGCCCGATATGCAGGGTTGGGTGGGCATTGTCATTCTCAATTGCTATGATTGCCATGAAAGGTGGAGGTTTATGCCAACAATATGCAAAGTATGAAAACTATTGAAAGGATTGGTAGCGGGTTCGAAATCCAAATGCACCTATCCCTATCCCCTACTAAGATATAGGTCTTGTAATGGAACAAGAAGCAAGTATTTGTGAATCAATGTGTGCACAAATCACAGCACCTGCCGCCAAGGTGCTAACACAAGAGAGATACAATAATAGATATTTTGTTAGTGCACAACTTGAGGTAGAATAATAAAGTCCAGTTAGTCCATATTGTTACGGGATCATCCTCTTTTTATTGTTATTAAGTTTTTCTTGCACATAAAGACAAACCAGCCAATGCGTTTCGTCCTTAACAAAGGACTTCTTCAGGGCTGAAATATGACAGAAAGAATATACTAAATATATTTACAAAGATACATACATAATATGTAAACTACTTACGAGCATAAAGTGCACATTAAAAACATAAATAAAACATGACCAACACATTTAATTAATTAATAAATAAGATATAAGGACAAGGGACACCCATAAAGAAATATGCTAAATTTAAAGGAAACAGGAGAATATGAAAATAAAAATACAAATAGGAATAAGAGAAAGAGAAAGAATAAAAAAGAAGAAACAAAATAATACTATTAACACAATGTTATTTCAAATATTACAGACATACAGTAAATAAATACAGAATAGCACTACATACATATGTAACATCCACAAAAGAAAAAAGAAGACAAGACCGAATTGAACAAACATGAAGAACCAGCAACGCTTTGTCAAAAAATAGTGCCTGGCAATGAGGTAGAACAGAAAGGATAAATGCTTGCTTTTAAACCAAAGTTGGTAACAAACGTAAACAATCCCAAACATAAAAGCAAGGACAAAATATGTAGATACCACCAAATATAGCAGAGAGCATTACTAGAGGTAAGTGTTATTGAAGCCTTGTGTAAAAAGAAAAAGTAATTTGATCCTATATATAATTTATACAAATACAGTGTGAATCAACAAATCCTACCTTATGTGTAGGTGATAATCAGTATCCTCGCTCATGCTGATTGTTGAGGTCGTATATACTAAAAAATGTGAAGTAAACTAACAATTAAAAATAGAAACGACACAAGGTCAAGCCTAGCAAATGACAGAGAAAAATATAATGAATATAGGATGGGAGAGAATGTAAAAAAACAAAGAAAAGAAAGAGTATTTATAGTAATGAGGCAATGATAAAGTGGAGTGCTCCATAAAAACCGCTGTGGCGAGTTCAGATTGTTTTGATAAAATGAAACGGAAAATAAAAACGAAAGCAATTATAGAAAATAGCATACCCAATGGGTTAATTCAAACAAGAACAAAGAGAAAGTAAATAGTTGAATATATATTATAAAAGTAGATGCTGGAACGCTGTAGACAAACCTATTGGTGAATGCCAAGATATAAAGTGAGTCTCTATAACACGTCCCTTCAGAATAGAAATGGGGGTGGCAAAGTGTGAAATAGCAATGGCCAGTGAGCAAAGATATCACACATGTAAAAGGAGAGGCCAAGGAA
Source organism: Pleurodeles waltl (assembly GCF_031143425.1). Lineage (NCBI taxonomy): Eukaryota > Metazoa > Chordata > Amphibia > Caudata > Salamandridae > Pleurodeles > Pleurodeles waltl. The sequence goes on along the minus strand of NC_090447.1, from coordinate 989,248,363 downwards.
CGACCGTGTGGATGTTAAAGCACTTACCAAATAGATAGCGAGGCGATAACGCCTCATCTAGCCGAGGCTCTGCTGGTTCCGAGATGCGTGTAAGACAAGCTGTGGAAAATGCGCGTTTTTAAAGGCCAGCGAACCTGACCATTTTCCCATGCGGGTATGGGAAAAAAACGTTGCTAAGGAAACCGATCAGCGGAAGAGATGTCGATTGAGGAAGCAGAGGCGGCCATCTTGGACTACCCCACTTAATACTTGGAAGTAATATAAAAGAAACTGGTGCAACAGAAGTCGAGCAAAAGGGGAAATGAACTGAAAAAGGGGGGAAATAAATAAAAATTATAAATGGATCGGGAATCAATAAGAATATAATATTGTGTAACGAAATAGCACATATGCCAAAAACAGTCATAAAAAAGAATTGCTAACCAGTGACATTACTCGAAAAAAGAGATGTCGATAGTGGAAGCGAAGGCGGCCATCTTGAACTACCCCACTAAATACTGGGGAGTAATATAAAAGAGACTGGTAAAACAGGAGTCAGAAATAGACTAAGAAAGGGGGAAATGAAAGGAGAATATGAAAAAATAAAAAAACAATAGAAATATAATGTTGTGTAACGAAATAGCACCTGTATCAAAAACGGTCATAAACAAAAGAGAATTGCTAAATCCTGACATTACTCGAAAAAAGAAAAAAGGAACCTTTTGCCAAAATCAGCAATAAAGGATAGTAAAAAGGTGGGATAGAGAGCCATTAAAAGAATAAATGGGCTCATGTAGTAACAAATATGAGCTACATGCAAAGGGATAAAGAACAAGAAAGAGATGATGAAAAAGAGAAAAAAAGGAGAACGTAAAACAAAAACAAAAAATAAATTTGCCAAAAAACGAAACCACTAACGTTTGTTTTTTTAATTAACCCATTGGGTATGCTATTTTCTATAATTGCTTTCGTATTTATTTTCAGTTTCATTTTATCAAAACAATCTGAACTCGCCACAGCTTTTGTTTGGGCCACTCCACTTTATCATTGCCTCATTACTATTAGTACTCTTTCTTTTCTTTGATTTTTATATTCTCTCCCATCCTATATTTATTTTATTTTTCTCTGTGATTTGCTAGGCTTGACCTTGTGTCATTTCTATTTTTAATTGTTAGTTTACTTCACATTTTTTAGTATATACAACCTCAACAATCAGCATGAGAGAGGATACTGATTATCACCTACACATAAGGTAGGACTTTGTTGATTCACACTCTATTTGGATAAATTATATATAGGATCAAATGACTTTTTCTTTTTATACTAGGCTTCAATAACACTTACCTCTAGTAATGTTCTCTGCTATATTTGGTGGTATCTACATATTTTGTTCTTGCTTTTATGTTTGGTATTGTTTATGTTTGTTACCAACTTTGGTTTAAAAGCAAACATTTATCCTTTCTGTTCTACCTCATTGCCAGGCACTATTTTTTGACAAAGCATCGCTGGTTCTTCATGTTTGTTCACTTCGGTCTTGTCTTCTTTTTTCTTTTGTGGATGTTACATATGTATGTAGTGCTATTCTGTATTTATTTACTTTATGTCTGTAATATTTGAAATAACATCGTGTTAATAGTATTATTTTGTGTCTTCTTTTTTATTCTTTCTCTTATTCCTATTTGTATTTTTATTTTCATATTCATATTCTCCTGTTTCCTTTAACTTTAGCATATTTCTTTATGGGTGTCCCTTGTCCTTATATCTTATTAATAAATTAAATGTGTTGGTCACGTTTTTATGTTTTTAATGTGCACTTTATACTCGTAAGTAGTTTACATATTATGTATGTATCTTTGTAAATATATTTAGTAAATTCTTTCTGTCATAGTTCAGCCCTGAAGAAGTCCTTTCTTAAGGACGAAACGCGTTGGCTGGTTTGTCTTTATGTGCAAGGAAAACTTAATAACAATAAAAAGAGGATGATCCTGTAACGATATGGACTAACCAGACTTTATTATTCTACCTCAAGTGATGTACTATCAAAATATCTAATATGCAAAGTATGCTTGTGCACACAAATAGTAGAGTTTGAAGTCTAAAACATTCAACCCTCCCCTTTCATATGGTAACATCAGAGTTTCAGATGACACTTGAGAGTGACACCCCACCCGAACTTGTGTGACCAAAAGTGATTTAAGGGTCTAGAAGAAATTTTGAGTGAGTGATATGGTAATGTTATTAAATAGGTAAAGTAACTTGGGCAGGATAAACATTTTAATCAGAGCGATCCACCCCATCAGTGAGAGAAAAGGGTGTTCCAACAGGAAACCCGCTCCTCAGTGAGGGTCATGGTAGTCCCCTAGTTTTCTCTGACCACAGTATCCTTATCCCAGTGATCCAGACCTCTAGGTATTTGGCAGGTTGCATCACCCAGGTGAGCAGGGAGTCTAATGTTCAGGGAGTCATGGCTCACATGAGTGGGAAGATCATGGATTTGTTACAGTTTATAGATACCCCTGTAACGGATCAAAAGAAGGAAAATTTGCGGGTGGTTCTGGGCTGGGTCCACCAAGTATAACGTGATATCATCCAGGTAAAAGGACACTATTAAGTTCTGAGAGGAGAGTGCCAGCCCCCTCTGCCAATTTGAGTGCCACATTGCACAGGCTAATGGTTTTGAGGCAAGGGCTTGGGGAGGGAGCAATGCACAACCCTTTCTAGTGCCCCATCCAATAGGTAAGGCCTCCAGAAAGAACCACCCTCGCCTATCTGAGTGGTCGGTGCGGTATACAGCAACCTCACTCAGTTTATGAACTGTTTCGGGATGCCCATTTACTCAAGCATAGCGAGAAGGTAAGGCTTTGATTGCATCAAGAAAGACCACCACTGGCTCCTGTGTGGGGTTAAGCTGGTTCAAGCGTGAAAATAGATTTCACATGTTGTGTGCCATGGATCAGTCTGTTATAAACCCCGCCTTGTCCCGGAGGACCAGCGTGGGCATCAGGAGGGTCAGTCGGCTGGCCATTGTCTTGGCTAATATTTTGGCATCTAGGTTAATAAATGATAACAGTCGGTATGAGTCAGGGTTATCAAGCGGTTTGCCTGGCTTCAGTAATATGATAATTATAGATTCCAACATTGAAGAAGGAAGTGTGCTCCGCTGTTCACCTCGTTATATACCTGCAATAAACACGGGGCTACTAGTGGTGCATACTGTTTATAAAACTCAGCTGGGAACCCATCTCCCTGAAGTGTCCTGCAAATTGGGAGCCTGGCTATAGCTAACTGGATTTCCTCTAGAACAACTGGTTCCTACAAGAATCTCCAAGGCCACCCAGTAAAAGTACTGCTTGTAACGCTTTCACTGTGGCATGATACAGGAGGCATACAGACTAGTGCATTAGTCAACCAGTTCCAGCAAAATGTCAGTTGCCTCATATATTGTAATACCATCCCCTTTGTTCAGGTGTGTGATGGCTTGGATGTGTCTTTCTGGTCTGGAGAGTATGGCCAGGGTTCTGCTTGGCCTCTCTGCTTCCCCATTGGCATGAGCCTGTGCATATTTATGTAAATGGTTGGTCTCCAACTCTGCTGTATCTGAAAATTAAGAATATTTGCGCCTAATTTCTTCGAGGGCTGCTGTGGACAGTGCAGATAAATAGTCAGCCTCTAAGGTTTTTAGTTCCCTTTCAATGTGCTCAAGACTGGTTTGAAGTGTGTTCCATACTTCATGCTGTTTCACTATGCAAATACCCTTAATATACTCTTTGAATGCCTCCCAAACCACTCCTGGAGATTGCACTGACCCCACATTAGTCTGTATGTACTGTAATATTTTGGCTCCCACCTTGTCTGCAAATACTGTGTCAAGTAGAGCTTGCAGGGATAAGAGCCTTGTGAAGGCACAATGCTTTGGAGCAGCTGTATTTATAGTCAGCTTAGCAGGACAGTGGTCAGGCAGGGTGCATTGGGAGGTGGTCTAAGTCTGTTGCCCACCTGCTTATGTCCAGCATGCTCAGCCAGTAGGCTAGGCATGCCCAAGACCCGTGGACTGTAGAAACATGTCTGCCTTCCATGTGGTTCAGGAAGCGGGACCTAGTAAGGTCCTTCAGGTTGTGTATGCGTGTTTGGCTATGGTATTGGCAAAGGCAGTTGCAGATGCTTGGTGGTGGATTTGGAGCAATCAACATGCCTATCTAGAACTAGTTTGAAGTCCTATCTCCAGAGTATGGTGTGGGGTGCCATAGATTGGCATTTGGTCCATAGACTTTCTACAAAGTCGGGGTCATCTGTGTTGGGGGCATAATAATTGATCAGTGTAAAGTGTTTACCCCCAAATATAACTTAAATAATGTTGAATTGGCCTTGTGGGTCATTGTCTTCAAACAGCAATCGATTGATAAAGATGGCCATCCCCCAGGAATAAGTGAAGTAATTAGAAGTGAAGTTCACACTTAAGGCATATGCCACCATCATGAACCAGGCAGGCTATGTCCCCAACATTTTTGGTTAGGAATTAGTCAGGCAGTAGAAAGTGAACCTCAAACTCAAATGGGAGAATGACTGGGTCAGCCCTGCTCCAATCAATGTCTCATGATACCATACAGGTCCCAACTTTCTCCCCTCTCATCTATTTACCAAAAAAACACCTTGGAGGACTGTGACCAGTAATAGACTCATAGGGGGTCATTACAACATTGGTGGTATAAGGCGCTTACCGCCGTGCAGAAGACCGCCAACACACCGCCGCGGCCGTGGTATACCGCCACAGCTATTATAACACACATCATGGAATCCGCCGAAATTCAGACACCCACACAACACCGCCACACCAAAGGTCAGCGATAAACTGGCGGAAACAAATCCTCCACGCCAACAGAAACACGCCCATGCTATTATGACCCACGAATCCACGCGGCGGTCTTTCAACCGCGGTATTCCATTGGCGGTACACACCGCCGCACTCAAAATACGCACACATCTCCAAAACACCGCCACATTGGACAATTACAAATACACACACCTGATACACATACACACACCACTCCCACACACCCTACACAATATAAAACACACACCCACATCACACACAAACCCCTACGACCAGAAATTCTGAGAGAAGGCCAGAGAGACAGCACAGCTATTGACAACCCCATCACACAGAGGCACACAACACAAAACCCACACAACATCCACGCACAAAACAACACATACCACTACACTCACCACACTCATCAACACATACACCACCCCACACATAACACCCCATGTCACGCCAAAGACACCCCCGCTTCTCCAAGGAGGAGCTCAGGGTCATGGTGGAGGAAATTGTCTGGGTAGAGCCACAGCTATTTGGCTCACAGGTACAGCACACATCAATAGCCAGGAAGATGGAGCTATGGCGCAGAATAGTCGACAGGGTCAACGCAGTGGGACAGCACCCAAGAAATAGGGACAACATCAGGAAGAGGTGGAACGACCTACGGGGGAAGGTGCGTTCAACGGTCTCCAGGCACAACATCGCGGTGCAGCGGACTGCCGGCGGACCCCCACCTCCTCCCCCACAACTAACAACATGAGAGGAGCAAGTCCTGACCATCTTGCATCCTGAGGGCCTCGGAGGAGTCGGTGGAGGATGGGACACTGGTAAGTCAAATCTTAACTATCACATCCCCCACCTTACCTGCATGCTATCACACACCCCCACCCTCACACCCTCCCCTATCACCCCAAATCCTCACCAATCTACACATGACACCAAGCACCCATCCCAACACCAAGCCCTGCATGACACAACTAAGCATGGGCACCCCTCACCAAAGCATGCCCACTGCACATACCCAGAACACCCCCCCAAACATCATCACACAAGCCCCCACACAGGAATGCCTGCACTGGGGATCACGCACACCCAACCATTGCACACCATTACACACACAGATGCAATAATCATGTGCTTAAACCCCTGCAGGAACCCGAAGGAACGTCACCACACCAGAGGGTCCAGACAACACCACCCCACCCCCAGAAGAGGCCCACAGTGACGACAGCAGCTCTGCCCCACTGGATCTTGATGACCAGCCCGGACCATCGTGGGCCTCAGGACAGTCGGTTCCCCTTGCCCAGCCACAGCCCAACACCGCGCTGCCACCCTCTGGTAACACCAGTACAGCACCCACCCAGCGGGCCCAAACCTCCCTACCCAGGACAGGTCAATCAGCGGTGTGTCCACCACTACAGGGCACCCAGGATAACCCACCACCCCAACAACAACAGGGACCTGGGGGCAGTGGTAGTAGGCACACGGTCCAGGGGACGGAGGCACAGGAACACAGGGGAACTGGGAGGGCTGCTGTGCGACAGGGGGCGGACAGGCCAAGGGAACCAACACTCCACGAGGCCCTATCCTCCATCATGGGAGCATACCACCACTCCCAGGAGACGATGTCCACGGTCCTGGACAAGTTGCAGGAGATCCTGCGTCTGCAGGACGAACTGTATTTGGGGTTCAGGGAGGAGCTCAGGACCATCAGCTCCGCCCTGGGCACCATCATAGGGGTGCTGATGGACATTCAAAAGACCTTGAGGGACACCGTGGCACTCCAAGGGGCCCCTGACACTAGCCAGGACGATGAACTGCCCACCACCTCCGCCGGCGCTAGTGGACAGGACGCCCTGCCACAGGACCAACACACCAGCACCCCATCCCCTGCAGACGGACAACCACCACGCAAGCGGTCCCTGAGATCCAGGAACAGGACAGAGCAAGATGGCAAGACCCCCGCCAGGAAATAAGACCACCCTGATTGCCCCCCCACTGTCCCACTCTGTCACCCTGTCCAAATTGGAACTGCCCCAGCTCCACTTCCAATGCCCAGATGGGCAGTGCACATGTGAGACGAATAGACTGGACTCTGCCATGGACATTCCTCCACCATCACCCATCACCATTTTACTACCCTCCTTAATTTTTTTTGCACTTAAATAAACACCCTTGAAAGCCAAAGAAATCTTGAGTCAGTCTATGATTTGGAACTTTGTGTTATCAATTACAGTGTCATAATGGGTTACCCATTGTAAGGCTAACATACCAATGTCACACATCACAAGCCCTTGAAGGATGCAAGCAGTTGTCACGTAGGTTACCACACTTGTGAAACTGAAATGGAAGGGTACAACTCAATTAACAAATAGTTAGTGAAATGTAGGTACAGGAGAGAGGTAGACGTGTGAAAGTAAATGTAATTTTAAAGCAGAAAATGTTCTCACCTGTGTGTCACTGGAAATATTGCTGTATGACTGACACCCTGTTGTCGTTTTCTTCATCCTCAGCTTCATCCTCATCACTGTCCACTGGCTCCACAGGCTCCACAGCTGCCACAACACCATCATCTGGATCATCCTCCTGCAGAAAAGGCACCTGGCGTCGCAATGCCAAATTATGGAGCATGGAGCAGGCGATGATGATGTTGCACACCTTCTTCGGTGAGTAGAATAGGGATCCACCTGTCATATGGAGGCACCTGAACCTGGCCTTAAGAAGGCCGAAGGTGCGTTCGATTACCCTCCTAGTCCGCCCATGGGCATCATTGTACCGTTCCTCTGCCCTGGTCCTGGGATTCCTTACTGGGGTCAATAGCCACGAAAGGTTGGGGTAACCAGAGTCCCCCAATAGCCATACACGGTGCCTCTGGAGTTGGCCCATCATATCAGGGATGCTGCTATTCCGCAGGATGTAGGCGTCATGCACAGAGCCAGGGAACATTGCATTTACCTGCGAGATGTACTGGTCTGCCAAACAGACCATCTGGACATTCATGGAATGATAACTCTTCCGGTTTCTGTACACCTGTTCACTCCTGTGGGGGGGGACCAGAGCTACATGGGTCCCATCAATGGCACCTATGACGTTGGGGATATGTCCAAGGGCATAGAAGTCACCTTTCACTGTAGGCAAATCCTCCACCTCAGGGAAAATTATGTATCTCCTTACGTGTTTCAGCAGGGCAGACAACACTCTGGACAAAACGTTGGAAAACATAGGCTGGGACATCCCTGATGCCATGGCCACTGTTGTCTGAAATGACCCACTTGCAAGGAAATGGAGCACTGACAGCACCTGCACGTCAGGGGGGATTCCAGTCGGATGGCGGATTGGTGACATCAGGTCTGGCTCCAACTGGGTACATAGTTCCTGGATTGTGGCACGGTCAAACCGGTAGGTGACGATGATGTGTCTTTCTTCCATTGTCAACAGGTCCACCAGCGGTATGTACACCGGAGGATTCCGCCATCTTCTCATATGTCCCAGCTGACTGTGCCTAAGAAGGACAACAGCGAAGAACAAGTCACTATTCTTCCAGGTATGTACCCACAGTTACACACAAGACTACACATGACAAAAAAGCCTTCCTGTATGTGTGTTGAGTATAGGCCTAGCTATGTGTGACGCATTAGTAAATGAAGCCATGTGGGCCCCTGAAATGGCGGCTGCCTGACCTCTAAACTGGGACAATGGGATTGTGGGGTAACTGCGCTGGCGTTGCACATGGTCGCGGTAGGCGGTCGTAGACCGCGGCGCAATGCTGCATTGGTTAATATCGGACCCTATGGGTCCCAGGAGCCAATGAGCAGGTGCGCCGGCGGTGATGATGCGCACCGCCGCGGACGTCACCGCCCTTTTCTATCTGTTCAATCACTAGATACCTGACCTTCGACAGGAGAGGACCTACACTGCTAGTGGTGCTGTGACCTTGGTCTGGAAGCAACGATGGCTGCTGCGTCTGGGGAAAGGGCCCCTGCCTTCACTGCACAGGAGTTGGAGAAACTTGTGGATGGGGTCCTCCCCCAGTACACGCTACTCTACGGTCCTCCAGACCAACAGGTTAGTACCAAGGGAGCACGATGTATGGGCTAGGCCTAGGTGGAGAGGGCTGGGTGGAAGAGGGAAGGGGGCAGAGTACATAGAACAGTCATGCATGGGAATGAATGGGCCACATGGCCAGAGTAGGGAGGGGGCCACTCACATTGACGGTGCAGTTGGTAATGACTCTTCCTCTTTCCTTGTGCGTGTCATGTAGGTCAGCGCCCACCAGAAGAGGGACATTTGGCGTGCCATCGCCAAGGAGGTCCGGACCCTGGGGGCCCACCAGAGACGGGGCACCCACTGCCGTAAGAGATGGGAGGACATCTGCCGCTGCAGCAAGAAGACGGCGGAGGCTCAGCTGGGGATGGCCTCCCAACGTGGGAGGGGTGCCCGTCGCACCATGACCCCCCTGATGTTCCGGATCCTGGCAGTGGCCTACCCGGAGTTGGATGGGCGCTTGAGGACATCACAGCAGACACAAGGGGGTGAGTACAACCACATTCAGCGGAGTTTGCGTGCAGTATAGGTGTCTGGGTGGGGGAGGTGGGCTGTGGGTGTCCCTAGGCCAGGGCGAGTTAGGTAGGCAAGGCCCCTCCGTTATGTAGGCCATGTGGCACTCAACCCCACCTCAGCAGAGTGCCAAGTTGAGGTATAGTTGCCCCTGTGGCATCAATGTGCGCAGATTCCCACCATTGCCATGTAGGCCATGTCCCAGAAATTGCATGTGCAGAGGTCAGGAGAACGGCGTAATGCAGGGGGCTGCTGCGTCTGTCTTGTCCGCCAACGGTAGCGGTATGCCATGCACTAAAACTCTCATTGTTCTGTCTCCCCCCCTTTTCCTGCTCTCGCTGTCCTTTTGTACATCAGCATCATCAGGCGGAGGTACAGTGGCACCGGAGCACGAGGGAGCTGCATCCCACATGGCCATGGAGGGCCACACCACAGACTCTGAATGCACCAGTGGGACAGAGGGTGAGGGGAGCTTCACGTCGGCCACCGGATCACAAACCAGCGACACGGACTCGTCCGCCGATGGGAGCTCCCCTGTGGTGGCGGCACCACCTGTGCGCCCCACTTCTACAGGTACAGCCGCCACCCCCCCACCAGCACCGCCCTCCCAGCAGCCCCTCAGCCTTCGCCAGTGCCCGCTCACCCAGGAGGGTGGGCATCACCTTCGCCCCAGGCACCTCAGGCCCTGCCCCAGTCACCCCTGCTGCCCTCAGTGAGGAGGCCATTGACCTCCTCAGGTCACTCACTGTTGGGCAGTCTACCATTGTGAATGCCATCCAGGGTGTAGAGAGGGAGTTGCAACACGGTAATGCATTCCTGGAGGGCATTCATTCTGGTCAGGCTGTCCTTCAGCGAACCCTGCAATCTCTGGCCTCAGCACTGATGGCAGCCATTGTCCCGGTGTCCAGCCTCCCCCCTCCAACTTCCTCCACCCAGACCCAATCTCCTGTACCCCAGCCCATCTCAAGCACACCTACAGACCAGCATGCACACAAGTCAACACACACAAGTAGCTCAAGCAAACATAGGCACCACACACACACCACAGGCACTCACACAAGCCTCACCCACATACAGACACAGCAACATCCACTGTCTCCACTGTGTCCCCCTCCTCCTCTTCTCCATCCTCCCTCCCAGTATCGTCTACACACACACCTGCATGCACCACATCTACAGGCACTAGGACTCGCACCAGGACACCCAGCACCACAAGCCGCTCACCTGCACTCACCACCTCCACTGCCATTTACACGTCCCCTGTGTCCTCTCCCAATGTGTCTGTGACGCCCCCTCCCAAAGTACCCAAACGGTGGCAATCACTCACCCAACATCCATCCACCTCACGACAGCCTCCAGTACCTGCACCTGCACCCAAAACACCTAAAGTGACACCTCCTACAACCACCTCCTCTTCCTCCACTCCCAGACCCCCTCCAGCTACCCATCCCAGTGTTCGTTAGAAACTGTCCCTCTGTCAAATTTACCTTTTTGCCCCCCCCCCACTCATCAGTCCCGTCATAGCGCCTCAGCCAAAAAGCCTCCCGTACCAGTGGTGCGTGTTCCAGATTTTTGGAGTGCACCGTCCACCAGGGCAGGCAGTAGGACCGGAGCCAAGGCAGTGGCAGCCCACCCCCTGTAAAGGCTCTGAAAATGGAGAGTGGATGACGGGACCGTCTTAAGACTCCTGGTGGGACAACAAGTGACATGGGATCAGAGGCGATTGGTGAGTCAGCTGTAACTCCAACAATGTTGTGGAAGGTCCAGAGGAAGTCTGCCCAGCCTGTTGTGAGTGTCACTGCGGAGAAGTGCGCCATCATATCCGGCGGTCCAGACACAACCGCCAACACCGTCGTCACTGGTCCAGAGACCACCACCAGAGTCACAGCCCAGGAGGGCCCAAGTATCGTCACTGGTCCAGAGACCACCGCCAGAGTCACAGCCCAGGAGGGCCCAAGCATCGTCACTGGTCCAGAGACCACCGCCAGTGTCACAGCCCAGGAGGGCACAAGTATCGTCACTGGTCCAGAGACCACCGCCAGAGTCACAGCCCAGGAGGGCACAAGTATCGTCACTGGTCCAGAGACCACCGCCAGAGTCACAGCCCAGGAGGGCAATGATGGAACGTCATGCCACACACCAATGCCCATTGTAGAGATCGTCATGCCACACACCAATGTCCATATCAGAACCGCCATGGCAAAGCACCGCTGAACAGGGCAAAGACCGCCATGGCAAAGCACTGCTGAACAGGGCAAAGACCGCCATGGCAAAGCACCGATGAACAGTCCTGAAACGCCATGGCAAAGCAACGCTGAACAGGGCAAAGACCGCCATGGCAAAGCACCGCTGAACAGGGCAAAGACCACCATGGCAAAGCACCGATGAACAGTCCTGAAACGCCATGGCAAAGCACCGCTGAACAGGGCAAAGACCGCCATGGCAATGCACCGCTGAACAGGGCAAAGACCGCCATGGCAATGCACCGCTGAACAGGGCAAAGACCGCCATGGCAAAGCACTGCTGAACAGGGCAAAGACCGCCATGGCAAAGCACCGCTGAACAGGGCAAAGAACGCCATGGCAAAGCACCGCTGAACAGGGCATGCACCGTCTAGGAATGAATGGACCGCCACATCAGGCATCCTTATCCCATGTGCAGCTGGGACAGTGACAGGACAGGTACTTTCACGTGGAGACTCATTCAGTCTGGGCACCAGTCCCCCTCCACAACCAGTGGAGACCTGCATCTACTTGAGAGACTGTGGCTTTGCACTCCCCAGGATGGCACAGTGGGCAAACCACCCACTGTAGAGACTTGAGAGACTGTGGCTTTGCACTCCCCAGGATGGCACAGTGGGCAAACCACCCACTGTAGTGACTTGAGAGACTGTGGCTTTGCACTCCCCAGGATGGCACAGTGGGCAAACCACCCACTGTAGTGACTTGTGAGACTGTGTATTTGCACTCCCCAGGATACATCAATGGGCATGGAGCCCCGTCGTGGATCTGGCTTCGCATTCATCTGGCTGAGGTGCCCCTCCTTCCCTTCCCCCTGAGGTGCCTGTAGTGTTTCTATCTGATGCCCCGGCAGTGTTCTCTCCGATTTTGGTCAGGTATCTATTGTGGGCCTCACCCATGCTTTTTTGGACTGTTGGTGCACGGACATTGTTGTGTACATATCTGCACTACTTCTCGGATTGTATGTGTAAATAAGAGTGATTTTGAGATCTGTATATCTGTATATTTTTGTATGACATGTATATTGGCACATTACAATGTTTGCCCGATTTTCGCATTGTCTTTGCATTCTTCCGGGGGGATTGTGGGTTGTTACTGTGATATTTGTGACTGCATTGGTGTGTATGTTGTGATATGCGAGGGTGGGGTGTTTGTTGGGTGTCCCCCTAACTTTTGCCTCCCCCGTGTCGTAGGTGCAGTACTCACCGGTATCTTCTGCGCCTACGTAGCTAGCTGTTGGTCGTAAAGGAGCAGAAAAACAAGGGCAGGTAGGATTTGTAATTCGGGCTCCATGGTGTCCTCCTTCCTCGTGGGATGTGTTGAGGTGAGCGTTTCCCATTGCAAAAGCTGTTTCGGCCGTGTTTTTATCCGTGGTGCGTCCGCCCCGGAAAAGGTGGCAGATTGGTGGGTTGTAATAGTGTGGGCGGTACATTGTCTCCCGCCTGTCTGTTGGCGGTAACCGCCGCGCTGCTTGTCTGTACCCCCGTGGTCATGATTCCCTTTTTTTGTCCGACGGCCTGTTTGCGGTATTACCGCAGCTTTAACACCGACCGCCAGGGTCGTAATGATCCCCATAGTCCTAGACGCTCCCTAGGCTGAATGCAAAAGGGTGAGTAGCTGTGAGTCAGCCTTCTGTTTGGCTTCTGAAAGCAGCATTGAGGGCTGTATCACATTAGCACAACTGGGCTCTAACACCTAATGTGAATCGAGTTTTCCAGATGCTATGCATAAGGGTTAAGCCCCAACTGATTTATCTATGTGTTGCATATAAGTGGGGTGTTGGCTAGTGTTGGCCGTCTGACCCCTGCTCAGAATGAGGGTCAGGCAGACAAGTACTTATCGCATCACCTATAGACATTTTAGTGTGTATGCAGGTAAACACACAAAGGCTTGAATTTGCTAAGATTTCATGCAGTGGAGAAAACTGCTGCAGCCGCATAGCAACAAAGATTGACCTGCTGCTGGTATCATCCCTTGCAGTGGCGCACAGGTAGCCTTGCACAATGGTATAAAGAAAACGTTGTACTGTAAAGCCTCCAATACAAATTTTAAAGAACAGTGCACAGTCCCGGGTATAGACAATCAGAGAAAGGTCAGTGCACTACAGCACACAACTAATACATTGGTTTCTGGGGAAATCAAAGAATTCCTTATTGTTCTCACCTGCTTCCGCTAAGCAGGAGTTAATATATTAATCAATTAGAATTTTAGTGAAACCTATGAGTGCTTTCACTGATAAACCCCCTTAACACCTTCTTACCAGAAAGAAGCAGTACAAAGTGGCAGTGGCGGCTGCCACTCCACGGGGGTGGCGCAAGCGGGACAAGGTGGTTGGGAAAAAAAAAGTAAAACAAACTGCTTAATTTTGGGGAAGACGTGTTCATCTCCCCTCCGTCCTCTACCCGACTGCACACAGGCACCCAGCCAATCACAACGCTGTTGCCACTAGCATGATAGCAACGTTGTGATTGGTCTGAGTGGCCTGCTTCACCGCTCAGACTGGGAGTGTGAGCCTGTGCATGTTCTCCACTCAGCTGTGCAATACAGCCGGGTAGAGAACATGCAAAGTGCACGTAGGTTTAGCCGGCCTAATACAGCCGGCCAAACAGACATGCGCACTTTGTGCTGCAAAACCCCTCCTACAGCCCTCCTCTGTCCTCCCTCCCTCCAGCCCAATCCCATCCCTTACTCCTGTAGTGTGGTCAGTTTTATGTATCCTTTGCATGTTAGCTTCAGGCGTTAGGCCTTTGTGCACTTTGCCCTGGATGTCTTTTATTCCTTTGCTCGCAGCATAAGAGCATCTGTGCACTTTGCTCTAAATGCTTTTTATTCAGCTTCGTACTGTTATTTTTCAAATAGCTAGTTCTACGGTCCTGTTTTATTTTTTATATCACACTGTTTAGCCTACTTCAGCACTGGAGTTTTCAATAACACATTCTTGTTCACTCTGTGCTTCAGTCAAGGATACAGTCTGGTACATTGCCGATAGACGTGGTACGAGTTTAGTCTTTGGTATTCTTGCGTAGGGACATTTTGTGATCACACTGACATGTTAGTTATAAAAACACGTCCTTGTCCCAATACACGCAAGAGGGAGATTCCGACCAGGGAACCACAACTAGACGCTGACTGCCTCATTGCAGATGCTGAACCAGATCACAGGCCTTTGCTCAGGTATGAGGGTTGATGGCTTCCCGGGGAATCTGAAAGGCAAGTTAGAAGCTTAACATGCTGTGCTCGAAATATAACTAACTGAGAGAGAGAATAGAATCCATTTACACCATGATAGCGTTGTTTTTATGTTTCACTCTCATAGTAACTATTTCAATCCTACTGTGTTGTATGGTTCTGGTGATTGTGGCTCATGCCTTATTATCTAAAATGCAGTCGTTTTATTAAAAGCAATATATAAAACTCACACTGCCTTTGTCATTTGTATATGAGATCATACTGTAAATGAGAGAGCTGGTTTGGATCTGAGTGACCACGACTTCCCTGAGAAGTTCCAAAGATGTCATGCGCTCGGCTGCCCAATCATCTCTCCCCCTTGGGAGAGATGAGGCACTGCTAGTTAGCTGGAGCAAAACCGGATTTAAGGTGACAGAGGTACTTCCAAGTGGGTACGACTTAGTCCCCCACATCAGGAACGATCCTGCTACCTAGAAATCCAGTAGTCTCATTTAGGAGAATGAGAGCCCACGCGACATGGCACCGCCAACGATTGGTCTAGCTCAAATGTTTGGGTCCGGCTGACTCTCTCGGTCTCATATATATATATTGACTCCTCGGCTCCGTTAACGGAGACGTCCGTGGCGCTGAGGATTTCCGCCACCACAATATAGGTAGATCCTATTATTTTGTGGTCGGTTGTTCAAGCTTGAACTCTGAAAGGAAAACCCCGATATTGGTGTGCCTTCTCTGAACTAGCATTGTTTTCATAATGGCGAATCCCCAGCTAATGAACATTGCAGTTAATATGCGACAACCGCTCACGGTACATCTGCTAGCACATGGTCTGACGAACCAGGGGGTCCGGTCACATTTGTGGTGGACGCCCATGCAGCCTATAGAACAGAGCTTTTTTATTCCTGGGTCATATTTCCAGCAGTTGATGGGAATTCACACACGTTTCACGATTACACTATTGCAAATGTCCCTGGACAATACAGGGCATATGCATATTTAGAAATACCACTCTCTTATCAAGAACATAATAATTGGCTTGATGGTGCCCTACCCCACACCATAGCATCAGTTAGGCTAGGTCCACTAAGTAACGATGGTCCTCCCTGGCCTTTACTGGCTACATATACACCACATCCAGCGGTTGCTAATTTAAGGGTGGCTGAAGTTCGTCATTTATATACAGAATTAACAGCTACATATAGACGCTTAGTTCAATTTGTGATGCAAACACTAAATACAAACCCAGCGCGTGCTGCTCCGGCACAACCACATGCAGTAGTTCCGGGTATCAATCCGGCCACTGTGCACTCAGTTATGGGTAAAGTGCCGGCTAAACGAGAGGAGACTCCATTTTGGCTGGCGCGAAAAATTAATACGCTGGAAGCAGTATTTCCCCATACGGGACCTCAGGATAAACATAGAATATTAACGATGTGTTTGCCGTTTGGTATGGTTCCTACAGTGGACCATTGTAATACTTGGGGCACGGTGTTTGCCGCGCTCTACACTACAGCACAGAGTACACCAACATTGGCTAACTTACCGGAGGTGCTCAAACAAATTCAAGATGAATATGGGGTTGCCCCGGCCTTAGATTTGGGGGTGCAACTGATAGGCAATTTTGCCACGCTTTCTTCCATCATATTGAGTAATCTAAAAGGGGAGGCAGTAGCACTAGCGGTGCGTATGCGTCTTCGTGACGTCCCGCAGCTAGATCAAGCGCGGGAACTGCAGAGAATAATAGCGGAAACATATTCTAGTATTGGTCGTGATAGCCTTGGGGCTAGACCACAGAAACCACAGTTTCAGGGAAAGGGTAGTAAAGATACTACTAAACAACAACAGCCTGAGGGTACTAAAAAGCGCTGGGAGAAAAAACAACAAACACCTAAAAAAGAAAGGGGAGAATCTCCGCGATCGGAGACCCCGCAGACTAGGTATAATCTCAGAAATAGGGATAATTTGAAAACGCCTGATAGATATCAATATACTGATACGTGCCAATCTCGTTCCTTTCAGGACTCATCGGAAAAGAGAAATGAGAGAGGTGGGCGGTCAGAGCGGAGAACAGAGTACCTGAAACCGAGACAGGAATCACAACGCTCGTCGGAGGTTTCTGTCAAGAAGGAGGAGAAACCGATCCATCCAAAACAGCAGTTTAAAAAGAGGAAGGTGGCGGCAGTCTCAGTTAGACATGCCACACAAGAAGAGAGTTCTCTTGAAGAACAAGACATGGGCGTTAGCACTGTTAGACAGCGCGGCAGAGGTCACAATAGTTCGCCGGAATCTTCTAGAGCATCTGGAGGTGAAAGCAATTGATGACTTCATACAAGTCGAAACAGCAGATATGCGTGTCTCTGATCCCGATAGAGTTTATACAGTAACTTTGCACTTAGAAGGGGACATTGAGCGCACTATAAACGCCATCTTTTGGGATCGTGTTGTCAAATTGTATGACATTCTGCTGGCTGAACAGGATTGGCCCCCAGGCTTTGTTCGCGACTTTCCAGTTGGGGAGGAGGTTATTACACCTTTGTTCTCACCACTTGTTCCGGGAGAACTTGCAGAGTCCTATAGTAATACATGGGCTCTGGCACAAGCACCCGCCTTATATAGAAATCATGTGGGGTGGGATAGGGATTTACCTTATCATGTAATTCCGATTAAAGGCGAACCTCAGCCGCAACCGCAATATCCTATCAAATTTGAAGCAAGGGCATCGGTAAGGAAAATACTTACACAATTGGAGTACCAGGGAGTTATTGAACCCTGTGTCTCGCCGATGAATAATCCCTTATTTCCTGTAGCTAAAACGGACCATTCTTATAGGATAGTGGTGGATTACAGACATTTAAATGGACATACACGCACATATGCAATACAAAATTCACACAGCGCCGCGCTTATGAATAATATTGTGCGTAAGAAATACAAAACAACTTTGGATATCTCGAATGGTTTCTTCTGCCAGAATATAGCGCCCGAAAGTAGGGATTTGACTGGCTTTAGTGCGTTTGGCTCTCAGAAAAAGTTTTGTCGTTTGCCTCAGGGGTATAAGAATAGCCCAGGACTGTTTTCGGCTCGTGTGACTGAAATTTTGCACGAGTTAGACCCTGAAGCTTTGTCGTATGTCGATGATATATATCTGACAGATGACGAGTTACTACAACATTTAAGGCGGGTTGCCCGCATTATTGTGGGATTTGCCGAAATTGGCTACAAATTTAACTTTAAAAAATCTAAAATTGCCTTCCTCAGCGTCATTTTCCTGGGATATGAACTGTCGAATGAGGGCAAGAGCTTAGCGCCACACTTTTTGGAAAAATGTGCGCAGTTGCAACCTCCTAATACGATTAGAAAACTCCAGTCGTTATTGGGATTTCTAAATTTTGGCAGAACTTACATTCCTGATTATGCTACACGCATAAAGCCATTATACGAGTTGATTCGCCCAAATTTTTCAAGTAAATTTTGGACGATTGAGCATACAAATATTCTTCGAGATTTGCAAACTGATCTCTTAGCAGTAAAACGTTTACACACACGGGACAATAAGACACATCTGGTCATCAGGGTTATAGCTGGGGCCGTTGGGTTTACATATGTCACCTTTAATGAGGGTGAGACAGTCCTGATAGCATACAAGTCCCACTTGTATTCTGCTGCAGAACAACGTTTTGCACAAGCTGAGAAAATTCTCACTGCTGTACAGATGGCTGTGATTAAAGAACGTCCTCTTGCCCAGGGCCAACGCATCATTGTGGTTTCCCCGATTCTGGCTTTAGAAGCTGTTACAAAAGCGAGTATTCCTAATTCGAAAGCATTACACCCGCGATGGATACAATGGGCAACGTCTTTGACAGCCACTGAAGTAGATTACAAATTTGACCCTAAACTGCAGACTCAGGAATTTCTTCAATATGAAATGTAGTACTCAGTTCCCGCTGGAACATTGCCTATTGATCAATATCAGGTGGTTATGTACACCGATGGCTCTGCGCAGCCTGCGGTTGGGACTAAACAACAGTATTCTGCTGCATGTGCGGTGGTGAGCGGATATATGGAGGGGGAGAAGTTCTGCCCCCAACATACTTATACACAAACCTTGGGAGACTGTACGGCACAGTTGGCTGAGCTGAAAGCATTAGAGCATACGGATCTTGGACAGTTTACACTGCTTGTTTGTGATTCATATTACTGTGTTCAGTCTTTCAATGAATATCTGCATTACTGGAGGTTGAATGGGTTCAGAGATTCCAAGGGCAACACCATCAAACACAGGTTACTGTGGGGGAAGGTTGCGGATCTGAAAGAAACGCTTCCTAACGTCCATGTTGTGCATACACTTGGACACCAGCGCGTTGGAATACACGTTGCTGGGAATACTTTGGCTGATGAAGCCGCGAAATCGGCAGTGGCAGTTGCCACTGGAGCCGCAGTAACTCGTTCGAGTTCCAAACCAGACACAGAGATTTTGGCTGCCATAAAGGCTACGGCTGATGGCACGCCATATCCTAAAGGATTGCCTTCCAAATATCACTATTCCGTGGGTGGTATGCTGAACGCTGAGGTTAAAATCCCAGGCGTTGGTGTACGTGAGATGCCCAATAAAATTGAGCGACCTCGATTGATTACTGCAGCATATGAGGGGGCGGCATCTGCACATGCTGGCGTGGCAGCCACAATTTCACTCTTAAAGGCTCGTTACTGGTGGCCTGGTCTCTATAAAGAGACAAAGCAGTATGTCCTTTGTTGTGACATCTGTCAACAAATTAAAGTTTCCACGGCTAGACGCCCGCAGCAGACGCCCCTTCTGATATCGAATAAACCTTTACAGTGTGTGTACTTGGATCATTGTGGTCCATTGACACAAGATAGTGCATACAAATATATATTGGTAGCTGTAGATTCGTACTCCAGATTTGTGTGGGTCTGGCCACAGCGCTCGGCTGACGCTCGAACTGTTATTAAAGATTTGCGCATCTTTGTCGATACATATGCAGTTGCGGCTTTTCATTCGGACCAGGGCCCTGCTTTTGCCTCTAAGGCATTCAGGGACACCATGGCTTCGTTGGGGGTCCAGCTCCAGTTCTCGTCTCCATTTCATCCCGAGGGAAATTCAGTCGTGGAGCGTTTAAATTGCGATTTAAAGCAATCCTTAACGGCCAGAGTTATAGGTACGGGTCGTAGTTGGCTAGCCCACCTGTATGGAGTACAGAGAGCACTGAATAACTTGCCTAGAAGGTCCCTGGGGGGTCATACTTCATATGAGTGCCTGTTTGGAACACAAATGTATGTTCCTGATCTAGATGGTCCTGGTGTGGAGATGGCAGATACGCCCTTTGACATAAATGATCGTGTCACTGTTTTGCAGGATTTACAACAATTCCGTAAAGACAACTCTTCTGCCAGTGCTGCCTCCACAGGAATTAAGGATGAACCGGTAACGTCTACTGGTTGGATTCCCAGAATTGGGGATCTTGTGCGTGAAAAGGTCGCAGTGAAAAAAGAATTTGGCCCTTCATATCGAGTACCAGTCCCTGTGCTAGGGATTCAAGGCACAAGGACTGTTATTTTGCCACCGCTGCAAGGGGCCAAAGGAAATCGCTTAGTATCAATTGACAATGTCAAGTTACAACATGTGGCTGATTCTGCACAGTACACCAAGAGGAATGCCTAGTAGTTCCCGAATCCCTCTCACTACTGGGGACGATGTTCCGCTGCAGGTGATTTGCACCGATGCTGTTTCCTCTCCGAGCTTGGGGAGGGTGGAAGCTGATCTTGCGATTGTTCCACTAACGGTGAATAATTTGAAATCTTTTGATCAAGTTGCTGTGACTATTGATGTTGCTGAAGGTGTTATCTACAGCGTACCAAGGCGAGAGCCACAATCTGCTTCTTTGTTTACGGTTGCACCTTTTGCGAGAACTGCTTCCGGCTGCTTTAATAACAATGATGATACCGTGTCGGACTCTTTGTCCTCTTCAACACCAGCCCTGGGTCCACGTAAGCTGTTGTATTGGCTCAAACATACGTATTTTGTTTTTCCTTGGAACTATCTGTGGCTTTTTATGACTGTGATGGCTTTTTTCCTGTGGCTGGGGTTTGTTGTCACCTTTTTTCTGGTCATACATGGTCATTTTCTTCCTGAACGATCTGGGATTGAGCAGGTGGAGAAGGTGTTGAAACCGCATTTTTCATCACATATGGTTCGAAGAGACTTGTCCTCTGTGAACATTTCTGCTGTACCAATTCCGGATGGGATTGTGTGGGATAGAGTAATGTTTGATATATATGGTCCCACTGAAATAATTCAAATACCGTATGTTCTCAAATTATCAATGAATGATATTGTTATACCAGACATTGTATCTGATGATTGGGATGTAAAGACAGTTGATTCTATGTTAACAGAATTGCAATATTATACTGTCTATGAAAATGAAGATGCTTACCAATTTAGAGATAATTATGGTGACATGTTTTGCTACAATTATTATGGACACCACTTTATTCATAAAGCTAGTAGCCCTAAATCAATATTTGAGTATATGCAATGGGAACATTGCCCGACTCCTCCACAGGGGAGTTCTAAAACTTATTCTGATAAATTTGCATATTTTTCTGGCCATCATCAACAGAGTGCTAAGTCTTACTATTTTAAGGTTACTCCGCATGCTAATAAGCAGATGTTATTGACTGATACTAAATTACTGTATTCAAATTTGTTTGTATCCAAACTTTCGGTTGAGGGGTATGAATACTGGTCCAAAACTGTTGATTTGAAAAGTGTATGGGGGACGAAAAATTGGCAAATGCGGGGAAGGGACACTTTGTTTAGAGCATGTATTATTCCTGTCCAAATGATTTTCTTAAATGACACTGTACAACAGACTAGCTGTTTGGGCTTAGCAACAATTAGAGACTTGAATTTGCCTAGCATACCTGTCCCTTCCAAAATGAAAAATTGGCAGCAATATATTAATGCCACGTTTAGTGAGCTTACAGACTGGGTCCAGAATGGTACGCTTAACACTTCATTGACACGTCCAGGCGGGTGGTTATTGTGGCCCATAGACACTAATGGGTGTCATCAGTGTTTTGTCACCTCTTCGGGTGGGTTCAGGACTAGTAGGGCAGACCCTCGCTACATATCACCAGAACATGCTGATATCATTACTACATATAGCGTGGGGAAACTTTGTCAACAATGGTTGAAGTCGTCCACGCTGGATGCAGTTAAGACACATCTCACGTTACTGTCTAATCATACTGGCTTGCAAGATTTTTTGTCAGGTCCAAGAGTGCCCCGGAAGAAACGTTTTTTGTATGAAATGTACAATGAAATATGGAAACTTTCACAACAGGAGGCGGCGGCCCGGTTGAGGCAGATAGATCAAGAGAATTTGAAACAAGCATTATCTGTTGTGGATAATGGAATGCATACCCTGTCCGACCGTGTATATACGATTGATAACATTGTTTCCTCTGCTATAGACATTATTAGATCAGATATGTCTTCTTTATATCATGGGCAGACTCAAACACGGTCCATTATGCAGTTGGGTTGGACTCTACAGACATTAAAGGCGGGTCGCGTTCCGTGGCAGCACATCCGAGCCAGGGAGATATTTTTTTCCTTTAATTTGACACGTCAACAACAGCTGATGGCCAAAAGGAAGCAACATATGTTATGTTAAATATTGAAAAGCTGGAGAAGTTGCCTTTTACTGTTGCTGAGATTCCATCAGCTGAATGGTTGATACACGGGGTTATAAATTTGCCTATTTCCACTCTGCAATTCACTTCTTGTTTGAAGCATATTCCGTGGGCAGATATGAGAAATTGGGAGCCAGTTACATACATGAGGTGTGGGAGCTTCCCTTTTTATACAGATGTCTTAATGGTATGAGGGAGATTTTTCTTAGCGGTAGTGAATGCAAAACTTCTGTCAGCCATTCAATGGTTTGTAAGCAGCTGTCTTTGCATGGGGCGTGTAATGCCTCGGTTGCGAACTTGGCTTGCTATCTAAAGGGAGTTCCAGTCCCCGTGATTAAAAACACTTTCCAGGTGCTTTCAAACGTCAGCTACGTCCTTCTTAACAGTGAAGCCTGTTGTGGCATGCGTGCCGGAATAGTTTACATGGTCGTTGTCACCAAGGCCGTTACGTGCTGCGGGAATGTGTTGTTTCTCCCCACTCAATTTAGGGAGGTAGCGGACATCTGGCCTCACATTGCTACTTCCAAGGTGAATTTCGACAAGTTGAGTCGACTGAAGGCTCTATTGTTTAAAAGCATGTGGCCCTTACATCTGCACGCGAGACCTACGCACTTCAGGTGGCGAGGTCATCAGCAGCAATACAGTCCCTATTAAATACTAACTTTCCGAGCCACTTTGGTGAACTACTGGGACGTATATTTAATGCGTCCAGCACTGCTGGAATTGCACATTTTTTCAAAGCTGTTGGTGTTGGTTTTGCTCATACCTTCTCTTCCATATTCGGTTTGATACCTTCGGCTATTCATTCTATTTTCGGAAGCATTTTTTGGGGATTTCCGATTACTTTGGCTTTATTGGCTGGTGTTTTGCTGTTGCTATTGTTCTTCTGCAATGGCTGTCCCACCGCAACAAGATCCAATATTGGTGCTCCCGTCAGCGCAGCTGTGTCGTGAACGCATGATGCAGCATTTTGGAGCAACACTCCTGGGACAGTTGGAGTGTGACTGGTCTCTGTCATTCCGACCAGTTTTGGATTGTGTGCAACCCCTGTTTCGGTGCCTTTGGTGCTCGTTTGAACATGCACTGGCTCTCTGTCTCTCACTACAGCGCCCCCCAGTGGTTGATGCAGATCTGTTGCTGTTCCCGATTAGGGCTCATTCCCAGACTTGTGCACTGCGGTTGCGTTTGCTTCGTGAGGCAGTTTACGAGATTCCCTTCCTGGAGGAAGATGGTATTGTCTCATTCATAGGCCCTGCATGGGGTGCCGCCTTGGATGGTTCTGGGGCTTTGGAACACACCTGCTCCATGATGATATTTGGCATGGATTTTCCAGTGTTGACATCTGTCGAAGTGGAGGATCTCCTGCTTTCCGTGGCTTCCGTTTACATTTTTTTTTTTTTTTCTTTTTTAAACGAAATTGACATTGTAACGATTTGGCTTTCCGTCACATGCTTACCAATTTAAATTTAGTTTATGCTTTGGTGTCCTCTGGACTTGTCGAAATGTATTTTGTATATTTTTATATCTGGGGCATATTTTTGTTTTTGTTTTTGATTAGAACCACTTGCTACCGACAAGGGGAGGGTGTAGTGTGGTTAGTTTTATGTATCCTTTGCGTGTTAGCTTCAGGCGTTAGGCCTTTGTGCACTTTGCCCTGGATGTCTTTTATTCCTTTGCTCGCAGCATAAGAGCCTCTGTGCACTTTGCTCTAAATGCTTTTTATTCAGCTTCGTACTGTTATTTTTCAAATAGCCAGTTCTACGGTCTTGTTTTATTTTTTATATCACACTGTTTAGCCTACTTCAGCACTGGAGTTTTCAATAACACATTCTTGTTCACTCTGTGCTTCAGTCAAGGATACAGTCTGGTACATTGCCGATAGACGTGGTACGAGTTTAGTCTTTGGTATTCTTGCGTAGGGACATTTTGTGATCACACTGACATGTTAGTTATAAAAACACTTCCTTGTCCTAATACACGCAAGAGGGAGATTCCGACCAGGGAACTACAACTAGACGCTGACTGCCTCGTTGCAGATGCTGAACCAGATCACAGGCCTTGCTCAGGTATGAGGGTTGATGACTTCCCGGGGAATCTGAAAGGCAAGTTAGAAGCTTAACATGCCGTGCTCGAAATATAACTAACTGAGAGAGAGAATAGAATCCATTAACACCATGATAGCGTTGTTTTTATGTTTCACTCTCATAGTAACTATTTCAATCCTACTGTGTTGTATGGTTCTGGTGATTGCGGCTCATGCCTTATTATCTAAAATGCAGTCTTTTTATTAAAAGCAATATATAAAACTCAAACTGCCTTTGTCATTTGTATATGAGATCATACTGTAAATGAGAGAGCTGGTTTGGATCTGAGTGACCACGACTTCCCTGAGAAGTTCCAAAGATGTCATGCGCTCGGCTGCCCAATCATCTCTCCCCCTTGGGAGAGATGAGGCACTGCTAGTTAGCCGGAGCAAAACCGGATTTAAGGTGACAGAGGTACTTCCAAGTGGGTACGACTTAGTCCCCCACATCAGGAACGATCCTGCTACCTAGAAATCCAGTAGTCTCATTTAGGAGAATGAGAGCCCACGCGACACTCCCAGGAAAAATAAAATGATAATATTGCATTAATATCATTTTATTTTATCTTTCTCTACAATCCAGTGGGGCAATGTTTCTCCACCTTAGGGAAGGAGCCGCCCCTGCAAAGTGGATTTAAAGCTGTTAAAAGTCACCCTTCAAGTTCAAGATTCCTTTTGCTCTGGAAAGACAATTACTGCAACTGCTTATCTTGGAGTAGCGCCAGCACACATCCTTAGTCAAAATGTTAATGAGGGCTGAAAATCGGGGGCAGAGGCCAAACACACTATTGTAAAAAAAAAAAAAAAAAACACTGCTCAAGTCAAAACATTTACAATTCACATTTTTGGCTCAGTCTTTTTGAGCGAGGAGCTATATCCAGTTTTCTGAAATAGCAGAAAAAGACATGCCTAGAATTATCACAGAAGAGTATAGTCCTGTGAGAAAATACCATATTTGCAAATTCCCTTCTAGATGTTTTTTGATCACATCATTTGAATCTAATATACATACTTGCCTTTCTTGCCATTGTTCTGCCTCCTTCAGCTTAGACGTTGTTAGAAAGTAATTAAATATTAATTATGACTCAATGTAATTGCTCAATGAACCAGAACTGGCTCAAACCTGCAGAGTCAATTGCCAACTAACTTGTGGAAAATTATTAAAATAAGCGTTAGGCATGGTTTTCTGGGTTATTTACAGAAAGGCTTATGCAGTTCTTACCTAACCATGTTTCTTTTGGTTGCCTTGTTAGATAACCAAAAAATCCTGGCTGACAGTTCTACTTTCAGAGCTCTCTGTATATTTCTTAGTGTTTTTTAACACTGATTACTTGCACCATCAAGACAGTGTACCCTAGTTTGTTTTTATACAGTGGATAGCTTTTTTGTTCAATGGCATATGTGTCTGTAGATACACATGCTGTGCCAGAGTCACGAGGTAAAGTGACCCCTCCTTTCAGTAATACTGTGCATTGTCATCGACTCCATTGTTAGATTGTTTTCTTTTTGCCATTGGGTTCGGACATGTTTCGTCAGTGTTCTGGTTCAAGATCACCTCAGGCCTCCTTTGGAATAGTTATAACTATTATATTTGTCGGTATTGTTTTCAATCATGTATACTCGCATACTGACAACTCTGGACCAAAAAAACAGTTCGTCAGAACGACCTGGTTCGTCTACGGCCTTCGGCATTGCCCCATTGAGCTGCTATATTTTCCACACTATGGTGTCTAATTGAAATCTGCTAGTGATGGAATAGACACTTTTTTGTTTTTGCCCCAGGTGTTACGCCGAGTACCCCTACACAGACCTCCACTCCACTGTTCAACCTCTGTTTATCACTGGACCATAACGAAGAGGACTGTGAGTTTTGTCAATCGTTTTGGTCAAAGAAGATGCTATGAGATCGTCGCGCATGTCGAAAAGAGATGCAGTGAAGGGACATCGAAGATACACCAGATATCTTCAGTATCGAAGACATCAAGCCGCAGGAAGAGTTCGAAGAGGCTACTGTGGCGGAATCAGGTACCGTTGGCACAGCATGCAGAGAGTTCCAAAGAGGCATGCTGCTTCAACAGAGAATAAGGCTATTGCAGGCCTTGGTCGGCACCTAACAATTGCCAAGGATACCCCGCCTTCGGGCTCGGCACCGAAGGCCAAGCCTAAAGACTCCTCACACAAAACAGCCTCCAAGGTTTCAGCACCAACCCAACCTAGGCTGTCTTCGGTTCCCACAACATCACCATCAAGTTTTTCGACATTGAAGCCAAAGCACTCTTTGGTACCGAAAAAGTCCACAATCAGATCGAAATCATCTGTTTCTCGGCCAGAGCCTATTTTACAGACAATGGCTGAAAAGCTTAATCCAAAAAAATAAATAAAGACTATTCATATTCAGGCAAATACTGGTCGGATTGTTGTAAAATTTGCCCATCCTAAGAAATAGACTTCATTTGAGGAGGACACTAATGTACAACCACCTCCACAGAAGAAAAGAACGAAGGACATTGCCACCAGTCCAATACCTCCACCTTTACCACCATCTCCTCCACCTCCTTCACCACAGTACTCACACTCCGAGGTGGAGGATTTAATACATCATACTCCAATAGGGTCACTACACTCCTATGTAGAAGGTCAAGGGAGGAATGATGATACACAACAGCCACCATTAGATACCTGGGGCACATATGATATTGACCCACCAGGGAACACAGATCCTTATTTGTATCTGGCAAAACCATCTCCAGATGACACTACAGCCCTGATTTATGGCAAAGTGCGCAGCGCTGCACCACTTTTGAAACGCAGGGATGCGCCGTATTTACACAAGTGCGGTGCACCCCTGCGTCTCCCCCGCACCGGCACTGAATTAGGCTGCCTGTGCCAACACAGGCATCCTTGCACCATAGTGCAAGGGTGTCTGCGTTGAGGGGAAAGATTGTTTATGTGCAGGAAGGTGTCCCTTCCTGCAAAAAAACAATCTATAATGGCGATTTGGCACTTCTGTGTGTGCTGCAAAATGTCAAAGAATCGAAGCGTCATTTTGCTTCTTTTATGTGTGCATCCTGCAGCACACATAGAAAGAGCAAAAACTGAAGAGGAATAAAAGCATTCCTCCTCATTTGTCCATGCTAATGCCACCCCTGGTGTGGCATTATTTTTTTCCGTTGCCACAGATTTACGATTACTGATAAATCTGGTGCAGTGTCCCAAGTAATGGCTGTTGCGGTGGAACGCCCACTGCAACACTCATAACATGCCCCTGTGATGCGGAAAACTGTGTCAGAGGGGCCTATATTTGCAAGGAGGAGTAACGCCACAAAATGTGGTATTACATCTCCTTGTAAATATGGAGCAGTGGTTAGCTCCACTGGAGTGTCACAAAATGTGATGCTCCAATGGTGCTGGGGGCTCTTAAATCTGCCTCTACATCTTTTAACAAGCTGGTAGCTAGGGCAGCTACATATCATCCAGTTCCATTACACCAAGACTCCATAGAACATGATTTGTTTTCGAACCCTTTCTACCACAAATAGGGCATCTCAATATCTCCCTATGTTAAAAGTGATGACTAGACATGCAGAGGAAATTTTTAAAGATCCTGTTCGGGCCCAAATCATTACAATTAGGGTTGATAAAAAATATAAACAAGCCCCATCAGATCCTGCTTATATTAAAGGACAAATTTCACCAGATTCTTTAGTGGTCTCCAATGCTCGTAAAAGAGCTAACTCTCAAACTTCTGGGGACGCACCTCCTCAAGATACAGAGTCAAAGCTTTCTGACGCTTCAGTGAAAAGGGTAGGAGTTCAAGCAGCAAACCACTAAAGAATTGCCAGTACACAAGCTTTATTAGCAGGATACAACAGGGCACACTGGGACGAGATGGAAGATCTAATCCAACATCTCCCAGAAGAATTTAAAAAGAAGGGACAACAACTTGTGCAGGAGGGCAAGTTATTCTCTGACACCTGTTATCAGATCTGCCCTTGATGCAGCAGACACAGCTGCTAGGGGAATAAACACAAGTGTACTATTAAGATGTCACGCATGGCTGCGTATCTCAGGTTTTAAACAAGAAGTACAACAGACATTTTTAAATTCCCCTTTTGATCAAGGACATCTTTTTGGTCCACAAGTAGACCAAACACTTGAGAAGATGAAAAAAGATGCTGACATTGCAAAATCTATGGGAGATCTACAAACACCTGGAAATAGAGCTTTCTTTCATAAATAAACCTTCAAGCAAGGTAACAGACAAGCAGCATCAGAATCCTCTACCCGTTCAGACAGCAACACTCACCATCCTCTTCAAGAGATTTTTATAGAGGACCATACAGAGGAAACGGCTCCAAAGGTAGAAGAAGGTGTCTCCACTCGTACCACCCTTCTTCCTCAAAACAGTGACTCTCTCCTCAGTCCCACCGATTACACAATATCTGTCAGGGAATGTCTACAACAATATTTCCCAGCTGGCTCATAACCACACCTCCAAATATACCACCAAGAAAGCCCAAACTTTCTCTGGAACATTTGCAATTGTTAAATCAAGAAGTACAGGCTCTCATTCAAAAAGGAGCAATAGAGTTGGTGCCTAATCATCAAAAGGGAAAAGAAGTTTATTCTCTAAATTTTCTGATCCAGAAACGATGGATACCTTCGTCCAATCTTAGATCTCAGACCACTCAATCAATACATTCTATCAGAGCATTTTCTTATGGTCACTCTACAAGATGTAATACCACTATTACAGCAAGGAGACTTCATGTCTGCCCTAGATCTAAAGGATGCTTATTTCCACATCCGAATACATCCAGCACACAGCAAATATCTCAGATATCTCAGACTTGTCATACAGGGTAGACATTACCAGTTCAAAGTTCTCCCATTCGGAGTAACAACTGCACCTTGTGTATTCACAAAATGCCTTGCAGTCTTTGCAGCATATCTACGCAGAAAAAGCATTCATGTATTCCCATATCTGGACAATTGGCAGATCAAATCCAGATCCCTTCAACAATGTCTGCAGCACACACAGACAGCTATCTATCTCCTACACCAGTTGGGGTTCACCACCAACATACAAAAGTCACACCTGCAAAAATCTCAAATACAGCCCTATCTAGTAGTTGTTTTAAACATACATTTAGGCTTAGCCTACCCCTGTGCACTCAGAATTCAAAATATAACAACTCTGTTAAATGAAATACTCCCCAATCAACGTATTCTAGTACGATTAGTCCAGAGAATTCTAGGGATGACAGCATCTTGTATTGCAATAGTACCACATGCATGGTTACACAAGCGCCCCCTGCAGGAGTGTCTGGCGAGTCAATGGTCTGATCAAAGGGTCAATTACACGATCTAGTGTTGATAGACAGCTGCACATACTCTTCCCTGCAGTGGTGGAACACACAAAATTAAATGAAAGGGAAGCTGTTTATAGACCCTGTTCCCCAGCTCACTCTCACATGGGACGCCTTCCTTACAGGTTGGGTGGCCCATCTCCTCATCCTCTCAAGACAAGGGACGTAGGACAACAAACATCAGGTTCTACACATACATTATATTCACCTAGCGCTCAAAGCAGTCCTGATTCACCTCCAGGGCAAGACTGTTCTAGTCCGGACGGACAGTACAAAAGCCATGTTCTATTTACAAATATAGGGGGAAACACACTTGCTACAGTTGTTTTAACTAGCTCAGACAATCTGGCATTTGGCAATCCGACATCGGATTCATATCTTAGCAGAACACCTCCCAGGGATAGACAACAATCTTGCCGACCTACTCAGCAGAACGAGGCAACAAGTCCATGAATGGGAACTCCACCCTCAGGTACTATAAAGTACTTCCGTCAGTGTGGATTTCCACACATAGATCTGTTCGCACAAGCAAGCAACGCAAAATTTTCAAGCTTCGCCTCAAGACTCCCACATCCCCTATCCAAGGGCAATGCTCCATGGATCAGTTGGTCCGGGATATTTGCTTACGCTTTTCCACCTCTCCCCCTTCTTCCCTTTGTGGTGAGGAAACTAGTACCATCCTTTCTCACCCTCATTGTAGTGGCTCCCACATGGGCATGCCAACCACGGTTCACAACACTACTTGAACACTCAGTAGTTCTGCACGAGAAGCTTCCCCTACATCTTGAATTCACTCAGAACCATGGAGAAATCAGACACCCAAATCCCAGGGAGCTCAACCTTGCGATTTGGCTCCTGAGGTCATAGAGTTTGGATATTTGCCTTTACCTCCTGAATGCATGACCATTCTTAAGGAAGCACACAAGCCCACAACCAGAGCATGCTATACCACTACATGGAAACAATTTGTCATTTATTGTCAAAACAAACTAACTGACCCATTTAATGTATCTATTCAAGATATTGATTGATATTTGTTACACTTGTAAACGTATGGTCTAGCATATTCTTCAATACAGCTACATTTGGTGGCAATAGCAGCTTACTTACAAAAGAGGCAACATTTAACATTACATAAACAGACATTTAACACTATTTAAATTTCCAGTCATTAAACCATTTATGGAAGGTCTTAAGAGTCATTCCACCCACAGTGCCTCCAACACCAACATGGGATCCTAATATTGTGCATACCAGACTTATGGGACCTCCATTTGAACCTTTATATAAATGTCCAATTCAGTTTTTGTTCTTGTAAAGTAGCTTTTTTGGTGGCAAACACTTCACTAAGACATGTGAGTGAAATCCAGGCATTAACCTTAGAAGAACCTTTCTTCCAGATACATAAAGCTAGGATAGTACTTACTACCAACCCAAACTTTCTTCCAAAAGTGGTTTCCACCTTTCACTTAAATAAATCGGTTCAGTTACCAGTATGTTTTCCTCAACCTGATTCAGTTGCTGAAAGAGCGCTACATACCTTAGATGTCAAAAGAGCATTATTATACTATATCAATAGAACTAAAGATTTTTGTAATTCTAAACAACATTTTGGGGGTGATTCTGATTCTGGCGGGCGGCGCGATTTGCTATGCAGACAGTGAAAATCATGCTGGGGCCCTGTTAGGTGGCCCCTGCACTGCCCATGCCAGTGGCATGGGCAGTGCAGGGGCCCCCAGGGGCCCCACGACACCCGTTCCCGCCATCCTGTTCCTGGCGGTAAAAACCGCCAGAACCAGGATGGCGGGAAGGGGGTCGGAATCCCCATGCAGCGCCGCCATGGAGTTTCAGCCCTGCCAGGGGTATTCCGGCGGAAAACCGCCGGATCCCCTTTTCTGACCGCGGCTTTACCGCCGCGGTCAGAATGGGCACTGAAGCACCGCCTGCCTGTTGGCGGTGCTTCCGTTGCCCGCGGCCCTGGCGGTTTAGGACCGCCAGGGACAGAATGAGGCCCATAATCCTTTCTTTGCAAGAAGCAAATTCTGGGTTTTCTACTTGTTTGCTAAGACTCTTTCAGTTTGAATTCTACCCAAATGTTCCTTTTGTAATCACCTGTTAGCTTCAGGTATATGGGTTTGTTATTAAGTGCGCACATGACACAGACATTCTGTTAAAGATTAACATCCTGACCACCACTGGTGCTACAGTTGGTGCCTACCAAGATTTTGGGTATATCAGAGTCCGCTTAAATAAAATCATTCTAAAAGAGGTACTAGTATTTTGTTATCACCCACCAGCATCTCCTAACAGACAACTAGAGGGCCCTCCCCTAGGGCCTTTGTCCTAATCCAGTGATACCGGTCCTAGACATTCACTTTCAGCTTCCTTAAAACGTCCTGTCATTCTGTAGCTTAGCTGTATTTCTCTCACCGTGCAAGAAGATACCTTTCAAAAAGAAGATGGGTTTTATCTAGTCATGTGCGACATTTCCCTATGGAGTCCCAGAGAAGCGTTTTTAAAAATCTGTTTAACTTTTTCTGCAAAATAGTGTTTGAGAATGGAGTCTATTCTAAGCATATTTTCTGTTTCTTCCAAGATTTCACTGTTCTAGTGCCAGATCTGATTTTCATCTAGGTCTGTTCATTTCCACGAGCACTCTGATGCCTCCATAGTCTAATATGCAGACAGGTCCACTCATAGGAAACTTTATCAGATCTAGTTGTAGAATATCCTCCAGTAATCGATAAAAAATATGCCACAGATTTAGGAAAACCCCAAAATATTGTAACTCATTTTTTCTAGTTGTAAAATCTAGGTGAAACTACGATTTTCTGGGCGAATTTCTACCATCTCAGATTCACATTTCTCAGGTATAAATTAGGTGAATCTTTCAACCATCCCTGGTCAGCAAAAGCAAACTATTTCTATGAGTTATGTTTCTTTAGAATTAAGGGCCATATGTACTAAGATAATGTTGCAAAAAGTGGTCACAAATTGTTACTTGACAATTTGCAACCAGTATCTAATTTTGTGAACTGACCTATGTGCGTAGAGATTAATTCTCAAAATAGGGAAACATAGGGGGTTGCAAACTGATCTGCCCACTGAATTTTAAATAGGCAATTCACAATTTGCAATTGACTATAATCACAGTGAAGCCAGCTTGCAAGGGGCAACAAACTCCCATCCCTTTAATGCATTTCAGAGTTGAATATTTGATATATTTTTAAAGCAGTTTGATTTTCTTAAAAGAAAGGACATTAATGAGAATTGGTTGTCACCCTGATTCTCCGAAGGATAAGCTTTACAAAAGGGACCTCTTCCCCTTTGTCAATCAGTTAACACCCCAACTCAGGAGTCAGTAACTTATCAATGGTTTATGACCAGAATTACGTTTCCAAAACATTTATATGTTAGAGTCTCTTTCCTTTTTTCAGAAGGGACACCCACAATATACCCCTCCCAAATAACAAATCGCTAACCATTTATAATCCACATTTTGCATTTCGGAAAAGGTTTTCAGTACATTAAAAAAGCAACTTAACTGTTGCAAACCCTCAGATTTACAGAAATGCAGGGCTCACGACCAGTGAAAAGCTTTTCTGAATAGGTAAGACCTGAGACACATGGCCTTGAGATTCTGGTAGGTAACTACATTAAAACCTTAGTGCCATGTTTATGGCAAAGGGAAGACAAAGGTAGGCACTGTTTTACCATTAGGCGTGAAATGGAACTAAGCATTACATTAAGCACTGTTCATCTTCATGGATATTTTAATTTCTGGTAATACATGTTTTGTCTCTTACAGGAAGTTTGTTTAATCAGATGGCTAAGTGGATGAAAGAAGATAATGACACAGGTATTTATTATGAGACGTGGACAGTCCAGTCAACTCCTGAAGTGAACACAACAATATGGTTTGAATCATACGATTGCTCCAAATATGTCCAGAGAACATTTCGGAAGTTGGCAGACTTGGGTGCAGTCTTCACCAAGACACTGCAAACCAATTACACAAGGATATTCCTGTATAGTGGAGAGCCCCTTTATGTGGGAAATGAAACTGTTGTTTTTGGACCTGGAGAAAACAAGACAGCAGCCACAGAAATCAGAAATTTTTACTCTCCATTCAGGACTCCTTGGTCAGTCAGAGAGTTTCTTATAAATCTTTTAAGCATATATGATGAAGTAGTTTTGAGGAAAGAATTTTACCTCTTTTACAACTTTGAATACTGGTTATTACCCATGAAGTACCCCTATATCAAAATAACATACGAGGAAATCCCTCTTCCGTAGTCATTGACCAAAAACATGATCAACATGACAAACCGAATTCTACTTGATTGCCTATTGTACCAAACTACCACAGACTATTCGACATGAGCTAAGACTACTTCACTCCACAACTGACCTCAAGTCCCTCCTGAAAAATGAGAAATTCTTCCGACCTGAAAAAGAGTTCAGAATAAAAGTGCAAGCCATGATACTCCCCTCAAGAGAGAGAGGCAATGCTCTTCTCAGCGGCCTTCCTCCACTACAGCAGCACTCTTAAAAGCAATCTCACAAACTGCAGCATGTCTCAACAACATCATCATCATCCCAACACTGAAGGCACTACACTGGCTCCCAAGCAAATCCTTAAGAACAGCTGCATTACCTGTAAGGCTGTTGTAGATACCCAGCTGAAAAATTAACCACCTTTGGTGGAGAGACCGCCACACCAGAAGCAATGACAGTGCCAGGATGTAGATTATAAAAAAGAAAGAAGGAAAAGACCAGGAGGCAGGCCCTTCCATCTATGCACCACAAGGTCTGGAACAACATCCCAGGAAACATTAAAGAAGCTGCAGTGGGTTCCCTTTAGAGCCTAGATTGTGCACCCATATTTTAGCTTAGGTCCAAAGTATGTGCCTTTGAGAGGCAAACACATTTTATTTGCTTTCATTCATTTTATTACATTCTAGCCCAGCTCACTTTTAGCTTGTTGTTTTATGTTTTATCAGCTGCTTTTCTTAGAAAACATGCTTTTTCGTGTTCCACATTTATCTGTCCCGTGCAGGCATTTCACTTTGTGCCCTGCACATGACTGTCATATTTATACATGATAGTTTACTTGGCATTGCCGATCCAAGAGTCTTAGAGTCAGCCTTCTAACCATAGACATGCTGTCATGTCAGGACTGATCTCAGAACACATGTTTTGTTATATAAACACCACACAGGCCTAAGAAGGGTAGAGGGGAAATTCCAGCCAGCTATCCTATGCTGTGCGCCACTTCCTCAACAGCTTCAATGATATTGGCCTTGCCTTTCCAGCCAACCGAGAAGGACTGTCAGATTAAATGACAAGCAGATACTTGCCGTTTTCTAGGTATGGGGTCAGAGTTCCTTCCATAGAATAGTATGGGCAGAAGAGCTAAAACTGCTATGCTCTCATGTTCGATGCTGTGTAGGTAGGAATACTTAGACACATGATTATGTCAGGATGTTGGGACTGATTATCTGTTTCACAATCCTCAGTTTTTTTATATTTCATCTTCCTAATAATTACAGCTCATGCCTTTTATAATAGAATCCAGTTGCTTCAATAAATGCATTGAAACCTATCCTGCTTTTCTTTGTCTTTGTCTTCCTTCACATGTGTGAGATTTGTGCAAATAAGAGAGAAGGGTAAGATCTGTTCCACCACAACTTCCCTTAAGAGTCAGTATGTCATGGTTTTAGGTTGCCACAAATCACCTTTACTTTCCAGGTTTGGGTGAGGTGCTGCATGCTAGCCAAGAAGGTCAGGCTGACAGCTTCCAGTCGGTGTGGGACTGACTGTGATACCTAAATGCTGTGGTGCTGCCACCATACACCAAGAAGTCTTACCCCATGGGGAGAGTCCTGCGACATAGTGCCGAACATTGGTCACGCACTAACTCAGCGTATCCTTGAGTATCTCTATCTCTTGCATGCTAAAGCAACCCTAATTACCATATAGGGAGATGTAGTGGTATTAAGGAAATGTTCTCCTCAGCTCAATAGTTTGACATTATCTTAGACTGTAGGTTGTTCAAGCTTGAACTTTAAAAGGACTCCCCAAATTGGTATTTCTATCTCTGAACTTACTATTGTAAAATATGGCAGACAATCCACGGGTAGCAATTCCAGTAAATATGAGACAACTACTCATACAACATCTATTAGCTCATGGACTCACTGATGAGGGTGGGTATGTTACATTCATGGTAGAGACACACAATGCGTACAGAACAGAAATTTTATATTCCTGGGTCACTTTTCCAGCAGCAGATGGAAACACACTTTTCTCATACTTACACAATAGCAAACACACCTGCACAATACAGAGCTAAATGTAGCAAATATTTACGCCACTTGTTTAATAATTTAGTGTGAATATATATATATATATATATATATATATATATATATATATATATGTTCGATGGCATGTGTAGCTGCAGATACACATGCTGTGCTGTTCCTGCCATCTAGTGTTGGGCTCGGAGTGTTACAAGTTGTTTTTCTTCGAAGAAGTCTTTTCGAGTCACGGACCGAGTGACTCCTCCCTTTCGGCTCCATTGCGCATGGGCGTCGACTCCATCGTTGATTGTTTTCTTTCCGCCATCGGGTTCGGACGTGTTCCTCTTCCCTCCATATTTCGAATCGGGAAAGTTAGCTAAATTATCAAAAATTTGACTGTATTGTTCTCCTTCGGTACCGGTTTAGTGTTAGAGTATCGGCACCGACATCAAGACCGCTTCGGCGGCCCTTCGGGGATTCCACTCTTCATCGAGGCCTGGTTGGCCCAACCACACCCGTCGTCCCAGGCTAATGGACCGGACTCCCTTCCGTTTCTGTCCTAAGTGTCACGCAACGTATCCTTATACAGACCAGCACCGGTATGTCACCCGAACACAGAGAGGATACTTGTGAAGCTTGCCTAGCGTTTCGATCGAAGAAAACCTTGAGAGATCGACACGCAAGAAGACTGCAAATGGCGTTGAAACCGAAAGAACAGCTCGACGTCGAGGAGGAAGAAAGAATCTCCATCCAAGAAATGGACTTGGATGAATCCGACAGCGAACGACCCTCGACGGTGCAACAAACTGTGAGTAAACCTGCCCCGTCCCAAACTCAGGGTTACACAAAGAAACTCAAGGCCATGGGGACGCCATCGCCAGCACGCCATGGCTCAACCCACCGAAAGGAAGGTGACCAGACATCGGCACCGAAAAAGGCCAAAGAGTTGCCGAAGACTTCCGACTCCGGTCGAGATTCCGGCACCGAAAAGTTTTGACACCGAGTGATCGAATCAAGCAAACCCCGTAAAAGCTTTTCGAACCGAAAAAGACTATTACATTAGAAACTTTGGTACCGAAAAAAGCGGCCTCGGAGCCGAAACGAACCTCATATACTGAGGAGCAAGGGCTTTCCATACAACTCAGGCAAAGACATAGATTTGAGCAAGAGTTGGATATAGAGGAACCTGACCAAAGACAAAAGAGGTTACATATCCAAAAAGAGACTGGCAAAATTCAAACCTTACCTCCACTCAAATCTAAAAGAAAACTTGCATTTCAAGAAACAGAAATGCAACTAAAGGCCAAAGTGGTTAGAGACAAGTCACCAACACCACAGGTCTCCACAACCATTCCCACTGCACTCACCACAAGTGTCTCCAGTGGGTACACCAATAATGCAGTCACCCACACATACTGGGATGCCCGAAGATGATGCTGATGCATGGGATTTATATGATCCACCAATATCGGATAACAGTCCAGAGTGTTATCCAACCAAGCCGTCACCACCAGAAGACAGTACTGCATATACGCAAGTACTAGCCAGGGCAGCTACGTTCCACAACGTAGCAATGCACTCTGAACCAGTGGAGGATGACTTCCTTTTCAACACTCTGGCATCCACCCACGCATCCTATCAAAGCCTGCCAATGCTACCGGGCATGCTCAAGCACGCACAACAGGTCTTCAAAGAGCCTGTAAAGGGAAGAGCTATCACGCCTAGGGTCGAGAAGAAATACAAACCACCTCCAACAGACCCAGAGTTTGTAACGCAACAGCTCACACCAGACTCAGTGGTTGTAGGGGCAGCAAGGAAAAGTGTGAACTCTCAATCGTCAGGGGATGCTCCACCACCTGACAAAGAAAGTAAAAAATTTGATGCAGCAGGCAAGCGAGTGGCATCACAAGCAGCCAATCAATGGCGAATTGCAAATTCGCAAGCCCTACTTGCACGCTACGACAGGGCACACTGGGACGAGATGCAAGACATCATACAGCACTTGCCCAAGGAACACCAAAAACGTGCCCAGCAAGTAGTTGAAGAAGGACAGGCTGTAGGAAGTTGGCTCTGTATGTACTATTTCAAAGTAAGAAATATCATGCACAGAGTCCAAGGGTTCCCCTTAGAGGTAAGATAGTGGCAAAAAGAGATAATTCTAATGCTCTATTTTGTGGTGGTGTGGTCGAGTAGTAGGCTTATCAGAGGGTAGTGTTAAGCATTTGTTGTACACACACAGGCAATAAATGAGGAACACACACTCAAAGACAATTCCAGGCCAATAGGTTTTTATATAGAAAAATATATTTTCTTAGTTTATTTTAAGAACCACAGGTTCAAGATTTACAAACAATACTTTAAATGAAAGGTATTTCACTTAGGAACTTTGAATTAGCAAAATAGCATATACAGTTTTCACACAAATGGCAATAAGCTATTTTAAAACTGGACACAGTGCAATTTTCAACAGTTCCTGTGGGGAGGTAAGTGTTTGTTGGTTTTGCAAGTAAATAAACCACCTACAGGGTTCAAAGTTGGGTCCAAGGTAGCCCACCGTTGGGGGTTCAGGACAACCCCAAAGTTACCACACCAGCAGCTCAGGGCCGATCAGGTGCAGAGGTCAAAGTGGTGCCCAAAACGCATAGGCTTCAATGGAGAAGGGGGTGCCCCGGTTCCAGTCTGCCAGCAGGTAAGTACCCGCGTCTTCGGAGGGCAGACCAGGGGGGTTTTGTAGGGCACCGGGGGGGACAGAAGTCAGCACAAAAAGTACACCCTCAGCGGTACAGGGGCGGCCGGATGCAGTGTGCAAACAGGCGTCGGGTTTGCACTGGAGTTCAATGGGAGACCAAGGGGTCTCTTCAGCGATGCAGGCAGGCACGGGGGGCTCCTCGGGGTAGCCACTACCTGGGCAAGGGAGA
This sequence comes from Pleurodeles waltl, assembly GCF_031143425.1. Classification (NCBI taxonomy): domain Eukaryota; kingdom Metazoa; phylum Chordata; class Amphibia; order Caudata; family Salamandridae; genus Pleurodeles; species Pleurodeles waltl. The sequence continues at coordinate 989,209,188 of NC_090447.1, read as the reverse complement.
GGGCCACCTGGGGGTCGGTCCTGCACTGAAGGTCGGATCCTTCAGGTCCTGGGGGCTGCGGGTGCAGTGTCCTTACCAGGCGTCAGGTCTTTGAAGCAGGCAGTCGCAGTCAGGGGGAGCCTCGGGATTCCCTCTGCAGGCGTCGCTGTGGGGGCTCAGGGGGGTCAACTCTGGCTACTCACGGGCTCATAGTCGCCGGGGAGTCCTCCCTGTAGTGTTTGTTCTCCACAAGTCGAGCCGGGGGCGTCGGGTGCAGAGTGCAAAGTCTCACGCTTCCGGAGGGAAACGTGTGTTCTTTCAAAGTTGCTTCTTTGTTGCAAAGTTGCAGTCTTTGTGGAGCAGTGCCACTGTCGTTGGGAGTTCTTGGTCCTTTTAGATGCAGGGTAGTCCTCTGAGGCTTCAGAAGTCGCTGGACCCTGTGGAACGCGTCGCTAGAGCAGTTCTTTTGAAGTGGGGAGACAGGCCGGTAGAGCTGGGGCCAAAGCAGTTGGTGTCTCCGTCTTCTCTGCAGGTTTTTCAGCTCGGCAGTCCTTCTTCGTCTTAGGTTGCAGGAATCTATCTTGCTGTGTTCTGGGAGCCCCTAAATACTCGATTTAGGGGTGTGTTTAGGTCTGGGGGGTTAATAGCCAATGGCTACTAGCCCTGAGGGTGGCTACACCCTCTTTGTGCCTCCTCCCTGAGGGGAGGGGGGCACATCCCTAATCCTATTGGGGGAATCCTCCATCTGCAAGATGGAGGATTTCTAAAAGTCAGAGTAACCTCAGCTCAGGACACATTAGGGGCTGTCCTGACTGGCCAGTGACTCTTCCTTGTTTTTCTCATTATCTCCTCCGGCCTTGCCGCCAAAAGTGGGGCCGTGGCCAGAGGGGGCGGGCAACTCCACTAGCTGGAGTGCCCTGGGGTGCTGTAACAAAGGGGGTGAGCCTTTGAGGCTCACCGCCAGGTGTTACAGTTCCTGAAGGGGGAGGTGAGAAGCACCTCCACCCAGTACAGGCTTGTTACTAGCCACAGAGTGACAAAGGCACTCTCCCCATTTGGCCAGCAACATGTCTGGTGTGTGGCAGGCTGCTAAAACTAGTCAGCCTACACTGGTTGCCGGTTAAGTTTTCAGGGGGCATCTCTAAGATGCCCTCTGGGGTGTATTTTACAATAAAATGTACACTGGCATCAGTGTGCATTTATTGTGCTGAGAAGTTTGATACCAAACTTCACAGTTTTCAGTGTAGCCATTATGGTGCTGTGGAGTTCGTACATAACAGACTCCCAGACCATATACTCTTATGGCTACCCTGCACTTACAATGCCTAAGGTTTTGCTTAGACACTGTAGGGGCATAGTGCTCATGAACTTATGCCCTCACCTGTGGTAGAGTGCACCCTGCCTTAGGGCTGTAAGGCCTGCTAGAGGGGTGACTTATCTATACCTATAGGCAGTGTGAGGTTGGCATGGCACCCTGAGGTGAGTGCCATGTCGACTTAGTCATTTTATCCCCACCAGCACACACAAGCTGGCAAGCAGTGTGTCTGTGCTGAGTAAGGGGTCCCCAGGGTGGCATAAGACATGCTGCAGCCCTTAGAGACCTTCCCTGGCATCAGGGCCCTTGGTACCAGGGGTACCAGTTACAAGGGACTTATCTGGATGCCAGGGTGTGCCAATTGTGGAAACAAAAGTACAGGTTTATGGAAAGAACACTGGTGCTAGGGCCTGGTTAGCAGGCCTCAGCACACTTTCAAATCATAACTTGGCATCAGCAAAGGCAAAAAGTCAGGTGGTAACCATGCCAAGGAGGCATTTCCTTACACAGGCCATATCAAACAATCAGATAAGGTCCGCATTAGACTCTGCAGATACAGCAGCACAGACTGTCAACACGGCTGTAACGATTCGCAGGCATGCATGGCTGCGCAGTTCTGGATTCAAAGCAGAAATTCAACAAGCGATACTAAATATGCTGTTTAACCAACATCAGTTGTTTGGCTGGAAGTCGATACTGCCATCGAAAAAATGAAAAAAGACACGGAAACCGCCAAAGCCATAGGCGCGCTCTACCCCCAAAATTCAGAGGCACTTTTAGGAAACCACAATTTAGAGGGTGGTTTCGGCAACAAACATCTGAACCTTCCACCTCCCAAACAAAACCCACCTATCAATCACAATACCAAAGAGGGGGGTTTCGTGGTTCCTATAGACTACAATTCCCAAGAGGAAGAGGGAAATTCCAGCCCGCCAAAGCAAGCCCTAGCAAGCAGTGACTTCAGTGTCACAATACCCCAACACTTGTCACCAGTGGGGGGGAGGCTAACCAAATACTACCACAATTGGACACATATTACCACAGACACATGGGTCCTATCAATTATCCAACATGGTTATTGCTTAGAATTCACAAAATTCCCTCCAGATGTGCCATCAAAACCGCACAGACTGTCTCTGCAACACTTAGACCTATTACATATAGCGGTCCAAGCACTGTTACAAAAACAAGCAATAGAGCTAGTACCCAATCACCAGAAAGGAACAGGTGTTTACTCACTATATTTCCTCATTCCAAAAAAGGACAAAAAGTTAAGGCCTATCTTAGATCTCAGAACACTAAGGGGCATATTTATGCTCTGTTTTCGCCGAATGTGCGTCAAAATTTTTGACGCACATTCGGCGCAAACACTGCCCCATATTTATACTTTGACGTCCGACCCCGCGGGCGTCAAAGTTCCACCATGTGCTTAATTTTTTAGAAGGGGGAACCAGCCTTGCGTTAATTATATGCAAGGTAGGCGTTATCTTCCAAAAAATGACTTTAAAGCCTGTGCCCCATATTTATACTGCGTCATCATTATGACGCGCAGGAGGGGGCAGGCCTTAAAAAACGGCGCCCAAAGGTAAGTTCAGGTAAGTATTTTTTTTCGTATTTTTTTTGTGGCATAGGGGGGCCTGATTTGTGCCCCCCTACATGCCACTATGCCCAATGACCATGCCCAGGGGACAGTAGGCCCCTGGGCATGGCCATTGGGCAAGGGGGCATGACTCCTGTCTTTGCTAAGACAGGAGCCATTTCAATGGGGGTTGGGCGTAAAAAAAAATGGCGCAAATCGGGTTGAGGCCAAAATTTTGCCTCAGACCTGACTTGCCCCATTTTTTGACACCCAAGCTCCATTTTCCCCTACGCCGACTGGTGTGCGTAAAAAAAAAAGACTCACACCAGGCCGCAGCGCCGGCTAACGTCATCCAATAAATAAGGCGCCCGCATGGCGCTTTGGAATGGCGTTAGCCGGCGTTAAAAATTTTTACGCACAACTGCGTTGGCGCAGTTGTGCATCAAAAAGTATAAATATGGGCCTAAATCTCTTCATCAAATCAGATCATTTCCACATGGTAACACTTCAAGACGTAGTTCCCTTACTAAAAAAGGGGGAATACATGACAACACTGGATTTCAAGGATGCGTATTTCCACATACCCATCCATCCTTCTCACAGGAAATACCTAAGGTTTGTAATTCAAGGCAAACATTATCAATTCAAAGTGCTACCATTCGGGATAACAACAGCCCCCAGAGTATTTACAAAATGCCTAGCCGTAGTAGCAGCTCACATAAGGAGACAGCACATGCACGTATTCCCATATTTGGACGACTGGCTAATAAAAGCCAACACTCTACAACAATGTCAATTCCACACGCAATAAGTCATAGAAACTCTACACAAACTAGGGTTTTCTATAAATTACCAAAAATCACATCTGCAACCATCCCAAATACAACAATATTTGGGAGCAACACTCAACACACAAAGAGCAATTGCCACTCCAAGTCCACAAAGAGTCCAATCGTTCCAAAATGTAAGATCAAGCATACAACCAAACCAACACTACACGGTAAGGTTCGTAATGAAACTACTAGGCATGATGTCCTCATGCATAGCCATTGTCCTAAACGCAAGACTACACATGCGGCCCTTACAACAGTGCCTAGCAAAACAATGGACGCAAGCACAGGGTCAACTACAAGATATAGGGCCTGATTACAACTTTGGAGGACGGTGTTAATCCGTCCCAAATGTGACGGATATACCACCTACTGTATTACGAGTTCCATAGGATATAATGGACTCGTAATACGGTAGGTGGTATATCCGTCACATTTGGGACGGATTAACACCGTCCTCCAAAGTTGTAATCAGGTCCCTAGTGTTGATAGACCGCCAAACACACTCTTCGCTTCAATGGTGGAATCCTATAAATTTAAACAAAGGGTGGCCATTTCAAGACCCAGTGCCTCACGCCATTATCACAACAGATGCTTCCATGGTTGGGTGGGGAGCACACCTCAACAATCACAGCATACAAGGTCAACGGGACAATCAACAAAAACTACTTCACATAAATCACTTGGAACTGCTAGCAGTATTTCTAGCATTAAAAGCGTTTCAACCACTGATAGCCCACAAACACATTCTTGTCAAGACAGACACTGTGACAACAATGTACTATCTCAACAAACAGGGGGGGACACACTTGTCACAACTGTGTCTCTTAGTACAAAGAATTAGGCATTGGGCAATTCACAACAACATTCGCCTAATTGCACAATACATACCAGGCATTCAAAATCAGTTAGCTGACAATCTCAGTCGAGATCACCAGCAAACTCACAAATGGGAAATACATCCCCAGATCCTACAGGATCACTTCCACCGCTGGGGGACACCAAACATAGATCTATTTGCTCAAAAGAAAACGCAAAATGCCAAAACTTCGCGTCCAGGTACCCACACCCTCAGTCCAACGGTAATGTTCTATGGATTAGCTGGTCAGGGATATTTACTTCCGCTTTTCCCCCTCTCCCGCTCATTCCTTATCTGGTCAACAAACTGAGTCAAAACAAACTCAAACTAATACTCATAGCTCCAACCTGTGCTCGCCAACTGTGGTACACAACACTGTTGGACTTATCAGTAGTACCCCACATCAGACTACCAAACAGACCAGATCTGTGGACACAACACAAACAACAGATCAGACACCCAAATCCAGCATCGCTCAATCTAGCAATCTGGCTCCTGAAGTCTTAGAATTCGGACATTTAAACCTTTCACAAGAGTGTATGGAGGTCATTAAACAAGCGAGAAAACCTACAACAAGACATTGTTACGCAAACAAATGGAAAAGATTTGTTTGCTACTGTCAGACTAATCAAATTAAGCCACTAGATGCCTCCACACAAGACATTGTAAGTTATTTATTACACTTACAAAAGTCTAATCTAGCTTTCTCTTCCATTAAAATCCATCTCACTGCAATATCCGCCTATCTGCAGATTAAACATACAACATCGCTTTTTAGAATCCCAGTTATTAAAGCATTTATGAAAGGACTAAAAAGAATCATACCCCCAAGGATACCACCAGTACCTTCGTGGAACCTTAATATTATATTAACACGACTAATGGGCCCACAACTCGAAACCCATGCATTCTTGTCAAATCCAATTTCTCACTTGGAAAGTAGCCTTTCTAATAGCCATCACATCACTTAGAAGAGTAAGTGAAATATAAGCATTTACTATTCAAGAACCCTTTATACAAATATATAAACATAAAGTGGTTCTCCGTATAAATCCAAAATTCTTACCAAAGGTCATATCACCATTCCATCTAAACCAAACTGTGGAACTCCCTGTCTTCTTTCCACAACAAGACTCAGTAGCTGAAAGGGCCTTGCATACATTAGACATAAAAAGAGCACTAATGTATTACATTGACAGAACGAAACAATTTTGTAAAACAAAACAATTGTTCGTAGATTTCCAAAAACTTCACGCAGGTAACCCTATATCCAAACAAGGCATTGCCAGATGGATAGTTAAATGCATTCAGACCTGTTACCTTAAAGCTAAAAGAGAATTACCCATTACATCAAGGGCACATTCCACTAGAAAGAAAGGCGCCACAATGGCTTTTCTTGGAAATATACCAATGACAGAACTTTGTAAGGCAGCCACCTGGTCTACGCCTTATACATTTACTAAGCATTACTGTGTAGACGTGTTAGCAACACAACAAGCCACAGTGGGACAGGCTGTATTAAGAACATTATATCAGACAACTTCAACTCCTACAGGCTAACCACCGCTTTTGGGGAGATTACTGCTTTTTAGTCTATGCACAGCATGTGTATCTGAAGCTACACATGCCATCCAACGGAAAATGTCACTTACCCAGTGTACATCTGTTCGTGGCATGAGACGCTGCAGATTCACATGCGCCCTCCCACCTCCCCGGGAGCCTGTAGCCGTATTTTTTTTAGTTGCATGAAAAGTGTAAATATTTAAATAAATATTATTTTAATACACACTATGTACATACATTACTACTCCATTGCATGGGCACCTCTAGTACACTCACAACTCCTATCTCACCCTTTGCGGGGAAAACAATCTAAGATGGAGTCGACGCCCATGCGCAATGGAGCCGAAAGGGAGGAGTCACTCGGTCCCATGACTCGAAAAGACTTCTTCGAAGAAAAACAACTTGTAACACTCCAAGCCCAACACTAGATGGCAGCAACAGTGCACAGCATGTGAATCTGCAGCGTCTCATGCCACGAACAGATGTACACTGGGTAAGTGACATTTTCCATATAGATATATATATATATACATATGCTTAATACAATTTGTAAGGCAAACTTTAAACACCGCCCCAGTGAGGGCTGCTCCAGCAGCACCACATTTAGCTACAACCGGGATAAATCTTGCAGCTGTGCATTCAATAATGGGTAAGGTACCCACCAAACATGAACAAATTCCATTTTGGTTAGCACAAAAAATAAACACGCTGGAAGCAGTGTTTGCCGATAGGAGACCCAAAGATAAACATAGAATTCTGACAATGTGCTTGCCCTTTGGGATGTTTCCTCAGTAGATAACTGTGCCTCTTTGGGTGCAGTATTTGCTGCAATTTACACTACCACACATGGTACATCAACACTTGCGAATTTTCCGGAAGTGTTAGTTCAAATTCAAGATGAATAGGGCACTGCCTATGCCCTGGATTTGGGGATGCAATTAAGGGGCAATTTTGCAACATTGTCGTCAATTACATTAAGTAATCTTAAAAGTGAAGCAGTAGCATTGGCAGTGTGCCAGTGGCTTTGATACATTTCTCAACATGAACAGGAACGCAAGCTGATTAAGATTATCTCTTAGACTTATACCAATATTGGTTGAGATAATCTGGGGGCCAGACTAAACAAACCACAATTACAAGGTAAATCCAGCCAACAGGCACAAGAGGGTTCTAAGAAACTCTGGGATAAACAGAAAAATAATAAAGATAAACAAAAGCAAAGAGGAGAATCTCCACGTTCGGAGAGATCTCAGGACCAAGTTACAACTTTAGAAACAGAGAAACTTTAAAAACTCCTCACAGACACCAATATACTGACACTCTCCAATCTTGTTCTTTTCAGGACTTGCCCAACAAACGCAATGAGAGAGGAGGGTGGTCTGGTCACTGAAACGAGTATGTGAAACTGAGAGTCACAACACTCATTGGAAAATGTTGGTTAAAAAAGAAAAGAAACTTCCACAACAAAAACCCTAAGTCAAAAAGAAAAGGTTGCAGCAATTTTGGCTAAACATGCCACACACATTGAAAAAATTACTGAAGAACAGGACATGGGCAGTGACTCTGCTAGACAGCGCAGCAGAGGTCATGATAGTTCACCAGAAACTTCTAGAACTTCTGCACGTGACACCAACTAACAACTTCCTTTAAGTCAAAACTGCATGCAGGTGTGTCTCCCCTCCCGACAAAGTTTACAAACTAAGAATTCAAATTAAGGGGGACATTGAGTGCACCATTAAAGTGATCTTCTGGGGAAGATTAACACCAAGTTATGGCATACTATTGGCAGAAAAAGACTGGCAACCTGAATTTGTCTGTACGGTCCCACAGTGGTAAGATGTAATTTTGCCTTCTTTCTTAGTCCTTGTTGCAGGTGCAGTAAAAGAAGCTTACGCCACAGATTGGGCATTGGTTCAAGCCCCAGCACTGTACCGCAGCCATGTGGGGTGGGATACGGATTCCCCTTGCCACATTTTACCAATAAGATACACTCCACAGATACAACCACAGTACTCCATTAAATGAGGCTAAACCACCACTGAGGGAAATTGTCTCAGAACTTGAGTACCAGGGAGTAATTAAACCCTGTGTATCTCCAGTGCATAACCTCTTGTTTCCCGTAGCTCAGCCGGACCATTCATATAGAATAGTCTCAAATTACAGACATTTAAACAGTCACATTCACACATTCGCAATAAAAAATTCACATTGTACAGTACTTATCAACAACATAGCATACAAAACAATCTTGGATATTTCCAATGGTTTTTTTCTGCCAAAATCTAGCACCTGGAAGCAGGAACTTAAGCGCCTTCTCAGCGCTCAGCTCTCAAAAAAGATTTTGTAGGCTCCCTCAAGGGTATAAGAACAGTCCTGGATTGTTCTCAGTCTGTGTGGCATCAGTATTGCATGATATTGACCCTGAAGCATTGTCTTATGTTGATGGCATCTATCGGATAGACAACGCTCTCATTACACATTTTAGTCAGCGTCAAGGGCATCGTTTTGGGATTTGCCGCACAGGGCTACAAATTCCATTTCAAGAAAAAAAAAACTGCTTTTCTAAGTGTTCTATTTCTAGGATTTGAACTATCAAGTGGGGGAAAGAGCCTAGCACCACAGTTCCCAGAGAAATGTGTGCAATTACAACCACCAAATACCATCAAGAAATTACAATCATTTCTGGGTATCTTCAATTTGGTAGAACCTACATTCTAGAATATGCACAATGCATAAAACCACTTTGTGATTGTAGACGGGTGCCGTCCCCTGCGTCTCCACTTACCTGCTAGGGGCACCGCCCGCGTGCCTGGTCCGATCCCGTTTCGCGTCTCCAAGGAGACGCATGGAGACGGGACGCTATTTCGGCCCCTGATTTCCGGGTCGCCGAGGTGGCAGAAAAAGAGAAGACGGACGACCGAGAGGAGGAGGAGGAGACGGGGAGGAAAACGCGAGACGAGGAGACGTGCCGGGAAGAGGACGCGGGTCAAGGGAACACTGAGGAAGAGACAACCAGTCCGAGCCACGGGGCCGGGAGAGACCAGAAGGACGGCAATAAACCCCGCCACGACCCAGGAGGGTTGTGGCTCTTCAAGACCCGCGGGGAGGAGCCGAGAAGACGTAGTCCGAAGACCTCACCACCTAGGAAAGGCAGAACATTAAGGAGTCAAAGAACAGCAAGACCTTTACAGAAGCACCTCCAATAGTCAAAAGGACGCGTACAAACAACAACGATATTGCAATCCTGAATAAAACCCTACCCCAATTAATTAAATAAATAAATCAAATAAATTTTTCCCCTTTTGGGAACTCACTTAAAATACGGGTCAGAGTCCTCTGTATCGCCTCGCCTTCCACAGTGATTTAATTCATCCAGATTTCTCAAGCAAACATTGGACACCCCACACACACGCATTCTCAGAGCATTACAGATAGACATGCTTAAAGCTAAACACTTGCACACATATGACAATAAAACAAATTTGGTAATCCGGGTCATTCCTGGTGCCATCGGGTTCATATATGTCACATTCAATGAAGGGGCCGCTAAATCCCACTTGTATTCGAAGGTTGAACAGCGTTTTGAACCCACAGGAAAAATACTGACTGCTGTCCAAATGGCTGTCATAAAGGAGAGACAACTAGCCTAAGGGAAACACATTGTTGTTACCCCAATACCAGCCCTTGAGGCTGTTACCAAACAAGTGTTCTGAACGCAAAAGCATTACATCTATGTTGGATTCAGTGACCTACCTGTCTGACTGCCACTGATTTTCATTATGTTTTTGATCCAAAACTTCAGACCGAACAATTTCTTCAGTATTAGATTGAATACCCCATGTCCACGAATATTTTGCCTCTTGAACAATATTGAATCATCATTTACACTGATGGTTCAGATCAACCAGCTGTAGGTACTACAAATCAATATTATTCGGCTTGCACAGCTGTTTGTGAGGTAATGAGGGATGGTCAATTCCAGCCTCAACAGACCTACATGCAGACTCTAGGGGACCGCACAGCACAACTTGCAGAGGGTAAGGCTCTAATTTTGGCACTTGAACATATAGATTCAGAACTTTCTACCTTGATTGTGTGTGATTCGTACTACTGAGTTCAGCCTTTTAATGAACATATACACTACACAGGCCTTAATGGGCTTAGAGACTCCAAAGAAAACACCACAAAGCACAAATTCTTGTGGGGGAAGGTAGTAGACCTCAAAAGCAAGCTGCCATGGCTTTATGTAGTACATATATTAGGTCACCAATGTGGAGAAGTGTAGCACAATGGTTAGAGTGGTAGACCCTGATGCAGAGATCTGGTCTGGGACCAGAGTTCAATTCCCACCTCGGCAGGTCTTGGGCTCAATTCCCTTGGACCAGATAATTCTCACCTTGGTGCCTAATCTAATTAATGGGTCCCACTATGTAACTCGGGGCAATAGCTTGCTTAATCTCCACAACAGCCCTCACAGCACTTGGATGCTTGGCTTCACCCTGGGGCTGTCCACAGGGAAAAGCCAGGAGGGGTTCCACAGTGGTATGTGTACAGCGCCTTGAGACCCTAACGGGTGAGTAGTGCGCTATACAAGTGCAAAGTTTACAGTTTTGGAATACACGTTGTAGGAAACACTTTGGATGATGAAGCTGCCAAATTTGAGGTAGCTACGGCTTCTGTTTCTGCAATTACTTGGTCTTATACGAGGCTGGATGATGAAACATCAGCTGCCATGAAAGCTTTGGCTGATGGCAAGCCCTTACCAGAAGCATATCCTGCAAAATATTCCTACCATTTAAGTGCCCAAAATATTGCCTTTGCAACAATACCAGGGGAGGGGATAGCATGAGCCCCAACCAAGACCAAAGATCAGATCTTATTAAAGCAGCACATGAAGCGGTTGCTTCTGCCCGTGCTGGTATGGTGGCTACCTTTTCCCTATTACAGAAATTATTCAAGTTCCCTATGTCTTTAAAGTATCAATTAATATTATTATTACACGGGTTGTGTTTATGACTGGAATGTAAAAACAGTTGATTCTATGCTTTCTGGGCTTGAATATTATACTGTATTTGAAAGTGAAGATGTGCAAATTATGAAGAAATGGTCTGTTATCACCATTGTGCCCATCATTTTCTACACTGAGGTGGTACCCCAAGCATCGTTTTTAATTATACACAATAGGAATACTGTCCAACTACACAGGTTGGGAGTTTTAAAACATATGTAGAAATATTTTCTTATTTTACTGGGCACAATGTTAAAGATGCTGAGTCCTATTACTTTAAATTACCTCCTTCAGAAGAAAGGAAAATATTGTTAACAGACACCAAATTGATTTATTTAGATTCCTTTGTTTCCCAGTTGGCTATAGAAGGTTATGAGTATTAGATGAAGTTGATTGACTTTAAAAGAGTGTGGGGAACAAAAGATTGGCAAATACAGTGTAGGGAGGCTTTATTTAGAGCTTGCCTTATTCTGTTACAAAATATGTTTCTCAATGACACCATAAAACAAACAATTCATATAGGCTTGATGAAAATAAAAGAAGTGAATGCTCCCAGTATTCCCTCACCAGCTGAATTCGATAATTGGTAAAAGATTTTAAATGTCACCGAAGAAGAGCTAAATACTTGGGTTCAGAACCGTACCTTTAATTCAACACTTTCCAGGTCCCAACGGGTGAATATTGCAGGCAGTGGACACAAACTGTTGTCATGCACATTTTGTTAACTCCACACAGGATTTTAGTACATACAGACCAGCCCCCCATTACACAACACTACACTGGTATTGTGACAGCATACAGGGTGGGCAAACTGTCAACAATGGTTAACATCTTCCACATTAACAACTGTAAAAAAAAACACCTTAGTCTCTTTTCAATGGCTAAGAAAGAAGCTAGTCAAATCTTGCTTAACATCGAAAAGTTGTTTTTTATTGTGGCAGAAATACTATCATCAGTGTGGTTAATACATGGAGTGATTAATCTGCCTATTTCAACATTTCAGTTCACTTCATGTTTAAAACACTTTCCTGTTGGCATATTAAGAAACAGGTACATTCATGAGGTGTGGGAGTTATCTTTTTGATTACAAACCCTTTAACGGCAAGAAAGAGGTCTTTCTTAGTGATAGCAAATGTGAATCTTTTGTAAGCCATTCTATGATTTGAGAGCAGATGTTTTTTCATGAAGCATGCAATGCTCTCGTTGCAAATTTGGCTTTTTATCTGAAAGGTATTCCTGTCCCTTTGACTCGCCCAGTGTTTCAGTTGCTTTTGAATGGGGAGTTACATAATGCTGAGTGATCAAGGTTGCTGTGGGATGAGACCAGTTGTTTCTTACAATTGTGACTTGTTTTGGGAATTTACTTTTCCTCCCATGCATGAGATAAAAGTAGCGGATATCTGACCTCACATTGCTGCATGCAAATTTTGACAAGCTGAACAGACTGAAGGCTCTTTAGTTTCAAAAACACATGGCTCTCACATCAGCCCATGAAACCTATGACCTCCGAGTGGCAAGGTCATCCTTAGAGATACAGTCCTCCTTAAACACCAACTTTCCTAAACATTTTGATGAATTAATAAGTCGCATCTTTAATGCATGTAACACCGCTGGGATTGTACATTTTTTAAGGCTGTAGGTTTTGATAGCACCTTTTAGACCGTGTTTGGAGCAATACTTTCAGCCATCTACCAACTCTTTTTTAGTATTTTTAGAGGATTTTGGATGGCACTGGTGTTATTTGGTGGTATCCTGCTATTGCTAGCTATGATTCGCAATGGCTGCCCCAACTCAGCCAAGAGACATGATGGAACTTCCACCAGCCCAACTGTCGTAAATGAATGATGTAGTATTTCTGAACACCACTGTTTGAATAACTTGACAAGAATTAGTCACTGTCATTTCAACCAGTTCTCAATTGTATGCAGCCCACCTTCTGTTGCTTGTGGTGCCCCTTCAAACATGCACTGTAAGTGTGTCTTGCCCTTCAACATGTACTACATCCGATAGTGTTCCTGATTAATGCTCATTGCCGGAACTGCCCACTGAGATTGCAGTTGTTGTAGGATGCCTTCCATGAGCTGTCCTTTGTTGGTTTAGTGGCTCCTGGTGCTTCAACATCTGGCACAACACGGAACACTGCCCCCTCGGCTGGAACCGAGCTGAAACAACAGATCATGTATGCTCCATCCACCTTTTGTCTGACGAGCTGGTGACGAGCTGGTGAATTTATCGTCCACCAAAGAGGGGTCCATCCTGGAACCCCTTTCCATCAACATGCTTGGACACTTCCTGAGAGGCCATGATTATTATTAATTTGGCATTCAGCTTTTTTCATAACTAATTCAATTGTCCTGTTTGCATCTGGCCACATAATTCAGCCTGGTCTGCATGTCAACTTAGACATTTTTTATATCTTATCTATATTTTTTAGCTTTCTTTTAAATAGTTAACATTAGTGTAGTTAATTTTAGGTCTTGGACCGTGCACTCTTGTACTGACAATGGGGAGGATGTTGTGGGCTCCTTTTAGAGCCTCGATTGGGCACCCATATTTTAGCTCTTGGGACCTTAGTCTGTGCCTTTAAGAAGCAAACATATTTTATTCGCTTTTATTCATTTTACTACATTGTAACACAGCTCACTTTCAGCTTGTTGTTTTATATTTTATAAAATCAGCTACTTTTCTTAGAAAACATGCTTGTTCGTCTTCCACATTTATCTGTCCCTTGCACGCATTTCATTCTGTGCCCTGCTCAAGGCTGTCATATTTATACATGATAGTTTACCTGGCATTGGGGATCCAAGAGTTAGAGTCAGCCTTCTAACCACAGACGTATTGACACGTCACGGTTGGTCACAGAACATGTGTTTTGTTATATAAACACCACACAGACCGAAGAAGCAGAGGGTACATTCCAGATTGCTATTTTATGCTGTGCTGCCACTGCATTGACTGCTTCCCTGATTTTGACCCTGGTCTTTTTTCAAGGTATAGGGTTGGGGGCTCCTTCCATTGACTAGTACGGGCAAAAGGGCTAACACTGCTATGCTCTCATATTAGATGCTAGAGTGTAGGTAGGAATTCTTAGACTCACGATTATGTCAGGATGTTTGGACTGTTTATCTGTTTCACTCTAATGGTCACAGTCCTCACTGTTTTATGTTTTATGTTCCTTATAATTACAGCTCATGAATTTTATCATAAAATGCAGTTGCTTCAATACATGCATTGAAACCTATGCTGCATTTCTTTGTCTGCCTTCACATGTGTGAGATTTGTGCAAATGAGAGAAAGGGGTAAGATCTATTCCACCATAACTTCCCTGAGGAGTCAGAGTGTTGTGTTTTTAGGCTGCCACAAATCACCTTTACTTTTCAGGTTTGGGTGAGATTATGCTAGCTAGCTGAGAAGGTCAAGCCAACAGCTTCCAGTCTGTGTGGCACTGTCTCAGCCACCCACATGTGGTGGTGCTACGTCCTGAACCAAGCAGTGTTACCCCGATGGTAAGAGTCTTATGACAAAGCTTCTTCTATCCAGCAAATCAGAATAAAACTTATACTTAAGACGCAATTTTTCAGAGAGCACTACCAACCAACATGAAAAGAACCTATATGCTACCTGGCACTTGTAAACAATCTTGAGTCACATATCACTATTCACACCCACTGTTCAGCACTTTGTTGCTTCCTAGCAATTCTTGTGCAATATAAATATGACTAAATGTATAGCTCAATTATTTTTTGCTGTGTGCTTTCATGAATTGCTCAACTAATTAATCTTTTGAAGATGAGAATACCCTCACACTGAGAAGATTAAAAATATTTTAAACTAGATGACCCCCCCATTTATCATTAGATGTTGTTACATTCATACTACAGAAATCAGTCCTCCTCTGCCTTAGAGGAGAGGATTCATACACTTCTGATGCTTTGAGAGCTGGAAAGCTGATATGGTAAAGTAGATGTGGCAGTGAGGTGACATGATGCTGCTCAACTAAATAAAAAAGTGTGCATGACTCAATCTTGGCCCAAGCCGCCCCCACATACATAATATACTGAAAGTTATTTGAAGCTTGTCTTAAATCTTGACCCCCGTGTATTCCATCATACTATACCGGATCCTAAATCACCACCGATCTTAAAGATTTAACTGGGCTTGTTCTCACAAATTCGGATCAATGGCATCTGAGCCCATCCTACATGCTCTGATTGGTTTTGGTAGGTCTCATGCTTTTGACAAGGTTTGAAGATTTTTCTAAAGCCTACAAACCTGAAAAAAGGTGTAGACTGACCTTAATATATTAAGGCTGGGCATGTCTCACATCATTAAAATTATTGGATTTCTTAATCCTCTCAGCTAGGCACAATCTCAGACTAGTACTCGCATGTCTGTTGCAGTGTAAATATCTTGGGTTTTTCCAGGGTAAATGTGGACATAGCCATGGCGTACACAAGCGGGGCTGAGCATGATATTGGCAGTATGCTTTGCATGCTTGTGGCACTGTAGAGGGTTATATCCACATCAGAACCCTTCACTGTTACTGACCAGTGTATGGTTTACGAAAAGCAAAATGTTCCAAACCTAAGATGCATGTCTCATGCAGGCTCAGACAAGTCTCTATGTACCCCATCCAAATTACGAGGCTTCTTTTCTAAATTCCTGTAACAATGAATCAAAGCATTGCAGGGTGAGAGTTCCAAAATCTCTCAAGAGCTGTTTAAAGTAATTAAATAATTTAAGACTCCGTTATGTCTTCAGCTCAGCCATTTGAAAATGTGTCCAGTTATTTTAGTGATCAAGTTGCTAAACTTAGGGGCAAATTTATGGAAAAGGTGCGCATCACTCATGATGCACCACTTTTTTAGCACCCCATTGCATCCCCTTAATGACACCATGTGTGTGCCGTATTTATAATATGGTGCACCATGGCGGTCGTGTCCACATTAGTGTCATAATAATGGCGGAATAATGTGGCCCTTTGCTGGATTAGCACTATAAATTATGGCGCTAATGCAGCAAAGCACGGGGAGGCCCATTGTCTTCGATGGGAGCGTCATCTTAACACCTGCCTTTTGGCAGGCGTTAATAACGACATGAAAATGGCACAGTGAAATCTAGTAAATTTCACTGCGCCATATTTCTGGGCCTTCCTGTATGGGAACTCCCCCCTTGCATACATCATGCCTGGCGCAGGGATAATGCGGCGCAAGGGTTTGCAAAGTGGCACAATGCTTGCATTTTTAACTGAGAATGTATGGCCCTAACTCGAATTAATAGAATGTGCAGCATATTGGAGCATTGCTTTGCCTTTCTTCCTTATCTAAACATAATGCAATAAATAGACAGTCAGAGACAAATCCAATTATTATTTTAGGAAACCAGTACTCACTCCTGATTTCTGGGTCAATTCCTTTCCCTTACTTATTTAAATCTTATAACAAAGGACAACAGAAGCTTGTCATACAACACTCCATCACACATAGTACAAACATAAATATAACATAGTATAAACATAAATATAACGATCACTTCACAAATATATGTAACAGAAATATACAAAAGGAGAGATATGCCCACCATCGTTTCTTTGCATTGTGGTTACTATTTACACAACTATAGATGTGATCCACTAAGTTGTTGTGATCCAGGGTATCAACTGCACCCAGCTGTAAGAAACCTAAATGTCTTTCAAAGGTATTTAGATGGTGCAAGAACACTTCTGCATATAAGTTAATTGGCTTCCAAACCCTGCTGTCGAATTGTCTGTACCCAGATGGGCGAGGTCGAATATTTCTGTAGGGTGCTTGAGTCTGCAGGGTTCCTTGTCAGATAATAGTCAATCAGTATCTTCCATACTGAGCCCCCAAAATCTTTTCACGGTAGGAATCATATATTGCGACTCAGGCCTGGTTCTATGATCCTCAGGACAAAGGCCAGGTCCATCATAGGTTTTGCTGCTCGTATAAAAGAAACCCAAAGGAAGCAGAGCAACACCAGGGTCAGTAATCTGATGTGGACTTAAACTTCTTAAGATATCTTTAACCAGCGTAGGGGTTTTGAATGAAAGAACTACGCAATCGCCCTTGAATATTTTACGATTTCTACCCACCCATTTTACCCTTCTGACCATATTAATGTCTTCAAAAAGTTTGTTTGTCAGGCCAGGTTTCAGGCGAGTTGCAATCCAGTGCAGGGCCTTATTCCTCAGAGCTGCCCATGATTCCCCCCGTGCTCCAGATAAAGTGGGGACATTGGCAAGGACTGCCACGTAGGGGGTTGCCGCAGGCGGGAGGTCAAGTATGTCTCTCCCGGTTAAAGGGGCACCCTGATAAACTTTAGGAGTAATTACGTGTTCCCCTCTTTTTGGCGATATTTTGTGGGATTGGGCATTGCCAGTTCTTTCGAGTGAGGCACAAGGGTCAACTTGTCTTTGGGGAATCTGAGAAATGGGTGGTTGGGTCTGGTGCGTTAAAGGGGTCCTGGCATTGAAATTAGTATAACAAAGCTGTCGTGCAGTTGAGGTTAAAGGGTTTATTAATTGTGGATTCAATGTTTTAAGCAGATAATCCATTTTCCCCTCCAGTTGGGTTAGACGTTACTTGATCAAAGCGTGTACTAACTAATTTTTCTAGAGCAGTCAATGGCTCTGCGCTACTAGTGTTCCCTTTCACTGTATGAGGTTTATTCTTATGGTCAGATTTTTAGTTTTGAGGGCAAGTTTGAACGTTTTTGATGCATGCATTGGGTTGTATTTTCAAGGAGCCATGTCTAACGTTCACAGGCGGCTCTTGTTTGGATGGTATATCCTTCCTTGCTAGTTGGGGTTTCCTCTTACGTTTTGGTGAGGGAGGAAGGTCATCACCATCTGAGATAAAATCAATTGTATCTTGAATACAACCATTGGTAGTTTTAGACTGGATTTCGCTTCCGGAAGGCTTTGCCGGATGCTCAGTAGTTGTTGTTAAAGGGGGAGGGTTAGGGGTTACTAATGACCTATTCTGGGTGAGTATTTTCCCCTCAACATTGGTGATCTGTTTGTCGATTTCTCCCATTGCTCCTGAGATAAATTTCAGAATTGACATATGTTTTTTTTTTAAGTGAAATATAATTTGCACTGGGTTGTTTCCTTTTTCCCATTGTTACTAGCTGCCTTAAGCGCAAAAGTTCTATGATAATTGAATGCTAGGTAAAAGTACACTTAAAAGGTGGAATAACAAACTACTGCTTTTGGGAAGATAGGGGCGAAAAAAGGCGAAGTGCAGGCTACAGAAATATAATCACGGAGGGCCAAGGAAGAGAGACACAGTACCTGTTTTGGAGATATAGATACCAGGTCCTGAGCTCGCGGGGAAGATCTCAGGGGGGTAGCCCAGCCCAGCCTCTGCCGGCCGCTGATGGGCTGACGGGCCTGCCCTTGGCCCGGGCTTTGCCCTGGCGCCGCCCGCGCGCGTACCGCGAGCGCGAGAAAAGAATTTAAAGGGCTCCTGCCCTAATTGTTCTGCTGCTGCCGCCTCCTCCTTTGGCTAAAGACGCGCTTCCCGCGGAGCAGGAGCGCGAGAAAAGAATTTAAAGGCTCCTGCCCTAATTGTTCTGCTGCCGCTGCTGCCGCCTCCTCCTTTGTCTACAAACGCGCTTCCCGTGAAATGTGAATCAATATTAAATCAATACATTATTAAAGAGAATATATATTATGTCATCTAAAAAACATAACTACCCAACTAAAACCTTTTGAAGCAAAGGCCTAAGGTGCGTGTGCAAAACACATACTTTAAACAGGCCATAATATTCATTAATTACAGTACAATTTAATATCCAAACCTTACCCAATAACAAAATTATGTATTTTTTTTTAATACAAAATCTTATAATTTATACTATTTTTAAGACCCTAAATAAAATTCCATTTTATTTTTATTGATACATATAAAAATTAATTAGTCAACACTTATTCACTTATTCTCCTTAAAACAGTCTAGTGTTAAATTGATTAATACAATAAAAGTCCTACCATACCAGTATCTCATTGGTTGACTAGCAATCTCTGTATGTCGGCTGGCATCTTCTCAGTTAAAAATCTAATGACCAAAACTCAAACTCGTTCCACACCCACTACTGATTTCAGTGTACTCCGAGCTTCCAGTTTTCTCAAGGCCTAACTTAAAAACTATACTAACCTAACATTCAATGAAGAATCCAAGGAATTAAAACAGGCGATCACAGCCTGCCTACAAGTACGTATGACTCTCTGATTGAACAAGACCTTCAGGTATCTTCTTCGTTCTTGCCCTATGCTTTGGCATATGCAAATCAGGTGTAACAGACCCCCTACTCCTCTCCCACATAGACAGCAAGATGACATTAATCCTGAGCTGGCCCTTTGTGCAAAATCTTGACCTCCTGGAAGTTATAATTTTTTTAAAAGCATCCACTGGCAAACTCTGATCCCATAATGAACGGGCACCCAGATCATCCAAGGACTGGTCAAAATATATCCGTGAGGAGGACCTTGGTTCCATATTTATCTTTTTCCATAGAGCTTTGCTTAACTCATTTTCATTTGTAAGTTGCACGCTTTTCCAGAGTTTAATATAGGCCCCCTGTCTTGCAATCACTTGATTCACATACAGCCCCATACACTCCAGCCTAATTTTGGCTGAGATGCTTTCTTGGGAAGGTGGAAAAGAGATCTAAAAACTTTCACAATAATCCTATTCAGGGTGATTGCATCCCTACCCTTCAGGGCTTCTGTCCCATAGGTAACACAGTTTGAATTAACTTGGCGGCTATCACTTGTAACAGTGGTCTGTAGCTGGGGCCATTTAACACACTTAATAAGGAACGAAAAGCAAGCAACAAGGTGTTTTCTTTTCGTGCTAAATCCGTTACCTGGGGGAAAAATTACCCCCCCTCATCTAATAGTACCCCCAAGTATCCATATAATTTGACTTGTTCAAGTTTGGAGCCTTGAAGATACCACTTATATTTTTTCTGTCTTTTGCTGCTTATTCCCATAATCTTTGTTTTCTTCTCATTTATAACTGAACCATTTTGTGCTGCAAAATCTGCCAATTTCGTTACCAAAAGCTGTAATCCAATTTTCGTGTAACTTAAAAGGACAACATCATCAGAATAAAGCAGATTTGAGATGAAGAGATCCCCAATCTTTTTTTTTGGGGGGGGCGCACATTTACCCCATTTAATATATAGGACAGATCTGATAAATAAAGATAGGGCGCTAGGACGCAGCCTAATTTAAGACTGCTTTCAGTCCCCACCTTCCTTGATTGAAAGGAACCATCCCCAATTTTCACTCTAATCCACGTGTCAGAATACAGCATCTGCACTGCTTTTATTAATTTTGGCGGGATACCCCAGGAGTTTAATTTTGCCCACAGCAGGCTATGCTGTACCGAGTCGAAGGCGGATTTTAAATCCACAAAACATACATATAGAGGTTGTTTTCTTTGCTTACATTTATCTATAATAATAGTAGTGAGGGATAGGATGTTTACTGCTGTTCCAGGCCCCTTTATAAATCGTGACTGATTGATCGGAATAATATTTTTTTGATCAGCTCACGTCTGTAAATCTTCCAAGAGAGTGCCCGCATAGTATTTTGCATCAGTGTCAGTTAAGGTGATTAAACGATAATTCTCAGGGTTGGAACGAACACCTCCTTTAAAAATCTGGTGGATAATGGCACATTTCCAGGAGCATGGGATAGTTTCACACTCCAATGCACTATTATGGATCATGACCAACCTCTCTACCCAGAAGCTGGGTTGGTTTTATATAAAGCATTTGGGTTCCCATTCGGGCCTGGGGCCCCGTCCTGCCTGCTTCTATTAATAAGTTTTGTTATCTGCGGAACAGAGAACATTTGATCATTATCATCCGTAGATCTATAACTGACTGAGTTTTCATCCGATTGCAGCCCATGAGTCACTGATAGACTCCTGTGCAAAGTGCCTCTTCTTTAGTTTGTTGATCATGATTCAAATACTGAGTAAGAAAATCGAAGATATCTGAACTTGATAGAATTGTAGGTGCCCTGTTAAGGTTATTAATCATTTTCCAGAAGGCCTGAGAGTTATTTTGTTTGCTTAGGAAATAGGCCTTTGCCCAAAAGTCTTGCCTTTCCCTTGTTTGTTCTTCCCATATCTGTTTACGATATTGACTATTTATGACTTTTAATTCTTTTTGTATACCGGGATCATTAAAGTGCTTTTTGGATAATCTTGATAACCAGTTCCTCTTTTTCCTCAACAGTGTAGTGACCGCTGTTATTTTTATTTTATCTCTTTTTTTCCTTCTCTAACTTATAGTGCAGATGAGGTTTACAGGGGGGTCAGAGAGAAATCGAGCTACAAATTCCTCCAGGAATAATGACCATAGAGTTATTTGTTCATCAGTTGAATCACACCTAATTTGGTTAAAAAGCTCCTCAAAAGTTTTCCCAATAGTTTCGATTGAATCCCCACGTCACCGAAGCTTCTTGTAATTGGTTGTGATAAGGTTCCTATGAGAGTTAATAGCTGGTTTATGCGTAACGAACACTAAAATGTATCTCAATACTTTGCAAGCTGTGGTCACTTAAATCTGTCCTTAAAATACAATAGGATGCGATTAACGCCAAAAGTGGCAGAGTAACCATTGCATAATCAATTACTCACTGAAATATCAAAGCATAGCAGGTAGGAGCAGGACGGGTGTCCTGTAGGTATCTCCCGTTCACGATTCTGAGGACAGACGCCTCCAGATCTTTAACGAAAGCAACCACTTTAGCCTCTCCCCCCCCTAACTTGATTCCCCAAAGTTTGTTGTGGAACAGACCATATTAAATCCTGATTTACTATCTATTCCTCACTATCATATGGTTGCAATTACTTCATGTTAAAATCTCCTGCTATTAGTAGCTCCGGGGCATCAGATTCTTGCATCCCCGTTAATACTAATTACACAAGTTTAGAGGACAATAGCTTCTTGGAGTGGGCATCTGGGTGTATTTAAACATTTATTACCTACAGAGGTCTACCCAACGTCTTATGCCAATCTAGCAGTTTTATTACCAAAATATCAGCACAGTCTTCTTTTAATTGAATACAGGTTACCTTCAGCCCAACTGCTATAAAGGTCACCAGACCCCCCTTCGGCCACCCAAATTTCTTCACCTTATAGGCTAGGGAGACAAAACCCAAATAGCCATCAATTGTGAAAGGATTTATTACCCAGGTCTCCTGAAGAAGCACAATTTGAAAGTCTTTTAACAGGGCTAGATTTTTTCGCTGGTTATTGGCATTGGAAATATGTCCCAGGAATATATTTTTAATACGTTTCGGTGACAGTTAACTTTTGGAGATCTAAATAGAGAGGAATTTTGTCAGGGGTTCACACCATTGTGGAGAGCCGCTGAAAGTCATCCTATATTTAATTGCCCTGGATCATGTCCATTATCTAGCGTGTAATTTATTGGGTGATAAATAGCCGGTGTATGGTTTCCAGTTGCTGTTCTCAAAATGGAATAAGGTTTTAAAGGTTTACTCTTTCCTGTGGGCTCTAACTTGTGGCTAACCAAAACCATGGGTTCCGGGTAGCCGATCAGCTGGGGAGTTTTAAGCTCAATTCCCGATTTATAAAAGACATTTTTGTCCTTGAGAACCCTGTTGGCGACAGATACAGAAGACCAGGTCACCAAGGTGGATTCTTGGTGGGGGCTGTTTAGCGTCCATTCCCCAGTTAAATATTCTATGGATTCTATGTCTATGGATTGAATATTCTCCAGCGGGGTATGGCTTGCAGGAGTTTAAGTATATTCCCACAATTTAATATATCTTGTGAACCCATAGTCTGATATCTCAGAAGAAAAATCAACTTATTTCCACCCCCGGCTTGTTCCTGCTGGTAACCCTCTGCTACTGGGTCTGGACCTACTTCATGGGACAGTCCGTGCTGAGCACTCATAGAGGTATGTGAGGGGCACTCTCTACAATTCAATGTTAGTTTGCCATGATCAAGATCTATTCTTATGCTAACATTTGTAATTGGCTCTGTAGAGGGCTCGATAAGCCTGTCGCCCTGACCAGCAAAAATTTTTTGAAGCTTTTTCATCTGCCTTCCTTCTACAATTCCCTCTTTGACCTTCTTTTTTCTTGATTTCCAATTCAGGACCTAGTTTTTGATAATTCCACCCTGCCTCTTGTTGCACTTTTGCTTCTACTTCCCCATTACATAGATTATCCACATTTGATATAGCCTCAGCCTCTATTAAACAAGGGGTGGACGCACTTAAGCCTAAATTGAAAGATCCCCCTTTTTGAATGTTGAATAAAGGGTACACCTTGGTCGTTAAAAGACTACTCCCAAATTTTGAGTTGTTCCTATACTTGCCCCTTTTTTAGAATTAATACTTTCAGGAATTAGAATATTTTGCATATCTGCGTCATTAGTCATAAGGGGGCCTTTCAACCTTTTCCTAGCCTTTCTTTGCTTTTTTCTTTGCCTTTTAGTTTCTGGTGGTTTAGATAGCTGTCAAAGTTCGATTTATAAAGGCAGGGTGGAGGAAGAAGAAAGGGGCAGAAGAAGTTGGTTGAATATCCCATCTCGTGCTCCTATTAAGTCATTTACTGGTCGCACTGTGATGCATTCATTAGCAGGGCTATGATAAACCTTATTTTCACCGTCCCCTGTTATATTAAGTAACTCTATAAAACCTTCATTATCAGGGCAATGACAAACCTTTTGTTTACCAACCCTTATTCCACCCCCTTGTTCCCCTTCACTGTTTCCAACACCAACCTGTTCACCCATATTTAACATTAAGTCCATATCATAACTTTTTGAGGTGGCCAGATTAGCTTTAAAATCGGTCATCAGGGAGTTTAGAACCTCAGGAATTTAGGCTAACTTATTGATTATTGGGGTGCAGATGAGATCATGCTGTGTTGTTTTGGCCGAGGTCTGGGTTTGTTGGATCAAAGCATTTAAGTCTGCCAATTTTTGGTCAATCCCAGCAAACAAATGCGCCATTATGTTCAATAGGTCCACCTGCACACCCATCTTTGTAGATTGATAGGATAAAGCGTCCAAAGTTAATTGTGAAGTTTTAAAGATGTCCCAAACTTTGTTTTGGTCTAAAGGACCCTCCCGGGTCTCTTCCACAACGGAGCAGTCATATTGTTGAGCTAGCATTGAGTCCTTCTCCTTTAGGCTCAGTTTGCCTTATGATGATAAATTGGACTGATAATTGGTTGCAGTAATCTGCGCTATAAGTGGCTACTCTAATTTAGAATTGTTTTTTGAGTTGCTGGATATGCAGTTACCTTGGCACTTTTGGGAAAATATCTGCCATTACATAGTCTCCTGCTGCCCACGCTGGGACTTATGGCTACTGTTTTTGTAAAGTGCAGGACAGTTTGCTGCTGACTGCCAGTGTAGCTTTGAGAATCCCCCCATTGACTCTTTACTAACCAGTATTTTGGGATATTCAGTAGCTATTGTCTTTTTAATGATGACATTTACCTCTAGAGGAGTAGAACCTTTAGTCTGCAAAAGGTTATTGGCTCGACTAAGAAATGGTGATAATGGAGGAGAGGGAGATCTCTTTGTCAGTAGTTCCAAATCAGTAATCAAGCCCCAGTCATTTCCTTTATCCACCAATGAGTTGGTAATATTTACCTGGGAGCTCTTTACCCCTTCCCCATTTAATTCTATTTCGCAATGGTTCCTGTAAGAGTTTATCGGGTTCCTCCCCATAGATTCACTCAATTTCTGTGAGGTCAAAATATGGGATGACCCTCGAGTTGCAGGAGCTTGAAGAGAGGCAAAATCAACCTGGGCATTTGTTTGAACCATTTGACCAGCATCCAGCCCACCATTCTCCCCCTTTCCAATTATGATGCTGCTTTCGCTTTTTGCTGGAGAAATGGGAGACAGGAGAGCTGTCTGGTCTTTGGTAAAGGAAAAAATCACTTCCAAGGGGTCCGACAAAAAGTCAAATTTATGCAGCGGTTTTGCTCCCTTCAGAAAAATACCCGCAATGGGGGAAATCAGGGTCAAACTCTCTTCCTCTGAGTTTTTTAGTCGCTTTGACTTCACAGATTGCATGATAGGTGATTTTTGTTTCCTCTTGTTTCTTTTTGCTTGTGAAAGAGATGCCCTCTCTTTCCCTGAACCCATTCTCCCTTGCGAAGAATAAATACTTCCTTTGGACTGGGATATCCACCTGTGTTGGCTTTGCTGCTTTACAGACTTGGAGAAATACTCAATTGGTGAGGAGTACTAAGATGGACTGGGACGCGCCGCCACACCTCGACAATTAAGGGGCACGAGCACGCAGGAGACCATTAACTAGGGGGGGGGACGGAGGGAGGAGAGGAAAGGATTATAGTATATTGTATTTTGTTGTGGCTTATCACCACTTCCTGGTTGCAAGCTGCACCCCTAATGTGGGACCACTCCCGCAATACACTGCCTCCGAAATTCACCCAATTTCCACCTGAAGTTCCTCCAAGGAAGTCCCACCACTTCCACACTCAACACACAGGGACAAGTGTTGCCTCTTGTGAGCCTCTGATAGTGCTAATCTACTGGTGCAAGTGGGGCTCACAGGCCTCACAGCAAGCCGCATTCGAACCTGGTCTGGCCGCTTCCGCAGTGAGCCCGGGGTCGCTCTCGGCAGTGGGCCACTATGTCCACTACACTTGCTGTAGATTGGACTCCTTCCAGGTGCTACCTTAGCGGCCTTTTGGCCATATGGCCTTTAAGTTCTCATGGCCCTGTATTTCTTGGAAATGGCTGGTTCTTAATGAGGCTGGATCTTGAAACATCAGACAGGCTGATGTTGATGTATTTGATGCTGTTACTGCTGATTATGCAGCTGACCACGTAGTTGAAAGAACCGCTAGCCGCCAACCACCGGAACATGTACAAGGGAGGAAAATGGCGGTAGCAGCAAAGTCTGTAGGGCGGGTAGGTAGGTGGTGAGGCGAAGGCAGCAGATGGTGAAGTGAGGGCAGCAAGACAATTGATATTGAATGGCAAGGATCGGTATGATAAGGAGGGCTGCAGGGCAGTAGGGCAAGTACAGGGCAGCGCTGCAGAGCGGGAGAAGCTGAGGGCAGATACTGCTATTGCTATACCAGTATCAACTCACCGCTCGCTGACTGCAGCCCTCAAACGCTCTGGATGCAGCTCAGTCCAGCTGAGTTCCAGCGCAACTTCCAAACTCCGCACTCCCAACTCCGGAGTGTCCGGGATTAGGGTGACCACCTGGCAATGAGGCAAATTCTGGACAGGACTGTAAAAAATTCAGGACAAAGGGTCAAAATTCAGGACAAAAATTCAGGACAAAGGGTCTAAATTCAGGACAAAAATTCAAGAAAAAACGTCAGTTTTACAGACACACGCAAGAGAGGCCATGGCTCACTATGTTGTCATTGCATTTATTTACTCTTTTTTAACATAGCACTATTAATTCACTGTGGACCTTTTGTGATTGCCTCCTGGTGTGCTGCATTCAGGTGTCACATTACGTCCTTGTTCAGTAGTAAATTAATGCCCTTCACGGCAAGGCCATCACCCCTACCCAAATCTACCCGATCTTTCCTGAAGAGAAAATAACAGCAAAATTTTGATTATGTTTCTGAACATTTCAAAACCCCTGGCAAACAGTTTGGGAAACATTAATGTAATTAACCTTATGCTAGTTTAAACAAATTGAACAAAAACACCTGGCTTACCCCAACCGCCCATGGACTTTCAACCTAATTTTTTTTAAAGAGGCAGGGTGTGGGTGACAGTCTCACACGTAATGACAGGATGTGATGTACCCATAACTTGTCTGTAGTCTCACTGCACTAGAGTGTATGTTTGGGACTCTACATTTATCTCAGAAATGGGAGCCCGGTATAACAATCAAAGATAATAAAAGAGTAGGATGAAATCGAGATCAAATGGGACATCCACAGCAAGTAATTCAAAGGGTTGTTGCGAACAACTTGATAAATAAAGAAGAGAAGAACAAGGTGGGACAATTCCTAAAATCAGACAAGATGGGTCCACCAAGACTATTTGAAGGTATTGGGTACCTGGGGAGTTGTCTGCACACAGGAGCAAAACAGAAAGGGCACTGTCAAGTGGTTGAACAATCAACACCCACCCACCTTGGCAAACTCTTCTGGTGCAATGGTTCGCTGTTAGTGCTTGTGAAGGGTAAGCAGGGGCCAGACCCCTTGCAAGGTTGTGCAAGGCAATTGCCCACTTAGTCCATGTCTTTATATGGTTTTGAAATTGAGCAAAAGCCAAACTAGAGATCTGGGTTATCCCTAAGTGTCAAGTACATATAGAATCTTCAAAATATTTGGGATGTAAATTGCACAAACAAAATTTACAAATTTTAAAATTTAATTAGTGTTTCTTTAACATATGGCACTATTTTCGCCTTCATACACAATTAGATCTCAGATTGACCTGGGAACCAATTACCTTTCGATACCTAATGATTAATATCTACCATTCTTACACTGATTTCCAGGATGAAAATCTCGGCAGAGCGAACGGTCCCTCCAAGCCCAGTTTGCTTTTTGGTCTTCTTTTCTGCTTTCTGTAGAGGCCATGTGGCACTAGCGAAGATGGTGTGCTACCACAATGATAGTATTATTTTGCAAACCTTCCCCTGCTCGTCCTTCATTCCTTCTTCAGATAGGCCACACATCTGATTTGGTCGCTGCGGCGCCATCGGGAGCTCTTTCCACTCTAAAACTAACTGTGACTGCAGGTGGATTAGATCTTCTGGACTTAGAATGCTTTTATTCAGCTGCAGATGTCCAATGGGTGGCTCACTGGATTTCTGCCCACCTCTCTGCATGAGATGAGGTTTACCAGTAAAGACTTTTAAGGAAGGCTTAATGCACTGCTCATCGTTTCCTACTGACCATTCTATGGATCACCATCCGGGGTTATCATGCATGGCTTTCTCTTGCCTTGCCAGAACCTGTAAACTCACTGACACGAAGAAACCCTATGCTCCTGCACTACCTTTGCTAAGCCTTCCCACTCGCACAGGATGGCTGTGCTCAGAGCAACTCCATCAGTGGCATGTTGCAGGTGTCTTAAAATTGGAGACTTTGTTTCTGAACAGTGAGCTACTAAATTTCCAAACCCTTGTGGCAGACTACCATCTTCACCCAGTCAACTCCTTACTTACAACCACCTTAAATAATCATTAAATGCCCTATTTCATGTCTGCTACCTAGCACTAACCCTACAAGAGGTGTGCCAGAAGCTCTGTATCATAGGAAATGGTGGCAAACTGATGTAATGTGTGTACAGACCTATCCTGCAACATGGAAACCACTCCAGGTCTTCTTGTCATACTGCCTGGGTGATTGATGTACCAAACCTCTGCAAGATATGGACTAAAATACTGGACTTTCCCCACAAAGTATCCCACAGCAGTCACTTTAAGTAAATTCATTGTGCTTCCTTGTGAATGCATTCTGCTCGTTGCTTGCCATTGGCCTTGTGGTTTCTAACTCACAATTTGCTGCTTTCAATTTGCTGGCTTTATTTGTTTTAGGCTATGCAGCTTGAATTCCTCCCTTCCCTTAACCTTATTTACAGTATCCTGCTGAGTGCCCCCTTTCTGTAAACAGGCCTGTAAATCTTGTTCTTATCTTATCATATTTGCTGTGCATTCAAAGAACAAAGTCAAATGTCAGGCTCTGTCTTCGGTGGGAACTTAGTGTTTACTTTCCTTTCTCTGACTTCAAAGTGAGAGGATTTATGAAACAATCTTGCTGGATACTGGGGTTAGGAAAGAGTTTTTTCTATCACATGACAATATTTAAATAGACTTCAGAATATATCAGAATTTGAAGTACAAATCAAGCACATTTTTGTTAATTCTGAACTGTGCTGGAAACAAATACCTTTACATGATTAAAACAAATCATTGCATTAGGTGATGCAATTTCCACACATCATCGTCGCTGCACAATATAGTTTGATTTGAAAAACTGTATATCTGTGCAACTGTAATGGTCATTTCAATCAAAATGTGTTGTCTGTAATGGCAGTGTGTTACCACACCATGCATGCTCCACTCCACTCTGCTCTGCACCACTCCACACCACTGCACCCTACTCTGTATCACTCCACTTTACGCCACTCCATGCCACTGCCCTCTTCTCCATTCGGAACCACTCCACATTATGCCACTGCTCTCTATGCTACTTCACACTATGCCTCTCTACTCCACTCTGTACTACTCTACTCTAAACCACTGCACTTTACGCCTCTCTACACCACTGCGCACTGCTCGTCTGCACGCCATACCAATCCAGTCTAGGCAACACCAATCTAATCCGCACAACTCCACTCTCTGCCACTCTGCAACGCTGCACTGTACGCCACTGCACTCTAAGCTAATACACTCTATTCTAATGCACTTTACTCTGTAACCCTCAACTCTATGCCCCTGCACTCTACATCAATACACTGTACATCATTCTAATCTACTCTGCTCCTCTGCACTCTATGCCACGGCACTCTACACTACTTTACTCTATGCCATCACACTCTATGCCACTTTATGCAACTCCACTCTAACCTGCACTTCTCCACTCTAAGCCACCTCACTCTACTGTGAAATAATCTACTTTATGCCACTGCATTCTATGCCACTGCACTCTACCCTGCACCTCTCCACTCTATGCAACTGCACTCTACTCTGAAACAATCTATTCTACGCCACTGTACTCTATACTACTCTGACCACTGCACTCTAGTTCAATACACTCTACACTACTGCAAGCTGACACTCTGCAACACTGCTCTGGCCGCCACTATACTCTACACCACTCTGCTCTGTACTACTGCATTTTGCACCAATCTACTCTATTCCACTGCATTCTATGCCACTCTACTCTGCCCAATGCCACTCTATGCAACTACACTCTACACCAGTGTACTCTAAACAACAGCACTGCCCTTTACTCTGCACCACTGTACTCTATGCCACTGTTCTCTCTACACCACTGCACTGACACTCTACTCTGCAACTCTGCACTCTACACCACTCTACTCTATGCCACTGCACTCTAGGCACTATACTCTACTCTATACCACTCTACAATACTCCACTCTGCATCACTACACTCTATGCCACATGATTCTACTCTGCACGGAGTACCACTCTGCACCACTCTGCATTACTGCACTCTCTGCTACTCTATTGTATGCCACTCTACTCCACTGCACTCTATGTAACTCTACCCCATGCCCCTCTATGCCACTGCACTTTGCGCCAATGCACTCTAAACAACTGCACGCCACTGCCCTGTACCACTGTACTCTACGCCACTGCTCTGTGCCACTCTACTCCACAAAACATCACTGCACTGACACTCTACTCTGCAGTGTTGCACTCTCCACCACCGTACTATACACCAATGTACTATGTACTACTGCATTCTATGCCACTGCACTCTATGCCACTCTACTCTGCATCACTCCACTCTACAGCACTTTGCCCTACTCTGCACCACTCTACACTACACCACTGCACTCCCTGCAACGTGAGTCTACTCTGCAATCTATGCCACTGCACCACTCTACACTACTGCTCTCTCTTCCACTCTATTGTATGCCACTCTACTCCACTGCACTCTATGCCACTCTACTCTGTCCCATGCCACTCCATGCCACTGCACTCTAAACCACTGCACTCAATGCTAACGCACTCTAAACAACTGCACTGTACCCCACTGCTCTGTACTTTGAACCACTGGGCTCTATGCCACTGCTCCTATGCTACTCTACTCCACTCCACACCACACCACTATGCCACTAGCTTTAAGCCATGTTGAACAGCAGCTACTCTGGTGTATAACATGGCTAATGGCTAAAACACATTTGCAAAGCCAATAACTCTTTCGTAGATGAGACCTACTGGCTTTGCCAATGTTTGTTAGTACTATGAGGTACCGAGGTACCTCAAAGAACTGTAAAAAATACAATTACATCATAATAAAGGCTGCTACAAAATGTGCGAATACATTTCGGTTAAATAAAATAAAAAAGCGCTTCTCAAATACAGATTTGAATAATATACAGTTTCTACCTAGTGCTAAAAAAATGTTATAACACTCCATTAAAACCACACACTCCACAGCTCACCTTGGAAAACCATTTTCAATACCTCTCTGAAAGAAATATCTTTCCCACCAGAAAACTTCAAGTGGCTCCTTTTAGTAAATTCAATGCAGGTTTTCAAGCCCCTTTGTATTTGCAGATTTACCAGTTGCCCACATTTGCATGTCTTTAGGGAAGGAGACCCCCTGGCAAGAAGGCCTTTTCTTATCTGTCTGCCCCCTCCCTCCCTCAGAGCACAAGAGACCCCCTGCCTTCCAGCCCAGCTGGGGAAACTCCTCTGCCCCTAATTTCGCCCTGCCTCCGTTGCCCTTTAGGTGAAAGGCTAAAATTACGGACAAATGCCGTCCGTTAAAGCTTTCATCACGGACAACGGACAGTCCGTGAAATTTACGGACGTTTGGTCAGCCTATCCGGGATATTCGCCGCCTCCTCTCCCACGCCAGGCGCCTCTGCCCGAGGTCCGTGGAGTCCACCGCCGCCGACCCTTCTGCCGCGCTTATGTTGGTCTCACAGCAACTTCTGCTTCCGTTCTGTTACCAGAGTTTGCAGTGATTTTGATTGAACTCGCAGAAACTCACGCATTGCCCAACCTGGTAGCCCCTGAAGCAGATATACCATTAATATGGGGAGGGGATTTTAACTGTGTGGTAGATGACAAACGAGATAGGCACCTTAATAGACCCCGTTGTAGATTAGCAATGGCCAAAGTTCTCATGCCTGTAATGCAGGATCTGCAATGTGTGAACATTTGTTTAGGGACAGTCCCTGAAGTCCTTGAGTAGTACTTCCACTCCGTAGTCCACCAAACAGAATAGCAGACTGGATGATTTCCTGAGAATGGGGGGCATAGCCTCTAAAATAGACTGGTGCTGTACCTGTGCAGGTTCCTATTGGACCACTCACCCCGCCGTATGACGTTTTGCCTCATACCAGAAAGGACAAAAGTCCCTATGTGGCACATACATGTGCAGCCCTTAACGGAGACCAGGAGACTAGTAAAAGCTAACAGAGCGAGAGACACGGGAAAAACACTGAATAGATTAGTGACACTGGACTATAGCCAGACTCATCCGAGCAGCTGGCAGACTAGCAAAATGCTAGCATGGTTCTGCCTGTGAATTAGCCCAAACAATAACGAGTAATGTGAGGTTTAAACGGACACATTTACAGGTACTACACCGAACCTACCTAACCCCATTGAAGCTACAAAAACTCGACTCTCAATGCCTTCCGGTTTGTCCTACGTGCAGTACAGACAGTCTAATCTTCATTCGCATGTTCTGGGAATGTGGGCAGGTGCAGAGTTATTGGGAGGATATTGCCATAACCTTAAAACGGGTGACCCGCATGTTGTTCACTGCACAGCAAAGCAGTGTGCGTTGCGACTCTAGCCTCAGCCCGGCAATGCCAAAATGCCACGCAAATTTCCGACCCTTGGGTTGTTGGTACTGGGAAAAAGGTGTATAGCGATCCACTGGATCTCGCCAACAGTACCCACACACCCGGTATGGGTCAAACATGTAAAGGAACGGGCATTAAAAGTAAAAAGGCGTCTCGGAAAAGTGAGAACAGACTATGAAGCTCTGGATGAAATTGCTCAGTGGCCAGAAATGACACATCCGCTCTCTCAATCCACGCACGACTTGACTGATCGGATTGGGATTCAGAAGCCGCTGCATGCAACACAAAACAGACTGCTTCCTAACAGAAATGAGAGTACGAGATACCTGACCGGTTGCATCACCCTGAAGGGGACAAGTATACTTATAGACACAACAAAAGACGATATCCTTGCCCCAGTCTGCGATGCCGCTCCTGGCTTGTCATAGGTCCGGAGGGAGCAAGGAATGTTGTAAACCTGTGTTGTGTCACTCCTGTCTCATTTTGCAATTGTTCCACGTAAAGCTGCAGCAACGTGCAATTGTCTTACCCCTACTGTGTCAATTCGATGGGATTTTCTCATGTGAAGTGATCAGTTTACTAATAAATAAATACTTAAATAAAATATCAAATGTACTTGTTATAAAGGTGTATGAGAAAATTGCATAGTACGATGAAAAGGCAGAGAAGGAAAGCGTCCTGATATCGTTTACCGTCCATGATCCCCGTGGCTCCTGTTTCTTGCTTAAGTGAACCAATGTTACTTCCATGTCAGTGCTTAATATGAGCCAGTGGTTTCTGTTATTCGGCACCTGCACTTATGACAGCGTGCCACATGGTGGCACTGTTAGTCTAATTTTGTAATTAGCATAACAATAGTTGTTTAATAATCCAATATATTTTAAAATGACTAGTACCTGCCACCCAAAGCTGTAGGAATTGCCTGGGCGGCAGGTATTAGTCATTTTTAGAATTGTCACACTTGTAGGAGTGTGATGCTTAGGTGACGTTGAAAAACCGTGACCCACGCCCTTGTCACGAGTCGCCTGGACTACAGCAACACCCTCTACGCCGGGACCACCGCCAAACTCCAAAACCGCCTGCAACGCATCCAAAACGCCTCGGCCCGCCTCATCCTCGACGTACCCCGCAACAGCCACATCTCCGCACACCTGAGACACCTGCATTGGCTCCCAGTCAGCAAAAGGATCACCTTCCGTCTTCTCACCCACGCACACAAAGCCCTCCACAACAAGGGACCGGAATACCTCAACAGACGCCTCAGCTTCTACGTCCCCACCCGCCCCCTCCGCTCCGCTGGCCTCGCACTTGCTGCCGTCCCTCGCACCCGCCGCTCCACGGCGGGTGGGAGATCTTTCTCCTTCCTGGCGGCCAAGACCTGGAACTCCCTCCCCACCAGCCTCAGGACCACCCAGGACCACTCCGCTTTCCGGAGACTCCTAAAGACTTGGCTGTTCGAGCAGCGATAACCCCCCCTTTCCCCCCTAGCGCCTTGAGACCCGCACGGGTGAGTAGCGCGCTTTATAAATGTTAATGATTTGATTTGATTTGATTTAGGTGTGTTGGAACTGTCATTGAAAGCTCTGACAGGGGCAATAGTGGTGCAAGTTGCAGTGGCCTCCCGACAACAACCCTGGCATTGCTTTTTTCCCCCCACAAATTAAGCACTGTTCCATATCACATCTGCAATACTGGGGCCATTTCCTGTGAGGCCCATGCAATTTCCTTTTCTGGTGATGGAATGTTCTTGACTTGGTTCAGTTTGTTTATTGCACAACAATGAATTTCCAAAATTTGTCATTTGACACGATTCACCTCGAGGCAGCTTTCTATTGCCTTAGGGCAGTTTTCTGTCTAAACTTCGCGAAACATCGGGAGCAACGAGTCTCGTCATTGGACCAACAAATTCCTACATATGCATAGGACATAAATTGGTGACAGGTACCAACCTGCACTTTTGATCATTATTGTTACAGCTTTGCCCAAAGAGGTATGCCTTCAGAGGCATGCATCCAAATCCAAGCCATGCCAACTGCCTTCTGGCAGCAAGGGGTAGTGGTTGTTTTAAGTATGTGGCCAGTTTTTTTTGTTTTTATTTGGTGGGGGGCTTCATAGGGGTTTTCCACTAGTTTTGCGTGCACCTTCTTACTTAGTTCCCATAAGTCCTTGCGTGTTGATTTCATTTTAGTTTGTGTTATTAGCACTTTATTAGGGATATTGCTTTCCCATAATTCTTTCGCTTTTAGATTTTGAATTTCCTCATCTAAATAGTTATTCCAGTGGGACCTTTTTATGCTTTCCCACATTACATGTTTTAGAGAGTCCCTTTTGGCTACTTTTAGCTTCATGCAGTACACTACGAATCTGACACAGAGTAACAAATGTTGCCTTGTTTGACTTCAAGGCGGATTTGTGATGTGATTGTGAAGTCAGGTAAGTGAAAGAGCCGTCAATAGGATCTGCATTGGGCTTTGTCCAGCCATTTGCTCAGCTTATTTCTGAATGCAAGCTTTCTGAATGTCAATGAGTGCAATAATTTACTTTTGACCACCTTACATATTGCAGTCAGCTCTAAACCTGTCAGGTTTTTTAACAATCTTTGGAATGCGCACATCAATACAGAAGCTGTGCCCTTTAGCATACTCGGGTGAGTTTCAAAGTGACCCAGTTCATTAGGGTCGAGCCTGCTAGTGCATGCGCTAGCGCATGTGTCTCGCTTGCGAGACTCTTGTTGTATTCAGTAAAGGGCTTGGAGTCCGTTTGTTCTCACCATCTGTTATTTTGCGTGGCACTCTTCTTTACAGCCTCGTAATTCGCCAAGGCGCGCCTGACATCACTTCCGTTTCTCTGTGTGGAGCAGGGCTCAAGCACTAATTGCTAATGCCAGTCCACTGCTCCCGAAGTGGTTGAGGTACTACTTGTTGATTTTAACTTTGAGTGCCCCGCAAACACAAGGCTTGTGACTGGCAAAAACATGCCCAGCAGGCACAAAATTGCAAAGTTTTATTTTTTCAAACCAACTTTATTTTATTTTGCCAATTCGTCTTTTCTCGGTTTCTTCTCATGTTTTCTTTTGTTTTTGCTCATGGGCGCTGTTGTCAAAAGATGACAACTTGTTCGAAACACACAACACCTATTGCATTACAAATGCTTGCTTATCCAGGTGCCCAGATATTTGTATGATTTTATCCTCGCCATTCTTTAATTTTTTAGGTGCCACGTGTCCTTCTTCGTTATTTTGCAGCCAAATACTATTATTTATGACACTACGCTATTGATTCTTAAGTCATTTTTGTTGTCAAATGGTACAAGCCTACCAAGAGAACTTTGGAGCTCCGTTTGATCTAACAGTATAGTATCATCTGCATATTGTAATACTTGCAGTGATGTTCCTGCTAGCTTTGGAGGGAAGGCTCTTGCTGTGGTGTTAGATTTATGTCTGCTAAATAGACATTTAAGAGTAGCAAGGCCAGTTACACCTTTGCTATAAGCCTGTATTTGTCTGGTTCTTTTCTGTTACCATCCATTTAGAGGATACTTTGATTTTGACCCAATTATCTGGGTTAAAGGAGGTGATCACTCCTAAAAGGGGAGGTGGATTGCCCCAGTAGGCTTTTAAGATGGTAGAAGGCAAACCACTGACTGGCAAATCAAGGTGCTAGACCTTGCAGAGCAGTCTGTGAAAAAAGCATGTGGCTTATATTATTGACTCTTATTCCTATAACCATAAACAACAGTTTTTGCATACTGACGTTATGCATACCTTCAGACATAAGATCATATGTCTGTGGCTTATGGAGTTTAGATGTAATTGTAACTCCTTTCCCAACACATTGAAAGCATTTAAATTATGCTTTTATAAGGCACACAAAGCATCTCAAGAGAGAAGATCTTGGTTATGGCAGCAGTTTCTCAGATGTGTCAAAGTAGTCAGTTATTACTTCCATTGTGAAATTCTTCAAATGCTTTATCAAACCGACAAATGTTGCGCACGCTTGTTAAGAAATTATTGAAATCACATATACATTAAGGCAGCACAATGTTTATTCTTTTTTCCGTTAATGACTTTGTTGTTTTTATCACAACACATTTTTATTGAGTTTTGTCAAAAGAGTCTGCCCCAGCAGGCCGGTAGACAAAGATGAAAAAGAAACATTCAAATAAACTTGTGCATAAACCAAAAATTTGCACAAACCACTCCCCACTCCTCGACCACGGAACAAGCCGCACACCTCGAAGAGCACCATGTAGTGTTGTCTCCCATCTCTCCTCACCCCCCGCGGCCACACAATCAAATATCATCTTCTATCAAAGAATTTGCCATGGGGGCTGATTACAGTACAATCCCTCTATAGTCTGCCTTCCCTGCCAAATCTTGTTATGTTTATGAGGGCACCCCCTGTCCAGATGTACCGCAACCTTGAGACCCATGCAGTGATCAAATCCCTTGTTCTATACCGTCAGGCCCAAGAACAGGAATGTGATTTTATATCTGTTGCAACCAAGGCCTTTAGCCATGTGCAGGACAGTAAGCTTTGGGTCCGAAGGTAATGTCCAAGGGAGTACTCTGCCATGGCAGGAGGTCACTCCCTCCCAAAATCTGTTGAGGGCTGTACACTCCCATACTGTATGAAGAAAAGTGCCCTCCATTGCATAGCAGTGCAGGCAGAGTGGAGATTCTATGACCCCAATGCAGTCCATTGTTTAATATAGTCTGGAGGTATTTCAATTGTACGAGTCGCAGACGGGCTGAAATGGCAGCCTCGCGGGGCGACTGCAGTGTGTCGTACCAGTCATCGTCATCTAGGGTCCCTTGGACAGTTTCCCAAGCAATTCTGAGGGCAGATAGTACATGCGGGCTGTTCAAGACCAGGGATCAGTATAATTTGGTTATTTTGTGGTCCCCTAGGTCCCCCATAAGGAGTTTGATTTCAAGAGGATTAAAGTTGGGGAGGGACTCAAGGTTGTTAATGTAGAGGTAAATGGCATGACGGAGTTGCAGCTAGCAGTGGAACTGACTTTAATGGCGGCAATGGTCTTGTTGAAGTTCCTGAAAGACTTCACAATAGTATCAGTCAT
Organism: Pleurodeles waltl; assembly: GCF_031143425.1. Classification (NCBI taxonomy): domain Eukaryota; kingdom Metazoa; phylum Chordata; class Amphibia; order Caudata; family Salamandridae; genus Pleurodeles; species Pleurodeles waltl. The sequence goes on along the minus strand of NC_090447.1, from coordinate 989,171,421 downwards.
TACATCACCTAAAGTGGAGATGCCTATGGTGTCCCGTTTCCAAAATTCCTTCCATTGGGACACCTGCTGCAGCACCGAGCCATGCCATAACGGCGTAATTTCCGTGTTCTTTTCACACCATCCACTCCCTCCATATGTTTAACACCACCTATGTTGCAGAGAGAAGGACAATAAGACCACCACCATAAAGGTGATCGAGCAAAGGAACAGCATCCAGTGCCCACGTTTCTAAGGCATATGCTGGGTCTCTGAGGTGGTCGCACCATCATTCATTAACAATGATTAAATAAGACGCAGAGTAATAGGAATATATGTCTGCAACTGCAAGGCTTCCATTGTAAGGAGATTGATAGCATTTGGCCAAGCCAATGCATGTGGTCCCCTCCGCTCCAGAGAAATCTAGTAAGGATTATTTTGATTTGCCTGAACCATGCCCTGGGCACAGGGTATGAATAATTTTGTAATTGATAGAGGAGTCGGGCAAGGAAACTATTTTGAATATGGCAGAATGGCCAGGCAGTGTCAGCTGTAAAAGCAGCCAAGTCCGCACCTCTTCCCCCACCGAGTAAGGGCTGGTTCCAAGTTTTTGGACCAGGCTAACTCTGCATCTTGTGTTACACCATCAGTCACTGTCCTCAGATGTGGGGCCCAGTCCACTGGTCCCATGTTCCCATTCACAGAAAACACTATAGACTATGAGGTGTTGATGTACAGACTGGATGGCTCACCAAATATTAGCATTATCTGTAGAAGTCTAGTTCCTGTAAACTCGGGGTCAATGATGAAGAAGAGGAGGTCGTCCTCGTAGAGGGCAATTCTGTCAGAACACTCCGGGCTCCATTCAAAACCCCTCACCTGAGCGTCCTAACCCACACAACTAGGGGCTTGACAAGCATGGCAAATAATAGTAGCGAAAGAGGGCATACTTGACGCATCCCCCCCAAGCCCCCTGCTGAACTGGGAATGAGTCAGACACAAGACCTGTGACTCTGATTGCTCCTGACAAATCAGTATATAATAGCCTGACATAAGTCCGGAATCTAGGACCAGAGTTCTGCCTGTCCGACTGGGTGAACAAATAATCCCAATTGACAGTGTTAAATGCTTTGTCAACGTCAGCCAAAAGGATTACAGCAAGCTGTACCAGTCGATGGGCAAGAGCATTGGACATGCGTCAAATATTGTACAGAGTGCCCTGACCTGGCATAAAGCCAGCGTGGTCTGGGTGAACTAGATCTTGTATATGATGTGCCAGTCTGTTCACCAACGTTTTGGCAAGCAACTTTGCCTCAATGTTTAGAAGACAAATAGGGTGATAGGAAGAATCTCCTCTGGTGGGCGACCCAGTTTAGGGTGGATGATGATCTAAGTGTTTTTCCAATCATGGGGGAGCAGCACATCTGTGCTGGCGGCGCAAATAATGCCCAGGAGATGTTTCTCCAATTTAGACATGTAGGTCTTGGAAAATTTGCATGGTAACGCATCCGGCCCTTGGGCCTTGTCTGGCTGGAGACCAGCAAGGGTTGCAAAAGAAATCAGCAAAGCTGCGTGCAGCTTCACTGGGGTCCACAATCAGTGAGCCCTGAGGGTCTTGCAGTAAAGGAAGGGCAATAGGTCTTTTGTACTGCCTTTCAAAGTCTGCAAAGCAGTATAACCCCCACTGGTACTGGTACTGGTGACTCTGAATTGCTTGCCAAGTCTGTTTGGCCTCGTCCAATAGTAACTGCTGGTGTCCATGTTGCACCAGCCCCAGTTGGCATTGTTTCACATGGCTGCCAGCTTGATGCCCACATTGCTCCAAGCCCTGTATGAGATTCAAGGTCTACTAGATCCTGCAGTGTACGACGCCACACTCCAGCACAATACCTTATGTCCAACCCCTGTAGAATTAACTTGAAAGCCTCCCACCGGGTCACTGCAGATGTCACCGTCCCCTCGTTTAGCAGACAAATTTGCCTACACACTGCATAATGCGTGCTCTGTAGGGAGGGAGTTGTGTATGCCATGCTGAACATCGCCAGCGAAAAGCCAGTCTCTGGGGGTCTATTCGAAACGTTATGACTATCAGAGAGTGATCCGACAGCCCCCACACTAGAATGCCTGTTTGATATCCTATGTAAGTACGCTGTGGGTATATGAAAGTAATCCAAATGGGAGAAGGATCATAGGCTGTTGAGAAGTACGTGTACCCAGTGTATAATGGAGGATATGTTCCCCAAGCCTCTGCCAACCCCGGCGTGTCATGGTGGCTAATTTAGTAGTGTTTCCCTCATCCGCTGTGCGGTGGGTGCACCATCTGTCTACCTGAGGGTCTATGACGTAATTCCAGTCGCCCCCTATCACTGTCAGACCTCCCTGGAATTCTCCACAGAGGCGAAATTATTGGTCGATGAAGGTCTGGCCAACGGAGGTGGGGCGTACACACCACAGAGCATAATGGGCTCATTATAAATGGTGCCCTTGACAGCTGTGTATCTGCCCAGATGGTCTAGCCACCACTTAGTAACAGGAAAGGGAATACCACATTGTATCAAGATACCTGTACCCTTGGAGCCCCTAAACCTGATTGTAACCATATCTGGCAAGGTGAGGTGCTTTATTAGCAAGGAGATGAGTTTTCTTTAATATTAATATTTGAGCTCTGAGTCTTTTGGCAGAGTGCAAAATAGCGCTACGTTTGATTTTATCTAACATCCCTCCAACATTCCAAGACATTCCTCAAACAGAACCCAGCAGGCTATCCAGTTCCACCGTACTCGTACAAAAAGGGTGGAAGCAAGATCATGTAGCCAAGGGTGGGTATAGGACCAGGTTCATAGTGCATCTGTGTGTGTGAACAGAATATAACAACAAACATCCCACCACACCCCACCCAATTCCTCACAAAACAAGAAGTATCTGTCGTGGACTGTGAGAACGAGGGTGGGGGGGCGTATTTAAGTATGGTGCACCTGTCCATATAAATCAGGATCTTGGCAATCACAGGTCGTGGCCAAGCCCCAGAAGGGGGCATCTGCATCAAAGCCCTGTGGGCTCACTCCACCACAAAGCAAGAGAAGAGGGCCTCTGAAGGTACTGCTGATTTGATTCACTGCAACAGGAAAATGTCTATAGATTGGCCTTTGCTGCCTTCAGGAACCTTAAGTTGCTGAGGCGGGCTCTCTGCGCCGCATCTTCCACTCGTGAAGCCAGCTCCTTTTTCACTGCTTCCAGATGGGCCACTTTCTTCTGAAGGGTGCTCACAGAGTCCTCAACCCAAGAGATTCTCGTTTCTGCCTCTGTTATTCATTCCACTGCTTTCCTGAGATCCTGGTGAAGAGTCACATCAGAGCCCACCGCCCCAATCTTGGCATCGAGCATGTCGCACAGTCTGCATTATGGCCTCCAGGAAAGCTGCGTTGTCTGGCACCAGCGCCGTTGGCTGTAAAACACTGGATTCCACAGCGACGCCCTGGAGCTGTACACATTTGTCCATTGTGCTCTGTTCAGTAGCGGAAGATGACTTATCCTTGGCTATGACAGTAGCAGAGTCACAGCCGCTGGGTGCCCACACTTCAGTCCACAGTCAAATGTGACCCGCCAGGCCCCCAGGCCTAAGGGTTGACACAAGCAGTCATCCGCCCAGGAGTGATGCGGAAAGAGCGCGGGCAGCAGCACCACCAGGAATACCATTGCAGGGTCCAAGAGGCTTCTCGTCTCCGCTCCTGTTAGAACAAGCCAACCACGATGTGTGGCAAGATGCCCCTGTTGCAATGAGAGCGTGACCAAAGTCCACGGTCGTGATACATTATGTACCTGGGACACTGTGTGGCCGTCACCCAGGCATGTTGAGCACCCCTGGAGTGAGTCTTGTTGGTGACATCTTTCTCATGTAGCCACTTTGGGCCCAGTGCCACCAGTAGGGAAGTGCGGCTGCAAGGCTCTCTTAGACTGGTTAATGGCGATCGCCGCACCAGGTCAGTCCGCATCTGCACCACTCTCAGGACCTCCAGAGGCAGTCTTATAGTAGGGCCAAGGCACTGGGACTCCCCTATAAAGCGCAGATCCCGCCGGATCCCCCAGTCATGGCGTGCACAGGACACAAGAGGGTAGAGTGGACCACAGAATGTACGAGGATATGTGTGCAAGTGGCAGCCCCACAATCCCAGGTACCTCTAAGCAGTGGTCGGAGTCCATCTAGGCCCGTGGTACTCATAGTATGGCCTGCGGGCCGCCAGAAGCCCGGCAGACCCTCCATGGCGGCCCACGGACCTTTTTTCCTAAACGTAGACTCTACGACTACGTCCCGTTGGTAAACACAAAAGAGGCCCATTGAAGCATGCGTGATATCAGCTTTCCTGCGTATGCCTCCCATTCCAGAGGACCTCTTCTGTGTTTCCTGCCCTGGAGCCGGAGGTGGGGTGACGTCACACGCCTGGGGTAGCAGGACGCAAAGACCCTTTAAAAGTCAGCTGACTTTTAAACGGTCTTTTGGAAGCTCCCCGCTACCTTCGCCGCCTGCATCAATGTCTCTTCACTCACCCTGATTTAAAGGTAAGCCCCCACGATCTGTTCCCCTATGGGTGGTCGAAGGATTGGGGGTTTGGTGGTGGGTCATGGGGGCAGGGATATTGTAATCAGTGCTTAATTTGCAAATAAAATTGTGCCAGTGCCTAAATTCCTCCTCTTAAACACGTGGCTGCTGCAGTTACATTTACAAACACGGAATGCCGAGGCAGCGTAATCCTGAAGCCATCTCGGGCCTCTTCAATCCATAGAAAGCCATTCCTTGCCCTCTTCAGCTCACTCTTGCAGCTTTCTGCCTTCTCCCTTTGTGGCGCTTTTTCATTTTTCTCTTCCTCCCACTTTCCCATATGTGTCTTTTGCTCACAGTAAATGCTTCCGGCAGAAAAATAAGCGCCGGCCCTCAAAAATAAGTGCTGGTGCTCCGCACCGGAAACAACAAGCACAAATTAAGCACTGATTGTAATTATAGTCTGCCTAATTTTTATTTATTTGCATTCTTAGAAACTGAAGCCTAACTGTAGTAATGGTGGTTGAAGTGCACAGCAACCGCCAGGGTTCTAATGGGTTAAGCTGCCAGTTTCATGCATCAGGTTGTGCGGCGACGAGTGACGTGTGTGTGTAATTATGTTTGAGTGTGCGTGCCCCTGATGTGCTTATATGTGTGCCTTCGAGTATGTGGAGTAGGAAGATGTATGTATACCTGTGCTTCAGTTTCTGTGGGATTCTCAAGCACTGCATCTTTCCTAAAATATTTATGTATAGTATTGTCCACCTGAAGTCCCATGAAAGCGGTAGCAATCAGCAGGGCCTTCCCTGCCTCTGCTCATTATTATTATATATCTATGCACCCCAGATTACAGGACACTAATAGGAGACCTGAAGTGTAAAATAAGTTCTTAGTATATCTTTATTTGACATACCTATTTTTTGGTCTCAGTAAAATCTGTGCGGAATATCCGCTTAGCGAGGATTACCATGCAATGCCTCTTAAGAATGCTATTGTATGATAATAAAAATGTATTGTCAAAATATCTAGCTTTGTACTTACATCTGGCTTCGAAATATAGCATTGTCAAGTATTTTTTTTTTACACCAGTAGCCCTGCCCCTTGGCCCTGCCCCTTCATACCACCCACCCCCCACAGGCCCATCGGTTCAGCCCTTGGCCACAAACCAGACCGTAATTTTGGCCCCCGTCAAAAAGTTTGTGAGTACCCATGATCTGGGCCATCAGTCACACTCATGCGGGCATACACTAACAGAGCCGCGTAGTGTTGCGACACACGGCCTGTCAGACTCCTCCTTGCCCACCGATGTCCAGTGGGGCTCGATCATGCGCGTCCTCAGCCGCACCTCCACAAGCATCCCACACTGTCGATCGCGGGTGCACGGGAGGACTCCAACTGACAAACAGGGTGCAATCCCTACTACACCGTTCCCCCGTTGCCATTGAAGGCTACATCGCTGTCCACCGTCCAGCCGCACGTGTGACTGTTCACAGCAATGTTGCCATGCTGGAATTGAGACGGCAGCGGGCCACATCAACGCCGATCCGTTTTGCCCGCAGACAGTCGGGGTCAGACAGGCCAATGCCAACACGCCACCCCAGTCACCCTGGCTGCATCTGGGGCCAAGCCGGTGATCACCAGCAGACCAGTAAAGAAAGGATTGTCTAGGATTTGTCAGCAACCGCTGGGAGTTGTGTTAAGAAGCAGCTGCCATATTCAGCGGCTAAGCCACATCCCCCTTTATTGTTGGTTTTAATTATGTGTTGTAATTAATGTTTGATGATGGCTTTTATTAATTAACCAGTAAATCATATGTGCAAATATACCTTTGACCATCCCTCTTTTTTTGCAGCGGTGGAGCACTGTATGAGAGCAATAGTTTTGATACAAATGGCATATTTTCTCAGTTGAATGATCAACAGCAAGTACTGGTGTTACTTACCCTTCCAGACCTTTATCAGGATAATTAAATGGGTGTACCACAGGGATCTGCCTTCCGCTTTCTAGTTAATCATTATCTTCAACGGTTCACTCCCTAACTATATCCTTCTAAATCAGAGTCTTGCACACCCGCTGAAAATGGCCAAATACTAATTGGCTTAAAACGTGCTGGTTTGGAGCCTTGTCTCACTGACTCTGGGCTTTACTAAGTGGATGATGCTGGAGAACTTTCGTCAGCTGAATCTGACTAAATTGCTACCAGTACCAAAATCCAAAGTCGGGATTTAAGGCTGTGCTCCCGCTCCCTCCATCCTCGGTTACTTGGACATTTCTTACACCTTTAACTATTGCTCGAAATCTGGGTATTTCGATTGGTTGAGGCAACTTACTTGGCTACTGATAAATGCCCAATCTGGAAAGTGTTGCTGTCAGATCAGGTTTTTGCGGTTCTTGCTTTTTTTGCCCTTTCTTTTTATGTGTGCAAGGTCAATACTTTTTTCTGTGTAGGACTAGTGTATATCTAGGTTTACTTGGCAATCTACAGTTGTCCCACAATGCGTTAGCTCATCTCTTATAAAGACCGAAATGTTTGATCACGTGTCTCCTGGCACAAGCTTGCTTTAAGGCATTGGGTATCACATAATGTCCCTGCCATACAACAGGTCATGATTTCCTTTCTGATAAATTCTAATTTTGAACCAGGGCTTTGTCATTGTTTTTCTGGAGGCTGAAAGTTGGCTGTTCAGAGTTTTAAAAAGAATACAGTATACCCTTCTGGGTCCAGACCACTGTCGCTTGCTTCTGTTTTCTAGTAGTATTGAATCTAATTTTGTAAAATTTTGTAAAGACAGAAATACGTGGCTGTTTTTAACCAGTTAATATAACACAGTAACAGTCTTATTTTATTCAATATCTTTAAGAAATCCACGTGTTGAATGTACTTAACAATGTGTTTTACATTGAAAACAAAACAGTGACTTCATACCCAAGAATTCCAGTGGGGTCCTGGGGTATGTCACATTTCCAATAATAAACAGAATATGTTTCTGGACAAGCATTTATTGGTTGGGCACTGTTCACTCAAACCTTCATGTGTTTCATGAAGGTCCCTGTAGGAAGCTGGCCTGGTGAGCACCCATGGTGTTAACTCCCTATACCAGGTCCAGGTATCCCCTATTAGTGAGGTGTAGTCAGTGTCCAGGAAGCCAGGCTCTCTAGAGGTAGCTGTGGATGAGCAGCCAAGACTTATCCAGGAGACATGCAAAGCTTATACAATACCACTTATAGTCAAACAGCACTTAAACACATGAAAGAACCACACAATGTTACAAAAATAAAGGTACTTTATTTCAGTGACACAAATACTAAAAATACTGTATAGACAATACTCTACTAGCGGGTGGGTAAACACTATTATATACACCTTAGTAATCAGGAAAGGGCATAGAAAGCAATAGAAAACAGTGAAATAACAGTAAACAATAGAGAACCTAGGGAGAGACCTAACCATATACTAAAAAAATGGAATGCGAAAGTCAGGCCCCCACCCAGGTAAGTGGAATCTGTACAGGGGAGCTGGAGGAACTAGGAACCCCAAAAGGTAAGTACCAGAGTGCCCCCCCAGCGAGCAGGAGAGAAGAGGTAAGTACCTGGTTTTTCCCAAACACACATAGAAACTTTGTAAAAGGACTGTGCAAAACCCAAGCAAGACTGGAAGAAACAGAAGATGGATCCAGATAGAAGAGGACCTGCAAACAAAGGGGACCAAGTCCAGTTCCAGTTGGACTTGGAGCGTCCCGTTGGGGTAGGAGCCACTATCCACCCTTTTCTAGATGCAGTACCAGGTCGACCGTGAAGACCAGGAGTCTGCTGTGTAGCACCGGAGCAGAAGAAGAATTCCAGGAGTGATGCAGTCGATGTCCCACATCAGAAAAAGAGTTGCAGACCACTAGCGGTGTGGAAAAACCACCAACAAGCTGTGGCAAAGGCAAGAGTCGCAGAAGAGAAGTTGCAGAGCTGCTGGGGACCAGGAAGGTCCAAGGGGACACAACTCAAGAGGGGAGTCCCAGGTCACCCTCAGCAGTGAGGAGAGCCAGAAGTCGAGGATGCAACCCCATCAGGCAACTCACAGGCAGCAGGCACAGGAGTCACAGGGAGGCCCACTCAGCACACCCGGAAAGGAGTTCCACGTCACTGGTGCAGCAGGCATGAGACTGCGCGTTGCAGAGAAGAGTGCTGGAGGCTGGAGCTACACGGAGCCTGAAGACAACTTGGATGAAGAGCCAACAAGCCTTGCTAGCTGCATGAGTCGCGGTGCACAGCCGTACTGTCCTGCAAGGAGAGGCAAAGACTCACCTCCTCTCAAGTTGGACAGCTGGTAGAGGGGACCAAAGGGACCACTCAAGACCACCACCTTTGTTGCAGGATCCACACAGAGTTGCAGGAGAAAGCACCCATGCAACCGGTCGTCGATGCAGTTGGTGCCTGCGGATGCAGGGGAGTCACTCCTCCACTCCAAGGGAGATTCGTTCTGCTTCTTGGTGCAGACTGAAGACTTGCCGCTCTCAGAGGATGCACAGCCAGGGAAATGTTGCAGTTGCTGGAAGGAGCTGGAGAAACAATGTTGCAGAGCAAAGTTGCTGCTGGAGCTGCAGATTGTAGATTCCTGTGCAGTCCAGTTGCGGTACCAGTGGCCACAAGTTGAAGTAAACGTTCTTGCACGTCGAATCTGAGGACCCACCGAAGAGGGAGACCCTATATAGCCCTAAAACGGAGATTGGTTACCTAGCAGGGTGACCACCTATTAGGAGGGTGCTGTGACATCACCCTCCTGAACTGGCCACTCAGATGCTCCCAGAGGCCTCTGCCCATCTTGGATTCAAGATGGCAGAATCAAATGGCCACCTGGCGGAGCTCTGGGCACCAACCCTGGGGTGGTGATGGGCAGGGGAGTGGTAACTCCCCTTTCCATTGTCCAGTTTGATGCCAGAGCAGGTCCCTGGACTGGTGCAAACTGGTTTATGCAAGGAGGGCACCAAAGGGGCCCTTCAAAGCATGCTAGTGGTTTGGGGAGCCTACCCCTCCCAAGCCATGTAACACCTATTTCCAAAGGGAGAGGGTGTTGCCTCCCTCTTCCAAAGGAAATCCTTTGTTCTGCATTCCTGGGCTTGAGCTGTTCAAGCAGCAGGATGGCAGAAACCCATCTGTAGGATGGCAGCAGTGCGTGCTGCCCGGAAAAACCCTGCAAACTGGTAGGAGCAAAGCTGGGGGTCCTCTAAGGAGCTCCCAGAGTGCATGGAATCATACAACCAATACAGGCAACAGTATTGGGGTATGATTCTGGCATGTTTGATGCCTAACATGCCTAGGTTCGGAGTTATCAATATGTAGCTGGAAATAGGTAGTGACCTATGCTCAGTACACAGCTAAAATGGCTTTCCCGTACTCACGATGTCCAGGAAAATGGAGCCGGAGTTCCTGGGGACCCCTCTGCTCATGCAAGGGTGCCCTCACACACGTGCACTTGCACCCTGCCCTCTGGGCTAGGAGGGCTTGCCATAGGGGTGACTTACAGTGACCTGGTGCAGTGACCTGTAGTGAGCGCAAGTTGAAATGGCATGCCTGCTGACACATTTTGCATAGGCTCCCATGGGTGGCAAAATACATGCTGCAGCCCACGTGGAACCCCTGCCCCAATGCCCTGGGTATCTAGGTACCATATACTAGGGACTTACATGAGGGCACCAGTATGCCAATTGTGGGGTGTAGAAAGTCAGGGACAACCAAATTTAGAGGGAGAGAGCACAGTAACTGGGGTCCTGGTTATCAGGATCCCAGTGAACACAATCAAAACACACTGACAGTAGGCAAAAAGTGGGGGTAACCATGCCAAAAAGAAGGTACTTTCCTACAGTGCCAAACTCATAATTAGCAAGGCCTGTTAAGCTCTGTTGAAAGCACTGATGTGCGTTGGCATGGCTGAAAATCCACACTTTTGCTTACTGGTCTGTTCCTTCTGTGCAGGCATGAAGTGTGCCTGAAGACAATGTTCACTTTACAAGACTGATATTTCTGGTCAGGGTAACAGTTCACATCTTCCTTAGAATCTTTGAGGTCAATCACTTTTCTAGAAGTGCATACTTTTTTATCAACAGGAGCTGTTTCTAGCCTTTATAAGAAAAAGGTGCAAAAAAACAGATTAATCCACACCAGAAAGGTCAGATCATTCCTGAATCAGTCAGCATATTCGGAAAGCTATACAGACAGATGGAACTTGCAACTGTGGAAATTTCTCCAGGTGGGCTGATTTTAGCCAATTCTCTTTAACTTGCTACGATGGCCAACAAATTGCTTTAGTTTGTCCTCAGCAGCTTACGACAAACAGTGAAGAGAGGGAGCACTTGGGGTGGACAGGGTTTTACACTTCTTTAGTTGGCTATCCATCATTACCTCCTTGTCCATTTTCCCCAATCTAGCCCTTAAAACTGAGATCTCATCTTCTTCTGGCAGACCCTATTCCCTAGCTGACTCAAAATTATTCCCCCAACATGACCACCATTACCCAGGCACCACTACAAAGGGGAAGTAGTAAATCCACACATCCTGTCATTTTTTTCTGCAGATGGATCCCCTGGCTGACTCGGGTAAGTAGGGTGTATTTGCTTTTGGGGGTGAAGGTACTGCCTTAGTGTCCTTTTTTCTTCGTTATTATTCACAGGGGTTTGCTGCAGCAGTCAGGGATTCCTGTGTTTGCTTTTCCCACTACTCACTTTAGCGGTAGCAAGGGATGTGGGATTTTCATTTTACGTGGCGAGTTTTGGCATGCTCCCGGACTTGCTCTAGCAGTCGGGATGCACTCTTGGGGTTTCCTGCTCGCGTTTGTTTCTTCTTTCGGCGATGTGCAGCAGGTTGTGCTGCATTTCTGGCCCACGTATCATACAGCGCTGAGCGCTTCTGGTTTATGTTTGGGGCGGGTCTGCCCTTTTTTCTTTGCATGCCCCTGCAGATCTTGCAGGATTTTGTGTCAACAAGGTTGCTTAGAAACCGGCAGACAAGCGGAAAGTCCAAAATCACAGCTTAGCAAATATCCAGTACATGAACACCCGTAGACATTGCCCTTATGCCCTCTTGGCAAGGCCATAGCAGATCTTAATGCACAGCATAATCAAGCAGGAGATGCTACACTTGTGAATCACCTTGCCTTTCTTGGATCCCGCATACCTAAGAAAAAGCTGCTCGTCAATCTGGTACTGTCAACGTAAAAACTAAGGAGCATATTTATGAAGCAGGTTGCATTGCATTTGCACCACTCAACGTGGAACATATGCACCTTTGCATTGCCTTACTCTGCCCTGGGAAGGCATTCCATGGGGGCTGTCTAGGTGTTACCATGCAACTCCCATGGATCTTGATGCATTCCCAGATCTACCAGAAGTGGTAAATCTGTGAATGTGCCAAAATGTTACACCTTCACAGGGGAGGTGTAGCGCAGAGAAATTTCTTTATTTCTCTTTGTTACTTCCTCTTTCTATGTGTGCTCATTAGAGTATGCCTCAGGGGATTTTTTTATGAAGGAATGTGTCCCTTCTTGCACAAAAACAATCCTGCATGCAACTCAGGCACCCTTGCGCCATGGTGGATGGGTGTCTGCATTGGCGCTAGGCTGCCAAAAGGGTGCCAGCACAGGGGAAAAGACAGGAATGTGCTGTATTGACTTAAAGACGGTTCAGTACTGTCCTTTCCCTGACACGCGGTGCTGTGTGACAATGTCCTATATTTACCCGTAAGTTCCTTGCATGGATCCAGGAGGTGCAGTCCCTCCTCCTCTTTGGTGGAGAGACTGAACTTAACAGAGCTACAGCAACAGCTTCCTGGCACAATGAAAGAGCAGGGTTCAAGTTCTGACTTGGTGCACCAAGAGAGAAAATGAGACCAGTGCCTAGATTCAACTGATTTGGCAGGAGGGACATGCTGACAGAATCGGGTTCACCACCTCAACAGGCAGATCACAAGGAACTCAGATTACCCTGCTCAGTTTCCAGGCAAGATGCTGGAGGCACTGAGGGGCATATTTATACTCCGTCTGCGCCGATTGTGCGTCAAACATTTTGACGCACAATCAGCGCAAACGTTGCCCCGTATTTAAGCTTTGACGCCCGAGCCCGCGGACGACAAAATTCCACCGTGTGCATAATTTTTGGGATGCGGCAACCCGCCTTCCGTTAATTATATGCAAGGTAGGCGTTCCCGTCCAAAAAATGGCTTAAACGGCCGTGCGTCGTATTTATGCTTTCGGGCAAAAATGACGCACGGCCGGGAGGTGGAGCCAGAAAATGACGCACAGCCCGATTTGCGTCAAAAATTAACGCCTGGGTCAGGGCAGGCATTAAAATGGGGCAAACACACCTGTATTTAATCAGAACACACAGAACAAACAGCAGAGCAGCAGAGCAGCAACAGGGAGCCATGGAGGTGATTCTAATCCAGCATGCACGCAGATGCAGAGCCCAGCAGCAACAACAGCAGCCACAACAACACCAGCAGGGACCCCAAAGGCAGCGCAGAAGGCAGGAGAGGATATTCCTCCCAAGAACAACCCTTCAGGGCCTCAGGGAACATGACATCATACAGAGGTACCGGTTGAACTGGCAGGCCATTCAGCAGCTACTGCGAAACATTGAACAGCAGTTGGCCCCCACTTTGGTGACACCCCGCACCATCCCAACAGAAACAAAGCTGCTTGCCGTACTTCATATGCTGGCAAGTGGCTCTTTCCAAACAACTGGTGCCCTGGTTGGCGGAATATCACAACCATCATTCTCTGCCTTTTTGCCCAAAGTACTGGATGCCATCATTCGACTGACACCCGCCACATCTGCTTCCCTAACACACTGCAGAAGCAGCAGGAAACAAAACAGGAGTTCTACGCAATCAATGGCTTCCCACACGTCCTTGGTGCAATCGACTGCACACATGTACGCCTTGTGCCACCTGCTGCAACTGAACACCTCTACCGCAACAGGAAGCACACATATTCCATCAACGTGCAGGCTATAGTCGATCACCAGGGATTGATCACCAACATCGTGGCTAAATATCCTGGGAGTGTACATGACTCATACATCTTCCGTCACTGCACCATCAATTAACACTTCCAGGATGGACGGTGTGGCAATGACTACTTGTTGGTAAGTACAAAAACCTACTTATATACTCACTGCACAGCAACCCTCTAGGACACACAACACATACACCACAACAGCAACATGTCAACAGGAACACACTGAGGTCGTGGCATCACTAGCCATGTTTCTTAAGTCACCATTGAACCTGTCACACATTGGAAATTACTGTACAGCCTAATGTTAAGACGTCAATGAGTGTGGTTACCTAAATGTCATCTTGCAAATTGTAAGTGTCCCAATGACCTTTACATTAATACATTGCATAAGTTTCAAGGTATGGGATGTCCAGGGTACTTTGATATGAACGTGTTAACAACACTTTCAATTTTAACTGTGCATGGAACTATCATCTCACCCCCAGTGAAGACACACGGACACCTGTATCACAAGTCACAATGCTAGGGAGGGCACACTGTACTGCAAATCCCAAAACATACTGCTGACAAACGGTTAGTAGACAAACACTCGTTCAGCCAAGGAAACAACACAATGCAGATGGTACAGCCTACAAGCATAGGATGTCACATTAGTACACAAAAGAGTCACAGACAACACAAGACAACTACTGCCATGAAAGGTCTTTTCAATAGTGCCAGCTACAGCAACATGATCCCATTCATTTTCTCTTGCAGCTGATCAGGGGTATGGCATCCAGCCATGGATTATGACACCATTTGGCAACCCAAGTACAGCTGCAGAGCGTGCATACAACGAGGCCCATAGGAGGACACGCAGCATTGTCGAGCGGACCTTCGGCATCCTCAAGTCAAGGTTCCGCTGCCTCGACATCACTGGTGGTAGCCTCCTATATTCCCCCGAGATGGTCTGTAGGATCATCCTCACATGTACAATATTGCACATCATTTGTATCAGAAGAAACATTCCCCTCCTGGAACCAGAGCCACACATGCTTGAAGAGGAGGAAGAGGAGGATGCTGGCCTGCAACAGGAGGGGGAATTACAGAACACAGCTGCTGGTATACGCAGGCGGCAACAGATTGTAAATAATTTCTTCTGAATATGATCACCTTCACCACTTTAGTTAACTAATTTAAATAAACACCTATTCTAATCACCATATCATGGTCTGGCTATTCCTTTTTGCACACCTTCATCTCTACTTATCAGAATAACAGTGTTGCCTCATGGAGCATTGCTGAGATACTGAGTAGGACACAGAACATCCCAGAGCTAATGTGATGCCTAACGTACAATTGTCACATACACTCACACTCTTAATGACCTATATCATGTACATATCTCCTTTGAAGGCCAATAGCAGAGGACCACAACTATTTCACACATACATGTTGAAAGCAAGGTCCAACGCAGCATATGGCACACAACTATGACACCATCACTCAATAAGGGGAAAACAAGCCTCATACATGAGGCAGTCAATGTGCTTTGGCATCACTAACAGGAATGTCTGACAAGACCCTTGACAGCAGTTAGTCCAAATGCATCCAATATTTGCAAGGAATATCTGTGACTAGAGTTCCATAGAAGCAGAACATAGACAGCACAAGTGCCAAACATATGACATGCATTGCGCACATGACATTCCATGCACATGTCAGCCCATTTCCTAACTCCTGACACACCCATGCACCTGGTCACAACCCACCTGTCGGAAGAGGTCCCTGGAATACTAAGATGTGTACCCTGATAATACCTCCTCTACACACACAGACCTACATTAGCAAACCAGTGTGCTACACCCTTTCCTAAGGTATGCCATTGCCATATAACATCTGACTGCATGGACGTCAGGTCAATTTATACACTGTCTTCTAGTTTCAAAGCCCTGTTAGCACATGTAGATTGCTTCCCCTTGTGAAAATGTCTGTTGGCCCTTAGAATGCAAGTCTCACCTACAGGACTGGTGAGAAACAGATGCAGCCCACACCTGTGATCACCTCCATGCACACCACCCATTTCAAAAAGCACTGCCCCTGATGATGCCTGGAACAGCATAGGAGTTGCCATTATGTCAAATACACTGTCAAGCATTGATACTAATTAAGCCGTGTAACACAGCCCTTGGGTTCATTTGTCACCTTCAAAAACACAGGACGTACACAGTTTGACATGTCAACTGTCTAGTTTGTCCTCCAAACAGTCTCAGTCAGACCACTGATTATGTAACTTGTCCAGTAGCTGGCTCCTGAATCACCTTGCATTCTGTCAGCCTGACTGGCAACTGTCTGTGCGTCACACTAAAGTATCCCTGTGTCTACATATGTACCATACGTGCGTAAGAAAACCTCCCATTCATCAGGGGGCATCAGGCATGGGCTTCTTCCATGCATACCCAAATACATTGTATAGCATCATCTGCCTTTTAACTGTACCATTTGAGTTACATCCTCTTGGAAATGCAAAATTCATGGCCCATCCCTTGTCTGGGTTGCATATATGCATGAATGACAAAGTGTGGCAGTGTCCCAGGGTCATAGGCAGGGATTGGGTACGGGGCTTTCAGCACAACCACAACCTCTGAAAATGTACATGAGTAATACACAAATGTCAGAACCATAACAGTTCACACACAGCATCACAGTGTGCACAACATAGTGATGGGCCATGTGTGGTGAATAGCTGCGAGAATAATCAGCACAGAGGCTATGATGTTCCCAGATGCAGTGGGAAGTGCAGAGGCCAACCTGTGTACAAATGTTGTAATGACACCTGCCGGAACATGACACCTGAGACATTATCTCACTCAGCACACCAAGGTTGCCCTGTTGACTGTCTCATTACACGTCTTTAGTGACAGGGTGGGACCAGTCACATGTTGGTTCACATGTCCACATCTACTTTACTCACATTGATCAACAAAGGATACTCAGTAGTTACAGGAATAGCTGCCACTGACTCATGATGAGTCCTGGTCCGAACTGTGACAAATTACACCCCAAACAATCTACAGGATCATCATTAGACCACACACATGAACAAGACACCTATGTGCAATTGATCACTGGAAATATGTGGACACGTGCTGTCTTGTATGCTGGTCCATCACAGCCAATTGATAGTTGGGGCTTACTTCTATGGCCTCAACTGTGGTGTCATCATACATATGAGATTGACCCTTGTCTGTCTGTGCAAACAACATGGTACCCACTTCCTCAAAGCATGTGTATGACTCACTGTAGGATTCATCAACTAGTGCCTAGGAAGCTCTCACTAATACTCTAGGACATAGGATGTAGAAAATGTGGACCATTGACATGAACATGCGCCTGCCATCCATCTGGTGCATGCTATGTCACATGTGGTGTCTACGTGACCCTAAAACTTGGAAGTATACTTTACGGGTGTTGTTACATGTATGACTAACACATGCCCTTGCTCATTCCAAATTTGACTTGCATCTTAGGATTGGACACATGGACGTCACATTCATACAACCATATGTACAATAATGCTTCATGTGATATACACACACACTTGGTCAACCAACACATTAGTTGTCAAAGCACACACGTTGAGCCAAAGGCATTTAGGTATTGTACATATGTGTGTCATATTGCTATCCTCTCCTTATGACAAACATGCACAATTTGTGCCACACATATATGTAGGCCACACTTATGACCATCTATGACGTCAGCCAACTGTAAACATACTGTGAAGGGTGTAGTGGATGATGTTCCGCTGCAGTATGATGTCACACATGTGAACATACACCATCAACACCATACTGTCTTCAATTAGCCAATCTCTGATGTGTTCCAAATGTAAAATAACCAAAAAACAAGTAAAAATGCCCCAAACCAGTTAATGCACTGTAATTTTGACATCCCTAGCGGTGTGCGTCATTTTTTGACAACCAAAACTGTATTTGCGTCATTTTTTTGGACGCACAGGAGTGAAATTTACCCCGCATCCACATATTTGTACAGTCTATGTATCATTATGTGGATGCGGGTTAATATTCACGTCTGTGCGTAAAAAAAAATGACGCAAATACAGTTTTGTTCAACAAAAAATTACGCATAACGCGAAAAAGGCAGGACTTTTCATACATGAAGTGATGTAATAGGATATCCTGTTTACAGATCATCTACAGTGGGTGTACTTTCACTTTCACTTTGCAGTCTATGATCCTTCTAGACTGTGTGGCTGTGTAGAGAGTGTTGTCCAGAGATTTTGTGCTGTATTTGTCCTGTGTGCTATCTGTAAAGTCCTTTTGTGAAATAAATATTGTTTGTGTATACTGTAGTACTGTGTTTTGTCTACATTTGTCCATTTATCTTGTGTATTTCTTGTTTGTGGGAGTCTGTTGTGGGTAGTGTTAGTTTGGGGATAGTTGGGCTCTTTTAGTGTTTAGGTTTACTTTTTTTCTGTCTTTTTACCCCTACTTTCACCCATTTCCCCTTTCTATTTCTTTTACCCCTATTCCTTATCTTCAACTAAAAGTATATCTGGTAGGCCACGTCTTGGCAGGATGGGGGAAGAGGAGTTGGGGGGCTTCATCTGGCTGGTGACACATTTCTTGCCGCTCATGATCCAGGCAGGGGGCAGGGTCATACAGGGGTACCTGACAGAGGCGCGCAGAATCCGGTGGGGAAAGGTGCTGCATCACCTGCAGCGTGTGTATGCCAGCCAGAGGAGTGACCACCAGCTGAAGCACCAGTGGGCTGACCTCATCACCAGGGAGCAGGATCTCTTGGACCACCTGGGAATCATGATTGATGGCACTGTTGGTGAGTACAACAATTGTTAATGTGCACGATTAAATGCTCTGTATTGACATCAGGGGATTAGTGCAATGTCTGCCAGCTAACTTGATGACTGTGTGTAATGCTGGGGAAATATAAGGGGATCATTGATGCACTATGGCAAGGATCACAATTGCTAGCTGTCAGGTAGCACGTGCTCAGCAAACTTACAGGTAACTTTACCATGAAGGAAATTGGTGCGGCCTTTTTGTCAGCACAGCTAACAAAATAGTAGCAATCATGTCTACATAGGGTATTAGTGACAGAGAAGTACAGATGTACCAACATTTAGGCCAACTATGTTGACGCAATTGCTAGACTGACTTTAGAATCACTACATGATGCTGAAAATGAGTGCTGCCTTCACGTCAATTGATAATAGCAAAGTGGCTCAAACATTGGTCTCATGTTAGCCTGGTGAGTGTGGAAGGAAAGCGTTCACAGAAGTACTATGAATGTGTGGGATTACTTGGTTTCTTGATCTTTTTGGATACATGTCAGTTATTGATTTGAAAACATCGTGAAAAGGTGTAAGGTGCACTCAGCTAACATCTTAAGATGTTTGTTGGAATTAGTTGAGCCACAATTCAAATATGGATGGCAGTCCAAGTGTATGCACATGGCTTCAAATCTCCATGGTTGGTGCAAATCACCATAGCTGGGCCACATCAATTGACTATACTGTGACAACAGGATGGCTTACAGGAGTACCTGCCCCTCCCTCTGTACATTGGGCCTATGTGCAATAAATGTGTCATGGCCACAAGGCATGTTTGACTGGTAATGCAGTCCTCAAGTAACCAGGCGTTGGATGTTTCTCTTGGATGCACATGATGAGACGATTACACTCCATATTTTTTAGTGCTCACCAATTATGGGGCAAGTTTGCAACCACATGATAGTTAGGGCCAATGTATGTGTGCAGATATGTGTGTAACTGTCACAGGAGACCCATGCTATGTACAAGTTGGCCGTGAAATATCAGATGCAGTACCATCATGTCTGAATGGCTGCCATTTCATTATTCAGCCTACACATTGTAAATGATTATGAAATTGTTGCACTGTGCACAGATTTTGAGCACATTTCTTCCTTCCATACCTTACAGGTGGACCGGCACCCTACACTGTGGGAGAGGTGGCGACATTTGAGGACCCCGACCACTCCAGTAAGTGTTGATATGTCTGGTATATGTTGTGTTTGCTGGTTATGGACTCGTGTGAGTTGGACGCATAGCAAGGTGTGATGCGTTGGGCAAGCTTTTCACTTGTTCTATGAGTGGGAATGCAGTTCTCACATGTTTTGAGTTTGCCAATGCGTATCCAGTGGTATCATGTAGGGATTGTAGGACATCCCTATAGGCCCCACTGTGAGTACAGGGGATAGTCATGTGTCTGACACTTGTATCACCAAGAGTCGCACTGGAAGTCAGCCCCTATTTAGTCAGCCTGTCAGACCCACATTCTCTAAGATTGGTGGAGCTAATAGCTTCCCAATAGACATCTGCTTCACTATTTACCTACGTAAGTTTGAAACAGTAGGTAGAACCTCCTAGCAGCATGTACTTCCACATGTAGTGCATCAAGTCTGTGGAACCTGAGTGTAATGGCCTAGGTGTGCATGCAATTCATGATCATGGGTGTTCTAGCAACTCTGTGTCTGATATAAGTCAGGCCTCACTGGAAGTATATGTTGTGTACTAAGTTCTGCATTTCCTGACATGTCTGACCCTATGAGTGCTCTAGGGTTTGCTGACTCCAAATTGTAGATAGACCTTACTTGTGGTGTGTCTGTAGAGACAAACATGTGTGGAGTTGCCTATACACTCCTCGGTGTACATGTTGTTGGCAAATTATAGTTGTGTATCCACCGCCCCCCCTCAAACACGGCCATGGGTTTGTGAATGGGGTACCTAGTACTGATGCTACCAGTATGTTACACATACCTGTGAATAAGTGACGGTTTGGTTGCATACTAGTATACACACTCAGGTTTGGCACTTGAGACCATACTGGAAAGTCCAGTTACAACTTGCAGAGCATGTGGCTTTAGTTTTGATTTCCGTACACTGACATTTGTAGCCCAGCTCTTGGTAGAGGATATGCAGCATGATTCTTAGATGTTAACTGTCAGAACTCAGATTGCAAGTCAAAGCCAGTTGTTACCCATCTTGTGGGTTATGGATGTGCTTTCTGTGATATCACCTTTGTTGTCTGGCCTGCCATATACTTCCTCAGGGACATTCAATGCTCTGTATTGTGATATGAGCTGTTACAAGTACAGTAGATGTAATGTCTGATTAACTTGCTGTGCCGTTTCACACAATGCAGTTACTAATGTAGCATATCTGCATTTGTCTTCACAGCAGCTAACATGACTGCAGACCAGGTCCGTGAATTTCAGCGTGGGCCATGCAATACCAGCACATTCTGCTGGTGGAGTCGGGGTTCCGGAGGATGGCCCGGCGATATCGCCATGAACGTGCCTCCGGGGCATGGCGAGCCTTCCCACAGGGTGGGCCTACTTTGCCCACCACAGAAACAACCACCAATCAGAGCCAGGTGGCCCCACCCACAGCTGCCACTGTTGATCCAACATCTGCTGGACTTCCTGGCCCCAGCATTGCCACCGGTGCAGGACAGCACACACAGACCTCCTCCACCGGTACCCAGACTGCCACTGCTCCAGCTGTTGACCCTGCAGCCTTCAATAGACTTGAACATAAGATGGACAAAGTGCTGCGCAAGGTGAGCCACCTGAGCCGAGACGTGCAGCACATTAAACGGCGGGTCAAGGATATAAAGAGGACCCTCCGGAGGGCCAACCTCTAGACAGTTGATTTGATGGACATGATACCCTCCCCTCCCTCCTCTTTCCTTGTTCTTATAGTTAGTGGGCTTAGGGGGCCTAGTGTTAGGTTAGTATAGGCTGTTAGTTTAGTTAGTGTTAGTGGTTGGGGGGTGGGGGGTCCTGCTTGTTTCTTTTTTGACTTATTACATGTGTGGGTTGGGGGATCTATGTTGGGGTTCTTGTGTGAAAAAAAAAAAAAATATATATATATATATATATATTTGTTTAGGATAGTATAGTATGTGTTTAGGTTAGTATGTGTTGTCCTCAATGTGTCCCGTCTCATAAGGGGGGGTAGAGGGTAGATGTTTAGAACGTTTCGTTACATGTGATAAGTAAGTGTAGCTTAGGTTAGTTAGGAACAGTTGTGGGTAATGAGTAGTCAGGGTAGATTAGGGTAGGTAAGATTTTTCCTTCAATTTCCTCATCTATGGTTAGCTTTTAATAAATATTTGGTTACCCCTTAATAGTATGTGTTGAATGGTACTTGATCGTGGGTTTGGATTCAGTGTACATCAATTTTGTACTATAACATCTGTGTCCTATGATACAAACAAATCCCAACTGAGCTGTACGATTGGCAGCTAGCCCAGAGCTACCTTGCAAAGTGTCTACCCTTTGTTGCAACCACCAATCACAGTTAATATGGTTCCCAATGTGTTTCTGTTGATAAGTGTGTTTTCAAAGTCACTAACAGTGCTTCCAGACTTGATATTGGGGAAACAGTTTTAGGTCCGACTGCAGTGTGATGATCATGCACACCCTTATAAGATGGCAATCTTGTATTCTTATCTTCATGACCCTCATACATCATTTGTGACACAGTTCAGCATGATTACCTATTTGTATGTTAACTCAGACACCTTCATTTGTGCAGTTTTCTTTTGTATTTACTTAGATTAGTGTGGCATGTTGATTGTGTTATTTTTGCATGTTGACAACATTTAGCGGGCACTACTTGATGACTTACTTATCCCCTGAGGAAGCATTCTTCTGTCCTACAGAGCATGGTGGTGTATGGTTTCTCACTTCATCAGATTATTCCCTCAGGATGGGCAGAGTATGATGCAATCATGGTCACTGTGCAGATTTCTCTAACTACATAATATCGGGACAGTTGTATTGACAAGCTACGTAATTTGACAGTAGGCACATTTCAGTTATCTACTGCACAGTTGATATGTCACATTACCTAGAGACAGATTTGTTGTGTAAGTGCTATTTATTGAAAAGTGCTGTAGTGCTATCTGTACATTGTCCATGATTGTGAGTCCATTATAGTGATATCTTCCATTGTGATCCAACACAAGGGTTTACCAAAATGCTTTTGTCATGCTGGGGTTGCTGTTTCAGACAGTGCAGAGGGACAGACTTAGCCAATGAGTAGGAGAGAGACAATCACTGGGCTGGGTGACAAGATATACAGTGGTTAGCAGAACAGTGCTTGAGTACAGTTGTTGTAAAGACTGTCATGTTTCAAAACGCAGGACTTTGGTAATAGTTGGCCATGTGTCAGGGAGTAGTGCTTCCGGGTACTTTTCCTTGTGAATGTGATCTGTTCCATGTCTTCTTCTTCTGATGTGTGTGTTGCCTGCTTTGTCCTTGTTGTTGGTTGTGAAGGGGCAACACACACCTCAGTGTTAGAAGACGTGGAGTCAGACATCCCGGTGGCTGCTCCCTGTGAAGGTCTTAAGGGCAGTACTGCTGCAAGGAGGGCCTGCTGGCTCTTGAGAATAGCAGCCACATCACGATGGTAGGCAGCCAGGTCGGCCCTGAGGGGTTCAATGTTGCATTCGTGCACGCGTTGACAGGATTGCTGTTGTAGGTGTTGGGTCAACTGTATTACAGCTGTGCTGATTTCCTTCTGGGTTTTCTGCAGTTCCTGCAGGATAGATGTTAGGGCTTGCATAGCTGCTGCCTGATCTGCAAATGACATCATGCACGAACGCACCCCCTCTAGGATGGCTGACATATTTTGCATCCCCACCCGCACCTCCTTGGCCAGCTCCCGCTGTACTCCAACTACAGTTCTCTCAAAGCTGAGGCCAGTGTCGTCTGAGTCCTCAGCTGTATTGGAGCTGGCAGGTCTTACAACTGGGGTGGTGGGTGGTTCCTCTGCGATGGCTGCTTGTTCTGTGCTCCTCCTTGTGACAGAAGGTGGGTCTGGAGGGTTTCAAGGGCCTTTTGGATAGTCTCCTGGGGAATGTTTATCGGCTCGTCATCCATGTCATCAGGGAAATCTGGGACAGGCATATCGGCAGGAGATCCATCTTCTTCTGCAATGAAACAGGGTACAATTAGTGTGTCTGTGTTGTGGCAATTTTGAAGTGACGTGCCTGCCTTTTGATGAATTCACTTTGTGATCTTGTTTTGTGTTAATATCTGCAGTCCTTCAGATGGGCATTGTTTCAGGCCTATGGCCCACCAGTGTGTCACATGTATGTTACTGAGTTATCAGACTTGTCAGCCTCATCGCCTCTAGGTGTTGATTTTAGCCAAATAGAGAATTGCCACCTTCTTTTCCTGCTCGACCCTCCGTGTACATCCATTCTCATGGTGAGACCTTTCACTGGCTGTGGGTGTTCTGATGGCCCTGGCAGCACACTTAACAATCTGGACCTGCCCCAATCCCTGATCGTTCACATTGACTTAAATATAATTGACATGTGGCATATCCTATGCATGGCAATGTTATGATCCGATATGGATGTTGACATTGTTAATGGGTCCTGCTGATGTTGGGTAATGTGTGTTACATTGGATTGCCCTGATAGTCGTATCAGTGTCCTATTTCCTCCTCTGACTGTGCAGGTGTATTTCAGTGACCAGTTACATGTGTCCCCTCCTCTATGCTGTTGTCTGAGCAGTATGACATTTGGGATGTTGCCTTGTTACCCAGGCACAGGATGGACCCTAACATATGCAGCATGGGTGTGTCCTTAGTGCTGTGTCGCTCATATTGTTGTTTACTTTGGCTGATGTTTGTGACAACTATGGGCATTGACATTTGAGTGTACTGGGGCCTTTGTCTTGTTTCTGGGGATTGTTGCAGATGTCATCCTCCCCCCCTAATTTAGGTGTGTATGATCCATGGGGAGGTTACTGCCATTGGCTACTTGAGCTGCACACAGATCAGAGGTGGTAGTGGGAACTGTTGTCGCAGTTACATTGCAGTTGTCGGTTTGGCTAGAGGATTGCTAATAGGGCCCTAGTTAATGTAGGAGGTATGTTGGCTGACGAGTGCCATGATGTAAGTTTGACGTAGTGGCCTTCCCTCCTGTCGTGGCTTTCCCTTTGCTCCATCGTTGGCATGACAGCATGCCCCCATGGTACTGTTGTTGGTGTAGTGTAATGGTGTGCCCCAGCTTCTTTCTGTGCAGGCCATGCCCCAATGCCATGCCACTCCATGTATATGTTGACTTCCATGCATTTTGTGGTCGGTATCCCCCCCGCTTGCAGTTAACATTTGTGCATTTTAATTCCCCATGCAACTTACCCTGCATGTGCGTTGTCTCCTGGTAGTCTGCGCTGTCCTGTCCTTGAATCCCTGTGACGATCTCCTCAGGGATGACGTCTGCGACCATCTCCTCCATGTGGTCCAGGGCCTCCTGGTGTGCTGGACTCCCCCTCCAGTCTGCAGTGCTGCCTTCCTGTTCCTTGCCATCTTTTCCTTGGTCCTGCGTTTGCAGTCATGCCAGCGTTTCTTGCACTCGATGACTGTTCTGCGTACTTCAGCGACACTGTTAATCTTGTCGACAATTTGTTGCCATATAGCCTCTCTCCTACTGATTGGCAACTTTGATGTGACAAACAGTTGGTGCTGGTGTTCTGTCACCTCTTTAACCAGAATTTACTGCTCCTCTGCACTAAAGCGACACTTTCTTTTCTTCTTAAAAGTGTCCTGATTCTTGTGTGGGTCCTCCTGGCTGGTTCCTGGTCTGTCATCTTCCTGGGGTCTGTAGTGGCATCTGGGATCCATTTTGGCTCTCCTCTGGTGAAATGGCTGTGTTTGCTGTGTTTTGTGATGCTATTGCGTAAAAAAAAAACGGCGCATATCCGGTTTGCGGTGTCGTAAATCGACCCACAGTCATTTCCGCCGCGTTAACGTCGTTTTCCTTTACGACTTAACGCCGCGGTGTGCGTAAAAAATAATGACTCCCACCTGTTGTTTGCGCTGCCGAGCGTCAAAGTATAAATATGACGCCCGCACGGAGCACCAAAATGGCGTTAGCCAGCAGTAATATTTTTGACGTAAAACTGCGCCGGCGCAGTTTTGCGTCAAAAAGTTTAAATATGGGCCTAAATGTTCAGATACAGAACCTGCCCCACCCACTCTGAGAGTGGGACCACCCTCAGTAAAATCAAAAGGAAAGGGAGCTGAGACAGCTGTAGCAGTTCCATGTACCACACTTTTGGTGGTCAATCCAGTGCAAATAAAATAATCTGCACACAGTCCTAACACAGCTTCCTCAGAACCACAGGAATCATAAGGATGAGAGGAAATATATAGTGGAGATGAAAGTCCCCCCTCAGATAAAAGCCATCTCTTAAGGGCTGTGTGCAGTATAAACTGCAGCACACAGATGTGCGGGTAGCCAGTGTACTCATAAGTGGCAAAGAAATCCACTTGGTACTGTCCTAAACAGCGATGATTGGCTGAAAACCCTTTGAGTCAAGATACCATTTCTGAACAGCAAAGTGGCACTGACTCAGATCATTGTCTTGCATATTATGTAGCCTGCCAAATGGTTCATAACCATCCAGATATCATGAGCCTTAGCCCAACATCATGGGTTCAGAGCTTACTTGTACAGGGGACTCAAGCCCGTGCCTCCCTGCTTGTTGACATACCAGTTGCGGCCATATTGTTAATCAGGACTTGGATCGATCATCTATGGATGGAAGGCAAGAATACAACAAGGGTTACGCAAATCGCTGGGAATTTGAGCAGACTGATGTGCAGCCTCTGCACTGAAGGCGCCCCACAGGCCACTGATATCTAATGCATCAAAATTACCATTCTCCTCCTAGGGAGAAAGCATCTAAAACAACCATAGCAACAACCAGCAGAAGACAGTAGGGTTTCCCGTAAGTGAGCTGGTCAAACATCAGCCACCACTGCAGTTCTTAAATTACAGCAAGGGAAATTACAGTGCTGCAAGTCAGGACTCCACAGTGCTGGGCCCACTCAAAATGGAGACACCACTGGAGAGTGCCATATATGTGTGGGGCACCAGCAGGATGAAAGAGAAAAACAGCCCCAAGAGGCAGAGGACGTTCATGATCAAAAGCAGAGCTCCTTCACAAAATATTATGATCACAGTGCGAATGACTCTTAACTCGCTGGGGAGGTGGGAAGGACCTGAAGGAGACAATGTCCAGCTACTTCCCAATGAAGAGGAGACGTTGTCAGGGCTGGAGGTGGGACTTTGGGAGAAAGATTGATAATCCCAAATTTGAAGAGCAGAGAGACCTGTGGTTTGCAAGTGGCATACCACTAGCTGAGGCGATTCCATCTTCTGGAGCCAGTTATCAAGGTATGGTAAACACGAGATCCCTGATCTGCCAAGGTGTGCCTCAACCACAGACATCAACTTTGTAAACTCTTAGGCCCATATTTATACTCCCTTTGCGCCGGATTAGCGTCATTTTTTTACGCTAATTCGGCGCAAACTTAGCACCATATTTATACTTTGACGCTAGACCCATCTAACATCAAAATATCCCAGTGTGCGCCATTTTCTGGATGTGTGAAACCGCCTTGCGTCAATGAGATGCAAGGTAGGCGTTCCTGTCTAAAAAATGACTTAAACACCCATGCGCCATATTTATCCAACCGCACAAAAAAAGTGCACGTCTGGTAGGCGGAGCTGGAAAATGGCGCAAATCCCGCTAAAATGTAACGCCTGGGTCAAGGCAGGCGTTAAAATGGGGCAAACACACCACTACTTAAGGAATACTCACAGAAGCAACATCATAGCTCAAAAAGGAAGACATGGAAGTGCTAATCATTCAGCATGCACGAAGACACAGAGCACAGGAGCAGCAGCAGCAGCTACCACCACACCAACAGGGATCCCAAAGGCAACGCAGAAGGCAGGACAACCCTTCAGGGCCTCAGGGAACATGACATCATCCAGAGGTACAGACTAAACTGGCAAGCTGTACAGCAGCTACTGTGCCACATTGAGCCACAGTTTTCACCCAGCTTGCAGACACCCCACATCATTCCACCGGAGACCAAGCTGCTAGCTGTCCTGCACATGTTGGCCAGTGGTGCTTTTCGAACCACTGGTGCCCTGGTTGCCGGAATCTCACATCCCTCATTCTCTGCTATCCTTCCCAAGGGACTGGATGCCATCATCTCCCTCACACCCGCAACATCAGCTTCCTCAGCACACAGCAGAAGCAGCAGGAGACCAAACATGGGTTTTATCAAATTCATGGCTTCCCGCACGCGCTTGGTGCCATTGACTGCACACATGTATGGATTGTGCCACCTGCTGCAACGGAGCATCTATACCGCAACAGAAAGCAAAACACACGCCATCAATGTGCAGGCCATTGTGGATCACCATGGATTGTTCACCAACATCATGGCAAAGTATACTGGGAGTGTACATGATTCATTCATCTTCCGCCACAGCACCATCATTCAGCACTTCCAGGATGGACGATATGGCAATTGCCAACTTGTTGGTAAGTACAGAAAGCTAGTTATTTACACACAGCACAGTAACCCTGTAGGACACACAACACAAACACCACTACATTGACACGTGGCCAGGAAGACACTGAGGTGTGACACTGGTAGTCATGTTTGATATCCTGACCCAATGTGATACACACCTATGGACAAATGACAGATGCAAATAACAAGAGATGCCACTCTAGAGCCACAGGGGGCCAATTTAAAACCACACAGTGACAATGACATGGCCTTAACTGGCAGTACAGCTTGGAAGGTGAACCTTTCAATATCGCATCAATAACACTCAATCCCACACCCTTTCAAGCAATACGTCCTGTGTAAGGGGTGTGTAATGTGTTTTGCTGCAGGTCAAACACCATGAGACACATAGCATGATGATGCTGACTCTAATGAAGGTGACATGGAATCATTGAGGCAGTACCAACATCTCACATCACTCCTAGGGTGACATTGCCAGCTAGCAATAATGAAGTGGACTGTGCTATGAAAACATGTGGATGTGACTCTAATGCAAAGTGCACACTGCTACACATTCGGATTGAGACAATTCCCCATATACATAACAGATGTACAGGCAGATGGACTTTCTGACACTAAAACATTCACCCCCACAACCAAGGTAGGCAGCTTACCTGGAGCAAGTTCAGTAGTATAGGTACACGTTTGCACATGAGCCAACTCAGTGAGGGCACAAAAATAGGTTTGCATAGAACTTGTCACACATGGGATAATTGAGCATTGTCAATTGTGAACACTTCAGTGCTGCCAACTTATGGTGATGTGTTGTGCACTGTCACCTAGCCAAATCAAAGGGCCTCACTGTTGTATTTTACCTCCAATCATATATGTCAAATTGGATGGGATGTTCAGGCCATATAGTGCAAATGTGTTACCACCACAATGGAATTGATTGTGTGTGTGGAAGTATCATTTCACCTCCAGTGAAGGCACACGGATACTTCTTTCACATAACATAAGGCATGGGAGATACACACTGAACTGCAAGTTTCTAACTATAGCACTGATATCATATCAATCAGCCAAACTCCAGTTTCAGCATCACAGAAGCATAGGATCCCACACAATACCACAAACACTGATGAGTCACAGACGACACAAGATAACAACTGCCATGCAAAGTGACAATCATGGTGCAACCAACAACCAAATACTTACCCTCATTTTCTCTTTCAGCTGATCAGGGTTACGGGATCCAGCCATGGATCATGACCCCAATTGCCAACCCAAGCACAGCGGCAGAGCGTGCCTATAATGAGGCACATCGTAGGACACACACCATAGTTGAGAGGACTTTTGGCATCCTGAAATCCAGATTCAGGTGCCTGGACATCACCGAAGGCAGCCTCCTATATTCCCCTGAAATGGTCTGCAAGATCATTTTGACCTGTGCCATCCTGCACAACATTTGTGTGAGGAAGAACATTCCCCTCTATGAACCAGATCCACAAATGCCTGAAGAGGAGGAAGAGGAGGATACTGTCCGTGAAAATGAGGGGGAACATCCAAACACAGCTGCAGGATTGCGTAGGAGACAACACATTGTACACAACTTCTTTTAACTATAGTCACCAACACCACTTTGTTATCATATGCAATTAAACACCTCACTTCATCGCTCAATCATGCTCTGGGTTATTATTTATGCATCACATGATCCTTAGGAATCATAATCAGAGTTTAGCGTCAAGGAGCATTGCAGAAATACAGATTAGGATACTGAAAAAGCCACATCACATTTGATGGGTATGATTTTACAGCAAACATCACACACAGTGTAAATGACATATCTCCTGTCTATTTCACATTTGAAGGGCAATATCAGAGGACCACAGCTATGAGACACATCCATGTTGCCAACATGGTCCACTGCAGCAAATGACACACAACTAAGATACCATCAATCATAAGGTAAAAAAGTGTTTCATACATGAGGCACTGGTAACAGGAATGTATGACCAGACCCTTGACAGCAGTAAGTGTGACATCAGCTACCTCTGCAAGGAGCATGTGTGACAAGAAGTCCATCTAAGCTGAAAATGGATAGCACGAGTGCCTCAGGTATGACAAGCATTGCTCACAAGACATGCCCTGCGCAGTCCATCCCGGGTAATAAGTCCTGCCACTGCCATGTTTTCAGTCTCTGCCCACCCTTCTCTAGGGGGCCCTGTAAATGGACTATCTGTACCCTGAGAATCTTCCTCTACACACACCTAGACTCCCATTCTGACTCCTGTGTCCTTCCCTCTTCAGTATGGCATGCCATAGTCATAGTTCATCAGTCTGCATGGACTTCAGGTCCGATAATGCACTGCCTGGTAGTCGGTAGGCCCTGTAATCAGCTGTCCATTGCTTCCCATGCGGAAGGTCCAGTTGGCCCTTTGAACTTGATTCTCAACTTCAGGACTTGTGAGAGACTGAAGGTGCACACACCTGTGAGCACTTCCATGTAGACCAGCGATTTGAACCTGCCCTGCCCTTGCTGCTGGCTGGAACTGCTTAGAAGCTGCCATTTTCTGAATCTCCTTGTTGTGCATTGGCATACAAATCACTTGTGTACCAAAGACCTTGGGGGATTGTGTAACGTTGCTGCCCACAGCACAAACTGTTTTTACTTCCCACAGTGATGTTCCTGCTTTTCCCAGTCAGAGTCTGCTCACTGTGTATTTGCCTTGTTCATGTTTGTTCCTGACAGAGCCTGCATCCTGTTAGCCTGACTGGTTCCTGTCTTTGCGTTAACCATAGAGGTTCCCTATGGCTACATTTGTCTCATAGTTGCTTTCCATGCCCTCTCTTTCCTCCTGGGGTATTGTGTCTGGTAGGTGTACGATGAATTCTCAAATGTATAGTATGGTTTAATCAGTTTACTTATCGTATTCTGTTGTGGTACATGTATTCAAATGGCCTAATCCAACCCCCATCCCTTGTCTGGTTTTGCATGTATTCATTAGTGCCAAACAGTGACAATGTGCTATGACTGTATGCATGGATTCCAGCCCAACAAACAAGGGTTGCTAATGTGTATGTAACGACAAAACATGTTTGTGCCCTGACGGTCCACACACAGATTCACTTCTGCCGCCACCTTTTGATGGGGCTTGCGTGGTGACTAGCTGTGAGATTAATCAGCACAGAGGCACTGATGTTCCCTGTTGTAGTGGGAATTTTAGAGCCCACCCTGTGTACAAATGTTGTGATGAAAGCTGCCTGTTTCCTATTACTGATCCATAAAGATTTTGAGCACACCAAGGTTGCCCTGTTGTCAGCCTTATAAAAGTTCTGCAGTGCCATAGCTGGACTATCCTCATGTATGTTGTTAGTTGATCTTTGGCTTTAGGTCAATACTGCTTTGAAGGATACTCTGTTAATTCAGGGATTGGCTCCACAGACTCATGACTAGACCTGCACGTAACTGTGACAACATGGAGGCCAATACTGACACAGGGTACACATGGCCACACACTTGAACTGGACACCTTTGTGCAATGAACCACTGGAAATATGTGAACACATGCAGCATGGTCTGCTGGTCCTCCACACCCACTGGAGAAACATAGGTCATTTACATGACTCAAACTGTTGTGTACATAACAATTTTAGGATTGGATTTGAGACTCTGTGTCACAAACACTGTACCTACCTAGCATGTTCAAATGCCTGACTCATGGGTAGTATACATACAAGTGACCATGAGGTGGTATTCAACATTTCATTAAATGTGATGGGTTAAATAACTGACATAGCCATTATCAACCATCCTCTATCTATCCTGTGTATAGTTCGTCATGGGAAATGTTTTGTCCCCAAAGTCGAAGAAGTACACACAGTGTAAGACACAACAGATATAACAAACACATATCATGACTGATGTACTTCAATGAATGGTTATACACAATTATAACACAGTCCTACATGCACATTACACCAAAATCTTCTTGTGACGTTCACACAGAGGCACAACAACAATATAAAGAGCCAATTCACAGACATAAACACACAGGCCATGAGTTTATTTGTTTAGTTGTGTAGCCTTGCTATCCTCTATTGATGCAACACCTGCTTAAACTAGGAAATACCAATTTTATTCCAAACGTTTGTGCTGCTGTTGCGTCAGTTAAGAGAGTTAATCCGGCACAACAACATGAGTATTATGGTCTGCAGTGGTATGGTCTGCCACATGTGCCCAAACACTAGAACACACACTGCAGGTCATACCATTGTAACTTTGTATAGTTATAGGCTGCATGCATGTAAACAAATGAAAAATAACACAAACACAGTTTAAGACAGATTTTTTGATGCAAAAATGTCAAAAAAGACACATATGCGTCAAAATATAACGCATATGCGTTAAAAAATTATGCTCACACCCATAATACATAGATCGGTCCCTAACGTTAATTCCATCATCGCAGCCCAGGAAATCTGTTATCCATTAAAATTGTATTTATCCTCGAATGCGGGGGAATTTTCATGCATATGCGTCAAAAAATATTGACGCAAACCCCATAAGCGTCATACAATTACACGCAATAAAAAATAAAACGCCCTGCAATTGAGACAGGAAGTGATGTAATAGGATATCCTGTTTACAGAAATGCTACAGTGTGTGTGTACTTTCACTTTCACTTTGCAGTCTGTGATTATTCTAGACTGTGTGGCTGTGTTTTGAGTTGTCTCTGTGAATATTGTGCTTTTGTCTCCTGTGTGCTATTGCTATTGTATTCTGTTGTTTTGTAACTGTCTGTGTTAATCTGTGTGTTTTATTGTCAGTTATTGTGATTATATTTGTCTTTGTACTGTTGGGAGTGTGTTAGTGGGTATTATTATTTGGGGTATTGTTGGGCTGTCTGCGGGTTAGTTCAGTTCCCTTTTCATACCTCCTTTCCCTGTTTTTCCCTCTTTACCCTTTCCTAACCTATTTTTTTGGAGATGTTGGGTAGGCCACGTCTGGGGAGAATGGGTGAGGTGGAACTAGGGGCTTTTGTGTGGATGGTGTGACACTTCCTCCCCCTGATGTTGGAGGCTGGGGGCCGGGTGATACAGTGGTATCACACGGAGGCAAGGAGGCTCAGGTTGGCAAAGGTGCTGTTCCACCTAAGAAGAATCTTCAACAGCCAGCGCAACAACCACCAACTGAAACATCGCTGGGCTGACCTGGTGGCCCGAGAACAGGACCTGCTGGACCACCTTGGTGTGGTGATTGGTGGCCCTGTTGGTGAGTACAGATTTGACTAATGTGTACAGTACAATGCTCTGGAGTGACAGTAGCAGATTTTGTGGCATGCTGCATGCAATGTTTGTGGACATGTGGAATGCAAGTTGAACAAACTATCGCCCTGATTTATCCAATTTTTGCAACGCATTACCATCATTTGTTGGCGCGAAAGCTGCACAAACTTACAAAAGACAACTTTATCTTGTACATTAGTGCTGCTTTGGCGTCAAGAGATGACGGTAATGCGGGACAAACCAATTTATGATTCAGGGCCTGTGAGTGTACCAGGAATGGGATGTATTTCACATGCAAATACAAGGAACCAATGTAGTCCCCATTTTTTTAAACCATGTCTGAACAGTATTCATGGCCATACGTACAAACACAATGCAAGGGACCACTGACTGCTTCCATTATACATTTTAAGTGACAAAATAGTTTGTCATTTTACTTTTGGTACACCCCTGCTGATATAGTGCAGCATATGTACAATTATTAACTTCTCAGTATGAAGGCTATCACAGACATGGTGGTATGCTAAGATCAGCAGGCCAGCATTCCTGTGAGTGCCGCCATTCCCAAGGTGCTTTCAAATAGAGACCTACCTCATCAAGATTGCAGAAGTAGGACATTTGCTAACCCATGTTTTAATTAGCGGACAGTGTCCGTTTGGTTGTATTACCACAGATCACCCAACTTGGCAATTCTAAGTTAATGAATGTGGCAAAGTGTGATTTACAATACCTGATATAGGTACACAGGGCCCAGAGTAACACATTTCAGGTGCAATGACAACACCTGTGCCCATGCATTCTGTCACAGATGATCAAATTAGAGACTGTCACCATACATCTTTTTGAATTAGATAAATGCCCAATCTATGTTTAGCGTAACATTGTCATCAAGTAACACACAGGATTCCTGCCATCATGTTGTCATAGGGGGCATATACAGCTCTGGGTACACTGCCAATGTGGCATATGTAACCTACATACAACACTGGCACACATATAATGGACCATTGAAAGCACAATAATTCCTGAACTAAACTCAACCCACATGAGCATCACACAGTAGCTCATTGTCCCTTGATGCACAAGCCACAATACCTGAGTCACTGGTATTGCAGTGCACCGAGAATGTGGCATTGCATGTCTCTCATAAAAACAAATGATGAAATGGAGTACCCTCTAGAATTAATTAAGCACAAAATTGAGTAATCATGTTTGGCACCACATGATTGTTAGGGCCAGTGCATGTGTGCATATGTGTGTCTATCACTCACTGCAGTGAGTGTCAATGCATGTTTACATGACTATGGGACCGCCAGGGCCAACGACTGCAGAAGCACCGCCAACAGGCTGGCGATGCTTCTGGGGCCATTCTGACCGCGGCGGTACAGCCGCGGTCAGAAAAGGGAAACCGGCGGTTTCCCGCCAGTTTCCCGCGGCCCCAGGGAATTCTCCATGGCGGCGCTGCAAGTAGCGCCGCCATGGGGATTCCGACCCCCTTCCCGCCATCCTGTTTCTGGCGGTTTTCACCGCCAGAAACAGGATGGCAGGAACGGGTGTCGTGGGGCCCCTGGGGGCCCCTGCAGTGCCCATGCCAAAGGCATGGGCACTGCAGGGGCCCCCTAACAGGGCCCCATTAAGATTTTCAGTGTCTGCTTGGCAGACACTGAAAATCGCGACGGGTGCAACTGCACCCGTCGCACACCAGCAACTCCGCCGGCTCCATTCGGAGCCGGCTTCCTCGTTGCTGGTGCTTTCCCGCTGGGCAGGCGGGCGGCCATTTGGCCCAGCAGGGAAAGTCAGAATGACCGCCACGGTCTTTTGACCGCGGTACAGTCTTCTGGCGGTTCCCGCCAGGCGGGCGGCTTCCGCCACCCGCGGGGGTCAGAATGACCCCCATAGTCTGTTGGTGTGTCTACATGCCTGATGTGCAGCTCTATCATATAAAATGTCACACACAGTAATTTGTTGTTCCAAGTTTTGTACAGTGAGCAGACATTGAGCACATATCACCGTTCCATGTTTTACAGGTGGACCTGCCCCATAAACAATTGGTGAATTGGCTCGGTTTGCGGACCCAGACGTATCCAGTAAGTGTTAATATGTTTGTCCTGTGTTGTGTTTGCAGCTGTTATGTGATTGACTCCTGTGTGTTGGACTCATTGCAAGGTATGATGTGCTGGCACGTGATCTGATATGTGACTTGACTGGAGGTTGACATTTTGTTCCGTGTTCGAGTTGGACATTCTGTGGCGGAGAGTCATATATTGGGAGTCGAGTGCTGCGCTATAGGCATGGGCAGGTGAACTGGGTGATTTGTTGCTACATGTATGCCAATAATTAATTTGGAGGTGGCTAGTGTCATGGTTTAGTCAGCAAGTCATACCCTGATTCACACAGACCAGTGATGGATAAGTTTTACCCACAGACGTGAGCATCCCTGTTAAGTAATGAACATGTAGGACTGTATGGTTGACTTTCCGGCAGCATCTAGCTCCACATCTTGTACTCCATTTATGTGGCACTTGAGTGAAATGTCATAGGCGTGCATTCAGGCCAAGGCCAGATGGGTGCTTGCATCAATGTGCTTGATTTTGGAAGGGTGTCAGTGAGATGTAATGATGTTGATAATTGTCCACAATTAGAAAAATTAGTGTTGATGTGGTTGTCCAATGTTTGAGTCAGTCCTAGTTGGCCGCCCTCCTTACCTGTGGTGGACTGACTAAACCCATGGACAGCTGTCCAAAGCTTCCTGGCTGTCCTTGATGTTTGGAAGTATGTGTTTCATGTCCACCCCCCCTGAGGCACAGGGTTAGGGCTAGAAAATATATGTACCTAGGTGTGATGATCCCAGTCTAGATGACAGACATGTAATTCAAACATTGATGTGTTCCAAACTACAATGCCCCCTTCATGATTACCAACTGCATACCGTCCAGGCAGTTCCATTTACAAATCACAGGTCTTGTGTGCCTTGATTGTCATCCAGAATAAAGTTATTAGTTGGCCTGTCACATGTGGAGTACTTGCAGCATTTGTTATGTGACTAATAGCAGTACAAAGATGCACAATTCATTTAATTAAGTACATACCTTGGTGTGCATTGCTGTGCTGTTAGATAGTTGAGGGGTAGGCTATATTGGCATGTCATTCCTCAGGGAAATTCTCCCATCTGTACTGGGATTTGGACTGTATGTGCTATTTTTGATGAAGTGTTTGAATATCATCTGTAGATGTATCACACAATGATGTCACTAATGTTTGGCTTTCTCTATTTTTACAGCTGCCAACATGAATGCCGAGGAGATTCGGGAATTCCAGAGGCAGGCAGTCCGTAACCACCACATACTCGATGTGGAGGCTGGGTTCCGCAATATAGCACATCAATATCGCCATGAGAGAGCCAACGGGTATGGAGGGCATTTGCCCAAGGGGGGTCAGCATTGCCCACAACTGCCACTACCACCACAGCTCAGACCACAGTGGCCCCAGGGATTACAGCCACTGTAGCAGGTCCCTCGACTTTGTCTGCTCCAGACCCACAAGCAGGGCCTCCTGCACCTCCCCCTCCAACCACGGCACCGGCACCAGCAATGGCATCTACAAGTGGTAACCAGACAACCCCAGCTGCTGTGATAGACAATCAGGATTTACAGACACTGAAACGTGACATGCAACAAATGTTGCGCAGGATGGACAGGCTGCAGCAGGAGGTGTCGCGCAGTAGCAGGAGACTGTGGGGTATCAAAAAGATCCTGCGGAGGGCCAAGTTGTAACTTTTTGATCCTCACCCATGATTCCCTCCCCTCCCTCCTCTAATGTCGTTCTTTTCTTTAGTGGGTTTAGGGGGCTTAGGGCCTCATTCCGACCCTGGCCGGCGGCGGTAGCCGCCGGCCTGTCGGGGCCCGCCAGAATACCGCTGCGCGGTCAAAAGACCGCCGCGGGTATTCTGGGTTTCCCGCTGGGCTGGCGGGCGACCGCCAGAAGGCCGCCTGCCAGCCCAGCGGGAAACACCCTTCCATGAGGATGCCGGCTCCGAATGGAGCCGGCGGAGTGGAAGGGGTGCGACGGGTGCAGTTGCACCCGTTGCGATTTTCAGTGTCTGCATGGCAGACACTGAAAATCTTTGTGGGGCCCCCAGGGGCCCCACGACACCCCATACCGCCATTCTCTTCCTGGCGGCCAAAACCGCCAGGAACAGGATGGCGGTATGGGGCTCGGAATCCCCATGGCGGCGCAGCAAGCTGTGCCGCCATGGAGGATTCCCCAGGGCAGCGGGAAACCGGCGGTACACCGCCGGTTTTCCGTTTCTGACCGCGGCTGTACCGCCGCGGTCAGAATGCCCATGGGAGCACCGCCAGCCTGTTGGCGGTGCTCCCGCGGTCGTTGGCCCTGGCGGTTTTTACCGCCAGGGTCAGAATGACCCCCTTAGTGTTAGGTTAGAGTAGGCTGTTAGTTTAGTTAGTATAAGTGGGTTGGGGGGTGGAGGGTGTTAAATTATTACGTTTTTTGAGGGTGGGTGGGTGGGGGATTATGTTGGGGTTTTATGTGTATATAAAAAAGAAAATACAAAAAATACAAAACAAAATACAAAAAATATATATATTTGTTTAGGATAAGTTAGTATGTGTTTAGGTTAGTATATGTTGTCCTACATGTGTCCTGTCATATAAGGGTGGTGGTGGGTTGATGTTTAGAGTGTTTAGTTAAATGTGGTAAGTAAGTTTAGCTTAGGGTAGTTAGGGCCAGTTGTGGGTAATGCATAGTTAGGATAGGTTAGGTTAGTTAAGGTGTTTCCCCTAGTTTGTTTCCTTTATTACTGTAAAACAAGGTTTTAGGTACTCCTTTACAGTATGTGTGATTGCTTGGGGATCAGGGCTTTGGCATGGGTGTAGAGTGTCAATTTAGTATTTTCATTTGTGTTCCATCCTGCATCAGAATCCCATTATTGACATGGTTATTCCCAATTCCAAATGAGCTGTCACATTGGCAGCTACAACAAAGCTACTTCTCTATGCATCTGCCATCCATTGCACCCACCACTCAAGGTTACTTTGGTTCCCAATGTGTTGTAAAGGTTGGTGTGTTTTTAAATCTGTCATCGTTTGAGTCCTGTATTGGAATCTTGGCCACTGTGGAACGTCTGCCTGCAGCCTGATGTTCATGTGAACCCTGATAAGCTGAGTGATGTTATAATCTTATGAAGTTCTGTATACATAACTCACACCTATCATTTATTACATTGTACTCCCAGGTTACATAATTGTCCATACACTTGTACGCATCCATTCCTGTTCTATGGTGTGTGTGTGGTGTTAAAGTTTATAGTCAGATGTCACATACATAAATATTGTCTTGAAGGGAATGTTGGCCACATTGAGTTTCATTTTATACATACTTTGGAGCAGACGTTTTCAGTTCTACACAGCATTATTCTGTTTGTTCCCATTTAACTTAAGCGATAAGCCTAAGGAAGCACAGATGATAATAAAATCCAGATAGTTATCAGCCCACATTCTTTCTACACTGTTGTATTGACATTCTATGGCCAATGACATGTTACATACATCAAAATCTCCTACACAGTTGATGTGTCACATTACACAGAGACAAAGTGGTTGTGTAAGTGCTATTTATTTTAAAGTGCTGTAGTGCAATATTTACATAGTCCAGGATTGTAAGTCCATTATTGTGACGCCTTCTATTGTGATGCAACACAAGTGCAATGGTGAGGGACATGTCATTGGACATGCTGAGGGTGAAGTGTCATTCAGTGCAGAGGAACATGAATTGGCAATGAGGTAGTGAGAGACAATTGCAGTGCATAGTGGTAAGGTAAACAGTGTGCTGGAGAACAGTGCATGTTACCAACTGTAGCAAGACTGGCATGTTAACAAGCACAGGACCTAGGAAATCAGTGCCCATGTGGCATGGACTTGTGCTACTGGGTACTCCTACGGGTGAAGGTGATCTGTTCCATGCCTTCTTCTTCTGATGTGTGTGTTGTCTCCTCTGCCCTTGGTGGTAGTGGGTTTGAAGGGGCAACACACACTTCAGTGTTTGAAGATGTGGAGTCAGAATTGTCAGTAGCTGTCACCTGTGGGTCTATTAAGGGCATTACTGCAGCAAGGAGGAGCTGCTGGTTCTTGAGTATAGCAGCTTCATCACTGTGGGAGGCAGCCAGGTCAGCCCTGAGAGGATAATGATTGCATTTGTGCACCCAGTGAAAGGTTTGGGATGCCAGATGTTGTGGCAACTCCCTAACTGCTTTCTGAAATCCCTCACACATTGTTGTCCTTGCAGGAGGGATGCTAGCGCTTGCATGGCTGCTGCCTGTTCTGCAGATGACATCATGCACATGCGCATCCCCTCAAGGCTGGCTGCCATATTTTGCATCCCCACCCGCACCTCCTTGCCCAGCTCCCGCTGTACTCCCACTACTGTCCTCTCAAAGGTGGTACCAGTGTTCTCAGTGTCCTCAGCTGGGTTGGAGCTGGCAGGTCGTACTATTGGGGTGGTGGGTGGGGCCTCTGTGATGGCTGCTGCGTCTGTACTCCTCCTTGCGATCGAAGGTGGGGTCTGGAGGATTCCAAGGACATCTTGGAGGGTCTGCTGGCTAATGTTTGTCAGCTCATCATCCATGTCATCAGGAAAGTCCAGGACAGGCATATCCACAGGAGAGCCATCGTCCTCTGCAATGAGATATTGTACAATTAGTGTGTCTGTGTTATGGCAGTTGTAATGTGACGTTACTGACTTCCTATTAGTGAGACATTGTAATCTTGGTTCCTGTTCATTGTTCTTGTCATTAATATTAGCATTCTCACAGGTCTATGCCCCACCTGCATGTCACATGTGGTGTGGGCAGTTTGGGGAAGTGTTTGTGTCACATCCTCTAGGTGTAGGTTCTGTCCAAATTGTATGTTGCCACCTTCTTGTCCTACTCAACTCTCTGTCTACTTACATCGGCATGGTGAGGCCTTGCAATGGCTGTGGGTGTTCTGATGCCACTTGCACCACACTTAACAATATGGGACTGACCCAGTCTCTGATATTTCACATACACCTATATGTTGCTGAGACCAAGCACATACCATGTATAGCATTGGCATGGCACGATACAGGTGTCAGCATTGGTAGTGTGTCATGTTAATGTTGGGGAATGTGTGCTGCATTGGATTGCACTGATGGGCCTGGCAGTGTTCCATTTCCTCTTATGACTGTGCAGGTGTGTTTAACTAGCTAGACACATATGTCCTCCCCCTCAATGCTGTTGTCTTAGCAGTATGACATTTGGGTTGTTGCAAGGTTGTATTGTAACACAGGCACGGGGTAGACCATGGAATGTGCAGCATGGGTATGACATTACTGCTGGGTACTTCATAATGTAAGTAACAATACCTGATGTTTATTGCGCCTATAGACACGAGCATTTGACAGGATTTACACTTT
Source organism: Pleurodeles waltl (assembly GCF_031143425.1). Lineage (NCBI taxonomy): Eukaryota > Metazoa > Chordata > Amphibia > Caudata > Salamandridae > Pleurodeles > Pleurodeles waltl. The sequence continues at coordinate 989,130,792 of NC_090447.1, read as the reverse complement.
GTTAGGAATTACAGGGGATTGATAACGTCGTCATCCTGAACCCTCTATTTTGGGTGTGTTTGATCCATGGGCATCTAACTGCCATTTGCTACTTGACCAGCACACACAGCACAGGTGGTAGTGGCAACTGTTGTCAATGGTAAATGCCACTTGCGGATATGGCCTGAGACTCGAAATTGAGCCTTAGTTTATGTTGTGACAATACCGGCTGTCGTGTGACAGCAGGCCAGTTTTACGTTGTACCCTACCCTACTGGACTGGCTTTACCTTTCCAACATCCCTGGCATGGCAGAGTACCCCCATGCAAAGTCTGTTGGTGTAGTTTGGTGCTGTGCCCCTGGTTTCCCCTGCGCAGCCCATGCACCCGTGCCCCTTTGCCCTTTCCACTGCCTGATTTTCAGGGCTGACATGCATTGTGTAGTGGGGGTATGCCCCCCACCACCTGCTTGTAGGTAACATTTAGGCATTTTTGTCCCCCTTGCAACTTACCCTGCATCTGTGTTGTTTCCTGGTAGTCTGCGCTGTCCTGACCTTGAATCCCTGTGACGATCTCCTCTGGGATGACGGCTGCCACCATCTCCTCCATCTGGTCCAGGGCCTCCTGCGGTGCTAGACTCCCACCTCCAGTCTGCAATGCTGCCTTCCTGTTCCTTGACATTTTTTCCTTGGTCCTTCGCTTGCAGTCATGCCAGCGTTTCTTGCACTCAGTGACTGTTCTCCTGCCACACTGTTTATCTTGTCCACAATTTGTTGCCAAATTGCCTCTCTCCTCCCAATTGGCAATTTTGAGGCGACAAAAAGTTTTAATTTTTTTATTTATTTATTTAGTTATGCAAAATATACAATACAATACCATAACGACCCCGCGAATCATATAACAAACAAGGGTGATACAGTGGTGTACCAAATATAACGCATGTAACGATTAGAGGCAAAGACGGTCATTCCAACCGCGGTGGGCGGCGGTAGCCGCCCGCCATGCGGTTACCGCCGAATGACCGCACCGCGGTCAAAAGACCGAGGCGGCCATTCTGGCTTTCCCGCTGGGCCGGCGCGCGACCGCCAAAAGGCCGCCCAGCGGGAAAGCCCCAGCAACGATGAAGCCGGCTCCGAATGGAGCCGGCGGAGTTGCTGGTGTGCGACGGGTGCAGTGGCACCCGTCGCGATTTTCAGTGTCTGCTTTGCAGACACTGAAAATCATTATGGGGCCCTGTGAGGGGGTCCCCTGCACTGCCCATGCCAGTGGCATGGGCAGTGCAGGGGCCCCCAGGGGCCCCACGACACCCGTTCCCGCCATCCTGTTCCTGGCGGTATTTACCGCCAGGACCAGGATGGCGGGAAGGGGGTTGGAATCCCCATGGCGGTGCTGCAAGCAGCGCCGCCATGGCGGATTCCTTGGGCCAGGGGTAAACCGGCGGGAAACCGCCGGTTGCCCTTTTCTGACCGCGGCTTTACCGCCGCGGTCAGAATGGCCCTGGAAGCACCGCCAGCCTGTTGGCGGTGCTTCCGCGGTACCTGGCGGTCATGGACCGCCAGGGTCGGAATGACCCCCAAAATGCAGTGATCAAACATCTCAACTAATGAAACATGACCGAAGTCAGCAGCGTCCCAGCCATCCAGCAGCACAACCACAAGAATAAATCCTGTGAGTATGCACATGGGCGCAAACATAGCCAACACAAACCAACCAACAAAGCAAAGGCGGCAAAGCAGGCACGTACAGTGAGGGTCCACTATCAGACATTACATACATGGCACACAGAACATCTCAACCAATCTGATCAATGTCAAAATGTAACGTGACCCAAAAAACATCCTCTCACTCATTTCAATCCTGAGAGTCCAAAAAAGCGCGGAAAGGTGCCCAAATATCTTTAGGATGAGAATTTGCAGGGGCCAGCTCCCAGAAAATTTACAACTGTTCCTGACAGAACGCAGCATCCCGCAGCCAGTCAGCTCTACGCTACGCCCTACCCCGCCCCCAGCACATCGCCACCCTACGCTTTGCCAGACGAAGCAGCATGCCCACCAGTCACCTACATGCCGGTGGCACCCCATCCACCAGGCCAAGCAACGCCATCACAGGAGAGAAAGGCATAACCAGGCCCGTCATTCCAGCAATGTCACGCATCACTTCCTCCCAAAAGGCACGCACCTCAGCACAATTCCACGCTAGATGCAAGAAATCAGCGTCCAGAGCATGGCAACGTTCGCAACGTGCATCAGCCCACAGACCCATAGCACATAAGCTATGAGGGGTGTAATATAACCGATGCAGGAATTTAAAGTGGATGAGCCGCAGCTTATAATTAGGCGACAACATTCGCATATGCGCACTGCAGCTCCGCCACATTTCCTCTGTAAGCTCCTCCCCCACATCCTGCTCCCACTTAGTCTTAGCAGCCACCACCACCGCCCTCCGCAGCTCCTGTATGCACCCATACAATCAAGTAATAAGCCTCCGAGAAGACTGCGCACGCCACAACAACTCCAGTACTTGACAAGTCTCAGGCACAGCCGGGAGATCAGGATCCCATGCACGAAGCATTGCATAAACCCACAGCAAATATAAGCTCCCGCCCGCAGCGCCTCCTCCAGTTCCAACAAACCTTCATTCACAAACCAAGCTCCCAGCAATGACAGCTCAGATACTTCAAGGAACTCATGCAGGCGAGCGTCAAGAGACATCCGCTCATCCGCCACGTTCAGCACCGGCATCGCAGGGGCAAAAAGCAGCCCTGTCCCTGATCTACGCCCCAGAGCCGACCAAGCCCTGGAAGTGCACGCCACAGTATCTATCCCTCTCACACGAGTCCGAGACAGACATCCAAGAACTCTCAGCAGCGATCCGGCCAGACCAGATCACTCTCAGGCGCAACGTGAGGTAAATACCGTATAGGATGAATCCAGAAATACGCAAAGTGGGCCTGCGCGCAATAATAATAAAGTTCCAGATCCGGGGCAGCAAGGACCCCCATTTCGAACGGCAGCGTCAGCTTCTCCCAAGCAATTCTAGGCTGCGCACCCGCCCACACCAATTGCACCAAAGCGGATCGAAGCCTCTTAAGAAAAGCCACAGTAAGCACCAGCGGCAGGTTAACGAAGAGATACAAAAACTTTGGCAAAACAACCATTTTAGCGATCCCAATGCGCCCACTGATCGAAAGCGGCAACGTGCACCATACCTCCAGTCTATCATCCAGCCAGGCCATCAGTCTGCCATAATTGGCAATCCACAAAGTCTCTACGTCGCAGCTGAGCCACACTCCTAAATAACGAACCGGACCGTCCGCCCATACAACTGGATACCGCGACGAGCAGCGTGCCGTACCGCTAGTGAGGGGAAGGACCACCGACTTAGACCAATTCATTGTAATGCCCAAGAAGCCACCAAAGCGAACGACCTCAGTCAGCAGGACATCCATATTCACACCCGGCTCCCACACATACACCGCGATATCATCCGCATACAATAAGATTTTGATTGTGTTGCTGCCGCAGACAAGCCACCAGCCGTTCCATGGCGATAGCAATAGGAGCGGGGGACAAATGGCATCCCTGACGGGTCCCCCAGGCCACAGGGAAGGGCTCCGAGATACAACCGTTCAACCTCAACAGCGCAACCGGGCCCGAATACAACAAGCGGATCAATTTAATAAATCTGGCACTCATGCCCACCCTGCCCAAGAGCGCAAACAGATACGGCCAGGCCAAAGAATCGAACGCCTTCGTCGCGTCCAAAAACACAGCAGCAGCCTCGTCACCTGCCGCAAGGCCATTCAGCACTGTGAAAAAGGTGCGAAGATTGTGCATCGTCGACCGCTCCGGCTCAAAGCCAGACTGGTCCGGGAGCACCAAACGCGCCATCAAGGGCTGCAACCGCAGCGCCAGCAGCTTAGCAAGTATTTTGTTATCCACATTGATCATAGACAGTGGACGGTATGAGTCACAGCAGTACGGGTCCTTGCCAGGTTTGAGAATCGTAACAATCAACGCTTCCCTCAAGGACGTAGGAAAAGAACCTGTCTCCAGGGCCTGAGGTGACAAAAAGTTGATTCTGGTGTTCCGTCACCTCTTTCACTAGTATTTCCTGCTCCTCTGCACTGAAACGACACTTCCTTTTCTTCTTCTCCCTCTCCTGGGTCTTGTCTGGGTCCTCCTGGCTGGTTCCTGGTCGACTGGGGTCTTCCTGGGGTCTCTCCTGGCTTCTGGGATCCATTTTGGGGCTCTTTTGCACATTTTGCTGTGTTTGCGCCGCTTTTTGACGCTATTGCAGGGAAAAATGGTTTGCAACATCGTAAACCGGATTAAAGTCATTTTCTCAGCGTTAACGTCATTTTGCTTTACGACGTGGCACAACGGTTAGAGTAAAAAAAAATAACTCTAACCCGTGGTTTGCGCCACGGAGCGTCAAAGTATAAATGTGATGCCTGGGCGGCTTAGAAATGGCGTTAGCCGGCATTAAACTTTTTGATGCAAAACTGCGTTGGCGCAGTTTTGCATCAAAAAGTATAAATATGGCCCTCAGTGGGCTGATGTTAGCCTAGAACAGAGGACCAAAAACTGTTAGTTGGTGGAGCCTACCACAAGATGCAACATACATCAGGACACACTAACCTTGTTCTTTGAATCCACTGGAAATAATCCACGTTTCTGTCTACATCAGTGACCCCACACACACAGGAAGATGAGGGCCAGTGGTAGGAACTGGGAAAGGGGAATGGTTTAAGAGGCAGAACAGAGACACTGGACTCCACCACTCTAACTTGTCACTATTGTTAATCAGGGATATCTGTAGAACGTACTGAATATCAAAACAACAAACACAGATCTTAAGTAACTGGATGGTTATAGAAGATTCTACATTTTCCTGTTAATAGTGAATGGATATACTTCAGCAATATTTCTATGTAACCAATCCTCTGAGGTATCATGAGGAGCCATTGACCTGGACCATGAGACACAAGATATATATCTCCAGATTGTGCTGCAATGCTAATGAGAGCATGTTATGTGTATTTACAAATACTTGGTTCCCGAGTAAAGATACTAGCTCAGCCCTTTATTTTTGTTCTGAAAAGTTAAGCCCCGCTCTGAAGCACTACAATTTTTTTCTAAACTCTGAGGCACCATGTGCACTTTCAAGAGTTATTCAATTCTTTCAGGATATATAGAGACGTCTGAGTGAAAACAAATATAATGGAGGGAAAAAGAACTCCAGGAAGGGCCAACTTTGCTGAATATAAGTTTGAAAAGTATTCTTATTTAGTTGGAATTTTTACTGTACTATGTGGTTTTGCCTGATTAGCAGTATTTTAGCTTTTGTAGCATATTTGTGTGGTAACTTCAGCTTTTACTTTTATTAAATTGCAATAATTTTAATTAATCGAGCACTAAGCATATGTTCATTCATTCACCTCTCTCTACTTGGATGTGAAGCTTGTAATTCCTGAAAACTAAACATACAAAGAACATGTACTTCAAATGTGTGTTGCTAACATTTTTCCCTGAAAAACGACCTCAAGCTTCGTCACTATGCACACTCTGTAGAAAATAAGTTATAGCTTCTACTTGATCCTTCTAGAACTGTAAAATAACCAGCAATGTGAATATAATCCTGTTCCCTAGTGTTAGCAACCTTGTATTCATACATAGCATGAGTAACATAGTCCAGGCCAAGAATCCTTTCTGCTCTGTTCCAGGATAATGTTTAGTAAAATGTAACTACCCCCAGTCTAGTTAAAATTCATATATATATATATATATATATATATATATATATATATATATATTCCAACAAAATTCTCCACATGAAGTACGCCAAAGTTAGCAGCAAAGTGAGGCACTTTATTTTCAATAAACAAATGTTCTTTTCTGAAGCGTTTTGGCTGTCGATATCAGCCTTAATCATAGGTATCTGGTTCTGCTGTTTGAAAATCACCACATGGTGAAAAAGACCATCCATTTATCCTTTGGCCTTAAAGTCACAGAATCACTTTGCTTTTCTTGGCATCGCATTTACCTTGAGTGCTTTTATTAACTTTGCTTCCGTAGTGTAATTTTCTTTCTTTTATAAATCAAAGTACACTCAAAATCTGTAAATTTTATCTTGCTGTTGCATCGTTTTTCTTTCTCATAATTACAATGTTCAGTTTACTTAACACTGTCATTCGCGTTATTTCAAAGTACTCAGCAACAAACATCTTCCCACTTAACTTGTTAGAAGCGTCTTTGTGAATCCATTTCCAAAATACACTACAATTCATCCTGATTTTTATGCCTCATAAATGCTTTTCAAAATACAGATGGCCTTGTACGATCCTTTTTGTGCCTCACACAAGCTGTTAACCAGTGACTGGAATTGAAATAATACCTTAACTCCCTTGCTCGGTTTCACATAATGCTGCATTCATCAAATTTATTTCATGGTCGGTATCCCCGTACCTTAGTGTTTCTTGCAGTGAAAAACGGGCAGATCCGGCTCCAGCAAAAATAAAGACCAACAAGTTTACTCTGTTTTCAGAGCCTAATCGCAAACAGGGCGGCACCGGCGCGCAGGGACAGAGCACCCTCGCAAAACATTCCAACAAAATTCTCCACATGAAGAGATGCGCGCCGTACGCCACAGTTTGCAACAAAGTGAGGCACTTTGGGGCATATTTATACTCCGTTTGCGCCGGAATTTGCGTCGTTTTTTTTAACGCAATTTCGACGCAAAACTAACTCCATATTTATACTTTGGCGTTAGACGCGTCTAGCGCCAAAGTCCATGGAGTTAGCGTCATTTTTTAGCGTGGACACCTACTTTGCGTTAATTATATGCAAGGTAGGCGTTCCCGTCTAAAAAATCGACTCCGAGGCATGTGCGTCGGATTTATACTCCCGGGCAAAAATCACGCCCGGGAGTGGGCGGGTCAAAAAAAATTACGTACGGCCGCTTTTGCGCTGTTTTTTTAGCGCCTACAAAAGGCAGGCGTTAATGGACCTGTGGGCTCTGAAGGAGCCCAGAGGTGCCCCCCCATTCCCCCAGGGACACCCCCTGTCACCCATGCCCACCCCAGGAGGACACCCAAGGCTGGAGGGACCCATCCCAGGGACATTAAGGTAAGTTCAGGTAAGTGTTTTTTTTGTTTGTTTTTTTGTGGCATAGGGGGGCCTGATTTGTGCCCCCCTACATGCCACTATGCCCAATGACCATGCCCAGGGGACAGAAGTCCCCTGGGCATGGCCATTGGGCAAGGGGGCATGACTCCTGTCTTTGCTAAGACAGGAGTCATTTCTATGGGGGTTGGGAGTGGAAAAAAAATGGTGCAAATCGGGTTGAGGCGAAAAAATTGCCTCAACCTGACTTGCCCCATTTCTTGACGCCCAAGCTCCATATTCCCCTACGCCAGCGCTGCCTGGTGTACGTCGTTTTTTTTAACGCACACCAGACGGCGCCGGCGGCTAACGCCGGCTAACGTCATTCAATAAATACGGCGCCCGCATGGCGCTTCAGAATGGCGTTAGCCGGCGCTAATTTTTTTTACGCAAAACTGCGTTGGCGCAGTTTTGCGTCAAAAAGTATAAATATGGGCCTTTATTTTCAATAAGCAAATGTTCTTTCCTGGCGCATTTCGGCTGTCGATATCAGCCTTAATCATAGGTATCTGGTTCTCCTGTTTTTCATCATGTGGTGATTTTCAAAGACCATCCATTTATCCTGTGTCCTTCAAGTCACAGAATCACTTTGCTTTTCATGGCATCGCATTTACCTTGAGTGCTTTTATTAACTTTGCTTCCGTATTGTAATTTTCTTTCTTTTATAAATCAAAGTACACTCTAAATCTGTAAATTTTATCGTGCTGTTGCATCGTTTTTCTTTCTCATAATTACAATGTTCAGTTTACTTAATCGAGCACTAAGCATATATTCATTCATTCACCTCTCTCTACTTGGATGTGAAGCTTGTAATTCCTGAAAACTAAACATATAAAGAACATGTACTTCAAATGTGTGTTTCTAACACTTTTCCCTGAAAAACGACCTCAAGCTTTGTCATTTTGCACACTCTGTTGAAAATAAGTTATAGCTTCTACCTGATCCTTCTTGAACTGTAAGATAACCAGCAATGTGAATATAACCCTGTTCCCTAGTGTTAGCAATTAGTATGTACATACTAGAACTTTAATACCTTTTATTCATACATAGCATGAGTAACAAAGTCCAGGCCAAGATTCCTTTCTGCTCTGTTCCAGGATAATGTTTAGTAAAATGTAACTACCCCCAGTCTAGTTAAAATTCATATATATATATTTTGTTTTTTAATAGTTCAATATTTGTTTTTAACACAACTTTCTGAAATACTTCTCTGCAGTCGTAATGTCATTCAATACAGAACCGAGGCTTTGGAGAATCTAAGATCTGTGCATCAAGGTACCAGATGCAGCAACATTTAGGTGATTGCCTAGCCACGAGGGAAATTATCCCTAGATATCTTAAATGGCCACTTTCTCTGAAACGACACATGAGTTCATGGCTTGTTTGGAATTGTAGTTGATTGGTGGGATGGAGCAGTGTATGCTGTTCTGTGCGTAGGCAAAGCTTTAGTTCAGATAGCACCGACTCGTTGCCTATCCTTCCCTGAAAGATACCCGCTCTCATCCTGTACCAAGCAATGCCAGCTCCCAAGTCCAAACCGTCTTGGTGATGGAGCTCCTTCTATGTCAGGAAGTCTTGAATAACATTCTCACAGCAAACGTGGGGTGTGAAGATTGTATGCAGGTTCCTATGATCGTCCCTCAGAACCAAACCCCTTCCAATAATCCAAACATTGCAACCTTCCTTACAATTCTTGACTATAAAATCTTATGTAGTTCATATTAATTTTACGAATTCAACTTGACTAGCAAAGGATGCAAAGCAACAAGGCCCATATTTATACTTTTTGACACACAACTGCGCCAACGCAGTTGTGCGTCAAAAATTTTACCTCCGGCTAACGCCATTCCAACGCACCATGCGGGCGCCTTATTTATGGAATGAGGTTACCCGGCGCTGCGGACTGGTGTGCGTAAAAAAAAATGACTCACACCAGGCAGCGCCAGCGTATGGGAATATGGGGGTTGTGCGTCAAAAAATGGGGCAGGTCAGGTCTGAGGCAAAATTCAGGCCTCAAACCGGATTTGCGCCATTTTTTTTGACGCCCAACCTCCATTTACATGACTCCTGTCTTAGCAAAGACAGGAGTCATGCCCCTTACCCAATGGCCATGCCCAGGGGACTTATGTCCCCTGGGCATGGTCATTGGGCATAGTGGCATGTAGGGGGGCCCAAATCAGGCCCCCTTATGCCACAAAAAAAATCTGAAAAAAATACTTACCCGAACTTACCTTTACTTCTCTGGGATGGGTCCCTCCATCCTTGGGTGTCCTCCTGGGGTGGGCTAGGGTGGCAGGGGGTGTCCCTGGGGGCAGGGGAGGGCACCTCTGGGCTCCTTCCGAGCCCACAGGTCCATTAACGCCTGCCCTGACCCAGGCGTTAAAAAACGGCGCCCATCAGGCTGTGCGTCGTTTTTTAAGGCCCACCCCCTCCTGTGTGTCAAAATGACGTCAGAGTATAAATATGGCACACAGGCCTTAAAGTCATTTTTTGGAAGGGAACGCCTACCTTGCATATAATTAACGCAAGGCTGGTTCCCCCTTCCAAAAAATGACGCACATGGTGGAATTTTGACGCCCGCGGGGTCGGACGTCAAAGTATAAATATGGGGCAGGGTTTGCGCCGACTGTGCTTCAAAATTTTCGGCGCAAACAGAGTATAAATATGCCCCCAAGTGTTTCTGTAGGCAAGGTTTTATCAAGGGTATAAGGAAAACTGTATTTTCATAGACTGGTGTAATTTCCGCTGTAGAATACTGAATTCACAATCTGTTCAATAACAAATGGACCCACAAACTTTGATTGCAATTTAGCAAAAAATATTTTCAAATTAAAATATTTTGTTAATAGTCACACGTTATCACTTATAACATACAGAGGTGCCTGACTTCTTTTACGGTCAGCATGAAACTTAAAATTATCTTTAGCTTTTTCCAAAGCTTTTGGGGCAGAATTCTGAATATCAGTTAACTCACATAGGACAAAGATCTAATGTAGACAGAGATTGAGCCAAAGAAAATATGTAGGGATGATTACCATATGCAAAGGAAAGGAGATATTCAAATAAATTAGTATTCAGTGCCACTGCATGTTAATTCTGCCAAGAACCAAGTCTTGCTTTGATCCTCCTCTTATAACAAGGCTTGATAACTAAAGAACAAGTTACTTACCTTAGGTAATGCCTTATCTGGTAGAGACATTCTAGATGCAGATTCCTTACCTTAGAATTTCCCCCAGGCGCCAATCTGAATCCAGATTTTTCTAGAGCAGTAGCCCTGCACGCCATCAGGTGGTCTAGGTTGGCCCCGCGTCCGTCGTCGGCATTGTGCACGCTGGACATGACATGTCCTATATATGCACCACCCCAGTGCACCGAGGTCAGTTTCTTTTCACGACTTTCCATGCCAGAAAGCACGGAGCCATGAAGAACACTGACCACTGGCATGTCAAAACTAGGGTCCAGAAAGGGAAGTCTCTGTCCCTAGAAATTAGTTTGCAGAGTGGGAAGAATGGGTGTGTTGGTAAGCACTCTGGAACTAGAATATGTCTCTACCAGATAAGGCATTAACAAAGGTAAGTAACTTGCTCATCTGATAGAGACATCTAGTTGCAGATTTCTTACCTTGGAATAGATACCCAAGCAATACCAGCCTTGGAGGTGGGTCTGTGGACCAAGATCATATTAGGAAGTCCTGTAGGACCGACTGGGCAAAGTACCTGTGTCTTCCGACCTAACTGTCCAGGCAGTATGTTTTGGTGAATGTGTGCAAGGATGTCCATGTTGCTGCCTGACAGTGTCCAGGACTGGAACTCCGTTTGCCAACGCAGTGGTTGCAGCTGTCGCCCTGGTAGTGTGTGTGCAAACCCTCTGGGGGTTGCTTTTTAGCTGATATATAGCACATTCTAATGCAGAAAACTACCCATCTGGAGATGGGTGTCATCTGCATTGCCTGGCCTGTCTTCACCCCCACATAGCCAATGAAGAGTTAATCATCCGCCCGGAACTCTTTGGTACGATCAAAGTAGAACGCCAATGCTCTTTTTCGGTCCAGGCAGTAGAGTCTCTCCTCTTCCTTTGAAGGGTGTGGGGGGTTTGACCTACACGAAAGGGTGTGACCACTTTTGGCAAAAAGGAAGCGCTAATGCGAAACTCCCACTTTGTCAGGCTAGATGGAAAGGTATGGTGACTTAGATAAGAATGCCTGCAGCTCACTCACCATGCGGTCAGAGGTAAGGGCCACAAGGAAGGGTGTTTTTAATGTCAGAAGCCTAAGATGACAATTGTGAAGATGCTCAAAGGGAGCACACATTAGGGATGTCAGAACAAAATTCAAATCCTGTTGGGGAAGGATGAATGGCGATGGAGGAAATATATGGGTAAGACCCTTAAGGAACCTACTAACAATAGGAGTCTTAAACAAAGAGGGTTGGTCAGGTAATCTCATAAATGCAGAGATGGCAGACAAATAACATTTAAGGGTGCCCAAAGCAGAGCTCTGTTGGGCCAAACAAGGTATGAACAATAGAACCACAGAGAAAGGGGCAGAGAGGGGGGTCAACAGACTTGTCTGTGCACCATGCCACAAGTTTATTCTAATGACAGGCGTATACCCTTTTGGTGGAGGGACGCCTGGCTGCCAAGATAATGTTACAGGCTTCCGGTGGAAGGTCAAAAGCTGTCAACTGCTGCCGCTCAATCTCCATGCATGAAAGTGGGACGGGACAGGTTTGGGTGGAGAACCCTCCCCTGCGGCTGTAACAGAAGATCATTCCTAAGGGGCAGTCTGATTGGAGGATTGATTGCCATGCTCAACAGCTCGGGATACTGGTTTCTCCGTGCGCAGTTTGGAGCCACAAGATTACTTGGGCCCAGTCATTCTTGATCTTCTTGAGAACTCTAGGCAGAAGTGGTATGGGAGGGAGCCTTGAGCTCCACTCACGATAAGAAGTGTTGCCGAGCGACTGCCGCCTTGGAAACTCCAATGCGCTAAGCTGCTGACATTGCATGTTCTCTGCAGAGGCGGACAGATTTAACCAAGGTGCTCTCCACTGCTGAAAGAGACCTTGCACCACCTCCGGATGGAGACCCCATTCGTGATCGGCCAGGCACTGTCAGCTGAGTTTGTCTGCTCTGACATTCAGAGAGCCCGCCAGGTGTTGAACCACCAGGGAAATGCCCTGACGTTCCAGCCACATTCAGAGGTGCAGAGCCTTCTGGCAAAGGGTCCACAATCCCACCCTGCCCCGCGTGTTGTAGTACCACATGGCGTTGGTATTGTCTGTGTACTCCTGCAGTACTTTATCTTTGAGAGAGGGAAGAAATGCTTTCAATACCAGTCTGATCACCTGGAGCTTCGAAAGGTTGTTGTGGAGGCCAGACTCTGCCAGAAATCAGATGCCTTTGATATTTCCCTCTCCCAGGTGGGCATTCCATGAGTGACACATCTGTCCCTACAGTCCAGACTAGGTGGAGAAGGGAGAGGGATTGGTCTCTGACCCAATCACAGATCGTTAGCCACCACTGCAGATCTTGCACAGTTCCCTCTGAAATCTGAACCATGTCCGAGAGATTCCCCTGATGCTGTGCCCACTGGAACTTCAGGTCCCACTGCACAGCCTGCATATGCCATCTGGCATGATTCACCAACAGGATGCAGGAGACCATGAGGCCCAGAAGCCTCAGAGTCATTCTCACCAAAATCTAGGATAGAGGCTGAAACATCGGTATAGCCTGAATATCCTGGACTTGGCATTCGGAAGGGCAAGCCCAAAACTTCACTGTGTCCAGAACAGCTCTCAAGAAAGGGAGTGTTTGAGATGGAGTTAGGTGTGACTTTGGCATGTTTATAGTGAACCCTAATGCAGGAAGCTGTCTCTCTATACAGTGCACTAAAATGAAGTACACTGTGCAGAGAGTCCAGTGGATCTCCAATTGGTATTGCAGAGGCAAAGGAAGATAGGACTAATGCTCTATTTTGTGGTAGCTTGGGGAGCAGTTAGGGTTATCAGAGGGTAGTGTAAAGTATTTGTTGTATTCACGGAGGCAACAAATGAGACACACTTAAAGAATACATCTGAGACCAATTTAGAAAAATAACATTTCTTTTTATATATGTTTCAAACCCAAGAACTTCATAATCAGGTAAGTAGGTTTACAAGCTTAAATACTTTGCAGTTTTAAAAAATCATCACTTAGTGCAATTTTTCAGTTCAGCAATGTTAACCTACGGGAGGAAAACAAGAATGCACTTTTGTAGGTAAGTACACAACTTAGAAATCCATTCTTTGGGTTTTTAAGTCAAAACCAGGCAAGGTTCAAATCAGTACCAAGAGTGCACCAACAGTGGCACAGGGTAGGCTGGGTGCAGAAGTAATATTCGGAATCAGGTTCCCAATGTTAACCAATGGAGACTGGGGGCAACCAAAGATGAGCTGGTCACAGGTGAGTAAAGCAGTGTCAGGGGTTGATTTCCTGGGGTTGAGGTAAGCACAGGGGGAGCCACAAGGCAGCACCACAGTTACACCCTCAGTGGCACAGGGGTGGCCAGGTGCAGAGTGCCAACACAGCGTTGGACGCCTAATGCAAATCAATGGGGGAGATCAGTTTTGGAAAAAGGCTGCAGGCTTGGGCCAGGAGGCTGAACTTTGAAAACCCACAGCTTCCAAGATAAGTTATGATGGTAGAGGACAAAGGGACACTGATGGTCCAACTCCCCAATGCCCAGGGGCTCCAGGTACAGGGGTGTCCTTTGGCGTTGGGAACAGCTTACAGAGCAGGTCGCAGTCAGGGGAAGTCTTCAGTTTGAAGCTGCAGACTTTGAGACAGAGTCAGGCACGGGTCAGCCCATAGTGGACTCAGACTCAGAATCACTGGGGAATTTTCACAGGACCTGTGGGCTACTTGGACTCAGCCAGAGATAGTTTTGCGGTTCCTCAGGGTAGAGTTCTTTTTCTTTTAAAATGAGTTTCTTCTTGAACAGGTCCGCTGTTCTCGGCATATCTTGATCTTTGTCAAAGCCAGGCAGTCTTCAAAGCTTTCGAGATCACTGGGCTGCAGGACAGGTCATCTTTTGGCACAGGATTGTCAAGGGCTGCAGACAGTCCAGTAGGGCTGGGGCCAAGTCAGTTGGTGTCTTCATTCTTTTCTGTTGATGACTCTGTAGTGTCCAGCTCTTCTTAGGCTGTCAGGAATCTGACTTCTAGAATTCAGAGGTGCCACCAAAATACTAAATTCATGGGAGTTACAGGGAGTGCCAGGTGATAGCCAAAGGGCTGACCACCTTCAGGGTGACTACACTCTTCTTATGACCACTTCTGCTGGGAAGTGGGTATAACACTAACCCTAGTGGCCTAATTACTTCCAAACAAGATGAAGGACTTTAAAAAGTAGTGTCCACTTCAGCTTATCCACCTTAGGGGGAGGAGGGGACTGGCATGAAGTAGAACTCCCCCTAATTTAACAAATTTGCCCGCCTGTGCTGCCACCAGATGTGGGGTCAGGACATGGTGGTTGGTCATCTCTACCATCTGGAGACACAAAGGTCGCATTACAATGGCGACAAGGCCTTTGAAGATCCCCACCCCGGAATGCCCATCCTGCCTGGGAGAGGAGAACATCTCTGCCAAGTGCATGGTTTTGACCAGGTACCCAGCAGGATACCTGTAAGGGCTTCATTGAAGGACAATAAGGGTTCAGAGGATGAAGCCCCAGGCTGAAGCACCTCTGTCAGGAGGTTAGTCCTGAGTGACCTCGAGTTGCCTTTGGTGGCATAGACCTCAGCCGCTCTTCGCACTACAACCACTGAATAGGACGCTACCTCCTCTCTAGCCACAGTAGGGGGAAAAGGCATGCCAGTGTCAGGGGAAGTATCTAGACCACTGGCCTCACCCAGGTCCATCTGCCAGTCCATTGGGATTCTAATGGGTCCAGCAACCACTCCCATCCCTCACTGTACCATAACCCATAAGAATAGGGGTCAGGATCCAACATAGGGGAAAAGACCTCTGTAGGAACTGGCAATGTGCGATGTCCATCCGGCTCTGTGTCGGGAATGGCAATAAGGATGGGATTGACACCGCATGGGGGTATGAGCAGCGTCGGTAGCGTCAACATCAGAACCAAGTTCGGGGAAGGTTGAGGTGGTACGATCAATGTCAGTTCAGATCCTAAACGAATCCCTGGGTGCCCCATGGTGCTGAGGCCACCAGCATGGATCCCAAGGGGGCACCTACTGACCCCACAGGTCCAGATGGTGCTCCAGCGGAGTCAGACTGCCCAAAGATGAGGCGCAACGCCTCCTAAATTTGTCTAAGCTGGGCAGTGGTCGCTCCGGATCCTGGAAAATCAGAAAGGAGTGGAACTGACCCAAACACATGCCCTGGGGACAGAGGCTTGAGCAATGACTCTCTCTTTCCCACATCTCGTCAGCTGATGGACGGGGTGAAGTCGAAGAATGCTTCTTCTCCTTCGATTTCTTCTTGTGCCTCTTACTCGACCATCTTGGACTGGGACGACAGAGATTAGGGGCTTCACGACCAGTCTCGGGACCTCCCTCTCGACCGAGATCAGGAGCGACGTGGAGCTGAGTGCTGGGCCGCAAGGAGCTTTAGGGACCGCTCCCTCAAAACTTTCAGATTCATGGCCCAACACTCACAGCACAACTTTGGGTCGTGGTCGCGCTCCAAACACCACAAGCATACAAGGTGAGGATTTTCCATGGACATTGTTAGATGACAGGATCCGGAGGGCTTGAACCCGGTCTTATGTGACAACATCCTCGATGTACCAGTAGTGTAGACACTGAAAAATCTTTGACAAAAAGTTGAAAAAGACCAGTCAAAAAGTGACGGAGGGTTAGCTCTTCTTCTGATCAGCGCGGGCTGGCGGGGAAAGAAAAGAACTGACGTCAGTGCGTCGGGTGGTGCATATATAGGATCCGCTACATCATGTCCGGCACGACACAGACAACGGAAGTGTAGCTGACCAACGCTAACTGATGACGCACAGGGGTACTGCTCGAGAAACATCTCTGGATCCCGACTGATTCCTGGGAGAAATTCTAAGGTAGGGAATCTGCAACTAGAAGTCTCCATCAGATACATTGTTATGAAGATGGTGACTAGTAGACAAACAAACTTCCATATCTAATACTTTACATAGAGTAGACCAGAATTAAATTTTAATAAATAGATTCTCTCTCAATAATCGTAACCTGTGTAAGACCATGCAATTGAATAATGAGTTCAAACGGTCCACAACCACTAGTATTCAGATACGAACCTTAACACTTGGGTGATTACAATAAAATCAGTTGACACCATATGCCAAAGTCAAGGCAGAAGAAGCAATACCCCAATAAATTAATTGGTTCACTACGTGAACTGTTAATGTGGGCACAGACTGAACATATTTATACATAACTCCTGACTTCACCAAAACGGCTTGACCATGAAATATATTTTCTTACTGCTGTCAGTTTTCGTAATTGAAAGATGGTCAGATACTTTAGAATCATCAACCCAGGGTCATATTTACAAAACATTTATGCAATGCAGGAAGCCGCCTTGCTGCGCTTTGTGAAAGGGATATGGCACATTTAAATGGCACATTCCTGCCCCTTCCCAGAGCTGGTGTACTTTTGGCTGTCTATCGCCAAAGCAGGCACCCTCCTCAGAGGCATTTTCCTCTTTCTGCATGTGTTGCAAAATGCAGCACACTTAGAAAGAGGAAAAAACGGGGAGAAATAATCACATTTCTCCTTGTTATGCCTCCCCTGGGAAGGTGTAGGATTTTGACCCATTCCCAGGTCTACCACTAATGGTACATTTCAGAAAGAACCAAAATACATAGGTGAATGCATGGGAACTTCCAGGCTCCACCCATGTAATGCCTCCCTGGGGCAAAGTAACACAGGGCAGCAATTTGCACAGCCTTGCGCTACTTCAGATTTATCAAGCCATGCAATGCCATGCATGGTGACCTTGCGTTGCTTGATAAATCACTTAGGTCTCTATCACCATTGTCCCCCCTGCGTGGCCCAAGGGTGATGCAAAACCATAGTAAATCTAGCCTGTTGCCAACTGTTCTGATAGCAAATGTACAGCTTCCCTGTTAGACGTTGGGTCTCCAGTTGGCAGAGTTTTGCACCCTCTCCAAGTAGGGACCACAACCATAGTCAGGGTAAGTCACAACACAACTTAAATTATCTTGTGCTCACCCTCCGGTAGCTTGGCACAGAGCAGGGAGGCTTAACTTAGAAGGCAAAGTGTAAATTATTTGTGCAATACCTCATAAAATAACACAGTGAAAACACCACAAAAAGTACTCCACACCAGTTTAGGAAAACAGATATTTATCTGACTAAAATAAGACCAAAATAAAAAAAATCCAATATGCTCAAGTCAAGATATCACTTATTAAAGGTTTAAACGAGTCTCAATCCTTATGAATTAATGGGTATATCCTTATAACACAGTAGCTGGGATGCTTCAAAAATAATGACGCAGCGGATGAGATGCGTTGAAAAGGAAAGCAATGCGTTGATTTTTCCCGTGCAGCAGCGTCGATGCATCATTTCTTTCAACGTTGCAAGGCGAAGCACTGATTTCCAGGAGCGAAGCTTTGGTTCCTCACTGCGATTCGTGATATTTTGAAGCCTAGGGGCAATGCGTGGGAAACCCAGGATGCGTTGAGCAGAGGCAACATGTGCTGCATCGATCCGACAGGCGATGCTGTGATTTTTCAGCCACAAGGCAGGCACTGCATCGACCCGGCAGCCATTGCTTCAACTTTTGCAGGCGTTGCGCCAAATTTTCCGAAGTGCTGGATTTTTGTTTTTGGTGAAGTCTTTGATAGCCCTGAGACCTCAGAACAGGAGGCAAGTTCAGTCCAACCCCCGTGGAGAGCACTTGCGGAGGAAGTCAGAGTCCTTCCAGCAGAGTCAGCAGGGCAGATGAGTCCTTTGGACAGCCAGGCAGTCCCTCTGACAGAGTCGAGCTGTACGTCCAGAAGTGTCTGATTTGGTGGGGTCACAGACCCAGTATATATACCCAAAAGTGCTTTTGAAGTGGAGGAAACTTCAAAGAGTGTTTTCAAGTGCACATATTCCCCTTTCAACCTAGCCCTGTCTGCCAGGAGCCCTGTGGGCAAGGGGGGTTTGAGGGGTGAGTTATCAGTCCTTTGTGTGAGGGCAGGCAACTGGCCTTTGAAGTGTAAAAGAGAACCCCTCCACCCTTCCTGCCCAGGCAAACCCATCTGTATGCAGATGAATGCAGATGCAGCTGAGTATACTGTGTTTATGGCTGTCTGGGTGGAAGGCACAAGGGGAGCTGTCAACCAGTATAGACCAGACGTGGGCTGAAGGAAGGCTGTAAGGCACAGATGGCTATACGTGCAGGTAAATGCCTACTTTCTGAAAGTGGCATTTCTGAAATAGTAATGTAAAAACCTATTTCACCAGTAAGTAGGATGTCTTACTACCACTTCAACCATACCAAATATGACAAGTCTATTCCCCTCAGGTCAGAAAGCATACAAGGGAATCCCTAATGTTGGCCTATGAGATCAGCAGGCTTCACAGTCGTGAAAAACAACTTTGGTTTTTTTTCACTACCAGGACATGTAAAAATTATAAGTTCATGTCCTGCTTTTTGCTTACATAGCCCCCAGCTCTAGGGGTTACCTAGGGCCTACCTTAGGGGTGACACATATGGAAGAAAAGGGGGATTAAGGCTTGGCAAGTAGTTTTAAATGCCAAGTCGAAGTGAATGAATGAATAAATCTTTATTGTACAGTTCATAAAAACCATTACAAAAATATTCCATATGTCACCAATATAAAATCACAATATTGCCATATAAAATGCATAAATATTACAACTCTTAAAAGAAAATACAGTTTAAGAGGAAGATTTTACACATGACCTCAATCTTTATTGAATCCCATGCAGCGATTATTTCATATTTCACTACATTGTAATGTTTCCCTCTTGCTAGCATCGATTCTGTTCACTCATTTACTAGAACTTTCTTCTCTGCCCCCTTTACAAATTTCACCATACGGGAATTCAAGATTGGATTGCCTGGTTTTAGGCATGCTATTACTGCTTGTCTGCATGTCCTTATACCATGTTGATTAAAAAGCAATTTTAGCAAGCATTTACTTTCTTGCGCTAAGGCTGGGCACAGACATAAGAGGTGTATCAAATTCCTCTTCCCATTTTTGCATAACCTACAACTCTTGTTTGAGCTCACCCTCCCTCTTGTGTAATTGTTGTTGTCACCTGGCAGCTTCCCTAATCGAAAATGCAAAAATTCTATTTTTAGGACAGGGGACCAGCCTACTTCAAAATAGAGCTGATGTTAAAGGAGCTTATAATCATTTAACACCCCCCCATGCATCTGATCTTTTCAATAGTGTTTCTTTATCTTTCAGTAAAGATAACCTCTTTACACTACTATTTACTACACTTTTAAAACATACTACAGATAGGTCACTTTCCCAACTTTCATGCAACCCTGAATCCATTATTGCTACATCCAAGTAGAGCGCGGCAGGATGCCCGCTATTTCTTTGAAGTTCTTGCCACAAAATCTGGTGCAGATCATTCCTCTTGTTTGTTTTTATTCTGTACCAGATTGTCATGTAGAACGCTTTTCTGGTTATTGTCTGGTTTACTAAACCGAACTCCAAGTGTATTTGTGCCGGCGATGCGTTTGATGGTAAGCCAAATAGCTGCCTATATGTTCTTATTATACTTGTATTTAGACACACTGCATCGCGCCCACGCAGTGCAACACTGCCATACGTTAAGCTAGGTGCCAATTTTGCTGATATCACCTTTAATAGTGGTAGAATGTTAGGGCCATTCAAGGTTCTTTTTAGGGTTGAAACTGCTACATGTGGTGTTAAACCTTTCCCCTGTGTTGGATAAAACATCCTTGTTCATCAAACAGTACTCCCAAATAGCAATAGGACTGGATTAGCTCCACCTGTTCTCCATTCAAGAACCATCTATGCTTCTTATTTATCCTCCACCTACATTCCATTACCTTGGTCTTTTTTAAATTTACTGTAAGCCTGTTTTCCTTCGAGTAATCTGATAACCTTCCACTAATCTTTGTATCCCGATCTATGTTTGGCTTATTAGAACAACATCGTCTGCATAAAGTAGATTAGATATAGACATCAGGTTTAGTCTTGGTGCGTGTGAGTTTACTACTTTTAGTTCATGTAAGAGGTCTGCTAGAAACAAATTAAAAAGATAGAGTGCAAGGACACAGCCTTGTTTTAGTCTCTGAAAGGTATATATTTTTCTTGACAAGACAGACCCCTCCCCAATCCGTATCACCCAAATGTCAGTATACAGTAGCTGAATAGCCTTGAGAAGACCGGATAGAATACCCAATGCTGTAAGTTTTCTCCAAAGTAAATTTCAATTCACTGAGTCGAAAGCTGATTTAAAATCGACAAAACAGAGGTACATTGGTAGCTTCCTAGGGATTTGTTTGTCCATTAACAATGACAATGCTAAATGTTAATTTCTGTTCCTACTCCTTGTGTAAATCCTATTTGGTTTAGTGGGACAATCTTTCTATCTATTGCCCATTCACAAACTTCACTCAGTAACAGACTAGCGAAATACTATGCTTCTATATCTTGGAGAGTTATCAACCAGTAGTTTTCAGGTACATCCCTAGTACCTTTCTTATATATGGGGTTTATTATAGAACCCCACCATGAATCTGGCACTATCTGCTGCTGTAGCACACAGTTATAAACTGTAGCTAGTACTGGTATCCATAGATCTATATTTGATGAGTATAAGGCTTGAGTGAAGCCCATTTGGTCGTAGGGCACCATCATTCCTGGAACTTAATACTATTTTCTTTATTTGATTCTCTGGGAAGCTATCTATAACAAAGTCTTTGGTTTCTAAACCCCCCCTTCCTGATGTTCTCAATTATAGGTTTTTCTTCTCCAATCCCAAATGATTATGATTTAAATAATTATTTTACAAATTTTACCCAGGTCTGTTCTATATTGGAATTAATTACTGGTCTTTGTGGGCGGTTTATTCTATTTACAACTTTCCAGAACTGCATTCCTTTCTTTTTGTTCGCTAAATATAGCATCTTGGCCCAAAAGTAATCATTTACTTCCCATTTTTCTTCCCAGACCAGTCTTTGCAAGCTCGTATTTAATTTAAGGAAGGTACGACATAGATCTCTATTTTGTGGATCATTCCTAATATTCTTTTGCAGTTTTTTCCGCAGCTCCTGAGCAGAAATGGGTAGTTTTATTTTACCCCTGATTCCCTGCACTAACCTTTTTCAAGGGCACTTGTGGGTCTTCTTTGCTGCTCCTTTTTCTATTATTCTGTTAAGAAAATTCCCCCACTGTTTAACTTTATTACCATATCCGCATACTGCACTTTCATTTACTAATCTTTCAGCTAACGCCTTTATTTGGGTGTTCAATGTACTAGACCATATTAGCCTTCGATAGTATATTGTAGTATCTTTCCCAAGCCACAAGGGTACCTGTAGGTGATACTATACTTGTGCTGAAAGCACTATTCTTTGTTGTCTGTGGTCGGTACTTGATGTTTTATTTATACTAAAGGGTTTTATCCTATCCCAGAGAGTTAGTGTTACCATTGTGTAATCTATTATGGAGCATGCTGTAGCCGAGTAATAAGTCCATTCTGGTGGGCTGTCTAATTGAAACCTCCCATTAAGGATTCTCATACCTAGGGGCTCTAGGTCCTTTATTAAGGAGTGTTCCCTTTTTATCGTATGTTCTTCTCATGGGGTGGGATTGACCATATGTAATCTTGCTGGATTATCGGTTCTTCACGCTCAAAACGGTGCATCAAATCCATATTAAAATCCCCTGTTGTTATGTCTGGTAGATTTGGTTCCTGTAACACGCCCATTATCACATCACATAGCTCAGATACTATTGAACACTTTATTTTTGCATTTGGGGGAATATACACATTCATTATATATAATGGGGTGTATGTATCTTCTATCCAGTTATTCAGTTTTAGTACCAGAATGTTGGTTTTTTCTATGGGTACCTGGACTGCTTCAATTTTTAGTGCTAGTTCAGTGAAGATTGCTAAGCCTCCTTTTGGTCGGCCCCGATTTTTTGTTTTAACTGCCAGTCTGTAATGACCGGCATACCATACTATATCAAAAGCTTCAATCGCCCATGTTTCCTGGGGGCATATTATTTGACTTATTTTTAGCAACAAGGCTAAATCTTTCTTCTGCAATTTAGTTTGTGCTCTGTTGATGTTCCATGAACTAATGGATAGAACGTCATACCGTCTATTTGCCGCATTATACCCATTAGGTCATGTCCTATATTTCCAATGTAGTGCCTCAGTTATCCACTGGGCATAGGGGATGATGAATCTCCTCAGGTTTTTTTATCCTTCCTCTAGCGGATCTAAGAACTAAGTATAATTGATTCCCCCCCCTATCTTTCGGGATCAAATTTTTGGGTTTTACCAGCACAAACAGTTCTGGATACATGTCTTGTGGGGAAAAAGATAATTGTATCCCCCAAGCTGCCAAGATAGCTTTTTTTCTCATTACCAATTGTACCAGTAAATTATTTTGAAAAGAAGCTATGGTGGCTTCCTGTACCCTCCCCTCGGTATTACCCAGAAACTCAATTGAAACTATATAATTCAATGTTAATTTTGACAGTGATGGGATTGCATGCAAAATGTCTGTTCAAAATGTCATCATGTGTCTTATATATGGGTATAAAGATGATCTTTGTTTGATACATTCGGGCTTTCGGCGAAAAAGTTCCTGTCTTCCCTGTCTGTTGATTTTCTCACTTGACCGCTACTCCCAGTTCCTTTAATCTTTTTCCTATTTCCTTCGTCCCAATAGTCCAATATTCGGCATATCATATCTTTTCCCATTATGCTCTGTACCTGTGAGTCATAATCATTTGTATCCGGGAGTTGCGATTTCCTTTCCTTGTTATTCACCTCACTGTTTATCTGCTGGTGTTGATGGTTGATTCCTAGAATTCCTGTGGCTCCCTGTAAGGAAATGCCTCCTTGGCATGGTTACCCCCTGACTTTTTGCCTTTGCTGATGCCAAGTTATGATTTGAAAGTGTGCTGAGGCCTGCTAACCAGGCCCCAGCACCAGTGTTCTTTCCCTAAAACTGTACCTTTGTTTCCACATTTGGCACACCCTGGCATCCAGGTAAGTCCCTTGTAACTGGTACCCCTGGTACCAAGGGCCCTGATGCCAGGGAAGGTCTCTAAGGGATGCAGCATGTCTTATGCCACCCTGGGGACCCCTCACTCAGCACATGCACACTGCTTGCCAGCTTGTGTGTGCTGGTGGGGAGAAAATGACTAAGTCGACATGGCACTCCCCTCAGGGTGCCATGCCAACCTCACACTGCCTATGGCATAGATAAGTCACCCCTCTAGCAGGCCTTACAGCCCTAAGGCACGGTGCACTATACCACAGGTGAGGGCATAGGTGCATGAGCACTATGCCCCTACAGTGTCAAAGCAAAACCTTAGACATTGTAAGTGCAGGGTAGCCATAAGAGTATATGGTCTGGGAGTCTGTCAAACACAAACTCCACAGCTCCATAATGGCTACACTGAAAACTGGGAAGTTTGGTATCAAACTTCTCAGCACAATAAATGCACACTGATGCCAGTGTACACTTTATTGTGAAATACACCCCAGAGGGCATCTTAGAGATGCCCCCTGAAAACATACCCGACTTCCAGTGTGGGCTGACTAGTTTTACCAGCCTGCCACACACCAGACATGATGCTGGACACCTGGGGAGAGTGCCTTTGTCACTCTGTGGCTAGTAACAAAGCCTGTACTGGGTGGAGGTGCTTCTCACCTCCCCCTGCAGGAGCTGTAACACCTGGCGGTGAGCCTCAAAGGCTCACCCCCTTTGTTACAGCGCCACAGGGCATTCCAGCTAGTGGAGATGCCCGCCCCCTCCGGCCACGGCCCCACTTTTGGCGGCAAGGCCGGAGGAGATAATGAGAAAAAAAGGAGGAATCACTGGCCAGTCAGGACAACCCCTAAGGTGTCCTGAGCTGAGGTGACTCTGACGTTTAGAAATCCTCCATCTTGCAGATGGAGGATTCCCCCAGTATGATTAGGGATGTTCCCCCCTCCCCTCAGGGAGGAGGCACAACAAGGGTGTAGCCACCCTCAGGGCTAGTAGCCATTGGCTACTAACCCCCCAGACCTAAACATACCCCTAAATTGAGTATTTAGGGGCCCCCAGAACCAAGCAAGATAGATTCCTGAAACCTGAAGATGAAGAAGGACTGCTGACCTGAAAGCCCTGCAGAGAAGACGGAGACACCAACTGCTTTGGCCCCAGCCCTACCGGCCTGTCTCCCCACTTCAAGAAAAACTGCAACAGCGACGCGTTCCACAGGGTCCAGCGACCTCTGAAGCCTCAGAGGACTACCCTGCATCTAAAAGGACCAAGAACTCCTGAGGACAGCGGCTCTGCTCCAAAGAAGAAACAACTTTGCAACAAAGAAACAAACTTTAAAGGACTGCACGTTTCCCGCCGGAAGCGTGAGACTTTCCACTCTGCACCCGACGGCCCCGGCTCGACCTGCAGAGAAACAACACTACAGGGTGGACTCCCCGGTGACTGCGACCCTCTGAGTACCCAGAGTTGACCCCCCACAGCGAAGTCTGCAGAGGGAATCCAGAGGCTCCCCCTGACAGCGAATGCCTGCATCTAAGAACCCGACGCCTGGTAAAGACTCTGCACCCGCAGCCCCCAGGACCTGAAGGATTCGACCACCAGTGCAGAAGCGACCCCCAGGTGGCCCTCTCCCTTGCCCAGCTGGTGGCTACCCCGAGGAGCCCCCCCCCCCCTTGCCTGCCTACTTCGTTGAAGAGACCCCTGGGTCTCCCATTGAACTCCATTGCAAACCCGATGCCTGTTAGCACTCTGCACCCGTCCGCCCCGTGCCGCTGAGGGTGTACTTTTTGTGCTGACTTGTGTCCCCCCGGTGCCCTACAAAACCCCCCTGGTCTGCCCTCTGAAGTCGCGGGTACCTACCTGCTGGCAGACTTAAACCGGGGCACCCCCCCTTCTCCATTAAAGCCCAATGCGTTTTGGGCACCACTTTGACCTCTGCACCTGACCGGCCCTGAGCTGCTGGTGTGGTAACTTTGGGGTTGCCCTGAAACCCCAATGGTGGGCTACCTTGGACCCAACTTTGAACCCTGTAGGTGGTTTACTTACCTGCAAAACTAACAAACACTTACCTCCCCCAGGAACTGTTGAAATTTGCAGTCTAGTTTTTAAAAAGCTTACTGCCATTGTTTTCCAAAACTGTACATGCTATTTTGCCGATTCAAAGTTCCTATGATACCTAAGTGAAGTACCTTTCATTTGAAGTATTGACTGTAAATCTTGAACCTGTGGTTCTTAAAATAAACTAAGAAAATATATTTTTCTATATAAAAACCTATTGGCCTGGAATTGTCTTTGAGTGTGTGTTCCTCATTTATTGCCTGTGTGTGTACAACAAATGCTTAACACTACCCTCTGATAAGCCTACTGCTCGACCACACTACCACAAAATAGAGCATTAGA
Organism: Pleurodeles waltl; assembly: GCF_031143425.1. Lineage (NCBI taxonomy): Eukaryota > Metazoa > Chordata > Amphibia > Caudata > Salamandridae > Pleurodeles > Pleurodeles waltl. The sequence continues at coordinate 989,105,017 of NC_090447.1, read as the reverse complement.
ATTATCTCTTTTTGCCACTATCTTATATCTAAGGGGAACCCTTGGACTCTGTGCACACTATTTCTTACTTTGAAATAGTATATACAGAGCCAACTTCCTACATTGGTGGATCAGCGGTGGGGCACAAGACTTTGCATTTGTTGGACTACTCAGCCAATACCTGATCACACGACTAAATTCCAAAAATTGTCATTAGAAACTGATTTTTGAAATTTGAGCTATTTTTCTAAATTTTTAAAAGTCCTGCCAGGGCCTTGTGTTAGTCCCTGTTAGCATTTCTTTTAGAGTTTAAAAGTTTTGTAAAAGTTTAAATTAAGTTCTAGAGATAGTTTTAGATTCTTAAAAAGTATTCCAACTTTTAGAAATATAATGTCTGCTGCAGAAGAGATAGTAATGGAACTCAACCTCACCCCTTACCTGCATCTTAGGATGTCAGAGTTAAGGTCTCTCAGCAAAATCAAAAAGATAAAGACTGGTTCAAACCCTACCAAAGTACAGCTCCAGGAGCTTTTGGCAGAGTTTGCTAAAAACAACCCCTCTGATGATGGCCTCACAGAGGGGGACACTAGTGATGTGGAGGATTTCCCACCTCCAGTCCTAGATAGGGAGCCCAGGGTTTCTCAAACCCTGTCTCCACAAGTGATAGTCAGAGATGTTGCTTCTCTCCCAGCAGGGTCCAACATCTCTGCAAGCATTGAGGGCAGCCTCAATGAAGATGACCCCCTGTTAGCCAGGATGGCCAAAAGATTGGCTTTGGAGAGACAGCTCCTAGCCATAAAAAGGGAAAGACAAGAGATGGGCTTAGGTCCCATCAATGGTGGCAGCAACATAAATAGGGTCCGAGATTCTCCTGACATGTTGAAAATCCCTAAAGGGATTGTAACTAAATATGAAGATGGTGATGAAACCACCAAATGGTTCACAGCTTTTGAGAGGGCTTGTGCAAACAGAAAAGTAAACAGATTTCACTGGGGTGCTCTCCTTTGGGAAATGTTCACTGGAAAGTGTAGGGATAGACTCCTCACACTCTCTGGAAAAGATGCAGAATCCTATGACCTCATTAAGGCTACCCTGATTGAGGGCTTTGGATTCTCAACTGAGGAGTACAGGATTAAGTTCAGGGGGGCTCAAAAATCCTCGAGCCAGACCTGGGTTTATTTTGTTGACTTCTCAGTCAAAACACTGGATGGTTGGATTCATGGCAGTGGTGTAAATGATTATGATGGGCTGTACAATTTATTTGTGAAAGAACACCTGTTAAGTAATTGTTTCAATGATAAACTGCATCAGCATCTGGTATACCTATGACCAATTTCTCCCCAAGAACTGGGAAAGAAGGCGGACCATTGAGTCAAGACTAGGGTGACCAAGACTTCCACAGGGGGTGACCAAAAGAAAGGGGTCACAAAGACTCCCCAGGGGAAGAGTGTTGAGACATCCAAGGGAAAAAGTAAAGAGTCTTCTACAGGGCCCCAAAAAGCTGCTCAGGAGAGAGGGTCCAAAGCCTCTTCACAATCCAATTTTGGGTACAAGGGTAAAAACTTTGATCCCAAGAAGGCCTGGTGTTGTAGCTGTAATCAGCAGGGATATCAAACTGGAGACAAGGCCTGTCCCAAGAAAGGTTCCACTTCAAACTCTACTCCAGCTAACACTGGAATAGCCAGTCTCCAGTTGGGATCAACAGTGTGCCCAGAGCAAATCAGGGTCCACACTGAAGCTACATTAGTCTCTGAGGGTGGGGTGGACTTAGGCACACTGGCTGCCTGGCCCCCTAATATGCAAAAATACAGGCAGCAACTCTTGATTAATGGGATTAGTCTAGAAGGCCTGAGGGATACAGGTGCCAGTGTCACCATGGTGACAGAGAAACTGGTTTCGCCTGGTCAATACCTGGCTGGACAAACTTATCCAGTCACCAACGCTGACAATCAGACTAAAGTACATCCCATGGCTATGGTAACTTTAGAGTGGGGAGGGGTCAATGGCCTGAAACAGGTGGTGGTCTCCTCAAATATCCCTGTAGACTGCTTGGAAATGACCTGGAGTCCTCAGCATGGGCTGAGGTAGAACTCAAAACCCATGCAGCCATGCTGGGTATCCCTGAACTGGTGTGTGTCAAGACAAGGGCACAGTGCAAGGCTCAGGGTGAAAAAGTGGTGTTGGAGCCTGGAATAATGGCCCAACCCTCCAAGAGAAAAGGAAAGAAGACTGGGGAACCAGCTTGAACACAACAAGAGAAAGAGAACCTCTCTTCCCAGGAAGAAGTTCTGCCCTCTGAGGGAACTGAGCCCATGGAGTTGGAACATTATCAGGTTGAACTCTTAGGCCCACGGGGACCCACAAGGGAACAGTTGTGTAAGGGGCAAGAAACCTGTCCCTCTCTTGAAGGCCTTAGGCAGCAAGCTGCTGAAGAGACCAAAGGAAAAATCATTGGAACACAGAGTCTATTGGGAAGATGGACTCCTCTACACTGAGGCAAGAGATCCCAAACCTGGTGCCACTAGGAGAGTGGTAGTGCCTCAGGAGTTTAGGGAGTTAATTCTAACCTTAGCTCATGACATTCCACTTACTGGGCATTTGGGACAAACCAAGACTTGGGAAAGGTTAGTTAACCATTTCTATTGGCCCAACATGTCCCAGAAAGTAAAGGAGTTTTGTGTCTCCTGTGCCACCTGTCAAGGCAGTGGTAAGACAGGTGGACACCCAAAGGCCCCCCTCATTCCACATCCAGTGGTGGGGGTCCCCTTTGAAAGAGTGGGTGTGGACATAGTGGATCCACTTGAACCTCCCACAGCCTCAGGGAACCAGTATATCCTAGTGGTAGTGGATCATGCCACTAGGTACCCTGAAGAAATTCCCCTTAGGTCCACTACTGCCCCTGCAGTAGCCAAAGCATTCATTGGTATCTTTACCAGAGTGGGATTTCCTAAGGAAGTGGTGTCTGACAGGGGTACCAACTTCATGTCAGCATACCTGAAACATATGTGGAATGAGTGTGGGGTGACTTACAAATTCACCACACCATACCATCCACAAACCAAAGGCCTTGTAGAAAGATTTAACAAGACATTGAAAAGCATGATCATGGGGCTCCCTGAAAATCTCAAAAGGAGATGGGATGTCCTCTTGCCATATCTGCTTTTCGCCTACAGAGAGGTGCCTCAGAAGGGAGTAGGGTTTTCCCCCTTTGAACTTCTGTTTGGCAATCCTGTCAGGGGACCACTAGCTCTTGTAAAAGAAGGCTGGGGGAGACCTCTTCATGAGCCTAAACAAGATAAAGTGGACTATGTACTAGGCCTATGTTCCAGGATGGCAGAGTACATGGAAAAGGCAAGTAAACACCTTGAGGCCAGCCAACAACTCCAGAAGATGTGGTATGACCAAAAGGCTGCTATGGTTGAGTTTCAGCTAGGGCAGAAAGTCTGGGTTCTGGAGTCTGTGGCTCCCAGGGCACTTCAGGACAGATGGGGTGGCCCTTACCCAGTGCTAGAGAGAAAGAGTCAGGTCACCTACCTGGTAGACCTAGGCACTAGCAGGACTCCCAAAAGGGTGATCCATGTGAACCGCCTCAAGCTCTTTCATGACAGGGCAGATGTGAATCTGTTGATGGTAACAGATGAGGACCAGGATGCTGAGAGTGAACCTCTCCCTGATCTCCTCTCCACAGACCCTAAAGATGGCTCAGTAGATGGAGTGATCTATTAAGACACCCTCTCTGGCCAACAGCAATCTGACTGTAGGAAAGTCTTACAACAGTTTGCTGAGCTCTTTTCACTAACCCCTGGTCAGACACACCTGTGTACCCATGATGTGGACACAGGAGACAGCATGCCTGTCAAAAACAACATTTTCAGACAGTCTGACCAAGTTAAGGAAAGCATCAAAGTGGAAGTCCACAAGATGCTGGAATTGGGAGTCACTGAGCACCCTGACAGCCCCTGGGCTAGCCCAGTGGTCTTAGTCCCCAAACCTCACACCAAAGAGAGATGGAAAGAGAGAGATGAGGTTTTGTGTGGACTACAGCGGACTTAATTCTGTCACCAAGACAGATGCCCATCTCATTCCAAGGGCAGATGAATTGATTGACAAACTAGGTGCTGCCAGATACTTAAGTACCTTTGACTTGACAGCAGGGTACTGGCAAATCAAAATGGCACCAGAAGCAAAAGAAAAGACAGCATTCTCCACACCTGATGGGCACTATCAGTTCACTGTTATGCCCTTTGGTCTAAAGAATGCCCCTGCCACCTTCCAAAGGTTGGTGAATCAAGTCCTTGCTGGCTTGGAGTCCTTTAGTGCAGCTTATCTTGACGATATTGCCGTCTTTAGCTCCAGCTGGCAGGATCACCTGGTACACCTGAAGAAGGTTTTGAAGGCCCTGCAAGCAGCAGGCCTCTCTATCATGGCACCCAAATGCCAGATAGGGCAGGGAACTGTGGTTTACTTGGGACACCTTGTAGGTGGAGGCCAAGTTCAGCCACTCCAGCCCAAGATCCAGACTATTCTGGACTGGGCAGCTCCAAAAACCTCAAGTCAGACTCAAGTCAGGGCATTCCTTGGCTTGACTGGGTACTACAGGAGGTTTGTGAAGGGATATGGATCAATAGTGACACCCCTCACAGAACTTACCCCCAAGAAAATGCCCAAGAAGGTAAACTGGACTGTAGAATGCCAACAGGCCTTTGACACCCTGAAACAAGCTATGTGCACAGCACCAGTTCTAAAAGCTCCAGATTACTCCAAGCAGTTCATTGTGCAGACTGATGCCTCTGAACATGGGATAGGGGCAGTTTTGTCCCAAACAAATGATGATGGCCTTGACCAGCCTGTTGCTTTCATTAGCAGGAGGTTACACCCCAGGGAGCAGCGTTGGAGTGCCATTGAGAGGGAGGCCTTTGCTGTGGTTTGGTCCCTGAAGAAGCTGAGGCCATACCTCTTTGGTACTCACTTTGTAGTTCAAACTGACCACAGACCTCTCAGATGGCTGATGCAAATGAAGGGTGAAAATCCAAAACTGTTGAGGTGGTCCATCTCCCTACAGGGAATGGAATTTATAGTGGAACACAGACCTGGGACTGCCCATGCCAATGCAGATGGCCTTTGCAGGTTCTTCCACTTAGAAAATGAAGACTCTCTTGGGAAAGGTTAGTCTCATCCTCTTTCGTTTGGGGGTGGGGGGTTGTGTAAGGAAATGCCTCCTTGGCATGGTTACCCCCTGACTTTTTGCCTTTGCTGATGCTAAGTTTTGATTTGAAAGTGTGCTGAGGCCTGCTAACTAGGCCCCAGCACCAGTGTTCTTCCCCAAAACTGTACCTTTGTTTCCACAATTGGCACACCCTGGCATCCAGGTAAGTCCCTTGTAACTGGTACCCCTGATACCAAGGGCCCTGATGCCAGGGAAGGTCTCTAAGGGCTGCAGCATGTCTTTTGCCACCCTGGGGACCCCTCACTCAGCACATGCATACTGCTTGCCAGCTTGTGTGTGCTGGTGGGGAGAAAATGACTAAGTCGACATGGCACTCCCCTCAGGGTGCCATGCCAACCTCACACTGCCTATGGCATAGATAAGTCACCCCTCTAGCAGGCCTTACAGCCCTAAGGCAGGGTGCACTATACCACAGGTGAGGGCATAGGTGCATGAGCACTATGCCACTACAGTGTCTAAGCAAAACCTTAGACATTGTAAGTGCAGGGTAGCCATAAGAGTATATGGTCTGGGAGTCTGTCAAACACAAACTCCACAGCTCCATAATGGCTACACTGAAAACTGGGAAGTTTGGTATCAAACCTTCTCAGCACAATAAATGCACACTGATGCCAGTGTACACTTTATTGTGAAATACACCCCAGAGGGCATCTTAGAGATGCCCCCTGAAAACATATCTGACTTCCAGTGTGGGCTGACTAGTTTTACCAGCCTGCCACACACCAGACATGTTGCTAGCCACATGGGGAGAGTGGCTTTGCCACTCTGTGGCTAGTAACAAAGCCTGTACTGGGTGGAGGTGCTTCTCACCTTCCCCTGCAGGAGCTGTAACACCTGGCGGCGAGCCTCAAAGGCTCACCCCCTTTGTTACAGCGCCACAGGGCATTCCAGCTAGTGGAGATGCCCGCCCCCTCCGGCCACGGCCCCACTTTTGGCGGCAAGGCCGGAGGAGATAATGAGAAAAACAAGGAGGAGTCATTGGCCAGTCAGGACAACCCCTAAGGTGTCCTGAGCTGAGGTGACTGACTTTTAGAAATCCTCCATCTTGCAGATGGAGGATTCCCCCAATATGATTAGGGATGTGCCCCCCTCCCCTCAGGGAGGAGGCACAACGAGGGTGTAGCCACCCTCAGGGCTAGTAGCCATTGGCTACTAACCCCCCAGACCTAAACACCCCTAAATTGAGTATTTAGGGGCCCCCAGAACCAAGCAAGATAGATTCCTGCAACCTGAAGATGAAGAAGGAATGCTGACCTGAAAGCCCTGCAGAGAAGACGGAGACACCAACTGCTTTGGCCCCAGCCCTACCGGCCTGTCCCCCCACTTCAAGAAAAACTGCAACAGTGGCTCGTTCCACAGGGTCCAGCGACCTCTGAAGCCTCAGTGGACTACCCTGCATCTAAAAGGACCAAGAACTCCCGAGGACAGCGGCTCTGCTCCAAAGAAGAAACAACTTTGCAACAAAGAAACAAACTTTAAAGGACTGCACGTTTCCCGCCGGAAGTGTGAGACTTTCCACTCTGCACCCGACGGCCCCGGCTCGACCTGCGGAGAAACAACACTACAGGGAGGACTCCCTGGCGACCGCGTCCCTGTGAGTAGCCAGAGTTGACCCACCTGAGCCCCCCCAGCGACGTCTGCAGAGGGAATCCAGAGGCTCCACCTGACCGCGACTGCCTGCTTCTAAGAACCCGACGCCTGGTAAAGACACTGCATCCGCAGCCCCCAGGACCTGAAGGATCCGACCTCCTGTGCAGAAGCAACCCCCAGGTGGCCCTCTCCCTTGCCCAGATGGTGGCTACCCCGAGGAGCCCCCCCCTTGCCTGCCTGCTTCATTGAAGAGACCCCTGGGTCTCCCATTGAGCTCCATAGCAAACCTGACGCCTGTTTGCACTCTGCACCTGGCCGACCCCGTGCCGCTGAGGGTGTACTTTTTGTGCTGACTTGTGTCCCCCCCGGTGGCCTACAAACCCCCCCTGGTCTGCCCTCCAAAGTCGCGGGTACCTACCTGCTGGCAGACTGGATCCGGGGCACCCCCTTCTCCATTGAAGCCTATGCGTTTTGGGTACCATTTTGACCTCTGCACCTGACCGGCCCTGAGCTGCTGGTGTGGTAACTTTGGGGTTGCCCTGAAACCCCAACGGTGGGCTACCTTGGACCCAACTTTGAACCCTCTAGGTGGTTTACTTACCTGCAAAACTAACAAATACTTACCTTCCCCAGGAACTGTTGAAATTTGCACTGTCCAGTTTTAAAATAGCTTATTGCCATTTCTTTCCAAAACTGTACATGATATTTTGCTGATTCAAAGTTCCTATGATACCGAAGTGAAGTACCTTTCATTTGAAGTATTGACTGTAAATCTTGAACCTGTGGTTCTTAAAATAAACTAAGAAAAAATATTTTTCTATATAAAAACCTATTGGCCTGGAATTGTCTTTGAGTGTGTGTTCCTCATTTATTGCCTGTGTGTGTACAACAAATGCTTAACACTACCCTCTGATAAGCCTACTGCTCGTCCACACTACCACAAAATAGAGCATTAGAATTATCTCTTTTTGCCACTATCTTACCTCTAAGGAGAACCCTTGGACTCTGTGCACACTATTTCTTACTTTGAAATAGTATATACAGAGCCAACTTCCTACACTCCCACACTATTAGGAGCTTCGACTTCCTGCTGTCTTTGATCCCTGGGCCTCTGTTTAGAGACTATGGTATTTCCATCACTTGTGTGCATTGTGATAGGAGACTGATCTGCCTTCATTGTATTTTTTGCAAAACTTGTTCTGTTAGTTAATTTTACATCTTCAGTCTTTCCAGCGTTATCCTCATTGTTCCTCTCCTACTTTTGAAATATTGGAAAGAGTTATATTCGTTCTGTCTCCGGTACCACCTTTTCCAGTGTCATCTCACTGATTTTTTCCGTCTTTTGCCTCACATTTATGAGTTCTAACTTTGCTGAACTTATTTGTTGCTTTTTTCTGGCTTAATGCAATTTTTTTTCTCTGTTGTTTTGGCATTCCCCGTTCTAGTGCACCGTTTTTTTACTTGCACCTCAGCTACATTGGGTTTTTCCTGAATTTCTAGTTTGACATTACACATATTGATCTCACTGGTTCTCATATCGTTATGGTTAGTTACTATATTGAGATTTTTGGAAACACCTTCTTTGGCTTCTCTTGTTACTTCCCTTTTTATTTCATAATCTTCCCTCATCGACTTACAGCACTTATTCCATTCCTCCTCTATTTTTCCATGCAGTACAAGATAATTTGTTTTTAAATCCTCTATAATAGTATTTAACACTTCACTTGTCCACTACTGGGGCGCATGCACATTCAGGGGCATATTTATACTCTGTTTGCGCTGAATGTCTGTCAAAAATTGACGCACAATCGGCGCAAACCGTGCACCATATTTAAACTTTGACGTCCGAGCCCGCGAGCCTCAAAATCCCGCCGTGTGCGTCATTTTCTGGATGCGGGAAACCATCTTGCGTTAATGACATGCAAGGTAGGCGTTCCCATCCAAAAAATGACTTAAACACCTGTGCGCCTTATTTATGCTACAGCGCAAAAATGACGCACGGCCGAGAGGCGGAGGCGGAAAATTACGCACAACCCGATTTGCGTAAAAAAATAATGCCTGGGTCAGGGCAGGCGTTAAAATGGGGCAGACACACCTGTATTTAATGAAAACACACAAAAGCAACAGCAGACCTCCAAAAAGAAGACATGGAGGTGCTTTTCATCCAGCATGCACGCAGACGAAGAGCACAGGACCAACAACAGCAGTTTCCACAACACCAGCAGGGACCCCAAAGGCAACGCAAAAGGCAGGAGAGGATATTCCGCACCAGGACAACCCTTATGGGACTCCACCAACAAGACATCATTCAGAGGTACAGGCTGAACTGGCAAGCCATTCAGCAGCTGCTGCGCAACATTGAGCCACAGTTGGCACCCAGCTTGCAGACACCCCGCACCATTCCACCAGAAACCAAGCTGCTAGCTGTACTACACAAGTTGGCAAGTGGCTCCTTTCAAACCAATGGCTCCCTGGTCGCTGGAATCTCACAGCCATCATTCTCTGCCTTCCTACCCCAGGTACTGGATGCCATCATCTTACTCACACCCCGCCACATCAGCTTCCCCAACACACAGCAGAAGCAACAGGAGACAAAACAGGGGTTTTACCAAATTAATGGCTTCCCACACATCCTTGGTGCCATTGACTGCACACATGTACGCATTGTGCCACCTGCTGCAACCGAATATCTATACCGCAACAGGAAGCACACACACTCCATCAATGTGCAGGCCATTGTCGATCACCGGGGATTGATCACCAACATTGTGGCAAAGTATCCTGGGAGTGTACATGATTCATTCATCTTCCGTCACTGCACCATCAATCAACACATCCAGGATGGATGATATGGAAATGGACTACTTGTTGGTAAGTACAGAAACCTACTTATGTACACACTGCACAGCAACCCTCTAAGACACACAACACATACACCACAACATCGACATGCGGACAGGAACACACTGAGGTTGTGACACTGCTAGGCATGTTTGATATCTTCACCCAATGGGAGACACACCTAGGGACAAATGACCGTTCCAAATAACAACTGATGCCACTCCACAGACACAAGGGAAAAATGTAAAACAACACAATGACAAACACATGGCCCCAACTGGCAGTACATCTGGGAAGATTGAACTTTCAATATCACATCAATAACACTCAATCCAACACCCTTCAAACCAATACGTACTGTGTAAGGGGTGTGTAATGTTTTTTGCTGCAGGTCAAACACCATGACACACATAGCATGATGATGTCTACAATGAAGGTCACGTGCAATCATTGAGGCCGTACCAATATCTCACATCACTCCTGCTCTCACATTGCCCACTACCAAGAAGCAAGTGGGCTGTGCGAAGAACGCATCTTGATGGGACAATATTGAAAGTGCACATTCCTACACATACGCATTGCGACAAATTAACACACACACAACAGAGGTACTGCCATACAGACCTTCTGAAACTCTAAATGACAATCTGACAACCAAGTTAGCCATCAGAACCTGAACATGTTCATTAGTATAGGAACACGTAACAACCTGAGTCGACTCGGCAAGGGCAGAGAAATAGGTCTGCAGTGAACTTGTCACACATGTGAAATTAGTGCACAGTCAATTATTAACAGGTCAGTGCTCACAACGTACGGAGATGTTTTGCACATTGTCACCTTGCAAAATCTAAGGGTCTCACTGATGCTTAAATTAATCTATTGCATATGTCAAATTGTATGGGATGTCCAGGGTACATAGATGCAACCATGTTACCACCACTGTCGAATTGATTCTGTGTATGGAACTATCATCTCACCCCCAGTTATGACACAGGGACACCTATTTCACAAGTCACAATGCAAGGGAGTACACACTGTACTGCAACTCTCCAAAAATACTGCTGACATCCGGTCAACGGCCAAACACCCGTTCAGATAAGGAAACAACCCAATGCTGATGGTACATCCTAGAAGTCTAGGAATCCACACAATAACACAAACACCAATGAGTCACAGACAACACAAGAGAACTACTGCCATGCAAGGTGATATTTATGGGGCAAGCTACATCAACAAGTTCTCACTCATTTTCTCTTTCAGGTGATCAGGGGTATGGGATCCAGCCATGGATTATGACACCATTTGTAAACCCAAGCACTGCAGCAGAGCGTGCCTATAATGAGGCACATAGTAGGACACGCACCATAGTCGAGAGGACCTTTGGCATCCTGAAGTCAAGATTCAGGTGCCTCGACATCACCGGAGGCAGCCTCCTATACTCACCAAAAATGGTGTGCAAAATAATTTTGACCTGTGCCATCCTGCACAACATATGTGTAAGAAGGAACATTCCCCTATATGAACCCGACCCACAAATGCCTGAAGAGGAGGATGCTGCCCATCAACATGAGGGGGACCATCCAAACACAGCTGCAGGATTACGTCGGAGACAACATATTGCCCAAACTTTCTTTGAACCCTACTCACCCATCACCACTGTCTTACCATATGTAAATAAACAACTATACTAATCACCATATCATGGTCTGGATAATCATTTTTGCATAACATTATCTCTAACTATCAGCTTCAGAGTGTAGCCTCATGGAGCATTGCTGAAATACCAATTAAGACACAAACATTCTCAACCTACTTTGATGCGTATGAATGTACAGCCACATTCACTCACACTGTAATTGACATATATCCTGTATATGTCACATTTGAAGGGCAATAGCAGAGGACCACACCTATTTCACACATACATGTTGGCAACATGGTTCATTGCAGCATATGGCACACAACTAAGACACCATCAGTCAATAATGGAAAAAAATGCATCATACATGAGGCAGTGGATGTGCTATTACATTAGTAACAGGAATGTATGACCAGACCCTTGACAGCAGTAACTGTTACATCACTTATCTTTGCAAGGACTATGTGTGACTAGATTTCCATATAAGCAGCAAAGTCATTGCACAAGTGCCCCAGGTATGACTAGCATTGCTCACATGACATCCCCTGCACATGGCAGCCCATGTCCTAAGTCCAGACACACCCATGTTCCCGGTCTCACCCCACCCGTCTTCAGAGGTCCCTGGAATGGAAATATGTGTACCCAGATAATCCCTCCTCTACACACTCCCAGACTCACAATGTAAATCCAGTGTGCTTCCCACTTTAGTATGGTATGCCATAGTCATTGTACTTCTGTCTGCATGGACGTCACATTAAATAATGCACTGGCTTGTAATCTCTAAGCCCTGTTATCACCTGTACATTGCTTCCCATGTGAAAGGCACCTACAGGACTTGTGAGAGACTGATGCTGCACACACCTGTGAGCACCTCCATGGACACCAGCCATTTGAACATGCACTGCCCTTGCAGCTGCTTGGAACAGCATAGAAGCTGCCATTTCATCCATAACACTGTTATGCCTTAGAGTATAAATCAGCTGTGTAACACAGCCCTTGGGTTAATGTGCTACTTTTCAACACACAAAACAAACACACTTTTCCATTTCCACAGTCTTGTTCCTCCTTTGACCACTCTCAGTCTGACCACTGTGTATTTACTTTGTGAAATGTTTGGAACCTGTTTGAACCTGCATCCTGTGAGCCTGACTGGCTCCTGTCTTTGCGTTAGCCTAAAGGTTCCTTGTGGCTACATATGTATCATAGTTGCTTTCCCAACCCTCATAATCCTCCTGGGGTATTGTGTCAGGTGGGTCTACAATGCATACTCAAATACATTGTATGGCAGAATCTGTTTATTTATTGCACCATGGGGGGGAGGGGGGTGACTTGTATCCAAATAGCTGAATCCTGGCCTATCCTAGTCTGGGTCTCATGTATGCATGAGTGACAAATTGTGACAGTGTACCATGGCTGTATGCATGGATTGGGTATGGTGCCTCCAGCACAACAAACAACGTCAGATATTATGCATGAAATGTCTACACATGTTAGGACCCTGTCAGTCAACACGCTGATTCACATTGCTCCCAACATATTGATGGGGCTTGTGTGGTGACTAGCTGTGAGAGTAATCAGCACAGAGGCACTGGTGTTCCCAGATGCTGTGGGAATTTTAAAGGCCAACCTGTGTACAAATGTTGTCAGGAAACCTGCCGGTATAAGATTCCAGAGACATTAACTTTGTCAGCAAACCAAGGTTGCCCTGTTGACAGTCTCATAACACGTCTGCAGTGACAGGGTTGGACCATCCCCATGTGTGTTCTCAAATCCCCATTGGCTTTCCTTCTATTGATCTGGGAAGGATACTTTGTAAATACAGGAAATAGCTCCACAGACTCATGATTAGACCGGCATGTAACTGTGACAACATAGACCCCAATAATTATACAGGCTAAACATTAGCCCACACACATGAACCAGACATTTTACCACTGGAAATATGTGAACACGTGCTGCTTGGTCTGCTGGTCCTCCACTGCCACAGGAGAGACATGGCTCACTTATATGACTCCAACTGTGGCGTAACATTACAACTGTGTATTATATAAGTGACTATTTGTCACAAACACGGTACCCATTCTGTATGATCCCATGCCTGACCCATGGTGGGTTAACAAACAAGTGCCTAGGAAGTAGTATCCAACATTCCAGGACATGTGATGGCTAAGTTTTGGAACATTGACATGAACAACCGTCTGCTATCTATCCAGTGCATTCTTTGTCATTGGTGGTGTTTATGTTCCAAAAAAGCTAGGAAGTGCACACAGTGGTTCTTGCTATTTGTATGACAAACACATGTCCTCTCTCATTTCCACACTGACTTGCATCTGAGGGTTGGACACATTGACTCCACATGCATACCAGCAGATTAGCAAAAATGCATCTTGTGATGTTCACACAGTGGGTCTACAACAATAGTAGTAGCCAATTCACACGCATTGACCCATAGGCTTTGAGTTATTGTAGTGAGTTGTGTCACCTTGCTATCCTCTCGACGCAAAACATGCCCAAACTGGGTAATACATAATTGTATCCCACATTTTTGGCCATGTATTATAGTGATGCGTGAAAATCCGGTACACCAAGTAGAGGATCATGGTCTGCAGTAATATGATCTGTCACATGTGCCCATACACCGTAATGCCCAATATGGGCGCAATCAGCCTATCTCTGTATTTTCACAACTGTCATGTCCCATTCAAAATGAGAAATGACCCAAACCCTGTTAATGACAGAAATTTTGACGCATATTCGTAAAAAAAAGACGCTCATGCATCTAAAAATGATGCATATGTGGTGTGTTGGTCAAACCCATGTACAGCTTTCCAAAGCTTCCTGGGTGTCCTTGTTGTTAGAAATGATTAGTTGCATGTCCACCCCCCCCGACACAGGTGTAGGGTTGTCAATAGTGTACCTAGGACTGATGATCCAAGTTTGGTACACAGACATGTAAATCAGTAATTCACTTGCCCAAACCTAGGATACCCACTCATGATTGGCACATGCATTCTATATTGGCAAGTCCATTTAAAACTTGCAGATCTTGTGGCCCTAGATTGCCATCCAGAACATAGAAATTTGTTGGCCTGTCAGTGGTGGAAGATATGCAGCATGATTTGTAGCTGACAACTGGCAGAACTATGATGCCAAAGTCATTCCAGTTGTTACCCATTTTGTAGGGTTTGGATGTGCTATTTGATGATAGGACATTTGTAGGCTGGCTTGCCATGTACTTACTCAGCGACTATCAGTGATCTGTATGATGTATTGGGCTGTTACAGGTAAATTAGATGTATTGTCTGATTTACTTTTTGAGCCATTTCACACAATGCAGTACCTAATGTTTGTTTTCTATTTGTCTTAACAGCAGCCAATATGACTCCCATCCAGCTTCGAGAGTTTCAACGCAGGGCAATGCGTTGCCGCCACATTCTGGATGTTGAGTCTGGGTACCGCAACATGGCAAGACGATATCGCCATGAGAGAGCCTCCGGAGTGTGGAGGGCATTTGCACACGGGGGCCCTTCCTTGTCCACCACAGCCACCACCACCAGCACCACCACTTCCACGCAGGTGGCCCCAACAGCTGCTGGGACCTTTGCTGGACCATCTACAGCGACAGCTCCAGGACCAGTCACAGCACCACCTGCACCTCAGCCTACGGACATGGCACCAACAAGGGCCCATACCCCTGCTGCAGCCATATACCCTGCAGCTTTTGCTCAGATGCAAAGGAACATAGACAGTGTCCTATGGAAAATGACCAGACTGCAGCAGGAGGTGGCACAAGTCAACCGGAGGGTGCGTGCCATTAAAAAGACCCTATGGAGGGCCAACTTATAGGCTTCGACTCTGACATGATTCCCTCCTCTCCCTCCTCTTTCCTGGTGCTTTAACTTAGTGGGTTTAGGGGGCTTAGTGTTAGGTTAGTATAGGCTGTTAGTTTAGTTAGTGGTAGTGGGTGGGGGTGTCATACTTTTTTCAAATGTTTTTTATTATGTGTGTGGGTGGTAATGTTGGGGTTTTGGTGTTTTAAAAAATGGAAAAAAATATATATAAAAAAAAAACAATTAAAAAAAACACAAAAATATATTTTTGTTTAGTATAAGATAGTATGTGTTTAGGTTAGTATCTGTTGTCCTCAATGTGTCCCTTCTCATAAGGGGGCTGGGGGATGATGTTTAGATTGTTTTGTTAAATGTGATAAGTAAGTTTAGCTTAGGTTAGTTAGGGACAGTTGTGGGTAATGTGTAGTTAGAGTAGAATAGGTTAGGTTAGGTGTTTCCCCTGGTTTTAGCTTCTTTTTTTACTATTTAATAAATATCTAGGAAACCCTTTACAGTATGTGTCACATGATTGTAGATCAGGGCCTTGCCATGAGTGAACAGTGTCTCTTTAGTATTTGCTTTTGTGTCCCATGCTGCAACCATATCCCAACTGAGCTGTTACATTGGCAGCTACACCAAAGCTACTTAGCTAAGATTCGGCCATCCATTGCACCCACCACTCATGGTTACTATGGATCCCAAAGTGTGTTTATTTAGTGCTGTATGTTTTCATGGTTGCATACTTTTTCTACCACATTTGGGCCCATATTTATACTTTTTGACGCTAAACTGCGCTAACGCAGTTTAGCGTCAAAAAGTTTTGCGCCGTCTAACGCCATTCTGAAGTGCCATGCGGGCGCCGTATTTATGGAATGGCGTTAGACGGCGCAATCAGACCGGCGCTGCCTGGTTTGCGTGGGAAAAAACCACGTAGACCAGACAGCGCCGGCGTAGGGGGAAAATGGCGCATGGGCGTCTTAAAATGGGGCAAGTCAGGTTACGTCGAAAAAATCGTCTTAACCCGACTTGCGCCATTTATTTTCGACGCCCATCCCCCATCAACATGACTCCTATCATTGTAAAGATAGGAGTCATGCCCCCTTGCCCAATGGCCATGCCCAGGGGACTTCTGTCCCCTGGGCATGGTCATTGGGCATAGTGGCATGTAGGGGGGCACAAATAAGGCCCCCCTATGCCACCATAAAAAAATATAAAAAATAAAAAATTATACTTACCTGAACTTACCTGAATGTCCCTGGGGTGGGTCCCTCCATCCTTGGGGGTCCTCCTGGGGTGGGCAAGGGTGGCAGGGGGGGTCCCTGGGGGCATGGGAGGGCACCTGTGGGCTCATTTTGAGCCCACAGGCCCCTTAACGCCTGCCCTGAGCAGGCGTTAAAAAGTGGCGCAAATGCGCCGTTTTTAGCCACGCCAACTCCCGGGCGTCTGTTTTGCCCGGGAGTATAAATACCACGTAAAGTCCTGGGAGTCATTTTTTAGACGGGAACGCCTCCCTTGCATATCATTAACGCAAGGAAGGGGTTCACGCTAAAAAATGACGCACATTCCGGGAACTTTGGCGCTATTCGCCTCTAACGCCATAGTATAAATATGGCGTTAGTTGGCGTTAGTTTTGCGTCGAAATTGCGTCAAAAAAAACGACGCAATTTCGGCGCAAACGGAGTATAAATATGGCCCTTGGTATTGGGGACACTGTGTAAAGTCTGCCTGCAGCCTGATGTCCCAGCAAACCCTTATAAGGTGAGTGGTAGTATGCTCTCATGTAGTATGGTATACATAACTAACACCTATCATTTGTTACAATGTTCAGCACAGTTACTTATTTGTATGGTAACTCATACATATCCCTTCATGCTGTTTGGTGTGTGTTAGGTAAAATTTGGCTAATATGTCACATATGTAAGTTTTGACTTTCAGTAACAATCAAAGGGACTTTTTTCTGGCTTAGACATCCCTTGAGGAGGCGTTATTCTGTACAACACAGCATTTTGGTGCATAGTTTCTATTTTGCTATGAAATAACCCTCAGGGAGGGCAGATGATGGTACAATCCAGGCCACTGTGCATAGTTATCAGCCAAGAATCGTTCAGGTCAGGTGTCTAGCCAATCAATGCTCATTGACCTCAGGTTAACATCACTGATGGCCATTACGGTTGATGTGTCACATTATTTGTTGTGTAAGTGCCATTTATTTAAAAGTGCTGTAGTGCTATATGTACATTGTCCATGATTGTGAGTCCATTAGTGTGACATCTTCCATTGTGATGCTACATAAGTGCAAAAGGACATGTCACTGGACATTCTGGGGTGAAGTGTCAGACAGTGCAGAGGGACAGGATTTGCCAATCAGTTATTGAGAGACATTCACAGGGCAGGCTGACAAGATAAACAGTGGGTTGAAGAACAGTGCTTGAGTACAGTTTTTGCAAGACTGGCATGTTACAAAGCACAGGACCTTGGTAGTAGGTGGGCATGTGGCAGGGACTAGTGCTACTGGGTACTCTTACGGGTGAAGGTGATCTGCTCCACGTCTTCATCTTCTGATGTGTGTGTTGTCTCCTCTGCCCTTGGTGGTGGTTGTGAAGGGGCAACACACACCTCAGTGTTTGAAGACATGGAGTCAGACATCCCGGTAGCTGCTAACTGTGGGGGTATTAAGGGCAGTACTGCAGCAAGGAGGAGCTGCTGGTTCTTAAGAATAGCAGCCACATCACAGTGGTAGGCAGCCAGGTCGGCCCTGAGTGGTTCGATATTGCATTCGTGCACGCGTTGACAGGATTGTTGTTGTAGGTGTTGGGTCAACTCTACTACAGCTGTGCTGATTACCTTCAACCTTTTTTTAACTTCCGGCATGATTGTTGTTCGCCCTTGCGTAGCTGCTGCTTGTTCTTCAGTTGACATCATGCACGAACGCACCACCTCTAGGCTGGCTGCCATACTTAGCATCCCCACCCGCACCTCCTTGGCCAGCTCCCGCTGTACTCCAACTACAGTTCGCTCAAAGCTAGTGCCAGGGTCATCAGAGTCCTCAGCTGAGTTGGAGCTGGCAGGTCGTACAATTGGGGTGTTGGGTGGGTCCTCTGTGATGGCTGCTATATCTGTGCTCCTCCTTGTGACTGAAAGTGGGCTCTGGAGGGTTTCAAGGATATCTTGGAGGGTCTGGTGGCTGATGTTTGTCAGCTCATCATCCATGTCATCAGGGAAGTCCATGACAGGCATATCTGCAGGAGAGCCATCGTCCTCTGCAATGAGATACGGTACAATTAGTGTGTCTGTGTTGTGGGCTTTGTAATGTGACATGCCTGCCTTCCAAATATTTTAACATAGTGTTCTTGGTTCCTGTTCATTGTTCCTGTCTTTCATATTAGCATTCTCCCAGGCCTACGCCCCACCTGCATGTCACATGTAGTGTGGTCAGTTTGTGGACTTGTCTGCATCACATCCTCTAGGTGTTGGTTCTGGCCAGATTGTGAATCGCCACCCTTTTGTCCTACTCAACCCTCCATCTACTTCCATTCTCATGGTGAGGCCTTTCACTGGCTGTGGGTGTTCTGATGGCACTTGCACTACACTTAACACTCTGGAACTGACCCAGTCTCAGATATTTCACATCCACCTATATGTTGGTGAGACCTAGCATATACTATGTATTGCATTGGCATGGCACGATACACGTGTCAGCATTGGTAATGTGTACTTCTGATGTTGGGAAATGTGTGCTACATTGGATTGCACTGATGGTCCTAGCAGTGTTCCATTTCCTCCTCTGACTGTGCGGGTGTATTTCACTAGCCAGTTACATATGTCCTCCTCCTTAATGCTGTTGTCTGAGCAGTATGACACTTGGGATGTTGCATGGTGTCATTGAAGCTATTGTGACCCAGGCATAGGGTGGACCCTGAAATATGCAGCATGGGTATGACATTAGTGCTGTGTACCTCATAATCTTTATGACAAAGGCTGATGTTTGTAGCAACTCTGGACAATCACATTTGACAGGATTGGAACCTTTGTATTGATTTCAGGGGATTGATAACGTTGTCATCCTGAACCCTCTAAATTGGGTGTGTTAGATCCATGGGGACGTTACTGCCATTAGCTACTTGACATGCACACACAGCAGAGGTGGTAGTGGCAACTGTTGTCAATGTTAAATTCCACTTGCAGATATGGCCTGAGATTGTTAATTGGGCCCTAGTTCATGTAGGGAGAATACTGGCTGGTGTGTTGCAGCAGGCCAGTTTTATGTTGTACCCTACCCTCCTGGCCTGCTTTACCTTTACATCATCCTTGGCATGGCAGCATACCCCCATGCAAAGGTTGTTGGTGTAGTGTAGTACTGTGCCCCAGGTATCCTCTGAATGGGCCATGCCCCTGTGCCGTGCCCCTTTACCCATGCCACTCCCTGAATATCATGGCTTACATGCATTGTGTAGTAGGTATGTCCCCCCCCCAGTTGCAGTTAACAATTAGGCATTTTAGTTCCCCATGCCACTTACCCTGCATGTGTGTTGTCTCTTGGTAGTCTGCGCTGTCTTGTCCTTGAATCCCTGTGACGATCTCCTCAGGGATGACTGCTTCCACCATCTCCTCCATGTGGTACAGGGCCTCCTGCGGTGCTGGACTCCCACCTCCAGTCTGCAGTGCTGCCTTCCTGTTCCTGGCCATATTTTCCTTGGTCCTGCGCTTGCAGTCATGCCAGCATTTCTTGCACTCAATGACTGTTCTCCTAACTTCTGCCACACTGTTGATCTTGTCAACAATTTGTTGACATATTGCCTCTCTCCTACTAAGTGGCAACTTTGAGGTGACAAACAGTTGGTGCTGGTGTTCCGTCACCTCTTTCACCAGAATTTCCTGCTCCTCTGCACTAAAGCGACACTTTTTCTTCTTCTCCCTGTCCTGGGTCTTGTGTGGGTCCTCCTGGCTGGTTCCTGGTCTGTTGTCATCTTCCTGGGGTCTGTGCAAGCATCTGGGATCCATTTTGGCTCTCCTATGCACATTTTGCAGTGTTTGCGGCGCTTCTTGACGCAGTTGCGTAAAAAAACAGCGCGTATCCGGTTTGCGTCGTCGTAAAACGGCTCAGTCATTTTCGCCGCGTTAATGTCATTTTTCTTTACGACGAGACGCAGTGGTTTGAGTAAAAAAAAAATTACTCACACCTGTGGTTTGCGCCGCCGTGCGTCAAAGTATAAATTTGACGCCCGCACGGCGCAGATAAATGGCGTTAGCCGGCGGTAATATTTTTGACGCAAAAATGCATCAGCGCAGTTTTGCAGCAAAAAGTATAAATATGGGCCTCAATATTTGCCGTTGCTGCCAGGTTTGTGCTTGAGTAATCAGATTATTTAGATACGCAAGTTTCTGATTGATACCTGATATCGAGGTTGCCATTATGTTCAGTAGATCTATCTGGACATCCATTTTATTCTATTAATATGTCAATGCCTCAAGAGTCAGTTGTGATGATTTAAACATAACTTCCCACACATTTACTATGTTAGCTGCAGGCCCTCTCTCACTTTGTTGATCTGTTGACTTTGCCTGGATGTCTTGTGTGGCCTGCTTCTCCTGTTGAATTTATTTTGCTAGTGAGTTATTTTGAGACGGTTCACATTTTTCCCTTACTTTGTTGTTACCCTCCATTTCTCTTTCAATTATCTCAATGTTATCCATTTCCTCTGGTTTTATCACTGGTATCTTTATTTCTCCTGTCTTATTCCCATCTGTCTTCACATTAACGTCTACTCGCGTTGGATGTACATTCCTCAACAGGGGAATTTTATTCTCACTTCTATTGTTTTGCTGAAACTTTGGCTCTGGCAAGATTGATAAAAGATCTGTGTCGCTAACTGACCCCCACCCTAACATCACACTATCTCCATTTTCCTCCTTAATTTCATCTTCTTGATTATTAAAAATTGTTTTTAGAGGACTTCCCTGCAAATCCTCTCTTACATCGCCCCTTTGTTCATGCGTTTGTACTGGGCTGGATTTTATTGGTGTGATTGGTGCAGTGAGTAAGTTTGTGTCCTTGGGATAGAGAAGATTATTTCTACTGGATCCTTAAAAAAAACTGAATTTTTCTGGCACTTTCAGTACCTTCTCAAACATTCTTGTGACTGGTGATTTTAGAGAATTTTCCCTTGCTGAGTTTGCCTTCACTCTTTTAGATGTTTGCCCCATCTGCAGGCCTCTCCTCTTATTTACTCTTGTAGTTACTGGTCTTTCACATCCTGACTTCATTTTGGGGCTGAACTAGTGCTCAATTGTTAATCACGGTGACAGGCCCACTCCTTCTGTGACAGCCCTGACCCTGGGCCAAGCACACTGCTAAGCCCACTAAAACACCTGGATGCTGCACCCAGTGTTATTGAGCAGCTTCCACCATGTTGCAGCGCTCACTTCCTGTGGTGGTGGCCAGGTTGTGTGCTTAATATACTAAGTATACTTCGTTAAGACAGGTTATAATCAATTTACCATCCACGAACACATTTGTGTTTCGCCCTTTAACACAAGTCTTTACCATCTTTGCAATGTAGTCTAAAAAAAAGCTTAAGAAGCTAGCTTTGTTTCACTTTGCTTTACTTTTTTACTTTACTGTTGCTCCCCACTCGCCAAGTCGAAGTGGCAGTGAAACTGCATACAAAGGCCTAGCAATGGCAGACATGACACATGGTTAAGGGGCTACTTTTGTGGGTGGCACATAGTATCATCTAATATACAAGCCCTGGGCACATCTAGTGCACTTACAGGTAAATTAAATATGCCAATTGGGTATGAGTCAATGTTACCATGTTTAGAAACGAGAGCATAAGCACTTTGGCACTGGTCAACAGTAGTAAAGTGTGCAGAGTCCTAAAACCAGCAAAAAGGAGAATGGAAAAATGGAGGGAGCGAGGCAGGCAAAAAGATGGGGGAAGACCACCCTAAGGTCAGGTGTAGTATTCCCCTTGGTATAACGATCAATCTTTTTGATGTCTACTTTCTTGTATTTTTATCCAGGGATGCTTCCATCTTTCCAAATGATCAGTTCTTTGCCTGCTGCAAACTTTCCGCATGTGCTAAGCCAAAGCCCAGACAGTGCCATCACTTTGCAGTGACCGCAAGCAATCAGTGGGAATGGGTTTGGAGTATTGCTCCACTGTGCTGGTCCAGTACCAAGCAGCAAGCAATGCCTTCCGCCTTTCTTACTGACAAAAAGTACGTCTTCCAAGTCAAGGGAAAACATTGAGAGGCTCATTTACAAGCCCCATGGTGCAGGGCAGTGCAGCAAGTGACCTTGCTGCCCTGTGCCACGGGGAAAGGGCAGAAATGCACTGTAATCTACACGATACAGCACATCTCTGTCCTCTCTCCCTGCACTGGTGCATAATGGGCTGCCTAGCGCAGACGCAGGCACCATGGTGCAAGGATGCCTGCGTTGACAGGATTGTTTTTGTGCAGGAAGGAACACCTTTCAGCAGAAAAACAATAAGATTTTGACACATTCTCAGGCTTACAGATTCTTGTAAATTGGGGAATGCATCAAAACCCACGAGTGTTGCATGGGAAAACATGCTGCAATGTCCACTGGATGCCTCCTTGATGCAGTGTAAGGAAATGCAGCAATTTGTGCTGCGTTGCCTTACACCATACCTACAAGGACATGAAAAGCCATGCAAAGTGCACTATACACCACTGGTGCATCACAAAAAGTGACACACCAGAGGTGCACAGGGCTTGTAAATAAGCTCCTCAGACTTTGAAACCAAATCTTAAACGGAGGCAGATGCGAGCTGCAGAATTTCATTAAGGAAGTTAGCCTTGTTGTCCTTTATAGGGAAGGCAACTCAAAAGACCTCTGCAGCCTTGCAAAGCACAGCCGTAAATGTGGCAGTTTCCTTCATGGAAGTTCCCCAAGGACACTCAAGTCCACATCCTAGTGGAGAATGCTGCCTGCCTCACTGCTGTTATCATTGTGGTACACATTGTTTGGCATCTGAGTGGTGTCAAAATCATATACAAACAACCCCTTGGGCCTGCCAAATAATTCTGCATGGGGCAAAATCCTGTTGGGTGACTCATCGTCTATCAACTGTTGTGCTTTACATCAAGATCTGGCCAAAACTGCTTCATCTGTGGAAAATTCACTGTTTTCAAATGAATCTGAAGCAGGACTGGTGGCAGAGCAACTTGAAAGGCCTTAGAGGAAAGGATTGACCGGTGCCACATTGGTGTAAAAAAGGAAAACAAATGTTATTGTGCCAGGGAAGGCCCTGCTGGTGGTACTCCAGACAGGGGCTTTGGAGGCACGCCAGAGGGAGCAGAAGAGTCAGCATCACTTGTGTGAAAGCTGCAAGCTGTGCCATGAAAAAGGGGAGCACTAGACTCCAGTTCCAGAGCTGGAGCAAAATACATTGCAGGGTCCATCTTCACAAAGATAGGCTTGGATGATGTTGCCCCCATCAGGAAAACTACTTGAGAACAACTGATGTAGAGAAGTTGATTAATACCTTGTGATGCTTTTTGTGCTTCTTTTTGGAGGGCGTGCCCTTGGAAGCTGCCCTCTTTGGTGTATATTTACTAACATTTTGCGTCATGTTTGTGTCACAAAAGTGACGCAAATCAACCCAAAGTCCTTTTTTCCCCAATTTACTTTCCAGCGCAAAACTTGCTTTGCCAAAAAAAAACATTTCTAATATTGATCAGCAGTGAGGATAGGACTTGCATTTGTGTGATACCACAGTGGCTCATTTCACATTAGAACTCTGCACTTAGACCATTGTGTTGTATTTTGTAATTCTCCTGTTCTCTCACATCAATCATTTTTATTTTTCTGATGGATACAACTACCTGTGGATTCCTCACCTAATGAATTCTCCCCATTCGTAGCATTCGACGGAAACTTCTTTCTAGCTCTGCACGTCGGCGAGGACGTCACAATTGCCCGACTCCACGCGGTTCTGTCTGACGTCATCGTGGCAATAAGAGGCCCTCATCAGCATGCTGACGTCAGTTCCCTTTTTTCCGTGCCTTCGATAACGGTTACTTTTCTGGCGACCTGTATCGTTCGCTCTTCGAAAGAGATAATTTATGTTTTTCTCGATGTCGGCTCCAAAGAAATCGGGTTTTAAGCCCTGCAGGGAGTGTGGAGGTCGTATGTCAGTGACTGATCCTCACAACGACTGCCTTTGGTGCCTCAGTTCAGATCACGACGTCCAGGAATGCGGCTCCTGTCAGAAGATGAATCCGAAGGCGTTGAAGGAGCGTGAGGCTAAGCTATTTTTAGCTAAGTCAAAGAAGGAGAGGAAGCAGCACCATGGATCGTCTTCAGGGAAGTCGTCTCACAAGAAGCGGCATCACCGTGACTCTCGGCGTCGGTCCAGGAGTCGGTCGGAGTTGAGGTCTCCGTCGACTCGGCGGCGCAAGTCATGGGAAGTGAGTCAGACGGTGTACCCACAGCCAGTGACACCGCAGCCGTCCCTGGCGCCGTCAGTCTTCGAGGTCGTGGAGCCTCAGAGTCATCTGGCTTCGCTGGCGCATCCAGGCGCGCAAGAGTCCAGCCCGGCGCCGGCTCCTCAAAGTTATCCTTCGTTCCCGGCTCTAAGAACGGATCCGGCGGCATTTTTCAATGCCATGTTTGCCATATTCCAAAATATGACTCCGGGAGGTGGTGCGCCGGTTGGCCCCACCGGTCCCCTGGCATTTAATCTCAGTGTTCCGGCTCCATACAGGCCGACGCCGTTTATGCCATTCTGTCTGGCTGGAGACTCTAGTCAAGCACCTCTGCCGGCGGCGCAGCAGTCGAGGGAGAGACCTTAGACACTGTTGTCGGAGGAGATAGAACCTAGAGGCCGGATGACGTCGTTGGATGCAGGAGCTTTGTCCATGGCATCGGGTGGATCCATCTGCGGCATCAGGTGGATCCGGAGATCCTGTCATTACGCCTTCCCGGCACCATTCATCGATGTCGTTGCACTTCATTCGACGCCGGGGCTGGAGGCCAAGTTGAGGTCTCGGCGAAAGGCCCTCAGATTGCTGGAGGAAAGGGAATATCGGCAACAATTAATTGAGGAAGGGGAGATCACTAATCCCCAGAGTGAGTTCCCAGGACTGGATACTGCAAGGAGAATATATACGGAGGAGGCAGCTACTTTCCATTCAGTGATTAGAAAGGCTGCAACTTTTTGGGGAACTTCCCTTTACCTACAGCTCAGGTTAAGACCAACCTGTTGACGGACGTTTTGCACCCTGCTACAGCCATGGCAGATCCTCTTTTGCCATTTGATGAGGAATGGAACCAATCGAAGAGGTGTGGAAGAAGCCTGTCACCTCTTCGGCTGTTAGTAGGTCAGTGGTCAGGCGTTATAGGTCTGCGCCAGGGGACCCGGAGTTTTTGGCAAAACCCCCTTCACCAGAGAGCCTAGTAGTGCAGGCATCCTGTTCTTCGAGGTCTGCCCCTGGTTTGTTTCTGGGAGTCCCATCGGACCGGGAATCCAAGCGAATGGAACAATCGGCCAAGAAGGTGTTTTCGTCGTGTAGCATGGCGCTGAAA
This sequence comes from Pleurodeles waltl, assembly GCF_031143425.1. Lineage (NCBI taxonomy): Eukaryota > Metazoa > Chordata > Amphibia > Caudata > Salamandridae > Pleurodeles > Pleurodeles waltl. Next base: position 989,079,356 of record NC_090447.1, on the reverse strand, counting down.
TCTGCCAATGCTACTTGTATTCTTGGCAGATATATACATGCTGTAATATATGCGGCAAAGACTGTTCTTCCGGACATGCCCCAGGACTTGCATAGCCTTCTTTCAGACGCTCAGACGGCGGCTACGCAAGTTATTCAGTCAGGGCTGGATACCACGGACTCTGTTGCAAGAGCCATGGGGACTTCAGTTGCCACCAGGCGTCATGCGTGGTTGTGCACTTCTGGTTTTTCTGACGTCCAGGCCATGCTATTGGATTTGCCTTTTGATGGGGCAAAACTATTGGGATCTAAAGCGGACTCTGCGCTAGAGCGCTTTAAAGAATGTAGGGCCACTGCTAGGTCACTGGGTCTGCAGGCTGCTTCCACCCCGTTTCGGTCACTCAGGCGGCTGCGAGTTTTTGTAAGAGGGGCTTCCTTTCTTGGGAGGTCACAGCAGCAGGGGCAGCAGTCTTCCAGCCTCCCTTATCGATCGTTTAGGGGGCGGGGTAGAGCCCGCACTAGAGGGGCCACCCAGCAGCATTACCCTTCCTCTTCCTCTTGAGGGTTGCCACAAGGAAAGCAGCCCTAGTCCTCTTGCCATAGTCTCCCATGTCTCTCCGGTAGGGGGGAGGCTGTTTCTTTTTCTTCCCATGTGGGAATCCATAACATCAGATTCCTGGGTCAACAGTGTGGTAAGAAAAGGTTATGCTCTTCCTTTTCGGGAGATTCCTCCTCCTTTCCCTCCCCGTCCTTCCTTTTGTTCAGAAGATCATCTCCTGTTGCTAGAACAGGAGGTTCTCTCCCTATTGTTGAAGGGCGCAGTAGAGTTGGTTCCGGAGCAGGAGAGGGGTCAGGGTTGCTATTTCAGGTACTTTCTGATTCCCAAAAAGGATGGTCATCTAAGACCTATTTTGGACTTGAGGGTTTTGAATCGGTTCCTCAAACAGGAGAAATTAAAAATGCTGACCCTATCACAGGTGCTTTTGGCATTGAACAAGGAGGATTGGATGGTGTCGGTCGACTTGCAGGATGCTTATTTTCACATTCCCATTCTCAAGTCGCACAGGTATCTCCGGTTTGAGGTAGGATCGCAGCACTACCAGTTTGCGGTCCTTCCTTTTGGTCTTACTTCCGCACCTCGGGTCTTCACGAAGGTGATGGCGGTGGTTGCAGCACACCTCAGGAGGAAAGAGGTAGAGTGGACGATTGGTTGATCAAAGCGGAGTCTCTGGTTGCGTCTTCTGCAGCTATCAACCCAGTTGTTGTTCAGTCTGGGTTTTTCAATAAAATGTGCCCAAGTCTCATCTAGAGCCCTCTCAATGGCTCCTGTTTATAGGGGCAGTATTGGACACGACATTGAATCAGGCCTTTCCTCCACCACAGCGGATACAGGACATTCAAGCGTTGATTCCAATGTTTCAAGAAGGAGCAGCAGTTCCAGTCCTCAAGGTCCTTCGTCTGCTCGGCCTGTTCGCTTCTTGCATTCTGTTGGTCACTCATGCACGCTGACATATGAGGGCTCTTCAGTGGTGCCTCCGCAGGCAGTGGTTTCAACACAGAGGAGATCTCGGGGAGTCGATAAAGATCTCCAGAGACACTGCAGCGGATCTCCGATGGTGGGCTGCGCGCAGCAACCTTTCTCAAGGAAAGCCGTTTTCGCTGAAAACTCCGGTGACCACGGTGATAACAGATGCCTCCACCTTAGGGTGGGAAGCTCATCTGGAGGATCTGGAGATCAAGGGTCATTGGTCTTCAGTAGAGCAGAGGTTTCATATCAATCTGCTGGAACTGTGGGCAATTCGTTTGGCCCTCAAGGCCTTCCTCCCTTCCCTTTGCGGTCAGTCGGTTCAGATCCTTACAGACAACACGACCGCAATGTGGTATATCAACAAGCAGGGGGATGTAGGGTCGTACCTTCTTTGCAGAGAGGCTCTGCGACTCTGGTCCTGGGCTCGGGACCATCAGCTTTGCGTAATAGCAAACCATCTGGCCGGGGTTCAAAACGTGCAGGCGGACAGACTCAGTCACTTCTTCTCAGACGACCACGAGTGGCGTCTGCATCCGGATCTGATTCTTCACATTTTTCAGATGTGGGGTTTTCCCCAGATAGACCTGTTGCCACTCGGGAGAACGCGCACTGTCCGTCGTTCTGCAGCCTTCAGTATCCGATGCCAGGAGCGTTGGGGGACGCGTTTCAGATGTCCTGGTGCGACCAGTTGCTTTACGCGTTTCCCCCATACCCTTGATTCCTCGGGTTTTGAGGAAGATTCGCCAAGACCGGGCCCAAGTCATTCTAATAGCTCCGGATTGGCCACGAAGGGTATGGTATGCAGATCTACTCCAACTCTCTCTGTGCCCTCCGCTCCGTCTCCCTCTCAGGGCAGATCTCCTCTCGCAGTCGCAGGGGCAGGTTCTACACCCCCACCTCCAGAGCCTGCACCTTCATGCCTGGAGATTGAGCGGGGCAACCAGAGTGCTTTTTCTCTCCCACCAGAGGTGGTGAACGTTCTTTTATCGGCCAGGCGACACTCCACCAAATCGATTTATGCTAGTAGGTGGGTTAAATTTGTTCGTTGGTGTGGAGAGCAGCAAATTAATCCCTTAAGTGCCCATCTTTCAGATATTTTGTTATTCACTTTGTTGGGGGCACAGCGTGGTTGTGCTGTGGCCACTGTTAAAGGCTATCTTTCGGCCCTTTTGGCCTTCTTATGTCTTCCAGATCAACCCTCTTTATTCAAATCTCCTTTGGTTTTAAGATTTTTGAAGGGACTTACTAATTGGTTTCCTCCCACTCCTTTTATCATGCCGCAGTGGGACTTGAATCTGGTGTTGACTTTTTTGATGGGCTCTCCCTTTGAGCCTCTTCATTCTTGTACCTTGAGGTATTTGTTTTTCAAAACTGTATTCCTGACAGCCATTACATCAGCTAGATGTATTAGTGAACTACAGGCCCTTTCTGTTCACCCGCCATTTATGACTTTTCATAAGAACAAGGTGGTTTTGAGGACCAGGGCGTCTTTCCTCCCCAAGGTAGTGTCTCTGTTTCACTTGGGACAATCCGTAACTCTCTCGTCATTCTACCCTCCTCCGCACCCATTTAAGGAGGAGGACAGACTCCATCGTCTGGACCCTAAGAGGGCTCTCAGCTTTTATATTGACAGGACGAGAGAGTTCTGGTTGGATGAACAACTCTATATCGGATACGTGGGGAAGAGGAAGGGGAACGCCGTCCACAAGAGAACGCTCTCCTGGTGGGTCGTTCTTTGTATTAAAATATGTTACTCATTGGCGAAGGATCCTCCTGAGGGGATCAAGGCCCATTCCACCAGGGCCTAGTCGACCTCTTCAGCTCTGGCCAGAGGTGTTTCGGTGGTGGACATCTGTAAAGCCGCGACTTGGTCTTCCCTCCACACCTTTGTAAAGCATTATTGTCTGGATTTGGAGTTGCGGAGGGATGGCCATTTTGCGCAGTCTGTGCTGCAGGAGTTCCTGGTGTGACCAGACGGACACCCTCCTCTGAGGTGGTACTGCTTTGGGACTCTATTCATTAGGTGAGGAATCCACAGGTTGTTGTATCCATCAGAAGAGCAAGTTACTTACCTTTGGTAACGCTTTTTCTGGTAGATACATTAGCTACCTGTGGATTCCTCACGGTCCCTCCCGCCTCCCCGTTGTCTGTCTGGTCATACCAGGATCGCCTTGTGTGTGCACTTCAGTGCCTTAATTTCTATGTTTCTATATATGTATATATGTTCATAGTTGCAATTCAGGTTATTTCCAAGTTTTCAAACTGTTCATGATGGTATGCTCTTTTTAAGGAGCTTTGTAAAAGTTTTATATAAAGGTTCTCTATAAAGTTTTATTATTTATGATCATGAAGTGTTTAGGTTGTCGATGTTTTCTATATGTTTCAAAGGCACGTAAAAAAATGGCGTAAACTGACGTCAGCACGTGGCCTCTTATTGCCACAATGACATCAGACGAAGCCGCGTGGATTCGGGCAATTGTGACGTCCTCGCCGACGTGCAGAGCTACAGAGAAGTTTCTGTTGAATGCTACGCATGGGAAGAATTCATTAGGTGAGGAATCCACAGGTAGCTAATGTATCCACCAGAAAAAGCGTGACCGAAGGTAAGTAACTTTCTCATTACTCCTATTTTATATTCTTACACATGGGGCTCTTGTGGGTTTACACTTGTGTTTTGTTGCACTCACCTGGCCAAAATGAAGCCAACCTTTAGTCTTGAGGAAAGTTTTTTTAATACACAGTTGAAGAGTTAAAGAGTTTTTGCAGGAAAAGAGGGTTAGCTGTGAGTGGGGAAAACACACAGACGGACCTCTGGAAAACCCCACTTGCTTCTGAGTGCAGGGAGGCAATAGCAAGAGTGGACCAGGGGGTAGTGGTTTTGAGGAAGACCCTTAGAAGGACCCAAGGATTAGTGACAACACTGAGTGGCAGGGTTCCCAGCCCATACCCTAGGGGTACAGTGACCCCAAAGAGTTTGAAGCAGAGGGAGGAGATGACTGGGCAGGGACACCAGTAGAGAGGGAGGGTCCCATAGATAGGTAGTCCCTTACTGGGTCTAGCACCAGGAGCAGTGTCTCCTCCCATACCATCTCTCATGAGGACCTCAAGGATAGACAGGCTCAGAGGGACCTGAGGATGCAGCTGGCACAACTTGCTGTAGAGGAGAGAAGGCTAGAGGCTGAAAAAGTCTTAGGACAGGAGAGAATGCCAGAGGAAGGGCCTTTGCAAGGGAAAAGCTTGCTTTTGAGGTAAGGAAACTTACCCCATAGCATAGTTTTAGAGTTCTGGACTCAGTTGCGCGATAGATGGAGTCCAGTGGTGGCAGCAATAGTTAATCTAGTGTGAAGGAATTTTGGCAAACGATCAGAGGTCTTCAAACTTTTTTATACTGAGCCCCCCTTCTAAACATTTTTAGGCATCGATCCCCCCCCACCACCTGACGCAAATTTCTGGAAGCTGGTACTCTGCATCATCGACGGCAACCACCACCCGCAGAGTCCAGATCATATATGGGAAACATTATTATACAAATTCAGAGTGTCTAATAAACTGAAGGTTTGAGAGCACCAGTGCTTATTACACAGTTCAAATGAAAAGCCTCCAAGAAAATGTTTGCACAGAACAATTTACAATGCGGCTTTATTTTTCACTAAGACACAGAATTTGACATAATACTTTCAAAACTAATGTGACGGGTGTGCCTATTTATCACCACAGAGACGGTCAATTTGTGGATGAATTTTTGAAACTGCCAGCCTAAGGTTGTGCTCCACTTCCATTCTTGAGCGATACTTAGTCTTCAATACTGCAAGTGCTGAGAACCCAATCTCGCATAAATATGATGTGCTGAAAGGCAAGAGAGTTTTGATAGCACTTTCCCTCAAAGCTGAATGTTCTTCAGGCATTTTCAGCCAAAACTCCCCCAAGGAGAGTTTGCTACATTGCATCTGCGGTGTGCGATCACTCTGGAGATCAATTAGTTCTTCCTGCATGCGAATTGGGAGATGGATACCCCCATCTGCCAGAAATGGTTGAAAGACCCAGTCATTAATATGATTGTTTTCCTCAGGAAAATACTTGTGAAAACTGTCGCTGAGTGATGTCAGGTGATTTTTTATTAACTCTGTTTCCTCAAGAGCATCGACTAAACATGGAAATGGCTCAAACTGGGCAACTTCAATTAATAAAGTTATGACACTGAAGAAGGTACTATGATAAACTTGCACTTCCGAGTGTCAACTCCAGAGCTCTCATCTCGGGTACATCATTAACACCACCCACAACCGCAACTCATAAGACACCTAGCGGCGACTCAGTTCACAGTATGTAACTAATACGTCACATGTGAAAATTACAAAGAAACATCCAATAAAAATCAAGCATTCACCCTGAGGAATTGTGGCCTGCAAAGTCAAGAAAGGTCAATAAATTACAAGACAGCATAGATACTCAATCACCAACCACATCAGAAATGCTTTGATGGGAAACCTTTAGCGAAAAGTGCCACAAGGCCAGTGCCTGTATCCACATGGCTAAAATTTAGTGATGTAGTGGACAGTGGTGTGGGGTGGAGAGTCGTACGGTAGAGGGTTGTGGAGTAGAGTAGCATAGAGTGTCAACATAGAACCATGTATAGTGGGGTGGCATAATGGTATGTTAGAGAAATGCTGCAATATGTATCATGCATTTTATCGGTCGCAAACTGCCCGATTCTGCACGACTGATAAAATGCGTTTTGGTATGAATGAATTCCAATTTCCAGTTTGGTAACATAAAACTGAATCGCAATTTGGAATTGCGAAAACATATTAAGTTGATATTAGGAAGGGGCATGTTCAGGACATCCCTTCCTAATACCGCAGTATGCAAGAATGTTTTGACTGAGATGTGGTCGCAAAACAGTTGCATTTTACTACCTAGTTCAAGTGGGTAGTAACCCATTGACAAATGGGAAGGGAGCCTCCTTAAAATAATTTTAAAAACTTTCCATCTTTCCTTTTTTAAACCCATCCCGTTTTACTTTAAGGAAAACAGGCTGCATTAAAAAAGAAATAGCTTTATTTAAAACCAGTGACAGACATGGTGGTCTACTGACCTCAGCAGGCCACCATCCGTGTGATTTTTGCATTTACTAATGGGTCGCAAATTGCAACCTACCTCATTAATATTAATGAGTTAGGGCAATTTGCGACCCATTAGGAAACGCTAAATGAAACTCATGGAGTTTTATACAATAGAATAGCGATTACCCAATTGTGATTCACAGAGAATCGCAATTAGGTAATCGCTATTTGGAATAGTAGTACATCTGGCCTATGGAGTCAACAAGGTTTACAGCCTCTGTGGGCTTGTCTGTATGCATGAGGATTTACCATGGGGGAAAGAGATTAACCTTTTCATCAACTGATTGGAGAACCTTACATCACAACCATACACGTGTAAATCAGTAAATAGAAAGTGTTGACAAAGGGAACTACAAGGTGTAGGATTCACGTCACCCATGCCGGTAGGCATTTTTTAACAGTGCTTGGTCAAGTGTGGGGGGGGGGCACAAACTCAGGATTCAGAATGTAACACAGTGGTTAGGGTTGATTTTACTATCAATAATGTATTTCTACACCAAATCGTCTTTACCAAAATTAGAAACACATAACTTTCTAACCTGTACCATGCAGTTTGCATGCCGCTGTTTGATGGCAGTTCATAGCTCACTGTGCTAGATTATAAATCAATTGCACAGTAACAAAATGAGCTCTGTTACAAGGGCAGTATGCCACTGAGCTATGCACATAAAATACTGCTCTGTGATCTGCATATATACATTCTTTGAGTTCTCATGAGTCATAACTGGCACTAGACAAAACCCCATCTCTTTCCAGCAGGTACCTTAATCACAACATATTGGCGCCTTTATTGTTACCTGAAAGCGACTGGATTTTTGGGGAACTCTGCAGTGCTTTCACAACTGCTGCACTGCTACAAAATCACCCTCCACCACCCCTGTACAAAAGCACACCACCACCCTTCCAGGGCAGCGCTTGATGCCCAGTATTGATGCCAGTCTCGTTCCGAAGTCAATAACGATTCAATGGATCTTTATAATGATGATTAATAGTTTGTTGTGATTTGGTTCTGTTTGTCCTAATTTATTTTGTTGGCTCTTTCCTGACCTTTAAGTAAAACAATATGGAAGACTTATTCTCTTAATTTAATGCCTGAGTGAAGTGTTTCTCCTGCATCATCAGATCAATTAAAAGTAAATAGCCTCGACTCCTTGTTTCACAGTGCAGTTTCGATTTCTCTTCAGCTGTTCCTTACCTTTTTCCTGCATCTTGAATCTTTCAGTCCCTGGGAGCCCAGTGATTCCTCTAGATTGGACAACCTAACAAATAACGAACTCCTGTGTTTAACACCACGGGGACATGCACATATTTAGTATATAACGGCATGCCCTATGTGCCACGAGCCAAAGTGGATAATTACTCCAAGACACTACAAAAGCTGTTCAGGCTTACCTGTAATGTCTGTCTTTCGTCCTGGGAACGTCGTTGGCAGGGGCCAAGAGGCAAAGGGCAGGACACAGGAGGCGAAGGGCAGGATCCACGAGGTGAAAGGCAGCAAGCAGAATCCAAACAGCAGCAAACGGAGGTGAAAGGCAGCAGTGGAAAAGTGCCACTAACTCCAAAGTAGTACACATTCTGGAGCTTTTTGAAGCAAAAATCGGCGGCATTTCCATCTCCTTCAGCTGCTGTCCTGTAATTTGTTAAACGTCATAGTTCATGGTGCAGGCTCATGATTGGCTGCTATGCTCTAATCTGCCAATCAGAGAGCTCCATGGAAAGGAAAGGAAACGAACGTACTTTCAACGTCGGAAAGTACATGAGGGATGGTGAAACAATCAGACGAAGTGCGCGCCCCCCCAGGAATGATGCCGCACCCCCCCTGGGGGGCGCGCCCCACAGTTTGAAGACCTTTGCACTAGATGGATGGGTGAAGGGTAGCACAGCAAACAACTGTTAAGGGCTGCACAATCTGATTATTGAGAGCACGTTACGTTGTTTTCCAGAGCTACGTCAACACCTGCTGGAGTGTAAGTTCTCTGAACCCAGGGAACTTGCAAAGGAGGTATACCCTGGGTGAGTACCATAGTGTCTGGTTAGGTACTGGGGCGTGACCCTAAAGGGAGTGGTTCAGGTTCCCCTCCCCCAAGTAGTCCAGACAGGTGCCCTTGTAGTGGGGTGGGTGCAGAGTCCCATGTCCCTTCTCAGAGAAGGAGGGGAGTTGGTGGTGGGAGATGTCCCAGGGTGCACTGTGCCCAGCCCCAGAGCCTGGAAAGGAATCTAGTTTGTACTGGGAGACCATCCTCTGAGGGGGTCCTATAGTGTCAGGAAAACATGGGGGACTACTGCCACAAGCGTTCAACCAGTTCTGGTGTCTAGCAGTACCACTCCGCAAAGGAAGGTGCAGAAGCCCGGATGGAGAGGTAGAGGGAGAAAGGACCCTCCCCTTAAACCAATCCAGCCCAACGGGTTGGTTGGGTTGGAGGGTCATGTTCAGAGTATCACCCCTGACCTGGAGAGAGGGGCAGCTGTCACAAGCAAACCTACCATTTTGTCTTCTGGGGTACCACTTCTGGTGGGAGGGAGCAGTATCTAGAAGGAAGGTCAGAGGGAGGAAGGCCTTTCCCCTGGCCCCAGTTCAGCCCATGGGTGCAGATCCTGGTTTGGGAGACCAGCTGCATGGTAACTCCCCTCAACTGGTGGAAAAGCTGAGCAGGACGACGGACACTAGCTCTGGAATTTGGGGGTGCCATTCCCAAAAGGAGGGTACAGAAACCCAGAAGGAGGGGGTGGAGTGCAGAAAGGATGCGGCGCACCTGGGGCTACCACCCCCTATTCTGAGAAATCACGGAGGACAGAGATCCCCAGATGGTCTGGGGCCTGGCTCTTGACACTGACAGCTGCCAGTGCCCTCTGGTGGTTGCAGTTCTTAAGGACAGAGTTGTCCTTGGGATGAGGACAGCATTCAGAACAAAGGGGTGGCGTGGGCCACATCACTTTGTTGGCCATCATGGTACTGCCTACCTACTGAGATGCATCTGTGAGCAGTCCACCAATGTCAGAAATGAGGCTTCTGGTTGGCTAAGGTGTGCACCTAAGCCAAGCAAAACCCACCACTAGTCAGGGAGAGTAAGTTACACACTAAAGATAACCTGTGCTCACCCCCTGGTAGCTTGGCACAGAGCAGTCATGCTTATCCCCAGAGGTCATGTGTAAAGCATTTGTGCGACACACACAGACACCAGTAACACAAAAGAGGCTCCACACAATGTAATATAAAAATATAAAATGTATTGTACATAATCATAGACCAAAACATCAGAAATCAGTGATGACTTTGCCAACTAGGCTACTGTCACAAATATAATGCGTGCAACAAGAGAAAGGTTTCTAAGTTGCACATGTCAGCAAAACACCATTACTGTGAATACTATGCAGTCCTGAAATAATACTTGTTATCCTGACCCTGCAAAGGTCAAAACAACATATGTACAGGGCACGAGATACAATAATCTCATACACACACAGTGTGCCAAGTGTTCCCACAAGCACCTTAGTATCAGTAAAACACACGATTCACCCAGTGCACCATAGACCCATGAGTGGATATCCTGAGCAGGCTTACATATTTTGCTAGGAGATATACACATGCAGCATAATTGTGCACGTTACATCAGAAAGAAATATGCATGGGTCTCCGAAGACCACCAGCAAAACCCCCATGATCCACAGCCTCAGCCCAGCACATTGCACTGGATTCCCTGGCGGTTCCAGTGGGCCGAAGAAGGGGGCACACACGGAGTTACAGCGGGGGGACTTCCCGTAGTCTTCCCCACATGCAGAATCAATCCCAGCAACTGCACATGCAGGTACACTGCAGCTACAGGCAGTACCTTGTGTCCTGTGTGGTGCCGGGTGGCCCTAGGGGAATCCTTTCCTGCTGTCAGCAGCCTTCGACGAGACTGGAGCCAATAGCAGCACCAGTGGCCCTTGGGGACGAGGCCCACTCCTACTAAACCCTGGGCGGACCAAATGCCTCAAACGCAGTCCTGTGGGTGAGGCTGGCTTGCAAGATCTGGCCTTGGTGCCTCTCACAAGGGTAGGGCCGTCCAAAAGGGTTCCTGACATGCCGCAGGAAGACACCACACTCACCAAGCAAATACAGGGTGAGGCATGTTTCCAAGTGTGGGGGAGCACTCTGAGGGAGATTCCACAGTGCAGCAGTCATCGGGAGGAATAGGAAAGAGACGCTCTACACATGCTGACGAGTTCACCATGCTCCACTAAGCCAAGGAACTAAGGATAGCGCCCTGCCTGCAATAATCATTGAAGTGCGCTTCATGTGGTGAGTTAGACAAACCAGGAAGCAGGAAACCATGCTCCTCCTACACTGAGCTCCTTGGGAGGCACTTGGAGGGGGCACAAAGCAGGCAGTGGTGGGGAGGCAGACCAGTACAGCAAAACCAGTACCTCCAATGGTGATCGCTCCTCATAGCACCACAGCACTTTAGCAGACAATATGAGGGTACAACTGGCAGCAGGGCAACATTCAGAAAAACAATCCAGATGAGTCCTTTAAACCACCCAGCAGCAGCAGGGGGCAGGGCAACAACCGAAGAACAGTCCAGATGAGTCCTTTGTGCAGTCCAGCAGCTCATCTGGCAAAGGTTGAGTCCATGTTCCAAAAGTCTTCTAAAATCCTGAGGCAAGAGCCCCTGTACTTATATTCTAGGTTCCCAGCTTCTAGACATTGGGAGAAGGTTCCAGCCAGATCGGACTTGTTTCAAGAAGTTTCCTTCTCCCCTATTCTGGCTCCAGACAGAATAGTGGGGTAAACGATCCCTTTATTTGAGGGCAGGACACAGCCTATTCAAGTGTAAAGTGTGATCAACCCTCCTTCTCTCTCAGCCCAGGAAGACCATCAGTATGCAGATGTAACCTTGACACACCTCCCTGAAGGGTAGATGGAGAGTATGCACTAAGTGGTGCTGTCACTCTGCCTCCAGACGTGGATTGGAGTCAGACTGCAAAGCACTAGAGTCATAAGCACACAAATGCCCACTTTCCAAAAGTCGCATTTCCGCAATAGTAATGACAAATCCACCTACACCAGTAAGCAGAATCTGTCACTAACACTCCAAACAAACCAAACATGCCCACACTACTCACAGATCAGAAATTACCACTTATGTACCTTTAAGGGAATTCCCAATGCTAGTCTATGAGAGGAGTAGGCCTCACAGCAGTATGCCAAGTGTTAGAGGAGACAGAACATGTACTTTAGCACTACTTAGCAGTGGTAAAGTGCCCAAAGACCTAAAGCCAACAAAAAGGGTAAGAAAAATAGGAGGAGGAAGACAACCAAGTTTTGGAATAACCCTGCAGAAAGGGCTGTTTCCAACACAGACCTAATCCACAAACACAGAGAATATCCATCTCCTGTGAAGAAAGCCTAAAAATGCTAATTTCAAAACTCAAGTTGAAGACAACAATAGCAACCATTAGCAACTAAAAATGCTTTTGCCTAGGAAAATTAACTATAGAAAATACAATTATATTAAGTATATATATATATATATATATATATATATAAATATATATATAGCTATTAAGAAACCACCGAGTAATTAGTCAGACAATACTGAGAACAGATAGGAAATCAACAGCCCTCTAAACCATCAGAGTAGTGCAAATTGTTTGAGACACCATCAAAGCAATAGTGTCATAGTTGGATAAGTAGGTAAAAAAAATACTCAATAGTCTGGAGAAGACTAAGGTTAGTACTTGACCTTACTAGATGAATAGAAACCCATCGCTCCAAGATCTAGGAATGGTCTCTATACTTTAACCAGAAAACTAAGAAAAAGAACCCAAATTATTTTGTATATTCCCTCTAAGGACCACACTTAAAATGTGAACACAAACTGCAAACAAATAGAGGCAGTCAAATCATGAAAACAGTTGTCACCTAGAAAAGCAAAAGTTTTTTAATAAAGAAATAAAAATCTTCTACCACAAGTAGAGATGATGGGGCTAACCTATTACCCTAATGTACAGAGAAAATGAACATCTTCATAGAGAAGAAAAAATCCCCCGTAAGAGTGTAAAATCCTTCAGAAAAGAAGGAAATCTTACATAATAACGCAGAAGCATCCAAAAGAGGGAAGAATATTAATCACTCTATACACACAAGTGAATGGACTCTACCGAGAGACTATGCCTCAATGGAGATCCATGATAACGAGACATAATGCCAGGAAATTTAAAGAATAATGGTCAAAGAACTTGTTGAAACCAAACAAATGTCTACAAAAAGGTGTAGAATATACCCCAAATTGTGATGGCTAGGAAAGTACACATTTAAGACCAAAACAAATAAAGTATTAAAAGGCCACAGAATGTTACCTTCTGGTTTATAATTAATCAAATCTAGAAAAAGTAGAAAATGTTTTACTAGCGAATACCAAAAGTATATGACAAAACTAGAACACACATGAACAACCAATTTAGACAAGAGCTACCTTGCTTGAAAGTACAAGGACTTAGTAGACAGCCCTAGTGCTGTTAAATCCCATCATTGGGATATTAATCTATTAATGAATGCTCACTAATTGCCATAAAGAAGAACAATAAACTGTTCTTCAAAAACATGAATAATAAGAGGATTATCTAAAGTTACTCTCTTAACAGAAATAAAATAACATATTGATACTCCCATGGAGCTGCCAATAGAAGACGTTTCCTAATAAGGAATACTAAATCTCATAATTTTCTATATATAAATGCCCACTAGGCATACAAAAATCAATAATCCATTTGGAGTAAGGTACATACAATGAAGGTAGAACTCTTGAGCTCAAGTTCTTCTTCAGAGTAAAGAAAACAATATCAACTTTAGTATCAAAAGAAACAGACAGATAAAATGCGGTCATTGACAAAGTAGAAAGCCACCACTTCTACACCAAGTAATAACAATAGTGAAAGTGGCCTTGCAACACCAGGCATGAAAACCTCCATAGAGTCCCAGGGTGATATATACCCCAATAATCTATCCTTGACAATATAAGGAAAATAACACCTGCCGAAAGCAGCAACACCTCCATCGGGTGCCACCATCAGGTGGAACAGTCATAGAACAGAAAAAGCCTTACAGCACTGCCAAAGCATGGCTCATCTGTGAGAATAAGTGAAAGCAAATATCCCCCCTAAAAGTTTGTAACATGAGTTAATTAGGTAAAGGGTAGAGCGGAACAATCTAATTTGTTGTTCCACCCCTGTCACAAAAACACCTTAAAGCAGAGTCAGCCTGTGCACCAAATAAATGGACACAATCAAAAGACATGTCAATTTGGCTTGAACAGCCTCTGAAAATCCAGAGGCACGTAACCATGCACGACAAAGTGCAACTAAACAGGCCATACCACAATGAATGATCAAATTAGCTGGCTGTTGACCATCTTGGATCACAGGGACAATACTGTTCGAGATGTCATACAGAACTGATGGCATGATATGTGCCAATTAATCTTATAAAGAACTGGAAAAACACCCTTGCACACAAGATGTATTAATAAAGTATAGAGCAGAACTGGTGGAGGAAAAAATATGTCTGTAACAAACATCAAGACTCCTGGAATCTCAGTCAGAGGGGACATGTGGAAGAGAATCAATATCATGGGAGGTCAAAGTAGTCTGTACCACCAAACTATGATGAGTAGGATGACGGTGAAGACATGCTGGATCACCAGGGGCAGGTCTGTGACTGAGATATAGCCCGATCTACAGGGGCCCCTGTATCAGGCTTAGCCCAAGCCCCCAACAAAATGTGATGTAGGGCTTCGCTGTAAGAAAGCACTGACTCAACCCCTGTTTGGCCTTGATGAAGAATGTCAATAAGAGGATCAGTCGTCAATTCCACAGTGGGAAGTCTCAGTTCCAAAACCACAGCAACCTGTCTCAGCATATCAGCTAGAGAGGAACTTGTCTCTGTGGCAAGGCTGGTGGGGGGAGAGGAGGCCTGAGGATGAGGAGGAGTCCAAGCCACTAGCCGCACCTAGGTTAGCCCGCTAGCTGTCCCTTATAGGAGGCTGATCAACATGAGAAATGGGAGGTATAGATCCCATATCTTCCACAGCATCTTCAAGACCATGCCCCTCAGAAGGACAAATGAAGGGACTCCCCACAACGCGGAGGGAGTGTGTCAGGGATAACCGGCATGACTGGTGACGTACCCAACGTCGACCGGCGCCAAGAAGGCAATTCCTTGATGTTGATTTCGACTTCAGATGGAAAGAGGGATGTGACGTTGAATGGCTCTGCCAGCAGAGTCACCGAAGTTGGCTGATCAGATACCGGCACTGAAGGTGGAAACCCCAAAGGGCTATGCACTGGTGCCATAACAACTTTGTCAACTGATGCAGAAGGCCAAACTGAAGCAGAGTGCAAACCTGCTAGCAGAGACACAGTCAAGGCATATTGCACCTCTTTGGGGCCCACAGGTGCTCCATGGGAAGGTGATGTCCCAAAGATAGCATGAAGGAAACATAATACTTGCGTATCTGGGTCAGAGTCGCCCAAGCCCCTGGGAAGGGAGGGAGATGTGGGGTGGACTCTGGCCTCAAATCCTCCATCAAGGAGCTGTGTGAGACAGTGCGTGGCTAAGTCAGGAGATACCGGGACTGACTGCTTGCGTCATGACTTACCACCTGAAGCCGATGGTGACTCCTGGAACGAGCCCGCGAACTGACCTTACTCCGAGAAGGTGACAGAGATCGACGGGAAGTCTGAGAAGACTCAGACATCTGCTCCTCCAGAAGCTCCATATGATGCTCCCACAGTGCCTTTGGCTGAAGTTGACGACAGGATTCGCACTCTATGGACTCATGGTACTCACCCAGGCGCCATATACAAATTGCGTGAGGGCCGTTGGCCAACATTTGTCACAGGACCCGCAGGGTTTAAACCCTGAAGACATAGAAGGAAAAAGCACACTGTTCCGTCAACAAAAACGTCGACTGTTACCGGATCCGCATTGAAAGTGCAGAAAAGAAGGAACTGATGTTGGCGAGGGGGTTATATGGACTCCGCTGATGTCACATCCGATGGGCAACGTCCATACGATGCCCTCTTGCAACGCACAGACATGCTATGGGAAAAACATTTCCAGATCCAGACTCTGGCCAGGGGGAGGATTCTAAAGTAAGGAATCTGCAGCTAGATGTCAGATAAATACATTTTTTAATTTGTTTGATGCCAGAAGCAGTCTGGTACATACCTTATAGTCAAACAACCACTCTATGCCACATTTTTCTTTATATTTGCTAGCAAAATGGACAGTGCTCTGCTCTGGGTAATGACAGCCGCAAAATATATTTTGAAGGGGCAGATGGACAACCAGAGGGCAGTGGATTCTGTAATCTGCTGCTGGATTTGCTACTCCTTATTTGATGACAGGAGAAAAAGCTCCTTTATTTTTTTAAAGGGGTTTGCAAATCTTTCATGGGTTTGTAGATCTGCAGAGGACACCTGTAGAGGACCCTCAAATTATTGGTCCTGATACCCTTCTCAAGCCCACCCATTTTTTGTAGTATTAAAGCTTTGAAAAGTACTGCAAGGCTTTTACACTAAACCAAAAAAAGGCACTTCCTTGAGTAAAGTTCTACTTTTATGCCAAAATTTCTGTAATTCAGTTCAGCTTCTATTTCTGTGGCATGGATCAAAGATTCCTATTGGTGGTAAAATTGGAAATGTCACTTTTTTGACCCACTCTACTTCCCGCTCTGCCCTTCCCACCCCGGACGGATCTGCACAAAAGATGTGAAGTAAAATAAAAAAGGCTTTTCAGTGTTCGATGGAAACTGGGGCATAACCATAATGAGATTCGCTGCGCCCACTCTATAATATGTATACACACACACACAAAAAAAAGTGGAGATGTGATTGCAAATTAAAACTGAAAAAACACTGAAAATTGCACTGCACATTATAGTATGGCTGGGAGACAGTCTAGTACTGGCAATCAGTGGGAGTAGGTTTGGCTTATCGCTCTGCTGCGGTCCTCCAATATCAAGCAGCAAGCGATGCCTGCAGCCTTTCCTCCTGACAAAATGTACAAGTCCTCCAAGTTAAGGAACACCATTCAGTCTTTGATGAGATTAACGGGTAAATGAAGGAACATGCCAGCTGGTGAGTTTCAGAAAGAAAGTTACATTTGTTCTTCCTTTACAAGAAAGGCAACTTAAGACCTCTGCAGTGTTGCAAATCTTAGTCATAAATGGGTCCAACGCACTGGCATTCTGGAGACCAGGTAATCACCTGCATCCAGCCCAGTGAAGAATGTTGCTTGCCTCACTGCTGACATTATTGTGGTATACAATGCTCGGCTTCTGCATGGAGTCAAAATCACATCCAAACAAACCATCCAGCCTGCCAAATAAGTCATCCTGGGGCAAGGGCCTGTATAGGGACTCCTCTTCCATCAACTGGTGTGCCTTACATCAGGATCTTACCAAAATGGCCCTCATCTTTGGAAAATGCACTCTCTTTTCAGATGGCGCTGAAGTTGGACTGGTGGCAGAGCAACTCAAAAGGGGTTACCGGTGCCACATCGGTGTCAAAAGAGGACAAGTGGAATAGATTGGTGCCAGGGAAGGAGCTGCTGGTGGGAGTCCAGATGGAGGCCAATGTCTTGGGGCAGCAAGAGGGAGCAGAAAAGGGCAAGTATCCCTTGTGTAAAAGTTACAAGCTGTGCCATATAAGAATGAGCGGCTGGATCCTCTGGGATGGGAGCAATAGGCTCCCGTTACTGAGCTGGAGCTAAATACATTGAGGGGTCCATCTTCACCAAGATGGGTTTGGATAACGTTGCCCCCAGCAGGAAAACTCATACTCAAAAAGGGCAGCTGTTGAGAAGTTGAATAGCACCTTTTGTGATGCTTTTGGTGCTTTTCCTTGGATGGCTTGCCCTTGGAAGCTGCCCCCTGTGTCACAGGCGAGCAGCGCGGAATCTGGAGTGGGACCTGGACATGGAGAAGCACTAAGCCTGCTTCATGAAGAGATTGGCCTCCTGCTTCTTCATGGACTTGATGCACTTAAGGCTACATCTAATGCGTGACTTGGAATCTAGCTTAGGCCTAGGCACAGGGGACGGATGTTCTGAGAGAGAGACATCTTGTTATAGCAAGAGCAACATGGTCTGAAGCCTACAATTTTCTGGAGACAAATCTATGAAAGCACTGCAAGTTTTTTCAATTATTTTTACACACCAGAAGCACAAAGCCAAACTGAGGTGGAATGACCAGTGTGCCAAAGTGAGATCCCCAAAGATTTCTGATGTGAGGAATAGTTTGCAGTGGGAGAGGAAGGTGGGGGAATCTGTGGCTAGATAGAGTTTCTACTAGACAAGGCGTTACCGGAAGGAAGTAACTTGTTCATCTGATAGAGACATCAAGGTGCAGATTACTTATCTTAGAAAAGGTACCAAAGCAGTCTATCTCCCCAGAGGTTTGTCTGCTGAATTTTACACTACACTAAAAAGTTGTGGAGGGTGCACTGACAGAATATCGAAACCCTATATATTGTGATACAAAAATATCACGTGAAAAATATTGAACCCAAAACTATTGTTATCCTGTAACTATAATGGAAATGGCATAAATATCGGGAAAAATTATTGTTTTACAGTAATATCGAAAAATAAGCAAAAATATTGTGATTTAAAATACTGTATATATAGTTAAAAATACGTCCTCTGCACACGACCAGCAAATCCCTTCACTTTCTTTTTTTTCCAGGAGAGGGATAGAAAGCCACTAGACACCAGGGATTACTTGTATCAGTGGGGGCTGCCAAACATGGGCATGTCCCTGCACCCCATACCCTCCAAAATGGAGAAACAGTCTTTCTGCTTTCCTGCAGACTAAAACATTCCCCCCCCAATGGCAAGCAAGAGGATACCTGATTTTGTTTGGTGTTGCTTTTACAAATTAGGCCAGGAGAGTTTGGATAACTCCCAGCATCATCCCAATTGCAAAGGTGAACAGCTGCACTTTTTTTTGGCATGGGTAGGCTGCCACCTGAAAAAACCTACTAGACCTAGACAATTCTGAATACTAGACATCTGGGGGAGTCCAGGGTGGTGGGCTTTGCATCCATCCCACACCATTTTCTTACCCACAATGTCCTGCAAACTTCGAAATGTGACTAAAATTACACATATTTTCCTTGCATTTCTGTGCCATATTCTTCCGGAATCAGAAATAAACCACAAATGTCCTACCAACCATTGTTCCCCTCGGTCTCCTGATAAAAATGATACCTCACTTGTGTGGGTGCCCAAAGGAGAGTCAGCCTAATTGAAAAAAACTGCACTTTTGGACCCGCTTTGGTTCTTCCTGAAACTATAGAATTTTTTTGTCCCTTCACTGTCGCAGGCACTTGGCCCACCCACACAAGTGAGGCATCATTTTTATCGGGAGCCGGAGAGGGGGTGGGGGGGGAGGGGGACTGTGTTGTAGGAAATGTGTGGAAAATGTGTTGTGTTTTTAAGCCAAAGTTTGAGGTTTGCAAGGGATTCTGGGTAAAACAACCTGGTGAGAGCCACATGTCAACCCTTCCTGGATTCCCCAAGGTGTCTAGGTTTTAAACGTGTACAGGTTTCCTAGGTTTTCCTAAGTGCCAGCTAAGGTAAGACCCAAAAACCACAGCTACCCAACTTTGTGAATACAGGTCAGTTTCGCATGGAAAAATGTGATGTATCCATGTTGTGTTTTGGGCCATTTCTTGTGTCAGGCACCGGGCCTACCCATACAAGTGAGGTACTATTTGTATTGGGAGACCTAAGGGAACACAGAATAGTAGAGCAAGTGATATTACCCATTGTATTTCTCTGCATTTACACCTTCCAAATGCAAGCCAATGTGTAAGAAAGAAGTAATTTTGAGAAATACCCTCTAATTTACATGCTAGTATGGGCAACCACAAATGGCGCAAAAACAAAATCCCCGGTGCCTAGTTGCTTCTGACCCCCCTTGGGGGCAGATTGACCTAAAATCCGCTGATCTGCCCCAAAGGGGAGCAGAAATGGTCTAAATACAATTTGCCCCCCAGGGGAGCGGCCCTTGCCTAATGGGTCGCTCCCCATCTCTAAAAACAAAAACAAAAAACAAACAAAACAAAAAAAAATATATATTTTTTTTTGCCCTGGCGCCTAGAGGTTTCTGAACCTATCACAGTCCATAAGCCACCACTGCAGGTCTTTTGTAGCTCCCTCTGATATATGGACCAGGTCAGAGAGATTCTCCTAATGCTGTGCCCACTGGGACTTCAGATGCCACATATGCCACCTGACATGTTCTACCAGCATGATGCAGGCGGGAATAAGACCCAGCAGCCTTGGAGTCCGTTTAACCGCAATCCAAGATAGAGGCTGAAACATCACAATCACAGCCCTAATATTCTGGACTCGCTATTTTGGACTATAAGCCAGAAACTGCACTGTATCCAGAATAGTTCTGATGAAAGCAAGTGTCAGTCAGGTGTGACTTCAGCATGTTGATGGTGAACTCTAGCGAATGCAGGAGGTCCGCCGTAGTCTTGAGGTGGGAGGCCTGGGGCAATCTAGCATCCAACAGCCAGTTGTCGAGACAGGGGAAGATTGGAACCCCTGACCTCCACAAATGTGCTGCAACCACTGCCATCACCTTGAACACCTGACAGGCGCTTATAAGGCCAAAGGAGAGCACAGCAAATTGACAATATTCTTGGCCTACCATGAACCGTAGGTAATGGTGGTAATGGCTGTGTACAGGCAGCACGGGATATGGAAGTAGGCGTCATACATGTCCAATGCTATCCATTCTCTAGTTCGGCTGTCAGCCCGTTCCTGAGCAAAAGTGAGCATAATGATTTTTTTTTTTTCAGGAAGTAGTAAAGTATAGGTCTAGAACAGGACAGAGCCCTCTATCCTTTTTCAGCACCAGAAAGTAGCGGGAATAGCAACTCCGACCTACTTCTCGTGCTGGCACACTCTATGCTTCATTAGGCCAGAAAAGCTATTACTTCCTATTGCAAGACCGAAAGGTTGTCCTGTCAGTCGATCTGGGTACAGTGGGAAAGGTGGTGGGATTTATTGGAATGGCTGGGCATAGTCTTACAGGACAATCTGATGGACCCATTTGTTCAAAGTGATTGCCTGCCATTGTGGCAGGTGGTGCCAAATCCTGTCACTACTGGGGTTGAAGGGGAATATGCTGACCCCTTGCTCTGGTTCCATGAGGCTTATGGGAGCTGTGTCCACAGCTACAAAAGGACTGAGGTTCCTGACGGCTAGGGGAAAAATGGAGTGGCTGATAACTCCTACCTTAGCCATGGAAAGGGCGGGGCGGAATGCTGTTCTAACTGTGCCATGGTGAGCCCCAATGACCTAGCAGTGTCTCAGTCTTTAAAGCGCAGAATCAGCCTTGTTACTAAAAAAGCAAGTGCTGTCAAAGGGCATCTCCATAAGGGACACCTAAACAAGCCCCGAACAGCCAGTTGTCCTCAGCCAGGCATGACATTGGAGTACCACCATAATAACAATGACTCTGTCCAACTGTCTGGTGGTATCCAATCTGCATCTTGTTGTGAAGTTGGGTGAATCTCTCCTGTTAACAGCAACTTAGGAAAGTATGGCTCATGCCTTCTACAAGACCAGTGGCAGCAGTAGCAAGCCATATCCCACACACTATGGGAATAATCCAATAAACAGGTGGTATTCAGGGACTACAGTACTATGCTGTTGGGAGGGAAAATCCTCTTTCCAAAAGTGTCCATACTCATTGATTTCCTATCTGATTGTTTGGTAGGAAATGCACTGGGTTTGATCTTGGCAGTAGGGGCCCGGACCACCAGGCTGTCAGCCGTGTGGTGTTGGGTGAAGATAGCTGTATCACCGGGAGTGGGACAATGGTGGAAGGAAATGGTCCTATGCACAGAAGTACCTGTGCAGGGCTGGACCCAAGCCCCGAATAGGACGTCAGCAAGGCTTCACTGAAGGGAAGTAGGGATCCAGAGGGGGACAACCCAGGTTGAATTACCTCTGTCAAGACATTAGTCTTGTTCTTAATTATGGGCAGCTGAAGGTCTAGGACATCAGCTGCCCTATGGCCCATCATTACAAAGGAAGCCCCCTCCTCTGCAGCCACAAGGGGAGAGAGGAGGCTAGCAGTGTCTGGTGATGTGTTCAGACCACTGGCATCAGTCAGGTCCTCAGTCCAGGTGTTGTTGGCTATGGGCTCGGCTAGGAGATCGGACTGGTCATAGGGATTCTCAGATCTCTGTTTGCGTTCCTTAGAGGGTCCTTTTCAGGCCGTGTGGGCCTGACAGGCACCAGAACAGGCATCTGGCGACAACAGTTCAACTCGATATCAGAGTTGAGAATCATGATAAGTTTGACTTCTCCAGTATTGGATCTTTCATAGATTCACATGCTTGAATCATCCCCGTCGTCGAGGTGGGAGCCTCACAGTAACTTTAAATACACAAAGCAGTAAGTCTGTAAGTTTAAAACCAGTAGGCCTCAGTAGGCCTTATATATTTTATAGCCTATCCACTTTGTTTTGTGAAAAGACCCAAACTTCAGTGTCAACCAATCAGGATTCAGCCCCTCCCAAACACTCCCAACAGAGGCTGAATTCCCTCAGATTTTCTACCGCACGTCGTGTGAAGGGAGTCTCCCTGAGCTCTGCTCACTTTACCTTTTTTCTGACTGAAAATTGTTTCTCTCAGGAACTCAGCTTTCCAACTTTATCATGTCTGAAAAGACAAAAAAGGGTCTGTTCAGAGACTGTGGCAGTTGTGGGAAGAAAAGACTACATGTTGATGACCCCCACAAGAAATGCATCTACTGCCTCCATCCAGACCACAAGGTGAGAGACTGCAAGATCTGTTGCACCTTTAGTCAAAAAACCCTTAAAGACCGTGAGGGTAGGCTTCTCTTGTGGCTGCAGAAGCAAAAAGCCATGGAACATCCTTCCTCAGACGAAAGTGAAGCGTCATCTCATGCTTCTCACTCCCAAAAAAGAACAGGTGAGAGAGGAAGATTGCCTGATGAGCCACCAAGGAAGATGGCCAAAAAGATGAAACAGGTCTCTACTGAGACAAAAAAGGGTGTTCCCCATTCAGAGACACACACAAGTTTGTCAAAAAAAGTTAATTCAGAGCCTACTACGCCTTTACATAAGAAGAGTACCGCAAAAAAGGCATCCCGGTCTCTGTCACCCCAGAAAGATCCGGAGAAATTCTCTTCAGGAAAAAGGCACCCGTCGACGACCACCCCGTCGACGGTGACATCTACAACAGTGTCGTCGACGTTTACAACGGCGGTCTCAATTATTATGACGTCGTCACCATTATCGTCGACGACAATAATTACGGCAAAAATATTTTAAAAAGCTTTGTCGGCGAACACGTCGTCGACGGAGGCTTCATGGGTCCACCAATCGACCAAGGCACTTCCGTCTATGAAGCACCTCTTAATGAGGTTTAAGAAGAGCACACCGCCGACGACAGCGCCGTCGGCGACTCAGATGCCGACAGGAGAACCGTCGACGAAAGAACGCTCGACGAAGAAGCGGTCGACTAAGGAACCGTCAACGAAAGCGCCGTCGACGAAGGAACCGTCGACAGCAGTAGCAATGTATAGACCATCGACCCTCCTGGGTACTCCACCGCACCAATCTTCAAGTATGGTGCCTTATTCTCAAGACGATTCAACAAGATTCTTACCCCTTTCTCTCATCACCATGGGGGACAAAGCTTCCGATATTCTGTCAATGCATACCTCTCCAAGCAAAGTATTACCATATCCCCCACAACATCTCTTGGATGATGATGATGATGATGATGCATACTCCCAAGACAAGGGAATGTTTGGGGCAGCAAGTAGCCAGTCTCAACTGCATGTAAAATGCCAGGATTTTGATGACGAAGATGAAGAGCAGTACCAGCCCAGCTATGCTTCAACATCCCCCCGGCAGAACAACAATTACCCCTCTCCATGCCAAGCACATTAGTGGCAGACCTTCAATCTATGCTCAATGACTACTACAGAAGGTTTCCACCATCAACACCTACCACACCACCCAGGCCTGAAACCTACCAGACGCCTCGTCAAACCCAGACGACCATTCTCCCGGAGACACCACAGGCTAGCATACCATTGACTAGCCAAATGCAAGAAGCTCATCCCTCGTCAGATGACGAAAGGGAAGAGGGTGAATTAAGAGATTCGGTGACCAGTGAATGGGATGATTACCTCGTCCCCAAACCATCTCGACCTCCAGCAGGTCCAGTGGATTCGCCTCCGGAGGACATAGGAGGTTTTCATAATTTGATAGAGAGAGCGGCAAAGCGTTTTGGCCTTTCTATTATCTCTCATGAGACAGAGTGCTTCCTTTACGACTTCAAGGAACCATCAAAGAGATCGTTAAGAGCAATACCGATAGTAGATTTCTTATGGCAGGTAGGGTTGAAGGCGATGAAGAATCCAGCGACAGTGCCTTCACAAATGCCAAGGCTAGAAAATAAATATAAGGCCCGGATGATTCTCCGGCCTGTTTAGTGTCGCAGCCGAAACCTGATTCAGTAATATCACAGGCAGCGCAACAACATTCTAGAAACCCCTCCACGCCTATAGCATCTCCCCCAGACAAAGAAGGGAGGAGATTAGATAATATCGGGAAAAAATTCTCCTCTGTAGCGGCGGTCACAGTCAAGGCAGCTAACTCCCTCGCCATCCTAGGGAGATATGATCGCCAGATGTGGGCAGACGTGTCTGCTTTCTTGGATCTCTTGCCGGAGGATGTCAAGGTGGAAGCAAAAAAGGTGTTGCAGGAAGGAGAACGGATTGCTGCAGAGATTATAGACAGCGCAATAGACATCTCTAACTGGTTTCAGACAATTGGCTGGTGCAGCAGTCTTGCGTAGGCAAGGATGGTTAAAGGCTACATCATTTCGCCCGGAGGTCCAGAGTCGCGTTCTCGACATGCCTTTTGATGGTGAGAGTCTGTTTGGGAAGCATGTCGACGACATGTTACAAGCCATCAAAACAGATACGGATACAGCAAAATCACTAGGTACCGTACAATATAAAAAGCAACCTTTTCGTGGAGCAAGGGGAAGAGGAGGTTACTCCTTTCGAGGGGGCTACCATCAGTACAGACCCCAGTATCAGTCTTCCTCCACAGGATCCCGACAACAGTACCACCAGCAACAGCAGCATTACAGGTTGCCACTGTTCGCGGCCTATAAACATCCAGGGAGAGGAAGAGTGGCTGCCCGAGGAAGGGATACGGGCAGGAAACCATTCCAGCGTTCTTCCCCCCACTAATCTCGAGGGTTAGAGGTCGCATCACTTCCTATTTCCTTCAATGGGCGGCGATAACATCAGATAGATGGGTGCTCGATATAGTGGCCAGAGGCCATACTCTGGAATTCACACAAACACCACCAACTGTTCCTCCATCGGGCACTCCGCCCCCGAGGGTGAACCAACTCCTCAAGGAAGTGCAAGTGATGCTGGACAAAGGAGCGATTTAACCGGTCCCTTTTTCTCAAAAGAACAGGGGATTCTATTCCCGCTTCTTTCTCTTAAAGAAACCCTACGGGGTCTGGCGCCCCATCCTGGACTTAAGAGCACTAAACAAGTTTCTAAAGAAACAATCGTTCAGGATGGTAACACTACAGGATGTCCTGCGCCTGTTAAATACTGGAGATCTGATGGCATCCCTAGACCTCCAGGATGCTTAGTTTCATATTCCAATACACCGCAACCACCGCAAATTCCTCAGATTCAGAGTAGGTGGTATGCATCTCCAATTTCGAGTTCTTCTATTCGGTCTCAAATCGGCTCCCAGAATTTTCACGAAAATTTTGTCTCCGGTAGCAGCACATCTCCGCCAGTCGGGTATGCAGGTTTTTCTTACCTAGATGACTGGCTCATAAAGGCACCTTCAAAGCCTCAGGTGATACGTCATATTTTGGTATGCCTTCAATTGCTAAACAGCCTGGGGTTTGTCGTCAATTATCAAAAGTCTCAGCTTCACCCCACACAAGTATTACATTTCTTAGGAGCAATACTAGACACGGTCCACAGAAAGGCGTATCCGTCTCACGAGAGGAAACAAAAACTAACCTCCTTAGCACGCAGACTCTCTACAAAAAGGTTCGTTTCAGTCAGCATCTACAAATCATTGCTAGGAATGATATCATCATGCATTCTGCTAGTCCCAGATTGCAGGCTCCATATGCGACCCCTGCAAGAGCAACTGGATGTACGGTGGACTCGGGTGCGCGGTTCGTTCGAAGACAGAATTCGCATAACACCTCTAATGCAGACCACTATGAAGTAGTGGGTGACGCTGGCCAATTTGTCCAACGGACTCACATTCCTTCATCAAGTACCCAGTTACATAGTAACAACGGATGCTTCTCTCGAGGGATGGGGTGCACACTGCCAAGATCTGCAAATCAGCGGATCCTGGAATGCAAAAGAGGTTCAGCTCCACATCAATTACCTAGAACTCAAAGCGATAGGCCTAGCTCTAAAAGCTTTCTTGCCAAAACTACAAAATTCAAGCGTCTTAATCAGAACGGACAATACGACCAGCATGTTTTATCTAAACAAGCAAGGGGGCACAAGATCCCTACAACTCTCGCAACTAGCTCAGGATATCTGGACATGGGCCATCAACCACAACATTGCGCTCAAAGCGGAGCATGTGCCAGGACAAACCAACGTTCTGGCAGACACCCTGAGCAGGACAGTGATACCATATCACAAGTGGGAGCTAGACCAGAAACTTCTCAATCGACTTTTCCTTTTATGGGGCAAACCAAATCTCGATCTATTTGCCACACTAGAGAACAAGAAATGCCAGTTTTATGCAAGTTGGCTTCCCCAGAAAGGGTCGTGGGGAAATGCGTTTTCGATGAGATGGTCCGGGGTCTATGCCTACGCTTTTCCTGCGATCCCGCTCATACCGAGAGTCATCAACAAAATGAAGACGGAGGGGTGTCGCCTCCTATTCATAGCTCCCAGGTGGCTCAGACAGGTCTGGTACACGGAGCTCCTAATGCTCTCCGAACAGCCACATGTGCAACTCAAACAGAGTCAGACCCTCTTGACAATGCACCAGGGACAAGTCAGGCATCCAGATCCGTCATCTCTTCACTTGTCAGCTTGGCTCCTGAATTCAATGAATATGTAAATCTGAACATTTCTTCGGAGTGTAGAGACATCTTAGCCAAAGCTAGAGCGGACACTACCAACAAAACCTACAAACTTAAATGGAAACGTTTTTGTATATGGTGTGCAACAGAAGGTATACATCCTATTTCCGCTCCTCCAGAGCAGATACTTCCATATCTCTTGCTTTTGGCAAAGTCAGGACTTTCATACTCCTCCATTCGAGTGCCTCTGGCAGCAATCTCGAGATACCATAGATCACAACACATGGTCTTCATTATGTTCCACCAGAATTGTGAAACAATTCATGAAAGGCCTTTTTCGTGTTTTCCCACCAGTTCGGAAACCTCCGCCGTTATGGTCCCTGAATGTTGTATTAATGCAGCTCATGAAAGCTCCCTTTGAGCCGATCCACAGAGCCGATCTAAAATTCATCTCAAGGAAAACAGCTTTACTACTAGCTCTTACTTCAGCCAAAAGAGTCAGCGACATTCAGGCTTTCACTACTAAAGAGCCTTTCCTCCAATTTACAAATTCCGGTGTAATCCTAAGAACAAATCCTAAATATATCCCAAAAGTTCCTTCAACTTTCCATTTGAATGAATCAGTCATCTTAAAAACCTTTTTTCCAAATCCACAAACGGTAGCCGAGAAGACATTACATTCCCTGGATATAAAAAGGTGTCTGAAATTCTACTTACAGAAAACACAAGTCATCCGTCATTCTGACCAATTATTTGTTGCATTTGGTGGAACAAGAAAGGGACATGCAGTGTCCAAACAGATTATAGCCAGATGGACTGGCCTCACAATCCAATTCTGTCATACCAAGGCTGGTAAACTGCTCCACAACAAGGTGAGAGCCCATTCTACAAGATCGATAGCCACTTCAGCTGCACTCTTTGCTGGGGTGCCACTGCATAGCATCTGCAGAGCGGCCACATGGTCCAGCCAGCATACGTTTACAAGACACTATTGTCTCGAAGAAACAAGTAACATTGATACAGCGGTGGGGCAGGCAGTACTGAGGCATCTATTTCGTTAAGGTGAGCCTCTTACAACATCCCACCACCACACTCAAGGTATGTTCGATATTGTTTTTCAGTTTCTTTAATATCTAATTTTATATTGCAGTGTAGATTGCTCTAATACTTTGTTTCATACTAGTCGTAATGCCAGCGCTTTTTCATATTGTGTTAACATGTTGTAGACCTCAAAACAACGTCACATATTGTATCATAATATTCTGACATACAGTTTTTTCTATTATTGTTATATTTATTAATATGATTGATATCACTTGGAGAATTACGATAAAATAACACTAATTCGCTAATTCTCCAACATTACTGCTTGTTACTCGGATTCAAGCATGTGAATCTATGAAAGATCCAATAGTGGAGAAGAAAATTAGTTACTTACCTGTAACTGCAGTTCTCCAGTATTGGTATCTTTCATAGATTCACATGCAGCCCACCCTCCACCCCTCAGAGGCTCCCCTATTATACAGATATTGAACTTCACACTTGTACTAGAAAATCTGAGGGAATTTAGCCTCTGTTGGGAGTGTTTGGGAGGGGCTGAATCCTGATTGGTTGACACTGAAGTTTGGGTCTTTTCACAAAACAAAGTGGATAGGCTATAAAATATCATATAAGGCCTACTGGTTTTAAACTTACAGACTTACTGCTTTGTGTATTTAAAGTTACCGTGAGGCTCCCACCTCGACGACGGGGATGATTCAAGCATGTGAATCTATGAAAGATACCAATACTGGAGAACTGCAGTTACAGGTAAGTAACTAATTTTCATCAGCGGCACCAGAAACCGCACCACAGAACGGTCCCCAAGCAGGTATTCTTCCTTGTTGACTCTGCCACCACTCAAAACTAGGGCTTCCTCACAAGGCAAAAGACCACCTGTTTATCCAGTTTCTTCAGGACTGTGTCCCTATTACACTAACCATAAGACGATCAATCACTTTAAACACAGGTACTATCCATGCTTCTTTCCTCTTCATAAGGCGCAGAGTAACTGTTTCTTCCTTCATCAATAGAACTCCTCTGTTGGGGCCCTTGTTGTCTTAGCCTGTCCCTGGTAGCCTGCGATGAGGTCTGCTCTCCATGTACTCCCTGCTTGTGGACAGGTCTCCTGGTATGTATCTGTGCTAATCAGGTTATTTTTCTAGCCCTCCAGGCAGGAGTTATCCCTGCACCCACAGTAATGTCTGCTCCGGCCAGGCCCCATGCAGCATACCTCTGTTCATGAAGTTCCAGGCTTGCTGCTGTCTCGTTGCGGGGGCATTTTGAATTCTGGCAGCCTCTCTCATTCCAAGTGCGACTTTCAGTATTTCTTGCTGCATGGGGACAGGGGAGGGGGTGTCTGGAATTTCTTGCTTCAAACATGAATCCTCAACAGCCACCCATCTCCAATTCAGTATCCTCAGGGTCCCCAGGATTATTGGAGATTAGGGGTCCTGGCCTGGAGCTCAGATCTATGTGGCTTGTCTCGCCTGCATCCAGAGATGCCTCCCCAAACCCAAAAGTTAACTTGCTGGGGATTAAACCAAAGTGGCTGCAATGAATGTCCGTCTAAGTCTTTGCTTTTACTAGTCATATGATGGGAGCTGGCGAACACTTTATTGCTCTTCACTAGAAAAATAAAGTCCCCACCATAGCCCTATGGTTCATAGACTTTGGCAAGTAATGAAAATGCCACACTCCCACAATAAGTCTGTAGCACAGTGGCAACCACTAATCGGGTACTGCTCTAGAACAGAATTCACATGCTTAAATCAACCCCAACCCTCCTCCCCGTGCCCCCTTCCCTGGCTTGGTGCTCTACTACTATTTTATTAACCTTACTGTGCCATGTTAACACACATGCCAGTCTGGAAAAGGCGCATGTATCGCTCATGCCCCCCCTTTCTCAGGTGGGAGATGAGGGTGCCCAGCATAGAGAATAGCCCCAAATGATTCTACCTAGCTCTTAATGCCCATGCAAGCCCCTGTTAGCTCTCAGTGCAGTGACTAATTCTTGAAATAGTGGTATGCTAACCATCGGACCTTCTCATCCTTGTTTTTGGTATCTCTGGGAAAGGGGTGTTGCCTGTTTTCTGGCTCTTTCTGTTTGAAATGATGTGTATGCCTAGACAGTGTCTCCTCCAGCATATCTTTACTTCATGTTATTATGTGGCAACACCACTGATTCGTAACCTGTTGTCTGGTGTGCCCAGGGGGTCCACAACTGTTTAGAAAAATAATATTAAGAGATTAATAAATTGTATCGCCAGGGCAGTTCTTATTGTATAACTCCCTGATAGTGTTGCTGTGTTGGCAGTGGGGGGACATTTCCACTGAACCACCAATGCACCTCTTGATACAATATCTGCATGTTATGGGGCGAGGAGGCCATTTAGTACAATGGCTCACAGATGCGCTCCAGACACACAGTGCACACCTGTGCCGCACTGCCGGTTGGTTGGGAGGGTGACCTAGCTAGGCCCTGTACAGATAAGGAGTGGAAAGCTGCCCTGAAAAGCCACACTAATGTACTGCAAAAATGCACAATTTCACAGGATCCAATTCTATGTACTCCATTATAGCTTATCTTACGTCGTCAAAGATTAACCGGTACTTTCAACATACAGATGCAGCCTGTCCCGCTGCACGTTAGAGGCGGCAGACTTCTTGCATATGCTGTGGTCCTGTCCCTCATTAGGCAGTTATTGGCGGCAGTGTCGGGCAGCTATCGATTTGCACGGCACGTCCACAGCAGATCACGTGGGAGGCCTGTATTTTGGGCCTTTTCCCCATAGCTTAAAAGCTTAAGTTGTCCACGAGACTTCTGAATCTGAGACTTTTGATGGCTAAGCGACTCATCACCGGGAGATGGAAATCTGAAGAGCCCCCTTCAATAGAAGCATGGAGGAGTTTGTTTATGGTGTGGGCGGAGGGGGTGGCACTGCGGAGGGAAGATAACTTGGGATTACGGCAATTTCCCTTGACTTGTAGCAGGGATGAGATGTTGCGGGAGCTCCGGGAACAACCGCAAAGATTTGACACAGATGCTGCGCATGCGCCGACTGCGCTGGCAGCAGTGTTGAGACTGTTGAATGCAGTGGATCAGTGTTGCCCCCATTGGGCGGCATGCTTCCCCCCCAGGAGTGGGGCTTGATGGAATGGGCCGAGAAGGGTCTTTCGCTGGCGTGATTAGTTTGATTGGATGAATATGCAGGGGTAAATGAGGGTAGGGGGGTGGGTGGCTGGATAGGGAACGGACTCTAGAGCAGGTTCCTGTTGTATTGTTATGTTGTTGTACATAAAATGTATGTTGAACCTTAACTTCTTTGCGGTGCGCGGTAGCCACCTGCCAAGATGATGTAATGATATTAATCCTCTCATGCTGAATCCGTAACTTGGTGGCATGTGATGTATACCACCACCTCACTTCTGTTAGTCCATTCTAACCGTCCACAGGTGTAAGATTCACTGCTGGTCAAAATGATTGAAAACATAAAATGTGGTGTCCTGGATGCTGCAACCCTAACTTACACACTGTAGTTGACGTATGATATGTATTTGTCTATATGAAAAAGAAATAGAAAAATTCAAGCAATAAATTGTATATAAATAAAGAACCAAAATGTGAAACTGACATTTTTTAAATGCTCAGAGGAAGGAATTTTAAATTGGAGACTAAAAATACATTTGTTGTCCTTAGATTGATTCGTGGGAGCAGTGCAAATGCATCAAACAGAACGTAGTATGAATTATGTGTGGCCTCTGTTTAATTCAGAAAAGCCCTAACTTTCCCGTTAACTATGAATGTTTTTATAGCCGTTTGTGAATTAAATAAATATGTAAGGATTTTTGTATTTGTTTGATCAAAGCTTGTTTCTGTATTTTTC
This sequence comes from Pleurodeles waltl, assembly GCF_031143425.1. NCBI lineage: Eukaryota > Metazoa > Chordata > Amphibia > Caudata > Salamandridae > Pleurodeles > Pleurodeles waltl. Next base: position 989,047,657 of record NC_090447.1, on the reverse strand, counting down.
TGTATTGTTTTGAAGTTCAAATCATCAAAATTGCTTAAGCTGGGGTCCGCAGCTTCTGATAAGGACTGCTTGAGGGGGGTCCTGTATTCAAATAATGATTTAGTGGGGGCCCCTGAATTCCAGTGATGGTTAAGCATGGGTCCACAGATGCCAAAATGTTAAGAACCACTGGCCTACGCTATTTATTTTATTGTGCTGTTAATATGGACCAATAAAATATCTTTAAATAAAAAGCCCTCTTAATAATGGAGATGATTGTAAAGCATGTAACTGCAATTTAGTCAGTAGTCTGCGGTTCTTTCCAGTATGGGCTGAGATGGTCAACAAAGTCAGGAATCTGGTTCCATTTATGGAGATGTGGTCAGTGAAGCGAATTGTTCTCCAACTCGTAGATGACTCGTAGTGTGAGCATAAAAGAATTGTATTTGATAGGTTGCTTAGGTAGGAGCAGGAACAAGAGTATAAGTAAAAATAGTGTTAAAAAAAAAAAAAAAAACGCATGCAAACTCGCCCATTGGATTATTTGTCATAAAAGTATTTTATGACAGCGTCTAATAATGGAGTCAGAAACAGGTAATTCTACATAAATACATGATTTTAATAGAACCGACAAAAAACAAAGGTATTCTGAACCAAAATGTTCCCTAGCATTTTTTATTTACAAACAGATATTTATTTTACCTTGGAAAAGCAGATGCAAATATAAAAACGTTTATAGGCAACAAAGCATTGAAACTAGACTTTAGAATAAAGTGTGAATTTCTGTGGTACACAGTTAATTAGGATGTTTTTGACTGACTGTGCTCTATTACACGATTTGCAAAGGAAAAGCTTTTGAGAGAATTTACCAAGTGGGCATCATGTCGGGAAACCAGACTCTACCCAGGTGCTTGGACACTTCCCAATGAATCTGCTCCAAACTATACTTCTCGTCTGGTATCAGCACCTCTTCCATGATAGACAGCTGAGATAATCGGCCGCCACACATTTTCACAAACTCAACAAAGGCACTGCAGGAAACCTCACATTCTCCTAGCCCAATAGCTGTCAGATTCTTGCAACGCTCTGCAATACGAATTAGCTCTTCATCCAGGGGGCGCAGCCCATTGGCGCACACAACTAGCTCAACTAAGCGAGGGCAAGTCATCCCAACGCGACCCAAAACATCTTTGCTCACAGATCGCCCAAAGTAAAGATGAGTGGCTGGTGTTTCATAGCGAAAAAACGGGTCAAATTCTTCTTCATACAAGAAAAAATACATAACCAAGTTCACTTTGGGAGAGTGCTTAATTAGAGCGTCCCAGCTGCTCTTCTGAATTGTGTGGAAGTGCGTCTGCCCTGGATTTTCACTGACAACATCAATTCGAAGATGTTCCAATCGCACATGTTTCTCAGACGACAAAGCAAGTAAAAGATCATCACTTAGAAGGTAGTAGTTCAAGGCAAGCTCGCGCAATCCATGACACTGGTCAGCCACACAAAGAATACCTAATGGAAAAAAAAAAAAAAAGTAATTAACGGCTTGCAACAGACAAAAATATATATGCTGGAAACGTTTGCTAAGGAGTGCTTACTTATAACGCAACCTTCCGTACGCACTTTCAGGGAATTAATGGACATTGAACGGATGCACCTGTAGCAAGATCCCTAAAGCTTTACATGAGACAATCATTTTTTTTTTTTTTTTTTTTTTAAGTATCCCAACCTGAAAACAACTTTCAAAGATGGTGTATTAAATCCTTAAATTATCAAGTAGAGGCAGAAGGCAATACACTTCCTTAATGCTTATTTTTTAGGTGTTTTGGCAACTGACTGGGTAGTTTGTTTTAAAGTCTAAGAATGCAACGTAGGATTTAAACGAGGGCAGACCACTTAAATACACACTCGATTTCCAGGGGTTGCGAACTGGTTGTTCATGAACTAAAGGAAAATGTTCTTGGGGAAGTAATATTTTAACTTCTCCATAATTGGTTCTTCAGTGATAATAGTGATCAATGACGAGCATATTCAGTCTAATCTTCATAGGGGGAAACACAAAGTCAGGACTGTAAAGGAAGTAGGCAGTGGCTGCCAAAGTATAATTGCCATGTAACCAGACTGACTTCGCAAAGTGAATGTTCCTGAACTTATGAAACACCTAATCATCGGCACAAAGAACTGTTATTTTACAGTACAAGATAGGTTTGGACTTCAATTTAGCAGCTAAGGGCAGCGTCTCTGCTGTTGTAGGGGTCGAGTGTTGTGTTGCTGTTCCTAACTGCTCAGTAGAGACTTAAATCAATCAAACATTTATGGAGCACGTAAAAACACTCCTGAGGGTCTCGAGGAGCTGGAGGTGTATGTTGCTGCAAGGAGGAATGATCATTCAAACATCCAGGTCTTCAGTGCTCTTGTGAGTTGCTGGAGTGCGAGCCTGAGGGGCAGGGGAAGGTTGTTCCAGGCCTTGGCTGTCAGATGCCAGGAGCGTCCTCTACTGTTAACTTAATGGATCCGTGGGGTGTCTGTGATGGGGAGAGAAGCTGAACGTAGGTGTCTGGTCAGTTGGTAGAAGGTCAGGCATTTCTTGATGTATGCTGGTCCTTCGTGCAGGGCCTTGTAGGTGTGGGTCAGCATCTTGAGCTGGCATTTCTTCTGAATCGGGAGCCAGTGTAGTTTTTTTAGATGGGGTGTGAGGTGGATAAGAGTCTTGCTGCTGAGTTCTGTATTATCTGGAGTCTCTTCAGGAGGCATGCTATGATTCCTGCGTTGAGCGAGTTTCCGTACTCCAGTCTACTGGTGATGAGGGCCCTTGTGACAGTCCTCCTAGTGTTTGCTGGGAGCCATCTGAAGAACTTGTGAAGCATGCGAAGGGTGTGGAAGCAGGCAGATGACTGTGTCGACTTTCCTCCATGCATAGCTTCCTATCCATGATGATGAAGAGGTTACCGGCATAGTCTGTTTGGGTTCGGGGGTGTGCAGAGTTTTGCGGGTCACCATGTGTCAGTACATGGTGCGGTGTTGTTCCCAAAGATGAGGACTTTTTTTTTTTTCCCCAGTGTTGAGTTTGAGACAGTTGCCCTTCATCCAAACCGCTACCTTCATCATGCATCTGTGGAAGTTAGCTTTTGTGGTGGAGAGATCTTCGGACAGTGAGAGGATGAGCTGTGTCTCGTCAGCGTGGGAGATGATGTTGAGTCTGTGAGTCTGTGTGATCGGACGGTGAAAGCCAGGGGGGTGGGGGGTGTCATGTAGGAGTTGAAGAGGGACGGGCTGAGAGAGGATCCTTGGGGGGGGGACTACACATATGTTCTTCTTAGGCTCTAAGGTGCAGAGTGGGAGACTGATCCTTTGGGTTCTGCAGTTGAGGTAGGAGGATCAATTTGAGGGTGTTTCCTTGAATCCCGATGTGGAGGAGTCTGTTGACCAGGATGTGGTGTGAGACAGTGTTAAATGCAGCACACAGGTCCAGGAGGATGAGGGCTGCTGTTTCCCCATGGTCCAGGAGGGCCCTGATGTCATCTGTGGCTGCTAGCAAGGCTGTTTCGGTGCTGTGGTTAGCTAAAAATCCAGATTGGGAGAGGTACAGAATGTTGGTCGTGGTCTAGGTGTTCGTGAGTTGCTGGTTTCTCAAGGACTTTTGCTGGATAGGGGAGCAGAGAATGGACCAGTAGTTCTTCAATTCAGCTGGGTCAGAGGATGTTTTTTCAGGACCTTCATGAGCTTGTTGACAATTGTCTTGCTTCAGAGGTTGAAGATGTGGTAGGGAGTAGGGGCTCCTGAGTGTACGGTGTTCAGGGTTCGTGTTTGTGAATGAGCTGGTTGATGCGGTCTGCAGCAGAGGGTTAACGTTCAAAGTTCTTGTAGATAGCAGAAATCTTGTTGTGAAAGAAGTCTGCAAGGTTGTTGCACAGTTCCTGGGAGTGAGTGATGTAGTTCTTGGCGGCTGTGGGATTGGTGAACTCTTACTATGGTAAAGAGTTCTTTGCTGTGGTTTGTGCTGGCTTTGATGTGGTCTGCTACTGCGTCCTTAGTTTCTTTCAGGAAGCAGTGGCAGTAGTTGAGTGCGGTCCTGAAGTTGGTGTGGTCTTATGTTTTTTTTTTCTTTTTCTGATGAGCCACTTCCTTTCAAGTTGTCAGCAGTTGGGGATTTGCTCTTTTGCTTTTTTCTTTGATCTTGGATGTCTTGGCGAGAGCCATGGCGTAGACGCATTCCGTGATCCACTGGGAGAAGCTATTTGCTGCTTGTTCAGGGTCATCTGTAGTCTGGGAGGTGGGAGCAGAGTGTCTCGTTCCACTGGTATTCCGATACCTTTTTCTAGTTTCTTCACATTGAGGGCACAGTGCTGGGGTATGTGGGTTCGGAGATTGCGAAGTGTATGCTGTGGTGATCAGACCAGTAGAGTGGTGTAGTGTTCATGTACCTTGCTGTAGCTGGAGGTCAAGATGGGGACCAGAGTATGTCCTGGGATGTAGGGAGGGCCAGTGAAGAGCTGCTTGAGGCCAATGTTGCTCAAGCTTTCCTGGAGATCGATGTAGGGTCATCAGGAGATGACATGTCATGGATGGTTTCCCTATAGACGATGGCGATTCCGCTTCTATGCTTGTTGGTTTGGTCCTGGTGTGTTATTTGTAACATTCGGGGAAGGCAGTGGCGATATCTGGTGCAGAGGCGGGGTTGAGCCAGGTTTCTGTGATGAAGATTATGTCTGGGGTGAGGGGGAGATCGTGTCCCAGACCTCGGTGGCGTGTTTGGACTTATGGCCAATTAGAAATATATGAGAAATTGATAAGGACTTACATATTATTGCAGATTAAGTTGATTTGTGAAACCTATGGTCTGGATTGAAACATGTATTTGGGGATTACAGTGTGAAAATATTGAAGTCTATCTTGCTCACTGACATAGTTCCGATGATTTACATTCTCAACTGCGTTTGTGTCACCTCAATAAATGGTCTACCACGAGGCAAGGGAACTTTCCCAACTTACCCCTTTTAGAAACTGGGTTCCTGGTTGTCCAAGGTACAAGCCCTGATCAAGCAGTAACCACTATCCTATAGATCAAGCAGTAACCACTATCCTAATCAGAGTAAGTCACAAACACACCCTAAATTAACCTGTGCTCAGTCTCTGGTAGCTTGGCAAAGAGCAGTCAGTCTTTACTTAAAAGAACGCGTAAAGTATTTGTGCAACACTTCAAAAAGTAAAACAGTGAAAACACCAAACAAAGATTCCACAACGTTTTAGAAAAACAGACTACAATAGAACAAATAAAATCAGGCCAAGACAACAAAAAAACAAAACAATAATTCGAACTAGAGTTATGGATTTCTAAAGAATAAACTATGAAATAGTGCCTAGAAGCAATTGGCATAAATTGGGAATATCTAGTTGTGCTGGACCGAGACAAAGTCAAAAGTTCAGGCCACCTGCAATGAAGATTGGGCTGGCTAGAGGGACCCAGTCGGGCCCGCTGTAATAACGTACCTTAAATTCTAGCAGCATAAGCACTGCACTGGTGCTGAACCACGCTGTCAAGGAGATGTGTTGATTGACCCCGTGCAGTCAAGAACATGCGTCAAAGTTCCTCATGCAGCGGTGACTATGTGTTGGTTCCGAGATGTGATGGAGTTCAGGTGTGGATGAGGACTGCATCAAGGTCTAGGTGATGCGCTGATTCCGATGCATCTAGGGGCTGCGATGCAGAGTTCGGTGTCGTCATTGAGGCGGTCGCAGACAGAGATGCAGGGACTTGCACAGAGAAAAAAAAAAACGCAGTGGTGGTTCCAAATGCAATATGCCGATTCTGCCTACACAACAGCAGAGATGCACTGGTGCGGCTGGAGCAGCGCTTTGTATCTACTTCCAAGTGCCCGGGACTGGCGCTGCACCACTTGGCAAGTAAGGCGAACAGCTAGCAAAGTCCAGTCAGAGAGCTGAATTGGATGCAAGTATTTTATGTCCCTGAGGTTTCATACCAAGAGACCAGTCAGCTTGCCCTTGGAGTCACTCTGGGTTGTGGGTTGGAGAGATACAGGTTCAGTCCTTCTCCCCCAGGCAAGGAGTGCAGCAGGTCAGCACAGCCAGCCAGCAGTTCTTCCAGAGCAACAGTCCAGCAGAGTGGCAGTCCTTTAAGCAGGAAAACAGTTATTTCTGGCTGGGTATCCACAGGTCCAGAGTTGGAAGCGTCAGAGGTCCAGTAATTATATCCAGGTGGGCCTTTTAAGTTGTGGAGATTTCAAAAACAGGTCTTGCCTTGGCTCCAGACTGACTACAGGGGGTTATGCAGCCCTGTGTGTGGAGACAGGACACAGCCTATTCGAGTGTGAGGCTGTGACCACTGCCTCCCTCCCATCTTGCCAGGATGGCCCATTAAGTCACACCTAAGCCTAAGCTCCCTCTGTGTGCGGCTGTCTAGGGGGGATCGCTGTCACTCACCCCACACAAGTGATCAGAGCAGGCGCTAAGTGGCTAGAGAAAGAAATTGCCAACTTTCTAAAAGTGGCATTCAGAATTACAATTTAAAATCCAACTTCACCATAAGTTATTATTTTGAATTGTGATTTCAGAGACACCAAACTTTGAAAGTGCATCTCTTCCAGATTGTGAACTACACTTATAAAATGTAATCCCAATGTTCTCCTATGGGAGAGATAGGCCTTGCAGTAGTGAAAAACAATTCTGGGAGTTTTTCACTACCAGGACATGTAAAGCCTAAAAGTACATGTCCTACCTTTTACACATATTGCACCCTGCCCTCTGGGTTGTCCAGGGCCCACCATAGGGTTGACTTACATGTATGAAAAGGAAATGTTTAGAGCTGGCAAAAGGTTTATGTTGCCTGGTCAACATGGCAGTGTAAAACTGCACATTCAGGCTCTGCAATGGCAGGCCTGAGCTTTTTAAGTGGGTGGCACAATCAGGGCTGCAGGCCCACTAGTGGCATTTAATTTACAGGCCCTGGGCACATGTAGTGCACGTTGCTAGGGAGTTAAGTAAATTAAATATGCCAAATGGGGAGCCAATGTTACCATGTTTAGGGGACAGAGTACATGCACTTTAGTACTGGTTAGCAGCGGCAAAGTGCACAGTGTCCTAAGGCAAACAGAAAAAAAACAATATGCAAAATTGCTGGCAAGCAGGCAAAAAGTTAAGGGAGAGACCTAACAATCTAACAACCCCTTAATGGCTTATGATGATGACTAGGGTGGCATCTTAAGTGGATGAAGAATATCGAGAAGAATTTAATTTAATGACCACTTGGTGGTTTTATAATGTGCATGGCTGAGCAATAAAATAGAACAAAAGACAGAAATTAAAATGCTTAATGCTTGGCTATATTAACTCATAACAGCCATGTTTTTCTGCTCAAGTTAACTGTTCATTGGATGTGCTAGTCTCTGATGAGATGACATGAGCCTTGGCATCCAAAGAATGACTTTAGAAAAATCTAGCTTGCTCAGCTGATGAAGGCCACTTACATGTTCTTCCGGAGCTCATTTGAACCTCCTTCTTGTCTTGGTGAGATTTCTGTGATGTGGTATATATGTGTATCCTGCCTTCTCCCAAGCAACTAGTCAGCAATTCAAGCATTGAGGGGATCTTCTGGTCTTTCTGCTCTTGAACTTCAGGCTTAGGCACACCTTTGATATATTTTTTTTAAATCAACGAAGCGCAGCAAAATAACTTGCTGCAAGTGCAGCGTGAAAGAGCAGAAATGCTCCATATTTACAAAGATGTAAAGCATTTTTGCTGTCTCCTAGCACTAGCAGACTTTGTAGTTCCTAGCGCCAAAGCAGGCACCATTGTATTGTACTGCAAGGGGGCCAGCACTACAGGAGGGATTGTTTTGTGCAGGAACAATCATATCATATATTGATAGTTTATTTCGGGCAAACCCATAAAACTTATTACATAACACATCATATAAAAATATATTATAAAAATAACATGTCAAAATCAACACATAAAACAGATAAAAATAATCTATCCAGATGCTACCACATAGCGTTGCACATATAAAAGACTAGAATAGTAACCCTGATTTTTTTCTTACTCTCTATACTGACTGAAGGTAACAGCCAAGACTCATTGCTATATTAGCACTACAGTCTACTCTCAAGATGCGATATGCTTCTTTGTGCCGCTTGATGTCTAGAGATATACATAATGGCCTAAGCCATATCTGCCTAGGTTTTACATATGCAGGGCAGAAGAATAACATGTTCTACATTTTCAATACTGTAACCACAATGTGAGCATTCTACTACATTTAGTTGGTTACTAGTTGGTTACAATCCCACTTCGCAGTAAACGCTTTTACCAACAGTGTTCCCACTCATTTTGATCAGCAATGTACGTGCCAGATGTGGAACATATACATCCATATATGGTTCAAATGTTTGCCCTGCTTTAAGAGCTTCCTGCTGTGGCATTCAAAACATACTCATCATATACCCACTCCCAATATTCCCTTTTAACTAAAGGCCTAGTATTTCGATTTATTAGAGATGGATCTGTCCAGTAATGGCCCAGACAAAAGAAAAAATGAAACCCATATATTGTTTAATAAACTGGAGCCAAGGAATTATGGAGCTTGTTCTGTGGGCAGAACCTTCAGTCTTGCTACATCCCAATCCTATACAGACCAGTATCAACAAAAAGTGGGACAGATGGAGTGCTATTTTGGAGTATGAATAAACCTTTAATAAAATTATTCTCTTTAGCTGTCAAACCTTTCAGATTCCTTATTCCCCACAACTCTGCACCATACAGAGAAGCAGATTGAACTTTGGTCCAATAAATTTCAATAGCTAGGGAAGCTGACTTTGGGGTATTCGCTTTATATTTGGCCAGGGAACCTGCACTATGCAAAAGTATAAGTTCTGATTTCATTATTTGTGATTTGTAGCTTGTGATTTTATCCACCCTTATCTCCAAATAATGAAAATTGTCAACCATTTGCAGTCTTTCCCCTTTCATTTAGAACCCTGCCATAAAGGTTTCAACACCATTATCTTTGTTTTCTTGGAGTCAATTTCAAAACTGTGTGTCACAATAATTCGTAAAACTATGTAAAGGATTCTGCAAACCACAGTAAGTTTGAGAGATCAAAACAGTATAATCCGCAAAAAGAAGGGCCGGAACCCCCAACACCCCCCCCTATTTTAGGACAATCATGCACACTAGTTATTAAATAATCAACCACATCAATATACAGAGAAAATAAGGTTAGGGCTAATACACACCCTTGTTGAACTCCATGCCCTATAGGTATAGGTGGGTTAAGGTCACCCCTTCCTCTCCATCTGACTCTAGCATAGTTCCCCTCATGCATCCAAAAAAAGAACATCTAGTATGCTATAATCAACACCCATTTTCCCCAAAAGTTCACCATAAACCTTTCATTGGTACAAAATCGAATGCACACCTAAGACCTACAAAGGGCATATAAAGAGGGCCCTATGTATTTCCACACTATGCGATTCAAATGAAGAATTTGATCAATCACAGTAATTTTAGAGCAGAAACACGCCTGAATCGGTGACAGAATCTTACCCTCTTCTAGCCAATCACGTAAACCATTCAGAATTTGCAGACAAAATACATTCTAGAGGTTGTCCGTGAGGCTAGTTGGCCTATCATTAAGAGTTCTGTTGTCCTTTTTATCGATTGGTATTATTTCCGCTGCAAGCCATGAGACTGGAATGTTATCACCTCCCAATATTAAATTTGATAGAGCATTTATATAGATGGCCCAGATCTCAGCTTCCAACTGATAAAGATCCCCAGGGATCTTGTCTGAATCAGGAGTTTTGCCCGGGCATAGAGAAAATGTTGCAATATATGTACCTTTAATTGTAAAGGAAAGACACGGTTCCTACTCTGTCTTGCTCCCTCGTATTGACTTTAATTTCTTCAGGATTAGGATGAAGTTTAGGGGGAGCCATATACATTTTAGAGAAGTATTCCACCCACTGACGTGGCTGCACTGTATATTTAATAGGGGAAGGAGTCACTGTATCATTATGTGCAAAGATCTGCCGAAATATTTTATGATCTCTCTTCTTCATAGCATCTAACAAAGCCAACCAATTAGTATCTATCCATTCTTGCTTCCTATTCTTCATTAACTTTTTATAGTCTACATGACATTTCTTAATCTGTGCATGATTACCTTGCCTAATGGCCTTGATTAATTGAGCTTTAGTTTTTCGGCAATCACCAGAGTACCATGGTAAAGGCTGGTATGCTAGTCGTTCCTTAGAAGACATTTGTTTCATGCAAAATTTATATAATGCCAAGAACAAATCATTGTGTAGCTTAGCCACGAGGTTCGTTCTTATTGATTGATGCCAAAACAATGTACTATATATTTGTATTAAAGTAGGGACACAAAGACTGATTTTACCCCATTAAATTGCTTTCCTATTGTTGGAGATAGAAAGAGGAACATAAGAATAGTCAACTATATCCATGCCTGAGATAAATGGGTTTTTCCAAAAGGTCAACTTGAATGCATTACAATCACTACCATTCCTGCAGATTATCTGAAAATCCATGGCCAAGTGCCACAAATCAATATCTAAGATTATTGAGTCTATACAACTCACTACTTCCTTGTTTAAATGCAGGGGCAAGATGAAAATCTGAGGCAAATCTGCCATTACAGGCACGTAAACCATATGCCAGGGTTAGTGATATTAGGTGGAATACAGATATTGACCAACTCCTACGTGGATTAACTTCAACCATTGGTATGCCCCTTATTTCATTCCCCCCCTTCCATAATAGTTGATAAGCCATACAATGGCTTAAATGTGGCACTGAAATCGCCTGCCAAAATAATAAAAGGTACTCAGATACTGTGCTACCACTTTCTAAATAGATAATTCAGTATTCTGTGATGAGGATCTAATATATATTGTTCTCTTTTACCCCCTTATAGACAGGTCAAGAATGTCATTACAGTCTATTTTAAGCTGTTTCATAGTAATGTTTAGTCTGTTTTTCACCCAGATAAAAAGCCTCCTGATGGGCGGCCTGCCTTTAATGGGATTTCTTCCAGACTGTACTTAGAATATCCCTGCATAAAAATCTTATCTAACAGCCATGTTTTTAGCAATAAGATTAGATCATGGAGCCTAATAAAGGCAACTCAGGCTGGATGTACCGATTTACCCGGCAGACCTGCTACATTACATGAAAGGCGTGAGTAAGAATTTTCTTTAGTCACATTAGCTGATAAAGGTATTCTCAACCCTACTATCATCAGCTCCAGCAATGCTACGGTCTACCAACAATAAATCAGCTACTGTTACAGGCACGTTTTTTTAATTTATTTTTTTATAACATAGTCTAATCCTTTATCTTCACTCCCACCCCTATTAACAACCTGAGGACTTTTACTCAGAACTGTACAACTAGGCAAATAGCAATCAGCTGACATAAATTCCCTACACTCAGTACCCCCAATGACATTAAATGAACAGACAGGCAGTCAGTCAACACTATTCAGGAAAACCTTACTATCTCCTCTCCAACAATAACAGATCTTTGTCCCAGCTCCTGAAGCTCAACTCACCCTTGCTGGTTAAGTGCCTCTGGAGCCATGTGGTGCAGGGCTTGAGTGGGAAATAACCAATGACTCCTATCTGGATGATTAGGCAACTGACTTTCAAACTGAATCATACAGCCTAAAGACAGATAGGTACAGGCCCCCATAGCCAGCAATCTACCCACAAGGGCAGCGTCCCTCAGCTGTAGCTCTAACATCATTAGCATCCCGCAGGAGATGGAATCGTAATGCGCCAATAATATCTGAGTGCATAACTGAGCGACACTGCCTATGCATTCTAATCCAATGCATAACTTTGTTTACCAGAGAGTCCGGAGATTCCTTAAAACCATTAGTATCACTAGTAGCCCTCAGCACATTAATCATATAAGCTGAGCAACATTTTGACCTCCCGCAGCCTATAGACCCTCTATTGTCTAGTGATGAAGAAGTCTGTAATTTTCCTCAAACTATACAAGAAAAATCATTAGTAACTACCAAAGGAGTTTTTTTGGCCAGGGCATCCCGCATATCTATGTGCAACAAACTGCCCCAAATTCTCATTTAACCCTTTAAGTAAACCAGTTGACGCCACATCTCCATTCCCTAACTTATCAGGACGGGGTAATACCAGGGAATGTCACAAGACTGCTGTTACAAATATGCACATCCTCTACCTGATATTTTGAGATCCCTGGGTCATCTCCTTTGAGGATCGAGAAGTGGTTTGCTCACCATAATCATGCTGAATTGCACTCTACAGTAGAACCATAACTTATTGAAGTTTGCCCGTCAAACCTCTATCTATTGTGTATAAATCGGATACCAATTAGTTTGTTTTGTGAAGAGATGTCTTGAAATCACTGATCTCCTTTCTTAAGCTGTCAATAATTAAAATGTTTTCAGAGCAATTACTGAGAGTCCGCACCTCTAGGCACGACTGCAGAGAATAGTCACCCTCCAGATTTAATAGCGTGGCAAAGCGGTTTTTACACAAAACAGCTAGTTCATACATTTTCCACAACATCCTTCTTGAGTGCTTGATTACTACTAGACAGAAACTGGCTTACGGATCACTTACTATCTAATTTTTTGTAGCATTAATAGTTGGCTGAGCAATAGCCTGAGGGGTAAGACAGGGCACACCATTAGCTGTTGACGGTTTACTTAAACACAGTGTTACCTTTGTTTTTCTGGATGCACCCTTATTTGCCATGACTCGCTCCACCTCCTAATTTTGCATTTCCTCCACTTCTTCGAAAAGACTGTCAATTTCTACAAGTGTACAGTTTTTCACAACATGTTTCTTAGCCAACTCTACACCTTGGGAGTTCGAGGTGTTAAAGGCTCTGACACTTTCTGCTTCCCCATCTCAGCCCCAAAAGGTGCTCACATGCAGGAGGAAGTATGGCAAAAACAATGCAGTATAATTCTCCCAATTCAGACTGCTATCACACAGAAATGAAAACATCCAGCCAGGAGGGGGTAAGCCTTTCTCTGCCTCTTCATGGCAATGACAAGCATGGGACGGCCCCGCCCTTGGTCCGGGCTTTGCCCACACGAGTCCCATGCAGTGTTAGATTTAAAGCCCTGTTGGGCTTCAGCTGGAGCAAGCCTCCTCTCTCAGCCCTGGGTACTCTGGGACAGGTAGTCCCTATTGCCAAAACTCCTCCCTCATGCCAGGACTCTCCTTTTCCCCACGCAGCAGAAATGAAGTGTTAGATTTAAAGCCCCAATGACAACTGGAGCGTGCCTCCTCTTTGAGCCCTGGGACAGACAGTCCTTTTTGCCAAAATTCCTCCCAGATGTCGGGACTCTCCTCCCCCCCACCCCCCCAACAATAACCTTCCTACATGAAAACAATTATTAGTGGTCTATTCCTCTTACTATGTGTGTTGCAGCCTGCAGCACACATGGCAAGAGGAAACAATAAGGAGAAATAAAGATATTTCTCCTTGTTACAGCTTTGTTGGGTAGGCACACCATTTTAGCACAAGACCCGGTTTACAAGTTTCTGTAGATTAGGATTTGCATCAAAATACACTGTTGGATGCATGGAAATGCCCATGCTCCACCCATGTAACACCTACCTGAAGCAAAGTCACGCAATGTATTTTGTGGCTTTGCATGGCTCAGTAAATGACAAATTATTTTGCGTCCAGGCTGCGCCACAAAAGTGACACAGCCCAGACACCAAATCATAGTAAATCTGGGTCTTAATTTCTCTTTCTTTTTTTTTGCAATAAATACTTTTTAGACTAAACCTAAACATGTGAAAAAACTGTCTTCTATAACAAATTCACAATTTATTGAAACCATGAACTGATGCAAGAAGCCTAAATACTAATTGCCAGCTTTACTTCTTGAATCAAGGAACCTACCAATGTGTATTACGCATTTAAACCCTGGCCACAATAGCTTGTGCACAATACCATATGGGAACGTGTTAGCAAGAACAGCTTGGGAGAAAAGAATGTCCATGCATCTGCTCTCCTTCTCTAGGGGTGTCAGAAATGTTGAGAATGGAATCTCCTTGGGACTGCAGATCAGTGGCAATCTCTCTCAGAAACAAATGGTCTCATTTAGGGGGCCTGTTTATTTTAATCGGTCTTCAATGGAAGGGCTCATGAGTCAATATTTAGCCATCATGCTGGCAATGTTAGTCACCTCACAAAATGTGGCATTTGTTATTGGCTACACTGTGGTAATCGAGGGTATTATTCACCCTAATCTGAGATAGGAGAGTCATGATTAGTGCCTCAGTCTAGATTCTGATCTGAAACAAAATCTATGACTGTCGAGGTCTTGCCCCTTTGTTCATTAAGTTTCTCTACCCTTTCATCTTACCCAAGGAGAAGCTAACATAAATTAATGACTGAGAATCTTTAGGTGGTATAGGCTCCACCTATGGTTGTTGAGGCGATGGTGTCTCATCTCATCTCCTAAAGGGATATGGATAGAGCATCTCCAGTTGAGGGTAATGCATGCTCAGAAGTTAGCTATTCAGCATTGTCTCCAAACCGACGATGGGGTTTGGATCCACAGAACCCTCTGCACCAAAAAAGAACCCAAATGAGAAACAATGTCTTGAGTACAGGTCATCGATTAATCTTTAGACTCCCACTAAATGGTAGTGAGGATGCTATTTTCAGAGGGCTTCTGAAAGAAGCCCACCAATTGCAGAGGTGAATGAAATGTCCACTTAGGTTCTTTTGCTACAATACGTCCCAGTAAAAAATTGTTCCTTGTTTTTTCAAAGCAGGCCTCACTTATTCAGTGAACACTCTCCCTGCCTTTGAGTCACCTGTAAGTGAGAAATGTCAATTAGTCAATGTCAATTCTTCGCACCACAGAGTGATCATTTCTCAAAAACTACAAAATAGTGACTGAATGAGACAGATAAGGTCTTCCTACCTCCAGGAAAACAATAGTAGCTAGGGGCAGGTGGCCACAGAAGCTCCATACTGCTAAAAGTACCAGAAGTTAGGGATGGAAGGGGTTTGGAACAGTTTTGCTGATGTTATGTATGTATGGGTATATGGTATTTCAACAGTGCAAACCTAACTAACAGGCAGTAAAGAGCTGTACAGGGTCAAAGACGAGAATTAAGTCAATGACTGATTGGAGAGGTCGCTGAATTATGGATGCTTAATATATTGTGATGCAGTGATCTTTAAAGAGGCAAGTTTTCAACTCTTTCCAAAACTGAAGAAGGATTCGGGGCAGACCTGATGGAAACATGGATGTTGTTTTTGAACCTGAGTGCATGATGGAAAATGTCTGCAGTTTTTTTTTTTTTTTTTTTTTTTTTTAATCTTTTACACTTCGTAGTCTGCAGTCTGATGGTGTTCCGGCTGCAGGTGTGCCAAAAACTACCAGTGATGGTGGGCTTGGGGTACTGGTTATGATGGCTTTGTATATGATGCAGCGGATTCTGAAGATGGTGTAGGCGGGAAAGGGGTGCAAATGTAATTCCATCTAGATGGGGGTTATGTGTATATATCTTCAGGCTTTGGATGAGATGTACTGCAGCGTATGGGATGCCATTTTAGGATACCAGTGTGGACGTCAGGGTGGCAAAGTGCTAACACCATCGGCATGCAAGAGTAAAAGGAGGTGCACAAGGGCTTTGAAAGAAGTTCTTAAGTCACTTTCTACCAGAAATTGTTTGATCTTCTTTAGAAGAGAAAGCTGGTACCAGGTCCTTTTGGTTATTTTTTTCCAAAGTGTTCATTGAGGCTGAGGTTGGTGTCCAGGGTGAAACCAGGTAACTTGCCATTCGGTGAAAGTTGGGGTTCAAAGCCATCAAGGTTCATGTGACTGAGCCAAATTGCACCGTTTCTTGTTTGACGTTTTTCGCAAATACACTAAATTCTGTCTTGATTGGGCTGAGCTTCAGGTGGGTTCTGCACAGTCAGCTGATGGGTGCAGTCTCCATCTTTACAGGAGACTTGGAACAAAGAGGTGCATAAGTGGTGAACATCAGAGAGGAATTGCAAAAAGTTGTGGAGGCATGGAGTTCTCCGGGTATACATCTCACATCTGCCAAGGCCCAAAAAGCATGCCTACAAATGAAATATAAGGTTGTGGAAAACCAAGATGCCATAAGAAATAACAACCTGTCAGGCAGGAAGCAGAAGGTTGCAACATGCTTAAATATATGCAATTCCTTTTTGGACTATATCTTGTAAACAGTTTCTGTGTGAAGGATGTATTGGTATATGGAAATATGCATCCTTTAGGTCTAGTGTTGTCATGTAGTCTTGTTGTTTGAGCAGTGGGATTACGTCTTGTAATGTAACCATGTGAAAGTGATCTGATTTGATGTAGGTATTTAATGTTCTGAGATCTAGTATAGGTCTCAGACTCTTGTCTTTTTTGGGTATCAGAAAGTACAGGGAGTAAACTCCTGTGTTTATTTGTTGTTTTGGTACTAACTCTATTGCTTCTTCCTGTAGCAATGCCTGAACTTCTAGTCCTAGAAGATCTATATGTTGTTTTGACATATTGTGTGTTTTCGGTGGGATGTTTGGAGGGAATTTGAGAAATTCTATGCAATAACCATGCTGGATAATTGCTAAGACCCAAGTGTCTGTTGTTATTTCCTCCCAATGTTTGTAAAACTTGGTTAGTTTCCCCCCCACAGGTGTTATGTGTTGGGGATTTGTGACCTTGAAGTCACTGCTTGTTTGGAGGAGTTTTGGGACTTTGGAACTTTCCTCTATTCCTTTGAAATTGTCCCCCTCTATATTGTCCCCGAAAACCTCCCCGCTGATACTGGCTCTGGTAAGTGGTCTTTGTTTGTGAGGTTGTGGCTTCTGTGGTTTGCCCTCGAAACCCCCCTCGAAATTGTGTCTTTGCTCTGTGGGGAGTAGTGAGCCCATGGCTTTGGCCGTGTCAGTGTCTTTCTTAAGTTTTTCGATCGCAGTGTCCACCTCCGGCCCAAACAACTGCTGTCCGTTGAATGGCATATTCAGCACAGCTTGCTGTATCTCTGGTTTAAATCCTGATGTACGCAGCCATGCATGTCTCCTTATTGTTACTGCTGTGTTGACAGTTCTAGCAGCTGTGTCTGCAGCATCCATTGCTGACCGTATCTGATTATTGGAGATACTCTGTCCTTCTTCTACTACTTGCTGCGCTCTTTTTTGGAACTCCTTGGGTAAATGTTCAATAAAGTGTTGCATCTCATCCCAATGTGCCCTATCATATCTGGCTAGCAAAGCTTGCGAATTTGCAATACGCCACTGGTTTGCTGCCTGTGCCGCCACCCTTTTGCCTGCAGCATCGAATTTTCGACTTTCTTTATCTGGAGGTGGTGCATCTCCTGAAGTATGAGAGTTGGCTCTTTTGCGCGCTGCTCCCACTACAACAGAGTCTGGTGTTAGCTGTTGCGTAATGTACACTGGGTCTGTTGGTGGCGGTTTATATTTTTTATCTACTCTTGGAGTAATGGCTCTCCCTTTAACAGGCTCCTCAAACACTTGTTTGGAGTTTTTTAGCATTCCGGGTAGCATAGGAAGACTCTGATATTGGCTGTGTGTGGACGACAGTGTATTAAAAAGAAAGTCGTCTTCAATGGGCTCTGATTGAAGGCTGACATTATGAAATGCCGCTGCTCTTGACACCACCTGTGCGTAGCCTGTACTATCCTCTGGTGGCGATGGTTTAGCTGGATAGCATTCTGGACTATTATCTGACACTGGTGCGTCATAAAGGTCCCATGCGTCAGGGTCATCTTGACTCATTCCTGTAGGAGTTGGGGATTGCATCATTGGTGGATTGGCTACCGGTGATGGTTGCGGAGAGTGATGTGGGGATGGTGGCGGTGTTACTTGTTTAGCCACCTTTGCGGGTGGCTGTTTGTCCTTGTCTTGGAAGGCAAGCTTGCGTTTCATTTTGACTGGAGGAAGAGTGCTGATCTTCCCTGTATCTTTTTGAATAAAGAGCCGTCTTTGTGTGTGATCTGGCTCTATTGTCTCTAATTCCTGTCCAAATCTATGTGTCTTCATTTGTGTGGACAGTCCTTGTTCCTCAGTGTAGGAACTTGTTTTCGGTTCAGAGGCCGGATATTTGGGTACCGAAACCTTTTCGGCTGCTTTTTTCGGCTCCGACGAAACCTTCTTTACTTTCGGCGTCGTGCTCTCTCGGTGCCGACCCGTTTCGGTGCCGAATCTTCTCTGAGCCACTATCTCGGGCCCGAGATTGCTGTGTGCCGGTATCTCGACCGGAGTCGGATGACTTCGACACCAGCTCGCCCTTTTTCGGTGCCGATGAACGGTCACCTATTTTTCGGGTTAAGTCATGGCCTGTTGGCGGTGGCGTCCCCTGGGCTTTAGCGCATTTCTCGTGAGTTCTTGGTTTCGACGTCTTACTCACGGTTTTCGGCGTTTCCTCGGGATCGATCTCCTCAGAGTCCGAATCCTGGGTGGAGAATGTTTCTTCCTCCTCCTCGAAACGCTCTTGTCCTGTCGGCGCCGACGCCATTTGCAGTTTTCTTGCTCTTTGGTCCCTGAGTGTCTTCCTGGACCGAAACGCTCGACAGGCCTCACAAGTATCCTCCTTGTGTTCTGGTGACAAACACAAGTTACAGACCAGATGTTGATCTGTATATGGATACTTGTTATGGCATTTTGGACAGAAGCGGAATGGGGTCCGTTCCATCAGCCTTGAAGAGACACGTGGCCGGGCCGACCAGGCCCCGAAGGGGATGGAAAAAAAACCCGAAGGCCGTATTTTGAATCTCAGTGGATATCAAAGGGTAATCATTTAAGACTAATGTCTTTCCCTTTTTTTTTTTACTAACAGTATTATCAGTGCATTCATAAAGCACTAAGAATGATCCCTTGAGAAAGAGGTTCATTCAAGAGGGTTAACATAGGTCTCTTAATTTCTGAGAACAATCATTTGAGATGTGTGAGGCAGAGGTCTTGAGGTTACCTTGATTTTACCTTAGAGCATGGAGTCCTTCATTAAAGACAGAAAAAGAAGGAAAAAACGGTTGGCGTTCCAATCTTTAGAGAATGACTGCAAACTGGTGGCCGAAATACTTTGATATGATTTATTATGTTAATAAAGAAAATGTTTAAATCGTTGCCTAGTTTTTTTTAGATGAGGCCATTTTTTTGAACGACTGTCTAGATCAAACAAGTCATTTAGCGTTTTAAATATCTCCCTCTGTTTATTAGGCGAATCAATAATTTTGTTCGGATATTAATGAGCCTTGGTTGAAAAGTGAAGTATCTTTAAGAAAAGGATGCCTGAATGCAAACTTAAACTCTCATATATTGAGTAGTCTCTTTGCCACCGGTGTTGAAGTTAGTAACTTTTTGATTTGGCCTCTTGACTCCTTACAACAACCGTGGAACAGGAATTAACCAAGCCATGATTTAACAATAAAAAAAAAAAAAAAATGCATGTAAATCGCTAGTAGCTGTTTACCAATAAGTATATTCACCTTTAGTCGTGTTTACGTTGTGGCTTAAAGTGGAGATTCAGTCAGAAAGAATTCATCTCAGATTCTCATCATTTATATGATGCCATCTTAAAGTACAATACACTGCATGAGAAATTACAACTTTATATAAGATATGTTTGCAGGGATCACCATTAAATCATATGACAGACACAATAGTTCAAGGTAATCATTAGCTAATGACAAAGCCACTGGGTCATGCATTCCATTACAAGAAGAGCAGTTACAATGCAGAAAATATGTTTTCAAGCCTGTGGCAAAGTGCCTAATCCTGGATAGCTGTTGGATAATCTGTTGAGTCAGCACAGAACTATACCTCACCATAAAAAAGGTATTGGTAAGGGAACGTCCAAAGCAAAATTAAGTACAACTGAGGGACATGAACTGTTGAAATAATTTTCACGTTAAACAATGTGAAACTGCTTCTGCGATACTGATAAACTAAGTAGAATGTTGCTCAATACATTAGGGTATTGTTGGTGGCAATGTGGCTGTGTAGAGAATGGTGTATATATAGAAGGCAGTCATTCCATAAAGAGCAGATGTTTTGGAAGCAACTGCTAATGGCAATCAAGAGGATTTTGGGTTTCCCCACCTCAGATGACTCAGACCTGGTGACTGTGGACTTGAATCAAGGGGAAATGGAAATTAAGATGTGGAAATTATTATATACCAATTATTATTTTTGGGAAAAATGCCAAGAGCCCTCAAAAAGATAGGAGGTACTCAAAACTCCAGAATAAAGAGGCTATATGAGGGCTTACAACCTAGTTGGCTGAACAAGGAGCTGGTGGTGATGTACTACTATGGAAAAAAAAGAGACTTGACATGTCCTTGAAGATCAAGGGTCCTTTGATTATTTACTAAGGGTGGGGGGAAAAATTCTGTTCCACCGGCGGAGTTCATGGAGTTTTCACAACTCCCCACTCCACATGGAGTTCCAAGTTTTTCCTCATGCGCAGCTTGCCAACGATAAGTTGGCAAGCGCGAGAAAGAATGTGCATCCCCTAGCGCGATTTGGGAGAGGGGGGGAGGGTTAGAATGCCTCCCTAGAAGATTTCCCAATATGGGCAGTTGTGGCAGGTCACGACTATTCGCAATGAGAAAGCTGCCACTCTAGTACAAAATTTACTCGAGCAGCAGCACTTTCTGGTGTATCGTGTGGTGCTGTTCGCGCTGATTTTACAGCGCTACGAGTCAGCGTCAGCAACATGAGATGGCCGAATTCCTCCCACCTGCAGAACTCCGCCAAATCTCGCTGAGGTTTTGTGTAACTCTGCAGAGTAAAACTTTGTGCGATCCGCCCAGGCCTATTGTTTTCATGTTTATCAATGGATCTGATCATGTTTAACGAGATTCTTAAACCCTTGCAATAAGATGGACTAAAACCCTGCTACATTTGCCTCACATTCACTGAGTAGATGGGGAACTTGGGGGCGGGGACTGGGAGAGTAAATGGGTCCAGATTCCTAATGGGAAGTATTCTTTTTGTGTCTATGTACCCGAAATCCTGGGTGACTTTTGAATGTTTGTTGCCGATTGCCTTGCGACCATTAGGAATAGTTCCTCAAAGGTAAATTCTACCTCAATGTTAAATGCTATTGCAGTGGTTAAAATGACACTGGCCAAGTCTCAAGACTTAACACTGATCGGAAGACACCTAAAGCACAATCCACCATAGGCAAAGAAACCACTAGATATGGAAATCAGTCTACACGTTTACATAACACTAGTGCCTCAATTTCGACATGAGGGCTGAGCATATAGTATGTCAAGCTACTCTCAAAAATCTATTTTGTCTAAGCATGGTATGAATCTGCTTCAGAGGGTCTGATACAAATCCTTTAATGCCAAATTTCTTATCTTAATAAGATATGCTTGCTACTCCTTAGTAACATTTATGACTATCAAAGAATTTCCTAAGATGCAGAAGAAATGGTTGCTTAATTGAGGTCATGTTCTGAATCACAGAGACCTTCTTTAAAGTCATAACTCGCCCTCCCACCTCCCCGCCTCTTTCTTGGTCATGCAGATGAATACCTCTAACATTGGGTTCCTGAGATTAGTTGACATCAAAAAGAACTGGCTCTAGGACTGGAGACATCAAGGCTTCTTAAAGGCACAGGAAACGTTTGTTTGCACTGTGTTGTTGTGATGCCTATCTGACTCCTTTCATCCTAATTCAACACACCTTAAGCAGCAGCCAAGGATCAAGATGCTACAATGTGGTTTTGCCATTTTTATATTTATACAAGAGTGTAAATTCTAGCACTGACAGGTTAAAGAAAGGGTGTGTTTTCCATTGGACTCGTTAAATTAACACACTCTTTCGAACTATTTGTGCAAAAGGAGCTCTGTATCCCCCGCAGGAAGCTTGGAATTATTGAACTGTTTAAAACTATGAATGAAAATGAAAACAAGTTACTTACCTGTAACTACAGTTATCCAGTATTGGTATCTTTCACAGATTCACATGCTTGAATCATCCCCGAAGTGGGAGTCCGACAGTACCTTCGAAAAACTGTCAATCAGAATAATCATAGGCTATAATTGCTAGTAAAGTTACACATACAGCCTATCCATGTCCTTTTGAAAAAAGAAACAAAACTTGGTCTATGACCTATCAAATGCCAGCATCCTCTTGAACACTCCCCAGAGAGGCTCTTCCCTCAGATTTTCAAGCACTCCAGTGAAGATTTTGCCCCAGAAAAGAAAGTGAGCCTCCTAGGGGTGGCGGGTGGGCCACATGTAAATCTATGAAAGATACCAACAGAGGATAAATGTAGTTACAAGTAACTTGTTTTCTTATCCAGTATTGGCTCTTTCATAGATTCACATGCTTGAATCTGAATTGCCAGCAGTACTCAAAATAGCTGTTATTCCCATAGTGGATGGTGGGTGTAAGCATATCAGTTCATATAAACAATCTTGGCAATAGAAGAATTGTGTATAAGTAATATTCAAATAATAATTGCACAGTGATTAGAAACAACTGTAAAGCAAATTAAACACATATGCTTAAGAAATCATATCTGCAAGAAAAACAAAAGTAAGCTATATTTTTAATGAGGCTCAACTTAATGAAATAGATGACGCAGAACAGCCTGCCCCACAAATGAATCGCCGCGTTGTGCTGATTCCAAACAGTAATGATGCGTTAAAGAATGAGTAGTCTTCCACATTGCAGCTTTGCATATCTTGTCCAAGGAGATGCCTTGAAACAGAGAGTTGAGGTTGAGATTGCTCTTGTAGAGTGTGCTCTGGGTTGGTTGGTTGGTTAGCAGTTTGCCAGCCTTTGTATGACAAAATTGATGGGGGATGAAATCCAGCAGGATATTGTTGCCTTAGGTACTCCTGTATCCCAAATACCTTGACCATAATAGACTAGTAGTTGGTCTGTCTTACATAAGTGTTTGAAATTCTACCTTCAGCATACCAAACATCGTTTGACATCCAGTGTGTGGAGACACTTTTTTTCGGCGGCGGTCGATGGGTTTGGAAAAGCGTTTCTCATTATAACTGGTTCGTTTAAGTGAAAAGGTGAAGGAACCTTGGGAATATATCTTGGATTTGAGAAGATCAAAATAATTGGCGAAAGTTAGAAAAGGCCCTTTGGTGGTAAATGTGTGTATGTCACGACTCTCCTAGTGGAAGAAAATAAGTTACTTACCTGTAACTGTAGTTCTCCAGTATTGGAAACTTGCATAGATTCACATGCTTGAATAATTCCCTGTCGTCGAGATGGGAGCCCCCCGGATAAATTACACAAGTAGTGATAAAATATAACAAAAAGTCCCTAGGCCTCTTCAATTTAACAGTCTATCAGAGTCATTTTAGGAAAAGGACCAAACTGGAGTATCCACCAATCAGATGACACCATCCTCTAGAATCCTCATGAGAGAAGCTCGAGCACCTCAGATTTTCCAATCACAAGTGTGTTAAAGAGAGGAAAAAGAGAGAAAGGAAAAAGGAAGGTGAAAATGAGCCTCTCTGGGGAGGTGGGTGGGTCGCATGTGAATCTATGAAAGATTCCAATACTGGAGAACTACAGTTACAGGTAAGTAACTTATTTTCTTACTCCAGTATTGGAACTTTCATAGATTCACATGCTAGAATCAGAGTAGAGAGCAGTACTTATGCACATTGTACCATTGTAACCACGTATGATACAAAACACACGCATATTTAAAACATATGTATATACATCTATATATATATATATATATATATACACAACTATATATACATCTATATCTATATATACATCTATATCTATATATATCTATATATCTATATATATCAAGGAAGACCTTCAAAGAAAATATGGTATGTCAACACTATCGTTAATTATCTCCACTTTTTTCTATGGTACTTTTTTTTTGGGGACAAATTATAACTCTCTATCTGTACATAAAAGACAAACAATGTGCATACCTGTTCTAGGATGGAGGGATGAAAAAAGATGTCTCACCTTCACCTGAAGAGATTCCCGAGGACTGCTTGACCCACTGCTATCTCTCCTTGAGATAGAGATTCCAAGCAGTAGTGCCTTGTGAATGTATGACAGCTCTTCCATGTTGCTGCTCTACAAATGTCTTGCAGGGAACCCCCTCGAACAGCGCTGCTGACGAAGAGACTGCCCTCGTAGAATGAGCATGTACAGATAAATGCAGAGGATTACCCGCTGCTCGATGGCAGAATCGAATGGCTGAGGCGATCCATCTGGATATACTCTGCGTAGAGAGTGGTTGGCCTCGTCTAGGTGTACTGTATGCTACCAACAGTTGATTAGAGCGTCAAAAGGACTTAGTTCTGTTCAAGTAGAATTGAACACATCTCTTAACGTCTAAGGAGCGTAATGCTCTCTCCACCAGAGTAGAAGGATGAGGAAAAAAAGATTTGAACACTAAGGGCTCGTTGATGTGGAAGTCTGAAGGAACCTTCGGGATGAAATGCGGATTAGTACGCAGCAGTAGCCTGTCTCGTTTAAACTGTAAGAACGGCTCTTGAAAATTACACTACTTGAGTAATTTATACCGGGGGCTCCCATCTCGACGACGGGTATTGATTCAAGCATGTGAATCTATGAAAGTTCCAATACTGGAGTAAGTAAGTGCATGGAGAGTTGCGACTTTCCATGTGAGGAACTTCAGTTCAGCTCTGTGTATGTGATCGAGTTTCACTTCATTAATTGAGAAATGACAATGTTGAGATGCCACTGAGGAGGAGGTGGTCGCACAGGAGGAAAAGTGCGAAACAATCCTTTCATTAATTGTTTTATGACACTGGATGAACCTAGTGAAGGTACATCTGCAGGACGTCTATATGAAGATATTGCTGCCAGGTGAACCTTAACTGAGGCATGTAGGAGCCTGGTCTTGGAGAGTGGAAGGAGGTATGATATAATTTGCTCTGGTAAAGCCTCCAACGGGTGCACATTGTTTTGTCAGCACCAAACACAAAATCTTCGCCACTTGAGTCTGTAAGTCTTGTTTGTACTCCCAGCTCGTGTTCTAGTAAGAACTACCCTACATTCCTGATCAATGTTCATGTTCTGGAATACATAGAACTCAGGAGCACGCCGTGCAACTGGAGAGAGGCTGGTTCCAGATGAAGCATCTGCCCTTGGTTCTTCGTTAGCAGGTTCTGTTTGCTGGGAAGTTGTATGGGATTGGCCACCGATAGGAGAATGAGTTCCATTTACCAATATTGTCTGGGTCACCTGTGTGCTATGAGTATGAGTCGGCAACAGTCTTTCTTCATCTTCCTGAGAAGCCTGGGGATTAACGGGAAAGGGGGTGAAAAGCATAAGCAAAGATCCTGGACCATTGCATCGAAAGGGCATTCCCCCACGACCCTGGGAGTGGAAACAGACTGGCCTAAAAGTGGCATTTGGCATTCAATTGGTAGCAAAAAGATCCAGGGACGGTTGTCCCCAGTGTCGAAAGCTCTTGTTTATTTCCTTTTGATAGAGTTCCCCTTCGAGGCAATTGACGTCTGTCCTGCTGAGTGAGTCTGCAAGGACGTTGCCGATACCCGGTACATGTTCGTCTCTCAGAGATATTTTGTGAAGAGAAAGCCAGACCCAGAGGGCTTGAGCTACTCGTGAGAGGGAGCAAGATTGTGTCCTCCCTTGTTAGTTGACATAATACATGCTTGTTGTGTTGTCCGTGCCAATCAACACCAGAGATCCTGAATTTCAAAGAAGGAAAGCTTTCACCGTAATAAAGATTGCTTTCAAGTCCAAAAGATTTATGTGCATCTTCTTTTGAGAATTGGACCATTTCCCTTGAATACACATGCCTTGTAAGTGACGTCCCCAACCTACTAGAGAAGCGTCCGTTGTTATGATGAAATCTGGCATTGGAGTTAGGAAAGTTAACCCCGGAGAGATGGGACTGGTTTGAGACCACCACTGCAGGGTTTCTACCATCATTGGTGTGATTTTGATCAAGAACTCGATGGACCCTTCAGACTGGATCCATTGAAGTTGTAGTTCCTCTTGTAATGGTCTCATCTTTAGTCTTGTTAGATGTACCAGGTTAACTGAACAGGAAATCATTCCTACAAGCGACTTGAATGTTCTCATAGAAACAAACTTTATCTTTTAAATCGTGAGAGCCAGGGTAGAAAGTGTCTGTTGTCTTTCTATTGAGAGATGAGGCTTGTTTCTGTCTATCTTGTTTCACACCAAAAAAAGACCATCTTGCATTGTGAGATAGTGGATGACGTCAGACCGAGACTGTGAAATAAAGCTAGACAGGCACTGGTGGCATTGGAGGCCTGTTGCGGGGTCGATACCTTTAGTAACCAGTTGTCTGAGTACAGGAAAATTTGAAAACCTTGGTTGCGCAGAGTAGCCACAACTGGTGCAAGACATTTTGTGAAAATCCTTGGTGCTGACTTCAACCTGAAAGTGAGAACCCTTGAATTGATAAAGGGTACTGTCTATGGTAAAGCGAAGGTATTGGCAATGCCTGGGATGTATCGGAATGTGGAAATAGGCATCTTGGAGATCCAACGATGTCATGTAATCTCCACTATTGAGAAGATGGACGATATCTGACAGGGTTATCATACAGAAGGATTGTTTGCACAGGAATCTGTTTAGTTGCCTGAGATCTAAAATCTGCCTCCATTCTCCTGACTTCTTTCTTAGGAGGAAGCACCAAGAGTAAAAACCTTGACCTCTCTGATAAATGGGAACCTTTTCTATCGCATCCTTGGAAGGCATTTGAGATACTTCTTGTTTTAGTAAGTGAAGGTGAAGTGACTGCGTTTTCACTGGAGGGTGGTTTGGTGGTTTCTGCACAAATTCTAGTGTATGATCAAGAGTCACTATATCCAACACCCACTTGTCCAATGTTATCTGTTCCCAATTTTGTTGGTAGTTTGAAACATCTGCGCCCACTTGGTTGGTTTGTGAGAAGTAAGTAACTGTAGCCAGCTCCCAATGAGAATCATTTACAGCTCGCCTCCTGATTTTGGGGGGGGGGGGGCTGTTTCTTTCTGCCACATTGATTGGCGTAAACTGGCGTAGGTGGTTGCAGGTAAGAAGAGTGGTAGGTAGGCCTGTATTGGGATTGTTGTTGGTGTCCGTGGTAGGTACCTATAAAAGAGGAGAAACCCCTATTTCTGACTCCACGAAAGGTTTGCCTCTTCTACTGCAGAGTATCCAGAGAGCGAGCAGTATCTGTGTCCATTTTGATGGCTAGTAAAGGGGCATCTATGTGCTTACCAAACAGGGTTTCGCCATCATAGGCCATAACAAGAGTGCTTGATTGAACCTCCGGCCTAAAAGAGGTTGCCTTTAACCACCCGGGCGGCACAAGACTGCTGCTCCCACTAGCTGCCAAAAACCCGTGGAAGCTATATTCAGAGCACACTCAACTCTGAGGATGTGTGCTCACCCTTTCGCAGTATTTGAGGGTGCTCTGGGATGAGGTCAATAAAAGCAATCATGTCAGACCACTTTTGACGGTCGTAATGTTCTAAGACACACGGTAATGGCGGACATTGATAAAAATCTCTTTCCTACATTATTATCTAAACACCTGCTTAAGCTGAAATAGGAGCAGATGGATTTTTTGAATGCCTGTGGGCAGCTTGAGAGACAACTGAGTCTACTTTTGGGTACCCTATTCAAAAGCCTGGAGAATCGTCCGTAGTCTTATATTTTTTGTCCAGCTTGGGTGGCACTGGCAGGACTGTGGCTGGGTTCTCATTATTTTTAAACCTTCACTCCAGATGTAATCTATAATGGGAATCGCTCTCACCAATTTTCTTGCTTGCTCCTTAAAATCATGAAGAAAAAATTCTGAATGGGAGACTGATGTTGGTAAATGGAAGTGTGTGGTGGCCCTGTCCATCAAATTATAAAATCCTCCGGAGGAGAAGCAGACGGATAAGGAGGTGGTGGTGAAGGCCTAGGAGCCAAGTAATCGCCCCATTTATCACTAGGATGTTGGGGAGTGATGATCTCTCCTTCCCTTTCGTCATCTGAGGAGCTGATTTTTCTCTGGGAGGAGCGGCAATCGTAGAAGTAGGTGTGAACCTAGGTGTTGCCAGAGGTGGAGGCATGGTTCATGGTGTAGCTGGAGAAGGAGGTTGTAGCTGTTTTTGTGGCTGATCCGGAGCTGAATCCGGAAACCTCCTCTTATCATCCTGGAGCACAGACTGCAGGTCCTGCATTAAGAAAGCAGGCATTTGTACTGCATTCCATGACTGCTGACGTTGCATTGTTTCATAATAAAGTCTATGATTTGTACGAACAAAAGTTACATACCTGTAACTACAGTTATCCAGTATTAGTATCGTTCATAAATTCACATGCTTGAATCATCCCCTTCGTCGAAGTGGGAGTCCCGCGGTATACTAAAAAGCAGTAAGAAAGAATATCCATAGGCTATAATACTAGCAAACTCAAACATAACTTATCCATGTCCTTTCATAAAAAAGGAACCAAACTTGGCTTATGACCAATCAGGTGCCAGTACCCTCTACAATATTCCCCAAAAAGGCTAATTCCTCAGATTTTCTAGCACTAGAGTGAAGAGTATGTACTGAAAAAGGAAGGTGAGCCTCAAAGAGGAGGAGGGTGGGCCGCATGTGAATTTATGAAAGATAACAATAGTGGATAATGAAAATGTCACTTACCCAGTGTACATCTGTTCGTGGCATCAGTCGCTGAAGATTCACATGTTGTGCATAGCCCGCCATCTGGTGTTGGGTCGGAGTGTTACAAGTTGTTTTTCTTCGAAGAAGTCTTTCGAGTCACGGGACCGAGGGACTCCTCCTCTTTGTCTCCATTGCGCATGGGCGTCGACTCCATCTTCGATTGTTTTCCCCGCAGAGGGTGAGGTAGGAGTTGTTTTTTAGTAATAGTGCCCATGCAATGGAGTGAATAAGTATGTACCTAACTAAGATTTAATATATTTACAAATGTACAAAGTTGAAGCTAACTTCCAAACGGCTACAGGCTCCCGGGGAGGTGGGTGGGCACATGTGAATCTTCAGCGACTGATGCCACGAACAGATGTACACTGGGTAAGTGACATTTTCAGTTTGATGGCATCTGTCGCTGTAGATACACATGTTGTGCATAGACTAGTAAGCAGTTATCTCCCCAAAAGCGGTGGCTCAGCCTGTAGGAGTGGAAGTAGTCTGAAATAAGGTTCTTAGTACGGCTTGACCTACTGTAGCTTGTTGTGCTGATAGCACGTCTACACAGTAGTGCTTGGTAAATGTGTGAGGCGTAGACCATGTGGCTGCATTACATATTTCGTGCATTGGAATATTCCCTAGGAATGCCATGGTAGCGCCTTTCTTTCTGGTTGAGTGTGCCCTTGGTGTAATGGGCAGTTGCCTTTTTGCTTTAAGGTAGCAGATTTGGATGCACTTAACTATCCACCTGGCTATACCCTGTTTCGATATTGGGTTTCCTGCGTGAGGTTTTTGAAATGCAATAAACAGTTGTTTAGTTTTCCTGATGTGTTTAGTTCTGTCGATGTAGTACATCAGTGCTCTTTTGACGTCTAATGTATGTAGTGCCCTTTCAGCTATGGAATCTGGCTGTGGGAAGAACACTGGTAGCTCTACCGTTTGATTTAGGTGGAACGGTGAAATTACCTTTGGCAAAAATTTAGGATTGGTCCTTAGGACTACTTTATTTTTGTGTAGTTGGATAAAAGGTTCTTGTATTGTAAACGCCTGAATTTCACTTACTCTTCTTAGAGATGTGATGGCGATAAAAAATGCAACCTTCCAGGTTAGGAATTTTATTTCGCAAGAATGCATGGGTTCAAAAGGTCCATGAGTCTTGTTAAGACGATGTTGAGGTTCCATGAAGGAACGGGTGGTGTCCTTGGTGGTATAATTCTTTTGAGGCCTTCCATAAATGCTTTAATGACAGGTATCCTAAATAGTGAAGTTGAATGGGTAATCTGCAGGTATGCAGATATTGCTGCTAGGTGTATCTTAATGGAAGAGAAGGCCAGGTTTGATTTTTGTAAGTGTAGTAAGTAACCCACTACATCTTTTGGAGATGGTGTAATGGTCGAATTTGATTATGATGGCAATAGCAAACAAATCTTTTCCATTTGCTTGCATAGCAGTGTCTAGTGGATGGTCTTCTGGCTTGCTTTATGACTTCCATACATTCTTGTGTGAGGTTTAAGTGTACGAATTCTGGGATTTCAGGAGCCAGATTGCTAGATTCAGCGATGCTGGGTTGGGATGCCTGATCTGTTGGTTGTGTTGCGTTAACAGATGTGGCCAGTTGGGCAACTTGACGTGGGGTACTACTGATAGGTCTAGCAGTGTTGTGTACCATGGTTGCCTTGCCCACGTTGGTGCTATCAGTATGAGTTTGAGTCTGTTTTGACTCAATTTGTTTACTAGATATGGAAGGAGAGGGAGAGGGGGAAAAGCGTACGCAAATATCCCTGACCAGTTCATCCATAGGGCATTGCCTTGAGACTGCCTGTGTGGGTATCTGGATGCGAAGTGTTGGCATTTTGCGTTCTCCTTCGTTGCAAATAAGTCTATTTGAGGTGTTCCCCAAAGTTTGAAGTAAGTGTTTAGAATTTGGGGGTGAATTTCCCACTCGTGGACCTGTTGGTGATCTCGAGAGAGATTGTCTGCAAGTTGATTCTGGATCCCTGGAATAAACTGTGCTATTAGGCGAATGTGGTTGTGAATTGCCCATTGCCATATTTTTTGTGCCAGCAGGCACAGCTGTGTCGAGTGTGTCCCCCCCTGTTTGTTTAGATAATACATTGTTGTCATGTTGTCTGTTTTGACAAGAATGTATTTGTGAGTTATGAGTGGTTGAAATGCTTTTAATGCTTGGAAAACTGCTAGTAGTTCGAGGTGGTTTATATGCAGCTTTCTTTGATGTACGTCCCATTGTCCTTGTATGCGGTGGTGATCGAGGTGTGCTCCCCACCCTGTCATGGAAGCATCTGTTGTTATCACGTATTGTGGCACTGGGTCTTGGAAAGGCCGCCCTTTGTTTAAATTTATGTTGTTCCACCATAGAAGCGAGAGGTATGTTAGGCGGTCTATCAACACCAGATCTAGAAGCTGACCCTGTGCTTGAGACCATTGCGATGCTAGGCACTGTTGTAAGGGCCGCATATGCAACCTTGCGTGTGGGACAATGGCTATGCATGAGGACATCATGCCTAGTAGTTGTAATATCATCCTCGCCTGTATTTTTTGTGTTGGATACATGCGTTGTATAATCTTTTGGAAATTTTGAACCCTTTGTGGACTTGGAGTGGCTATTCCCTTTGTTGTATCTATTGTGGCTCCTAGGTATTGTTGTACCTTGGACGGCAGAATGTGTGATTTTGCATAGTTGATGGTGAAACCGAGTTTGTAGAGGGTTTGCATGACCTGAGCTGTGTGGTGCGAGCACTTTGTCAGTGAGTCGGTCTTGATGAGCCAGTCGTCTAGATACGGGAATACGTGTATTTGCTGCCTTCTGATGTGTGCAGCCACTACTGCTAGGCATTTTGTGAAGACTCTTGGTGCAGTTGTTAAACCGAAGGGTAATACCTTGAATTGGTAATGTATTCCTTTGAATACGAACCTTAGGTATTTCCTGTGCGACGGATGTATTGGTATGTGGAAATACGCGTCTTTGAGATCTAAGGTTGTCATGTAGTCCTGTTGCTTTAGCAATGGTAACACTTCTTGCAGAGTGACCATGTGAAAGTGTTCTGATTTGACGTAGGTGTTTAGTGTTCTGAGGTCTAGGATTGGTCTCAGTGTTTCGTCCCTTTTTGGTATTAGGAAGTACAGTGAATAAACTCCTGTGTTTATTTGTGTGTTTGGGACTAGTTCTATTGCGTTTTTTTGCAATAATGCTTGAACTTCTATCTCCAGAAGGTCTGAATGTTGTTTGGATAAATTCTGTGTTTTTGGTGGTATGTTTGGAGGGATTTGTAGAAATTCTATGCAATAACCATGTTGGATAATTGCTAAGACCCAAGTGTCTGTAGTTATTTCCTCCCATGCATGGTAATATTGACCTATTCTTCCCCCCCACTGGTGTTGTGTGGAGGGGATGAGTGACATGTGAGTCACTGCTTTGTTGTAGGGGTTTTGGGGCTTTGAAATCTTCCCCTATTCCTAGGGAATTGTCCTCTGTATTGGCCCCGAAAGCCTCCCCTTTGGTACTGTCCCTGGTAGCTGGACGGTGTTGCCTGTGAGGTGCTGGCTTGTGTGGCTTGACCTCGAAACCCCCCTCTAAAGGTTGTTTTGCGGAAGGTGTTGTAAGTGCCTCTGCTCTGCGGGGAGTAGAGTGCGCCCATGGCTTTAGCAGTGTCAGTGTCCTTTTTGAGTTTCTCAATCGCCGTGTCCACTTCAGGTCCGAAAAGTTGTTTTTCATTGAATGGCATATTGAGCACTGCCTGCTGCATCTCTGGTTTAAAACCAGACGTTCGTAGCCATGCGTGCCTTCGTATAGTCACAGATGTGTTAATTGTCCTTGCAGCTGTGTCCGCTGCGTCCATAGAGGAGCGTATCTGAGTATTAGATATATTTTGACCTTCCTCAACCACCTGTTTCGCCCTTTTTTGTAGCTCTTTGGGTAGATGCTCAATGAGGTGTTGCATCTCGTCCCAATGGGCTCTGTCATAGCGCGCAAGTAGTGCTTGAGAGTTAGCGATGCGCCACTGGTTTGCAGCTTGTACTGCGACTCTCTTTCCGGCTGCATCGAACTTGCGGCTCTCTTTATCTGGGGGCGGTGCATCCCCAGATGTGTGGGAGTTGGCTCTCTTGCGAGCTGCTCCTACCACGACGGAATCTGGTGGCAGCTGTGAGGTGATGAAAACAGGGTCTGTGGGAGGTGCTTTATATTTTTTGTCCACTCTCGGTGTTATAGCTCTACTCTTGACCGGCTCCTTGAAGATTTCCTTTGCGTGCCGAAGCATCCCTGGGAGCATAGGCAGGCTTTGGTAGGAGCTATGGGTGGAAGAGAGGGTGTTGAATAAGAAGTCATCCTCGACTGGTTCCGAGTGTAGGGACACGTTGTGGAACTCTGCAGCTCTAGCCACCACTTGTGAGTATGCCGTGCTATCTTCCGGTGGTGAGGGCTTTGTAGGATACGCCTCTGGACTGGTCCTGATCACCTTGGCTCATGGTGGTGTGAGCCGGGGAATGTGATGGAGTTTGTGCCGGTGAAACGTTGGGTACAGTGGGAGGAGAGGGTGGCAGAGTTACCTTTTGAGAGGGTGGCGGAGTTACCTTTTTCACCATTTTTGTTTGTGGTGCTTGGGCTGATTGAAACTCCAGTCTCCTTTTTCTCCTAATAGGGGGAAGGGTGCTTATTTTCCCTGTTCCTTCCTGTATAAAAATACGTTTCTGAGTGTGGTCCACTTCGGTGGATTGCAACTCTTCCTCAAATCTATGCTTTCGCATCTGAGAGGACAGTGAGTGCTCCTCTGAATAGGAACCGGCAGTTGGGTCGGTTGCGGGTTGTTTCGGCACCGAAACCCTGGCTATACTCTTTTTCGGCTCCGAGGTGACCTTCTTTTTCGGAGTCGAACCCTCTCGGCGTCGATCTTCTTCGGTGCCACTGTCTCTGCGTCGAGCCGTTTCGGCTCCGCTATCTCGCCGTCGATGTTTTTCAGCAGCACTTTCTCGGTCCCGAGAAGGCTGCGTGCCGGTGTCTCGACCGGAGTCGGACGATCTCTGCACCTTTTCGGCCTTTTTCGGTGCCGACGGTCGGTCACCGAATTTATGGGTCGAGCCATGGCCTGATGGCAGTGGCGTCCCCTGGGCCTTGTCACTTGTCTTGTGTGCTGGCTTCGACGTCTTACTCACAGTTCTTTGGTCGTCGAATTCCTCGGAGTCCGAATCATGGAACGAGAAGGGTTCTTCTTCCTCTTGTTCCTCGAACTCTCGGTGGGCTGTCGGTGTGGACGCCATCTGCAGTCTTCTGGCTCGACGGTCACGGAGTGTTTTTCGGGACCGGAACGCACGACAGGCCTCGCAAGTCTCTTCACTGTGCTCAGGTGACAGGCACAGGTTACAGACCAGATGTTGGTCTGTATACGGGTATTTGTTGTGGCATTTAGGACAGAAACGGAACGGGGTCCGTTCCATCAGCATTGGTTGACACGCGGTCGGGCCGACCAGGCCCCGAAGGGGGATCGAAAACCACCCCGAAGGGTACCGGAGCTCTTCACTCTTCGAATCGGTGTCGATCCTAACTAAGCCGATCCCGAACGCAACAATACCGACGTAAATTTTCCGATATTTAGCTAACTTTCCGTTCCGAAACCTGGAGCGAAAGGAACACGTCCGAACCCGATGGCGGAAAGAAAACAATCGAAGATGGAGTCGACGCCCATGCGCAATGGAGACAAAGAGGAGGAGTCCCTCGGTCCCGTGACTCGAAAGACTTCTTCGAAGAAAAACAACTTGTAACACTCCGACCCAACACCAGATGGCGGGCTATGCACAACATGTGTATCTACAGCGACAGATGCCATCGAACCTGTAGTTACAAGTAACTTGTTTTCTTATCCAGTATTGGACCTTTCATAGACTCACATGCTTGAATCTGAATAGTCAGCAGTACTCATAATAACGTATGCCCGTAGTGGGTGCGAGCATTTCAGCATGTGTGTATAATATATATATATATAATACATAGCCAGACAATATTTGCACCGGTGCTAGAAGCAATTGTATATCAAATTAAACACATATATTCAAAGAGGCTCACCTTCATGAAATAGATGGCGCAGTACCGCCTGTCCTACAATTGAATCTGTTCTTTTGTGTCGATTCCAAACAGTAATGCTGCGCGAAAGAATGTGTAGTCTTCCACGTTGCAGCTTGACATACCTTGTCTAAGACGATACCTTGAAACAGAGCAACTGATGCTGAAATTGCTCTTGTAGAGTGTGCTTTATGCTGGCTGGTTAGTGGTTTTCCAGCCTTTGTAGGAAAAAACTGAATGGTGGATGGAATCTATCGGGCTATTGTTGCTTTATTAACTCCTGTACCCTGACAACCTTGGCCGTATGAGACTTTTAGTTGGCCTGTCTTATGGAGCGGATTAGTACGCTGAAGGTAGAATTTCAATCATCGTTTGATATCCAGTGTGTGGAGAATCCTTCCTGCCACAGTCGATGGATTCGGGAAGAAAGTTCTCAATATTACTGGTTCGTTTAGGTGAAAAGATTAAGGCACTTTAATAATGTATCTTGGATTTGTTCTGAGAAGAAAGTGAGGTAGGGTTCCATGGTGGTAAAGGCCTGTATGTCACTGACTCTCCTAGTGGACGTAAGTGCAAGAAGGGTTGCCACCTTCCATGTGAGATACTTCAGATCCGATCTGTGTATGGGCTCGAACTGAGCTTTCATTATTTGTGAAAGGACAATGTTTTGATGCCACTGAGGAGGGGGTGGTGGTCGCACAGGAGGAAAAGTGCGAAACAGACCTTTCATAAATTGTTTTATAAGCCTGGATGACCCAAGGGAGGGTGCATTTGCAGAGCATCTGTATGAGGCTATAGTTGCCAGGTGAACCTTAATTGAGGCCTGTCCGAGCCCTGTTTTAGATAGAGCACAGAGGTATGATATAATTTGCTCTCGTAAAGCCTTTAACGGATGTAAATTGTTTTGCTGGCACCAGATACAAAACCTTCTCTACTTGAGTTTAAGTCTGTAAGTCTTGTTTGTACTGTCAGGTTGGGCTCTGGACAGAATTACTTTGCATTCTTCGTCAATGTTCATGCCCTGGAACTCACGAGCCATGCATGCAATTGGAGAGAGGCTAGATCTGGATGAAATATCTGACCTTGTCTCTTCGTTATAAGGTTTTGCTTGCTGGGAAGTCGTAAGGGATTGGCCCCCGACAGGAGAAAGAGCTCTGTGTACCAATACTGTCTGGGCCACTTGGGTGCTATGAGGATGAGCTTGCAACCCTCTGATTTCATCATCTTGAGAAGTCTGGGGATCAATAGGAAGGGGGGGGAAAGTGTATGCAAAGATCCCGGACTATCGCATCAAAAGAGTATTCACTCACGAACCTGGGAGTGGGTATCGACTGTCACAAAATTGGCATTTGGTATTCTCATTGGTGGCAAAGAGATCTAAGGTTGGCCGTCCCCAGCACTGAAAGATCTTGTCTACTTCCTTCTGATTGAGCTCCCATTCGTGCCAACTGTCATTCGTACTGCTGAAAGTCCGCCAGGGCGTTTTGGATCCCCGGAACGTGTTCCAATCTCAAAGAAATCTTGTGAAGAGTGAGCCATTCCCAGAGAGATTGTGCTTCTCTTGAGAGGGACAGAGATTGTGTTACTCCCTGTTTGTTGACGTAGTACATGCTTGTTGTGTTGTCTGTACGGATCAACACTGATGATCCTGAAATCCGAGGAGGGAACTCTTTCAGAGCAAGAGATATCACCTTTAACTAACAGATTTATGTGCATTTTCTTTTGAGAGTCAGACCATTTTACCTGAATGCATGTCTTGCAAGTGACCTCCCCAGCCTTCCAGAGAAGCGTCTGTTATAATGAAATCTGGCATTGGAGCTAGGAAGCTCAATCCCCGAGTGATATAGCTGGTTTGGGACCACCACCGCAGGGTCTCCACCATCTTTGGTGTAATACTGATTAAGTGTTCAAAGGATCCTCAAGACTGGGTCCACTGAAGTTGCAATTCGTCCTGTAATGGTCTCATTCTTAGTCTTGCTAAATGGACCAGGGTGAATGATGAGGAAATCATTCCTAAAAGAGACTTAAATGTTCGTACTGAAATGGACTTTCTTGTTGAGAGCATGGTAGCCATGTTGGCCAGCTTCTGTTGCCGTTCTATTGAGAGATAAGCCTTGTTTTTGACGGTGTCGAGTTCCGCACCAAAAAAAGACTATTATGTGTGTTGGAAGAGTAGATTATTTTTGGTAATTTATCATTAAAAGACTTAGGTTGTGAAATAATGCTAGTCAGGTGTTGGTGGCTTTGGTCGCCAGCTGTGAAGTTGGTGCCTTTATCAGGCAGTTGTCTAAATACGGGAAGATTTGAAAGCCCTTGTTGTGGATAGTGGCTGCAATTGGCGCAAGACATTTTGTGAAGATTCTTGGTGCTGACTTTAATCTGAACGGGAGAACCTTGAATTGGTAATGGGCAACGGCCATGGTGAAACAGAGGTATTTGAGATGCTTTGCATGTATGGGGATGTGGAAATAGGCACCCTGGAGATTCAACAATGTCATGTAATCTCCAGTGTTGAGAAGGTGAAGGATATCCGAAAGCGTGATCATCTGGAAGGATTATTTCCATAGAAATTTAGTTGTCTAAGGACTAGGAGCAGTCTCCATTCTGCTGACTTCTTTCTTATGAGAAAAAACAAGAATAGAATCCTAGTCCCCTCTGGTGTACGGGGACCTCTTCTATCGCACAGTTGGAGATCATTGAGAATGCTTCTTGTTTTAGCAAGTGAAGATGAAGTGGATGTGTTTTCCCAGGAGGGTGGGCTGGTGGTTTCTGGACAAATTCTAGCACATGACCGTGAGCCACTATATCCATCACCCATTTGTCTGATGTTATCTTTTCCCAATTTTGTTGATAATTGGAGATTCCCGCCCCCCCCACTGGATGGTACTGTAGTAAACATTGAACTGCAGCCGGTACCCGATGAGGATCATTGTTTACGGGGTTGATCCCGGGCTTGTGAGGTCTGTTTTCTTCTTCTTCCACCTTGACTGATGTAGGTGGCTGTAGATGGCGGTCTATAAAACTGTTGATAAGCTGGCCTGTACTGTGACTGTTGATGCGGTCTATGGTAGGGACCTCGAAATGATGAGAAACCTCTACCTCCCTGAAAGGGCTGCTTCTTGTACTTTATGGTACCCAGAGAACGAGCAGTCTCAGTATCTGTTGTGATGGCTAATAGGGAGTCATCTATGTGTTTGCCGAACACAGTTTCGCCATCATAGGGCGCAGTCGATTATCTCTGCCAAAGTACACTCTGCCTCCTGCAGTATCTTATGTGCCTCAGGTTGTTTGTCTTCTGGGATAAGTTCAATGAGAGCATTCATGTCAGACCACATTTGACGGTCATAGCAACCTAAGATAGCCAGGGTGTTGGCAGCATGCACCCTAATAGCTGACATGGATGAGAACCTCTTGCCCACGTTGTCCAAACGTCTGCCTTCCTTGTCTGGCAGGGTAGAAATAGGCATACATGGATTCTTAGAACGTCTTTCTGCAGCCTGAGATATGAATCTAGTTTTGGGTGACCTGTCAAACAAGCTGGAGAGTCATGTGTAGCCTTGTATTTATCTAGTTTCGGTGGGAGTAGTGGAACTGTAGCTGGATTTTACATAATTTTTAGGTCTTCACCGACTCCATCGGGTATTGCCCTCACCAACTTTCTTGCCCGTTCTTTAAAATCACGCAGGAAGCATTCTGAATGTGAGTAAGATGTTGGTAAATGTAAACGTGTAGCAGCTCTGTCCATTAAATTATGGAAACCTCCTATATCGTCCGGTGGAGAATCTTATGGATGAGGAAGTGGCAGCAATGGTGTAGGAGCTAGCTAGTCATCCTATTCATTGTTAGGGTGATGGAGAGTAAGAATCTATCCTCCTTCCCTTTCCTTTCCTGAGGAGGAAACGTCCTCTCTGGGGGGAGCGGCTATTGCTGATGTAGGTGAGAGCCTGGGCATTGCCGGAGGCGGAGGCATATTCCCCAGTGAAGCCGAGGAGGAGGGTTGTTGCAGATGTGTTTCAGTTGGAAGTCTCCTTTTATAATCTTGTAACAGGAAGTGCAAGTCCTAAATTAAGGAAGCAGGCATTTGTACTGTGTCTCTCGGCTGATGCAATGGCTCATAGTAACATCTTTGATGCGGATAATAGGACTGGTACTGTTGCTCATACTCATCATCATCATCATCCTCTTGGTATTTGACATGTAACTGGGATGGGCTGTGTGCGTCCCCAAACGGCCCTTCATCCTCCGGCTCCTCCCAGGCTACCAGGTGACTAGGCCACCTTACTAAGTGATGTATCCGTAGAATATACGGCAGATCTAGAAAATGTCAATCTTTACCATTGTCAGGAGAGCCAGAAGAATTGGGGTTCACTCTGTTTTGGCTAGTAGGAACCAGTGCTGTCGTCAACAATGGTATTGTGGGCGATGTTATTGATGGCGTAGACGAAGGCTTTTCTGGAGGAGATTTCGTCGACGGCTCCAACGATGAATGTCCCTTCCCACTGACTCAGACTGATGGAATTGGAGCTTTTAAAACAGACGTCAACGTTGTCGACTAGACGGTGGAGACAGTAACTGTGGTAATCATCGTAGTCACTATCGATGATGGTAGTATAGTCATCGACTTGAATTTAAGTGGAACTTTTTTTTTTTTTTAAGTCGACGGTTCTGAAGAAGGAGAACCTTGGCGGAGCTGCTTCTTGCCACATGGAGAGGATGGCTGGGAGTAGGTTGAACAGCGTAAGGTTTTGGCACCATCTTTATGGTGCTTTTTGTGGTGCTTTCTGCCTTCCTCAGCCTGCCTCAGGCCAGTGGATATAGACCTTTTATGAGGCCTTGTTTCTGAATCACTCCCCTCAGCTGAAGTACAGGATTTTGCCTGTAACCATATTAGAAGGCTTCCTTCTCTGTCTCTCAGGGTTTAAGCAGAGAAGGTGCAGCATATATCTTGCGGTCTTTCACCTGATGTTTAGGATGCAGGCAGTATAGCAGTCCTTATGTGGATCATCCACATGTAGCCTTTTCTTGCCAAAGGTATTACAAGGGCGAAAAATACCTTTCTAGGAAGTATCAGACAATTTCTAAGGTAGAAAGTTGTTTGACAGGAAAAAACTGAGCACAGCTCAGGGAGACTCTTCACACGACGTGCAGTAGAAAAATCTGCCGGAATAAGCTACTTTGGGGAATATTCTAAAGGGTGCAGGCGTCTGGTTGGTCATGGACTATCATGGAAATATCCCTACAAGAGAACTGGATTTACAGGTAAGAAACTATTCCTTCTCTCGTAGGGGATTTCCATGTATAGTCATAAGCGCGGAACAGAGTAGCAAGCCCATCCCACTGAGAGCGGTGGACCAGACAGAACAAAAGACTGATATTTCTTTAAGCAAAGAGATTTCTAAGAGAAGCCTGTCCTACTTGAGCATCTGCCCTAGCATCAGAATCAAGGCAGTAGTGCTTACTAAAGGTGTGGACAGACCTCCAAGTAGCAGCTTTGCAAATATCTGCTAAGGTAATGCTTCTCATCAAAGCAGTCGGGGCTGCTTTGCCCCAGGTAGAACGTGCTTTAGGTCGGCCAACAAGGTACTTATTGGCTAACTGGTAACAAAGCAAAATACACAACACAATCCACATGGAAAAAGATTGTTTGGAGGTGGCAAGGCCTGTTCGAACTTGACCATAGTTCATGAACAGTTGCTGTGACCTTCAAAAGGATTTCGTTTTGTCGAAGTAAAATTTTAAAACCCTCTTCACATCAAGAGAGTGCAGTGTTCTTTCTGCAGGAGTAGATGGGTTTTGAAAGCATGTCAGTGAAGAAATAGTCTGGTTTACATGGAAATCAGATATAACTTTTGTTAGGAATTTTGGATGTGTTCTCATTACTACCTTGGAAGAACTTGAAACAGTGCATGGTTCATGAGCACAAAGAGCCTGGATCTCACTAACCCTGCAAGCTAATGTAATTGCTACAAGAAATAACTTTTTCCAAGTGAGATGTTGGAAAGACGCCTTGTACACAGGCTCAAAAAGATGCTGCATTAGAAGTGAAAGAACTACATTACGCTCCCATGGCGAAGATGGATGCCTACTAGGAGGAAAAACCCTTCTAGGAAGTCTTTAATGACTAGAATTCTTTTTTTTAAAGGGAGTTTGTGAAGGACTTTTCCTGTATGCAGTGATAGCTGCTAGGTGTACTTTAATGGACGAGAATTGCAAACCAGATTTTGCTAGATGCAACAGGTATGGAAGAATAACATCTCTGCATGATGTGGGATCTAGATTCTTGTCCAAACACCAAGTGCAGAATCTGTTCCATTTTAAGGCATATGCTGGTCTGGTAGATGGTCGTTTTGCTTCTCTTAGAACGTCCATACAGTCTTGTTGTAGATTAAGGTGACTATACTGCACTAGCTCAGGAGCCATACTGCCAAATTCAACTACAAGAGATTGGGATGGCTCATCCGTCCTCCAATCAATACACTTGTAAAGAGCGACTTGTCATCCACTAGGGTCTCAAGTTGCTTGGGGGGCAGCAAGTGAGCAGTCATCGATGATCAGTGGGGAAAAGTTAAAAAGCCAGGGTTTGAGGTCTTTTCTGAATTGCGATAGAGTGGGAGATCTTCTGAGGTGGATGGGAAGGGAGTTCCAGGTCTTGGCGGCGTGGTGTGAGAATGATCTTCCTCTGGCTGTGGCCTTCCGGACGCGTTGAATGCCGGCGGGATGAAGGGCTTTGTAGGCGTGCGTGAGAAGCTTGAATGTTATTCTCTTGTATACTGGGAGCCAGTGAATGTCCCTCAGTAGGGCACAGGTATGGCTGTTTCCGTGGGCATTCTTGATGAGATGAGATGAGCAGAGGCGTTCTGGATGCGTTGCCGTCTTCTCAGTACCTTGGTGGTGGTTCCGGCGTAGAGTGTCATGCTGTAGTCTAGCCGGCTGCTGACGAGGGCCTGGGTGACTGTTCTTCTAGATTCGGTTGGGATCTATTTGAAGATCTTACGGAACATGCGCATGGTGTTGAAGCAGGCGAATTTCATCAGAAGGTCCGGCCTGTATGGCAGCCTGAGATGTGGGCGGAGTGATCGGTGAAGGATGTCTGGAAACCACCACTGTTTGGGCCTCTCCAGAGCAATGAGGATCATTCTCGCTTTGGAGCTGGACAGTTTGATCAGGACTGCCAGGATAAGGGTAAGTGGTGTAAAGGCGTAGAGGAATTTGTTTGACCAGTCTATCCATAGGGCATTCCCTAATGTCCCTGGATGGTAGTGCCTGAAGGAGAATGTTAGGCATTTTCTGTTGTCTGCTGCTGCAAACATATCTATAGAAGGGGTGCCCCACACTGAGAAGATGTATTGTACGATGTTGTTGTGCAGCACCCACTTGTGGCTTTCGTTCAGCGCTCTGCTGAGAACATCTGCCTGCACATT
Source organism: Pleurodeles waltl (assembly GCF_031143425.1). Taxonomy (NCBI): domain Eukaryota; kingdom Metazoa; phylum Chordata; class Amphibia; order Caudata; family Salamandridae; genus Pleurodeles; species Pleurodeles waltl. The sequence continues at coordinate 989,005,490 of NC_090447.1, read as the reverse complement.
CTCTATGTCCGGAAGGTGAGTCGCTGTTAGGTTCCTCGCCAGAAGCCAGTTCCATATTGCCTGTGCCTCCAATGATAGAGTTCAGGATCTGGTGCCCCCCGCTTGTTCAGGTTATACAGGGTGGCTGTATTGTCTATCTGAACCAGTAGGGAATTTGTGGTGAATGCCGGGAAAAAGGCTGTGAGTGCCAGATGAACTGCCCTTAGTTCTAGGAGACTGATGTAATACAATCTCTCCTCCTGAGACCAAGAGCCTTGAATCTGCAGATGATCCATATAGGCACCCCATCCTAGCAACGATACGTCAGAGACTATCGTCTGCGACGGGACTTGCTAGTGGAAGGGCATCCCTTTCAGAAGGTTGTTCAGAGAACACCGCCACTTGAGGGACCGTGTTGCATGTGGGGCGAGAGTAATCCTGTCCTTCAAATCGTTTATTAGCTGATTCCATTGATTTTCTTGACACTACTGCAAGGGTCTCATGTGGAGGCGAGTGCTGGGAGTGAGGTGGATGCAAGAAGCCATGAATCCTACTAGAGATTAGACTATTCTTGCTGTTGACTGAGGTGCTTTCTCAAGAGCTTGACAATTTGATAAACGTCGCTCCTCCAAAGGAAACACCTTTGCTTGAATGGTGTCGATGGTGGCGCCTAAGTAGTGCAACCTCTGGACAGGTGACGACGTTGGATAAGTTGAACTGAAATGTAGTTGGAGTTCTTGAGATGTGGCTGCCTTTATGAGCCAATCGTCTAGACAGGGATAGACAAACATTCAATGTTTTCTTAGATGGGCTACAACTACAGCCATGCATTTGGAGAACGTTCCGGGCACTGACTTGAGACCGAATGGGAGCACTGCAAATTGGTAATGGTCTTGTCCCACAAGAAACCTTAGGAACTTCCGGTGCTTCCTGGCAATGGGAATGTGAAAGTATGCATCGTGAAGGTCAATGGAACTTAGCCCATCTCCCTGATGAAGCTGGGGATATATCTGATGCAAAGCCAGCATTCTGAACTTCTCCTTTCAAATCCATTTGTTGGCTATTCTTAGATCGAGAATAGGTCTGAATTTGTGATTGTCTTTCTGTGGTACTAGGAAATACCTTGAATAAATCCCTTTTCCAAGTTGATTGGTGGGGAACAGGTTTTATCGCCTTCTTTTGTAATAGGATGCTGACCTCTGCCCTGAGAGAATGGAGTTGCGACATGGAGGGCTTCGGTGGAATAGAAGGCGGAGGGTTTGTAAACCTGATACAATAACCATTTTGCACAACATTCAGGACCCAGCGTCTGATGTGATGCGTTGCCGCTCTGTCAGGTAATGTGAGATACTGCCCCCTGCCAGAGTGGGTAATGGAAAAGGGTGAAGAAATGGCTCAGGGCTTAGACGCAGATGGTTGATGTCCTCCTTGGGTGGTTTGTTGAGTGGAACGACCTCGCATTTGTTTGCGCTTGGTTTGGTAAGCTCTCTGGTGGTGCTGCTGTTGTTGTTGAGATCTAGGTGGCATCCATTGCAGAGTCTGGATCTCTGCGAGAAAAACCTTCGCTAAGGACAGAACGACTTACGCTGTTCTCTAGGTTTTTCAATGCCTACAGCTCTAAGAGTGTCCAGTTCTGATTTAATTCTAGATATCTCATCAGCGTGCAAACCAAACAGAGTAGAACGTGTAAATGGAAGGTTCTGTATTCTTTGTTGTGCTTTTGGCTTCAGAGAAGTAAGACTGAGCCATGAGTGTCTTTTCAGGGATATTCCAAGACAATATCCATGTGCCACTAACATATAAGAATCCCCTGCTGCACTAATTATCAGATTAGAAACCAGAGCACCTTTGTTGAGGACTTCAAGGAAATCTTTTTTATCTTTGGGAAGATGGTCAGCAAACTGAAGGATGGAGTCCCAAAAAACAGGGTCATATCTGCCAAAGAGGGCCATGTCACTGGCTGTATTCATGTAAATTGCATATGTCGAGCAAACTTTGTGACCTGCCGTGCCCAGTTTTTTGCTTTCCTTGTCTGGTGGAGAGGAGGATGCAGGAGAAGTAGAATGCAACTTCTTAGCGGCTACAAGAACCACAGAATCTGGTGCTGGTCTGCCTTTAGAAATAAAGGATCCTGCTCCGGAGGACGATATTTCTTTTAGAGCCTAGAAGGCACGGGACTGGTTGTGGCTGGTGTCCGGAATAAGTCCATTGCCGGTTCAAGGAGGCCTGGGAGCAGCAGAAGCAAGGGTCTTGCAGAACAGCGTTGGTGCAAAGTCTTGTAGATCACAGACGTTGTGGGCGTAGGTGCCGCCATAGAAATATTAAGCTTTGCAGCACCTCGGACAAGAACTTCCTGAAATGTGTTCACATAGTCATTTGGAGAGACACGGGGTGTGAGACAGTCAGACAGAGTTGGAGAAAAGTCCCTTGTAGGCGAGGATGAATGACGTTGATGAGATCGAGAACTTGGTCTATTGTGACGGTGATATCTGGAGCTAGAGAAACGTCTAGATGAATGGTGACATGAATGTCTTGATGAGGCTATAGGAGTCGTAGGAGCCTGTTCAGAGGGTGGTACTGTAGGAGGCACTACATGAGCGAGAGAATCAGGTGGAGGAGGCGAAAGTGGTGAAGGCATTGTGGTATGAGGAGGAGATGGTGGAGGAGAAGTAGATGGAACCATCACAACAGAAGAAGATTCAGATGTGGAGTAAATCCTCCTCATCCTCTACCTTGGTGATCTCCTAAACACAGACCAGCTCCTAAACATCAATATGCGTCATTGACGTGTTCCACTCAACATCAATCCTCATGATGTCAGGTATCTCTCGACGTAGACCGTCCACGCCGTTCCGACCTCGAAGTACTTCGACATCGAATGACCATGCCTCTTTGACAGTTTTTTTAACTCTCGACGTTGACGAACATTGAGACTATTCGTGGAGTCGCTTCCTCGCCGAACTTGCTTGCGACGGCGAACATGTCACCGCTGTTACTTGCTTTGACGTCGATGTTCTCGACGTCGACTGGGACCTATGTTGTTTCTGGCGGGAAGTATGTCTCTGGGATGCTCCTTGTCCACTGGCCGATGAAGTAAAAGCCTGGTGGAAGATTGGCCTTCCCCTCGCTTTAAGGTCCTACCGGTAGGCTGCTTTCTTCTGCTGTCCTCTCTGGCCTGGAGACAAATTTTCTCTCTGTCACGCACAGTGCGCCTGGACAGGTTTTTACATATACCACAGGCATCAGGTATGTGTGAAGACGGAAGACAGATAATTCAGACCTCGTGTGGGTCTGTTTTGGCCTTCATGCCACAACGAGGGCACTTATCAAAAAGTAAAGGCATTTGGATAGTAAAATATGCTAAATTTCTGTCAGAATTTTTTTTTTTTAAATGACAGAAAATGGTTAGGAAAGATGAAAAACGTCGAGTGAAGATGTAATCTAAAGTATCCAAGAAGGAATTTTTGAGAAAAAAAACTCTAAATAGGTGGAGCTCAAGCTTCAGGGTCCTGTTAGAAGGAGTCGGAAAAAAGAACTGAGGTAACTGCCTTTTGCTAAGCATGATGGGATATGGGAGGACCATCTGCTCTTAAAGGCACAGCTTTACTTTTTAGTCTGTATAACGGCAGCCTAGGGGCTACACTGCCGTGCACTTCTACACCCTTATGTAATATTGCAAAAAGGTTTGAGAAAGATTTTTTCTGTAAAACATTCAAAATATTCATGCATTTGAATGCATATCTGCCTGGCAAGACCTTTTTCAACCAAACAGGATGAAGAATTTTGGCCTTTGTAGACTCTCCTTTAGGCTGCATAATGACATTAAGAGACTTTGCAGGCTTCCTGAAGAAAGGCGAACATCAATACTTAAGATATTTTCAGAGAAATGCTCCGGGGTCCCCACAGGCAGACAGAACTATTCAGCGCTTAGGACTACACACGGAAATCCCCTACAAGAGAACTGAAGGAAATTATGATGGAAAGGCATACTGCCTACTGTTCATTAGCTGCATCTTCATTTACTAAAGGATACGATTACAAATGTTTGAATTCCCCCTTTCCAGACAGTCTATCCTTGACCACTGGCAAAGAACCAAGGTAAATCAACCAAGTGGTAAAAAGGGACATCGTAACAGTCTACTTCCATGAGGCTTAAAAATTACAAAATGTATCACGTTTAACATATTTTTATTGCCTTGATTGCAAACATCCTTCTACTTGCACTGATGGTCAATTATTTTAAACAAGCCTACAAAATTGAAAAAAAAAAAAAAAAAACATCAACATGAAAACATATTTCCAAAGGTAAGCTTTTCTGTACAATATTACATTTAGTAAATATTCTCACCAGCTGGAGAAACATGAGGGCAACTGCTCATTTTTAGCAGCCTGAGTGTATCGCTGTTGTTTGCCACCAAAACCTTGAGGGACGGATCATCTACTGGTGTGTCATCTATCTTCAAGGAGGAGAGGGATTTTGAGTTTACGAACACCACAGTCAGTGCAGAGATAAAGTGTGACTGAAAAATTAAGAAAACACCATTGTAAAGTCATAAATCATAAAACTCAAACTGTATGTTAAGTTGACACTCAAGTGTTTAATACTCAATTAATGTCCCGATCTGGTAACATTTATAGAAGTACATTTTAAATATAATAGAACTTTGAAAATCAGTACATTATCATCATTATTTAACAGAGGAGACTATAGTCAGGACAAGCTGCATTACTTACGAAAGACCAATTAAGGTACAATAATGTATTTCCTTACTATATAAACTAAGCAGTTTGATACCTGGTACGAAGGTGGGTGATTAAATGGACCCAAGGAATTTCTGCTAAAATAAAATATTTCCCAAAATGGAATCATTCTATCTTTTATTTTTACGCCTCCCTCATTCTGGGACTGAGTGAATAGCCATGTACCTCTCACAAGGTTAAATAAAATCCCGTAGTAAGACCAGCGCTTATGGAGAGCAGTGGACTGGGCTTTTACAGAGCCACATCAAACGCTCAACAAGTAGATGTTATCCTCTCCTTAAAGCCAGCCACTCAGTTTCGGCATATCAGTTTTCACACAGATCCATCTTAGGGCGGGGAAAGCTATGGACAGAGGTAAAAAAAACTGTTTTCCACTTTAAATCTCACAGGAATTTTTGCTCGCTGCACAAGAAAAGTGCCGAACGTATTACACCAAAGCTGGCAAGTAAGCAGAACTTTCCCAATTCAGAAGCTATGCTTTATTTTGCTATTTTGTGTTACAAAAAAGGAGCCTGCTTGGCTTTGAAGACAGGGTAATTTGTATGTACCATTTTGCCAGATGATTTTTCCAGAATGGAAAATGTACACATTTTAATCAATAAAGTTGAATGTTTAGCAAAAATAGATTGTTTGGTAAAATGCTGTTTCCATCACGAATCTGAGTTTGACAAAACCTCTAAATCTTAAAAAATCTATAAGAGAATAGAGTGATGATCAACATTTCTGGAAGCAATGGGAATGAGGACAGATCTCAGTGGCATGGAAAACTCCTTCTGTTTTGTATAGAGAAAACCTATCATTATGCAGAGTTCGAGTGAATTCAGGCCATAATTTTAAATAAGCAAATGACAAAATAAAGTTGCAATGTACACTGAACAGGAATTTTTTATTACTTGCTTAAAACTTTGGGGCTAATTCAGGATTATGTGTTAACTCAGGCAGCCCATTAGCATGTATAGCTTACTCTTAATATGTCGGGTTTCATGCACGTTCCTCAAAGGTAGGACAACGTTAATGTTCGGAAGGGGTTTTGTTTGATAATAAATATGATGCTGTTTTTATAAAACCCATGAGATTTGGAAGACAGTCGGATCTAACAGAGTTCAAGGACCTTAAATTTCCATGCAGAACCCTTAGGGTGTTGAGGGATTTCAAAGTTAACAAGCACTGGCAAAGCCAAAAGGTCTGACTTGCATTTTGAATCCTGCCAACACCTAACTTTATTGACGCTGTTTCCAGTGGAGAGTCTTCCTAACCACTAATTCCTCATCTTACAGATATCCCCAGGCAACAGACCTACGTGGAGAATTTTTTAAACAATCTATCTTGGAAGCTTGTCATGATGTTCAGTAGTCTACTCTACAGAACAGGAAGGTGAGAGAGCAGTGAGGAATCTGCAGTCAGAATATTCACAGGAAAGAATTACCAATTTTATGCTACATGTTCTTCTGATCAATACTTCTAACCACAGATTACTCACCTTACAAAATGTATACCAGAGGAACCTCCAAAAGGCAGAGGATCTGGGAGAGGACCCAGAACAGAGTTCTTCAAGACAGAGCAGGCAAAATAGCCCTCTTATCCGACCAGACTGCCAAAATAGCAGTAATTTTGTGAACATGTGATCCGTCAACAACATTGCAGCTTGGCAGATGTCCAGAACCAGCTGTGATAGCAGCTGTAGCCCTGGTAGAATGAACCCACAGGCAGTCAGTTTTTTTTTTCTCTTGACCAGTAGGTATCAGATCTTGAAACAGAGGACTGTCAATCCTAACATGGTTTTTTATGCACTGCCTACCCTGTTTTTGTTTTCAGGAAACTCCTATCAAGAGTTGAACAAACCACTAAATGGTGTTTTGTGCATTCAGAGCAAAAAGCTCAAAGCTTGGTTAGGATGGAGCTGATGCACGCTCTCCTCCTTCAAAGGGTGAATTTCTCTCAGAGCCCAATGTTGATAGACTTTGACATACGTTGGACTGCAAGGATAACAGTAACTACTAGGGCCAGCATATCAAACGCATTCAACTGCTCCTGACATTAGGCCCAATCCAGGGCTATTAAGATGAATCCATCCCAGTTTGTTTTGACTTTCCTCAGAACTCTATGGAGGAGCCACAAAGGCAGGGATGTGTACATGGGACCTGTGTCACATTATTGTCAGAACGCATCTCCCACGGACTTTCCTGAAACTCCAGAGCACAGCATTTTGATGCTGTGTTACTGCCATCAGCTAAAAGATATAACCAGGACATGCCCCGCTGCTTTAAGTTGTCTCTTGCCACCTCAGAATTAGAGATGCCACTCGTGATCCACCTTCAGGCATTTGCTCAGCTTGTCTGCCCTGGCATTCAGACACCCTATTAGATGGCTGGTTATCACAAAGATGTTCTGCTGGCTCAGCCACCTTCAGAGATGTAGGACCTCCTGGTACAGAGTTCAGGACCGCACTCCCCGGTTTGTTGCAGTACCACATGGCAGTTGTGTTGTCCTTGGGGACCTGCACTAGCCTCCTCTTTTGTCAGGAAGGCTTTCAGGGTAAGGAAAGATAGCCCATAGCTTTAAAAGGTTGATGTGGAACCAGCTCTCTGCCGAAGACTAGGGGCCTCTCATCGTCACCTCTGGAATACCTCAAATCCCAGCAGGGACACATCTGTGACAACTATGAAATCTGGCTAAAGGGAAGAGGAAGTGACGGTCGCAGGTCAGGTTGATGTTTGTGTGACAGCACAAAAGATCCTGCGCGATCTCCTCGGAGATCTGGATGGAATCAGGGAGGCAACCTTGATTGTGGGCACACCGAAGTCTGAGGTTCTACTGTGGGGCCCACACATGCTGGCTCGCATTCACTATAATGAGGATGCACAAGGCAAGGAGTCCAAGAAGCCCCACAGCCATCCCACAGAAACCCAGGATTGATCCTGAAACACTGGAATCATAACTGTGTCTAGGGCAGCTCCTATGAAAGAAATATTCTGTGTGGGCTATAAGCGGGACTTTGGCTCAACGATGGAGTACCCTAAAGATGTCAGGATGTCATCCATTGTCTGGAGGTGCTCCACAACTGTGTCAAGGCCACCATGAGTTGCCAGTACTTGAGGTACAGGAACACATGCGTTTCCAACCTCCAAAAGAAGGCCTCAAATATCACCATCACTTTGGTGAACACTGAAGGTGCCAAGGAAAAGCCATAGGGGAGCACAGCAAATTGGAAGTGTTCCAACCCCGCCATAAACAGCAGATAATGCCTGTGGGACTGTGATAGAGGTATATAAAAATATGTATACAATTCAAGGACACCATCAAGTCTCCTGGATCTCGAGGAGAAAGAATCTTGAAACAGCATGAGCATATTGAGTTTGTCTTGCTGCAGAAAGGCATTCAGTGAGCAGAGGTAAAATATAGACTTGAGACCTCTGTCCTTCCGTATGAGGCAGTAGCAAACAGCAGCCCTCTCCTCTCCCCGAACGTGGCACCCACTCAATAGCACCCTGGGTCAGCAGGAAGTTGACCTCTTAACGCAGGTTGTGGAATGGTCTGACAGTCACTCTGATTAGGGTGACAACAGGGCAGGTAAATGAAGAATAGGGAGTAAATGAAGGACAGGGCGTTGCCACTTTGAATTACTTGCAAAACTCAGGTGTCTAAAGTAATTAAACTCCTGCTGGAAAGTAAATTTCATATTCTCCCTCTTACCGGACAGGTATAGGTCCATTAGGGCAAGTTAATGCTGCTTGGCAGTCCATGCAGCAGTGGTTGAAGATACAGAGAAGACCTGTCCCTGCTGGTGCGAATCGTCACCGTCCCTGCTAGGATCTCTACCCCAAAAGAACTATGACTGGTGCACAGGTTCAGACGGCTGATGTCATCGGTGTGCCAGCTCCCTGGAATAACGCCTAAACTTTCAGTACTGTTGATGGATTGCTCAGCTGGAGACAAGTATCCCAAAGATTGTGCTGTGGCTAGACTGTCTTAAATACCTCAAGAGCCAAATAAGCCTTCTTTCCAAACTAATCTGGAGCCACCAGAGAGCATGCCCTTAAGGAACAGGAGTTCACCTCCTGAAAACCTAGATGGTCACATTCAAATGAGCCTTCTAAGTGCCATCCTGGTGACAATAGCTCTATCCACACATTCAATGGTATCTAAACCAGCATGCAAGACATACTTAATCGTACTCTGGCCATCATGTATCGCTTGAGGCCCTAAGGTCTTCTAGGACAGCAGGCAAGACCTCATGGGTCATGTCTCAAAGCATGAAAAGGAAAAGCTGTAGCAGTTGTGTAGCCAAAACAGCACTTCCCATAAGAAAGACATTTTTTAAATAAGTAGCAATAGTCTGCTCGACAGGTGAAAACACTACGCTATCAAACTAGTGTCAAAGAACTGTGAGAAAAACCTACATAAACATACACAGGACCCAGGGCAGAAACATACAGTCTCAATAGTGAAGGTGAGACGACAATCTTTCCAGTTAAACAAAAACATAACAGTCCATTAAGGAAATTGAGGTGTTTATTCCACAAAGAACAGGTAGCTGACATGTCTAGTCTTTGAATACTTTTTCAAGGCTGCAAAGACATACAGAACATAACGATAAACAGTAATACAACATAGTAAGCATAACTTAAAACTAACCCATGTCTCAAATGTGTATATCAACACCAGTACACCCAATAAGACATAAAAGGTAGAGATTTCAAAACAGAGGGAGAGAAGAGCATCCATCAACGCAAGGTCACCCATGATAAATGACATTTCGTATGAAAACAAGTATAGAAAAGTAAGAAAGAAAAATTAAAAGATATAAAGTAACATTTTTACAGATACCCTTAGGTTTGGCCTCTACAGTAAGTGTGTTTCAAATGTTTATGGATATCATCTTGTTGGGGATTCCAGGTGTTCAGGCCTTTCAGAGTGATGTGCTCATATTTTCTGAGAGTATCAGGGGAAACAACTTGATTCTAGAGAGGGTGTTACAAGTGTTCAAAGATGGGGGTATCATTTTGAGAAAAGAAAAGTGCAAATTCTTGGTTAAACAGACTACTTGTAATACTGTGTATCAGAACAGGGGATCAAACGTAAAATGTCTTTAGTTTGTGACATTCAAGATACCATTCTCCCTAACGACAAGGACACTTTGCGTTCCTTCCTAGATCTTTGTGAATATTATTCACATTTTATTCCCGGGTATGCCCTTGTGGTTCAACCGCTAAGGAACCTCCTTAAAAAAGGACAGAAATTTAGATGGTCTAACAGTACCAATGAAGCTTTTCTTAAGGTTAAATCTCTAATTACCATTGATACAGTCTTCTCATCTTTCATCGCTGGTAAACCCTGCTTTTTGAAGGCTGATGCCAGCCAGCTGGATTAAGGTGCCATTCGTTCCCAAATAGAGGGCAAGAAAGAACACTCGCTCACTGATATCAAGAGGGAGTAACTACAGCACCATAGAACAGGAGGTATTGGTGTGTTCTGGGGTTGTTGGACAATTAAAAAAACGTTTCTCTTAGGGGCACACAATTTAAGATTTTCACATACCAAAAGCCCCTTACCTACATGTTCAACAGTAACGGCATAGGCAAAGCATCAGACAGACTGGTCAGAGTTCTTGCCAGGTTACAGGAATAGAACTTCTGTATTAAATACTGAATGCATGGCAGAATGTCTATCTAGAATGCCCTTATATGTTGATACCTCAGACATTGAGAAAGTCATTGTTCAGAATTGCCCACAAGGGTCATCTAGGGATCACAGCAACAATACGCAATCTCAAGCAGTTCTGCTGGTGGCCAGGCATGGATGCAGAAGTGAACAAATGGGTACCCGACTGAAACACATCTGGAAGACGTGAAAGAAAGTTTCACATGGTTCCTTTATTTGATGGGCCATGGGTTAAAATATATCTCTTGATTTTGCAGGACCATTTGACCTTTTACCTAGTAACAAGAAACATACGGTTGTATTGGTAGATTCTTTTTTAAATGGGTTTATTTTGATGTTGTGATCAAACCAGTTACTATTTCAGTTACTACATTTCTAAGGAAGATCTTTGAAGGTGAAGGTCTTCCTGGAGAGATGGTTACTGACAACGGAACCCATTTTAAGTCTCATAAGATGAAACAGTTTTTAGAAAGCTTTCACATTAAACATTTACAAGTCGCATTGCATTTGCTCACTTCGAATGGTGTGGAAGAGCATATGAACAGGTTTTTAAAGAAAGGGTGAAAACAGCCTTGTCAGGGGTACAAGTGGGAAAGGTTTTGTGAATAAAAGTATGGTATTATCTGGTGATCCTTCATAGTATTACAAACAAATCTACATTCAAATTGTTGTGAAATAGGTTGCCCAGGAGTGTGCTGTGTCTGGACTGGATTAAAGATGTTAATGAGAGGTCAGAGATTGTAGAAAACAATATGCATTAGAGTATTTTGATAGTAAACATACCACAAAAGATATTGAGCTAAGTGTAGGTGATTGGGTTATAATCAAGAAACCCAATACAATCAAGGAAGGTGAACCTAAGTTAATTCTACCTGTCAAAGTTTCTAAAGTTTCCAAGGGTGCCATACTTTTAGAAGGTAAAGGGTGATGGAGCAGAATAAATCTGGTTAGAATTTCTACATAACAGGCCAAGATGATTTGGGATGTCAAGGAAAAAGGGATCAATTTTAACAATGACCACACTGATAATTCATGGTGGATTAATACTGAAGTTGGATGTCATTCTACAATATAAGGATCATGTTGTGAGGCGGATGTATCAACTCATTTTATTACTGAAGCAGCTGTCACTAGTAATTATGATGGTTCTATTTCAAATGAAAGTTCAGACATCACATCCTCTTCAGTCTTAGTAGGTGGGCCTTAAAATTCAGTGGCTGCTAATCATCTGAGCTATATCTCTGCAAAGAGAATGACTACTAAAATTAGTTGCAATGTTTCATTACCTGCAAGGTTCAAAGATTATTATATGAAGGGAAGCATTTTTGTTTATGATTATTTAACTTATTTTATTGACAGCTATATTTAATCACAAACTTTCATTATCTGCAGAAGTTCAAAGACTTATTGAAACATTTTTGAGCGTATGCATATTGTTTTCTTTCTTTGTGTTTTGTTATAGGAGAAAGGATGATTTTATGCATATTATGTACTTGGGTTTAGCTTCTATAACGCGTGCTGCGTCACGAGATGCAGAATGTTTGTCTTTAATGTCTGCCCTGCGTTCTAGCTTCTCGGTTGTTGACGGTTTTGTGGAACTTCAGCTGTTCAGCAGGAGCACCAGGGATGTGAAGAGTCTGTTGTGGGTTTCTCTCTCGCTTTGAGACATAATAAAGTCTCTACACCATACATACGAGCCTTCTGTGATGAAACTGCCATCTCAAGGAGTCAAAGATGTTACTCGGGTACCATGAGCTTAGTAGCAGAACCAACATACGATAGTTGAGGCCAGCTCAGTGCCTAGCGGGTCTTCCATTTACTGTTCCAGTATAGCTTGGGGCTTTTAAACCACTTATGAACACTTCCCTGCTGTCAGTCCTGTTCCCTTGCCCTTCTGATATGGAAGAAGGAGAGGCCTCACTTGAAGATTTGTCATGTGAAAGCCAGAATCTGGAATCTGAGAATTGTGATTTGCCACTGGCCTAAAGTTTTAAATAGGTCATAGTACACAACAGTACCTGAGGCTCTAGCACCTACTAAAGGACATGGTAGAATGACGTATTTCAGATGCCACATGCTAACAGCCTTCCTGGGAGGGTTACCAGACAGAGCCATCTGTAGGAAGGTTCTGAGGAGGAAGATGTGCAGGAATGAGAGGACCAACATGTACACCAACATGTAGACAGTTTGAATGGGCTCCCATGGGTGGCATAATACATGATGCAGCCTATAGGAGACCCAGGGTGTACCAATGCCCCGGGTACATAACTACCATATAGAAAGGACTTACAGCGGTACATCAGTATGCCAATGGTGGGGTGTAAAGGGTACCAAAAAGACCAAATTTAAAGGAGAGAGCAAAAATCACTGGGGTCCTGGTTAGCAGGATCCCCTTGAAAACAGTCTAAAACACACTGATAACCAGGCAAAAAATTTGGGGCAACCATGCCAAAAAGGGACTTTCCTACAACAACGACCTTGAAGTCAATTTTCAAGGTTTCAGTTCGGTACTTGTTTGGAAGATATTATTAAGTCTACTGACTAATCAGAGGACTCCGTTTACAAAGAACCCACCAAGGATGTTGCATCTAACGAATTACATATGCTGTAGCATAACAGCAGTCTTCGTGTCCTCCCGAGGAAGGACTATCTTCTGGATTATGTTAGAACAGCCTGGCTTCTGTTACAGGCACTATGAAGAGAAGTAAATCCTCCAACAGAAATAAGGTTATGACAAAAGACAATAAGTTTTGGGGAAAGATGGTTTGATGTGTGGTTTCTACCACTGTATAAATATACTGGCAATTACTGCTGAATGGCGATTCATGTTGCTGCAAAAACAAAGCTTTCTTAAAGGTCTCACAAAATGTAATGTTTTGTAGCTGATTCGTGGGAGACAGAACAAGGTGGTGGATTATAAAATGCCTCTGGGTTGGAAGGAACAAAATGTGAAATTACTGATCAAGATCGTTGCCTTAAAAAAAAGAAAAAAAAAATTTAAAAGGGGGGTGACGTAGCCTTAGTTAAGCAGTTTACAGCACAGAGTCGGGCCACTGGCTAAAGTCATTTGTTAATTTTGTTTATAATACTCATTGGAGTTGTAGTTTGGTTAAAAGAAATGTTTATTATTTATTTCATGCTGATGAGAAGTAATGTTTGGCAAAAGTACAACTGGTGGCTCTGTGACTTAAATAGCATCTATTCTTTCCTTAACATAGCCTAGAAAATCATCATGTTCCAATTTTATACTGTTATGGTAAATACAGCCAAAATGGAACTTACAAAATATTTGCAGTCATGGCATGATTAAAATGTCAATGAGCATGCTCCATTCTTTTGATGTTGGGTTATACATAAAAAATAGGAAGTGTACCGGGATAAGCAGCATGTGAAGCATCAAGATCTTCCTTCATTACAAAACAACGGTTCATTACCTCCTACATGTGAAATAACTACTTTAGGGTAGCCGTGATTAGACATATCCTGTAATTTGCGAACCACTTCACTTCATCTCCTACTACAAAATTCTAACCACTTTGCCTTAAGTCCTGTACTGCCTACATCTTCCTCTAAGTTGTGCTCGCGAACATACTACTCTGTCCAGTATGCTTAGGACTCTCCAAAAATCCAGACATCAGAACAACTGTGGAATGCCATCTTCACAGCCCAAAAAAAACGGAAATGAATATAAAAAATAAAATTTAAAAAAAATTAAAAAATCTCTCAGAAGATAAAACTCAACTAGAAATTATAAAGAGTGATTTGCAAACTGCATGTGATTTTAGGAGATCATATTAAACCACATTTCACTTGTATGTAAAACAAAATTGATTTGAAAATATTTTGAAATTTCTACCAAAAAATCATTTGTAAATTAGTTAAAATAACGATTATAAATTTAAATGTAGAGTTTAATGAACAAGTTACATATCTTCAGTAATGTGCTTTCTGATTGATAGTCTGAACCTAGATTCCTCACATTTAGACAGGTGCCAGGTTGGATCTGGAGATTTTCAAGTAACAGCTTCTACGCCCCACCAGGTGGTGCCACATGGATCCAGAATGAACTTGCAATGCCCTGAAAGTGAAGAAGCAGAGCAGCACACAGGCACCACCTCTGCATATCAGTTTCTGCATTGCTTTATTTTTGCACCCTCGGAAGCAAAATCACGGGAAACATACTGCAAGTGACAATGGGCTGAAGTCAAACTAGGGACCTATTTATGAATGTGCAGTATCTACCAGAAAGATTGTTGCCAGACTTAAGTTGTTACTCTGATGAATAAATAGGCAGAGGGTCTGAGGGGTGCTTCAAACCAACGTCCTGCAGGACATAGCTTGCTTAATGGCACTCTTTGTGCAACTGGCCGTCAAAGCAGCAGTGCTTGGTGATGTGCGCCCTAAAGGCCATGTTACAACTTGGCAGATGTCTACCAAAGGAACACTCTCGTTAATACCATCATGCCAGCCTTAGCTCTGGTGGAGGTGGAATGAACCAACAGATCTTCAAGGTGGTGGGGGAGTGGAGGGGAATGGTGTCCTTCGTAGCTAGGGAATAACACCTTTGTATACACAGAATTATCCATTTTGACAGAGTCATCTTCTGCATCACCTTTCCCTTCTTAACACAAGCAACCCTTATGAACAGTCAAACATCGACACAATACTCCCTCAAGCATTTAACATAAAAGCTCATGGATCTCTGGGGTTTAGGATGATGAAGCCTCTCCTCTTTCAAGGTATGAGGCAGAAACAAAACAAAACAAAAAAGAGCAGCCAGAGTGATCAAATGAACTATAGAGCCGATGGCGCTGGAAATATTTTCAGAATGGTGTGCTAGCAGCAAACATACCTCACGAATGCCACAGAGATTGTGAAGTGAAGTGTTGCTGAGTATACCAAATGAGTCAATTCTGTATGGCCAGAAAGTTTAAGTACTGGTTGACCAGTGTTGAGTTTGAAGAATGTGCTCCACGATACCCGTTTAAAATGTGCTTTGGTATGCTGCATAATACGGCATTTTATTGAAAGCACACTTTGCAAATGATACACTGATTCACAGCATAAGCAATGCGCATGGTAAATCATGTGGCAAGGGAAGTTATTGCCATCAGGATTACTGTTAATTAAAAAAAAAAAATAAACACCAGATGGCTTACAGTGAAAGATAAATTCTGCTCTTCGAAGTAGTTTGTACCACAGGCAAATAACGCAGCTCTTAAACAGAATAAAAACCGTTAAGTTCTGCATAAATGCCTGCAATTGGCGTCTTTGTTTTACAAATAAATGATACGAGGTGCTCTGCTGCACTAGTTTCTTTGGGGAAAAAAAAAAAAAAGTAACACAACTCCTTCAATGCAATGGCATGTTTAGTGAAAGCCGAGGAATGGAATTACGGTGCTCGGCTAACATGAAGTGAAGAAATATCACGATCACTGTGAAATAGAAGCAAAATGTCACCAGGCATGGTCCTTGCAGTTGTGAACCCGTGCTGAAATTAATGCTTCTGCTGAGCAGACTGAACAACAGCGCAAGGAGAGGAAAGTGAATACGAATAATTGAATCAAGGATATACTGAAGAATTTGTAAAGGCCATCCAAACAATGCTCAAAGATACACAGCGGTTCTCATTTAAAGCCAGAGTCCAAAATCTGATAGTGGATTTCGTCTAGACTTTCCCTCTCAGTTCAGCATTTTGCTTGAGCATAATGTACAGTAAAAATATAGTAATATGGCTGCTTTTGTTACTACATATACAAGAGATCTAGGTTTTGCTGAAGTGATCCAGTTTTAACAAGATATGACTATATAATGCTCTCCCCCCCCCCCCAAGATGCATGTGTATATCAGACCATGTCAAAATTACTGTGCATACAGGTGCCTATATAGAGGGTAATGTCAAACTAGAGTAACGAAGCATTCATATAAATCATGTCACGAAATCAAACCAATATGCCTTGATGTGATTTACTGTAAAGCTTGGATAAGAAAAAAACAATCAGTTCAGTAAGAGAGCATATTAACATGAGCCTAATTATTATACCATCAGTATGATTCAATGATTTGTTATTGTAACATAAGTGAAGATTGTAGTTCTTCTAAAACAAGTTCATGGTCGAGTAGAAGAATCAACCAACACGTGTTTCGTTTCAGAAAAAAACCAAGACTTCTTCAGGGCTAAAACCAGCATCATATCATATATATATCTCAAGACGTTAAGTGAGATATATAGCCTTTTTAGCACAAACCCAAATTTTAGGTCACAACGACTTTTATGTGAAAATGAAAAAAATTTATGTATTGTACGCCACATGTATGTTTAAGATGCCATCAATATACACACTGCGCGCAGTTCTTGAATTTACTTTATCGGCACCACTGATCGGCCAAGGAACATGCCTAATCTCCGATAATATACACAGGGAATTCTACCAAACCGCAATTTACTGTTGTCTTTAATTTGACTGGCAACATACATGCGTGAAAGGGATTGAAGCAGACCTTTTGAAAGAATAAGAAGATTTTTCTCATTTTCACTTCAGTCAATTATGCAAATGTTATAATTACTGTGGAACACAGGCATACAATGTGCCCTATATTTATGTATTTAAAATGCATTGGCTGGAACTGTGCACTGCACGTAGTTTCCTTAGTATAACCCAATACCCTCAATCAATCTGCTTCAATTATTTCTAACACCAGATCCCTAGCAATTATCTGAAGCATCTCACTGGACAATCTACACAAATGTTTGTGAAAGAATGATAAGCCACTCTATAATCCCCACCAAATCAATCTGTAGCACAAAGCAAAAGCTGACAGTCAAGGTCACAGAATCTTCCTCCCACACTGAAGAACATGACAAAGCAGTCTCCATCCTAAGGATAATCCCACTGCATCCCATTGCAGTGTTCTAAATTTTAATATTCTCCATAACATGCATCAGGACGAAAAGGAGTAAAGATCGATTTCTCAGTCTCCCAATCCCATATTGCTGATATACGAAATACAAAATCTGGGACTTGTGGGCCTGTCTCAGTTGGATCATGAAGATATGCAACTCAGCAATAACGTGAGAAACCTCAAGTAACAACACTGTATGACCGGGGTCTCTTTCCATCAACCAACAAGTAAGACGCTAAGCAACAGCACTCTAAATATGGCACATCCAGACCACTTTTATTAACCAGCAATTTCAGTGTCAAGCTTGATTCTGAGTCGGCAACCAGACCAGAGCATGGAAGAAACTTTTTATTCAGCCCCTTGAACATCTGTTAAAGGTACTTTTGTACTTGTAAGTGTGTGCAACTCTAATGCCCAGATATTAAAGTTCTCTGGTTTGTCAGATTGGTCCCAGCTCAGGCAAGTCATCCCCAGACAACCCAACAGGCCACCCATTTTCAACCAGGTATGATTAGGACAAATTTGCTTGTGGTCCAGACAGGTCACCAAATGTACCTAGGATATGCTGTGGATCTTACCTATAAATGCCCATCTAAAGACATCCTTCACTGCCTTGTACTCCAAAACCCTTGAGGTGGCCACAGGCCAACTGTGAGCAATGTATAAGCATTATACACATGCCCAACAAAAATGTCTCCCCCTTGATTAGTGTGGCTCAAAGTCTCAAGGAAAAACATTGTGGAGAGGTCCTGTGCAATGTATAGTTAGAGAGTAGTGATGACTGATTTAACAGTTCCCATACCATTATAACGAGCATTCATGCTGTAGCTACTTTGCTCACTGCTAACAAACGTGTAATAAATCATACTAAATGATCAACATGGGGCTGAATTGTGTGAATAAACTTTCTCAAAAGGACGGTGTTAATGCCAATTAGCCTCAATTAATTGTCTAGTGATTCTTTGAACGAACCAGCCAGCAGAGGGACTTATCCAACACGCCAGGCAAAAACAAAACTGACATTTACGTCCGGATCATTATTCATCTACGTATGACATCAGCAACTCAAGCATGCCTGCAATTTTTTTTTTTTTTTTAAATAACAAAAAAGATATTATCCACATCTGAAGAACAAACGTATAGGTCCTCATTGTGAGTATCATAGAATTTGAAGTTAAATACCGGAGGGCCAAAAAACAGAATGGGTAATAACTGCCTAGGACTGGAATTAGCGGGTCCTTTTCAGGCAGCTGCCACTGACTCGGTGGAAAAATAGGAGGGACGTGGGAGGTTAGTGGCAGGGGTGCAGATAAGGCTGGTGTCTGTCCAGGGTGAGAATTATCTGCTACTCCCATACTGCTGCTGGGATCAGTCTGTGATGTTGCCAACATCCTAGCCTCTGCAGCAGTAGTACAGACAGGCTTGGTGTAGAAAAGACCTCCTCAGATGTTTGTATCAAGATACACTTTATTAAGTCCAAGATAGTTATCTCATCCACAAAGATTGGTCCAACAGCTCTCATCACATCTTCCTCCTTCCATCTCCTTTCCAGTCTGACTCTGCTAGAATCCTAAGACCCTAACATTCTCTGAACAAGAGACATTCCATAACTAGAGATGGAAGGGGTGAATACATTTCATATGAAGATACCACACACCTTCCCCCCAAAGAAATAAAGAAAACAGAAAACAAATCGAATACATAAAACTATATACATATTCATAATGATATAACACAAAACACATTAAGAAAATAACTTCGAACAAGAATAAGGATTACATTAGAAAGAAATCAAGCACATTTTTTTAAAAAAATAACAACACGACTGAGATTCCAAATTCTCCCATCGCTAACTTTTACAGCATTTTTGAACAATTTAATTACTCTGAACGGGCCCCAGAACTTGCTCCCACTTTTGCCTAAAATGGGTTTCTTGACCAAAACGTTGTCACCAATCTCAACCTTCACAGCACATGCACGTTTCGTTTTATCAAAATATTCCTTCCTTTTTTCCACTAATTTCTTTTCATACATCCTTCTACGCTCATCTTGAGACCAAGAGATAGCTTTATCCTTATCCCCAGTGACCCAACCAGGAACAAGCATAGTATTAGCCTTTCTACCTCTAAACAACTCAAAAGGAACAGCTCCTGTGGATGAATGTGGGGTAAAGCGGTAAGCTATGAGAAATTTCTTTAAGCCTTCCTTCCAACATCTTCCTGGTGCCACTTCTAACTGCACACACTCCTTTACGCATTTGTTGAATCTCTCAACAATACCATTCCCTTCGGGATGATACAGCGAGCACAACTTGTGTTTAATCCCCAACTTCTTTAGATAATCTTCCATTTCT
This sequence comes from Pleurodeles waltl, assembly GCF_031143425.1. Lineage (NCBI taxonomy): Eukaryota > Metazoa > Chordata > Amphibia > Caudata > Salamandridae > Pleurodeles > Pleurodeles waltl. The sequence goes on along the minus strand of NC_090447.1, from coordinate 988,985,833 downwards.
TTGGATACAAATTGCGGACCATTGTCTTTTAGCATAGCATTGGGGAAACCTTCTCGAGCAAAAATGTCTTCGAGCAAACTAATTATCCTTTTGGTCTCGACACTATTGACCAAACCAATTTCCACCCACCTGGAAAATTGATCAACCAAAACTAAGACATAACTACTCCCTCCTTTACTATAGATGGGTCCCACAATATCCATGGCCACAACATCCCACGGTCTGTTTGACAGACTCCTTATACCCATCAAAGGCACTCTCGTCTTATAGATCTTATCGCTGTTGCAACAGTCAGGACAATCCCTGACCATTCTTTCTATACTTAAATCCATACCTGGCCACCAATAGTTCATTCGAATCCTAGCTTTGGTTTTACTAGTGCCCTGATGTCCAGTATGTCCTAGTTGAATGACTTTCTCAATCAAAGCACTTGGTACCACTAACCTTCCACCTCGAAACAATAATTTTTCAGAAACAGACAATTCATCTTTCACCTTCCAAAATCCCTTCAAAACCTCAGAATTTCTTAAACTTCCAAAATCCCACTTGTCCTTAAGGAAACCGCATACCCTTTGTAGAATTGGATCATTGGCAACCACCTGCACCCATTCATCGTGACCAATAACTCCTTCTGTAACACTATACACACTGAAATTTTCTTCTTGCTTATTACACTTATCTTCCTCTGAAATTGATGTAAGTCTGGACAAGCAATCAGCAGTGTTATTGTACGCCCCAGGAACGTAAAACATCCTGAAATTGAAATCCTGAAGATTAACTACCCACCTACTTATTCTGGAAGAAATTTGATCGAGCCCTTTTCTCATGAAAACTTCAATCAAAGGTTTGTGATCAGTATAGACATGGAAAAGTCTTCCCCACACAAAATTCTTGAATTTGTTAATAACCCATGAAACTCCTAGTGCTTCTTTTTCAATAGTAGAGTAGTTCACCTCTGAACCTCTCAAAGTTCGTGAGCAGTACACAACAGGTTTCCACTCATCCCTTTCACCTTTCTGTAAAAGGACACCTCCCAACCCCTTAGTGCTTGCATCTGTCATAATGACACACAAGTCGTTAGGATTGAAAGATTTTAAACAACTCACATTGGATAATTCATTCTTAACAACTTTAAACTCGCTCTCACACTTTTCACTCCAAATATATTCTACACTCTTTTTTAGCAACTTACGCATATTGTCAGTTTTGGAAGCAAGATTGGGAAGAAACTTTCCATGAAATTCAACCATACCAAAGACATTTTTCAACTCTTCTTTGTTCTCTGGTGAGTGTAGATTCAAGATATTCTCAATCAGGTCCCGTTTTGGGTACAACCCAGAAGAAGTAATTTTATGTCCCAAATATTCTAATTCCTCTTTACCAAAATGACACTTACTAAGCTTCAATGTAAGTCCATGATCCCTCAAAATACTCAAAACTTTAACTCTCTTTTCATGTTCCTCCTTAGTTCGTCCAAAAACCAGGATATCATCCTGAAAATATCTCACACCTTCCTCAGAACCAAACAAATCATGCATTAATCGCTGAAATACCGAAGCAGCCGATACCAGCCCAAAAGGCATCCTTACAAATCTAAATGTTCCAAAAGGTGTGATAAATGTGGTGAGGTCCCTCGAATCTACATGGAGCATCACTTGATGATAGGCCGAAGCCAAATCTAGAGTGCTAAAATACTTAGCCCCATGCAAAGACACCATTTCCGTTATATTAGGAAGAGGAAACAGATCACTCACAACAGCCTTGTTGAGATTCCTCAGGTCCACGCAGAGTCTGATCTCACCAGAGGATTTGCGTGCGACAACTATGGGAGAGACCCATTCTGAGGCTTCAACCGGTTCTATGATGCCACTCTGGCATAACTTGTGCAATTCTTTCTCTACATCATCTCTCACCGATATAGGTATAGGTCGTACTTTACACGCGACTGGTACAGCATTTTCTTTGAGTTTGATACAATGTACATATTTAGTGAGACACCCCAATGAGTCTTTGAACACATGATTGAATTCATGTAGAAAGTTTGGTATACCCTTCTCATAGACATCAGCAGAAGTTTCACCCACTGTATTAACACTTTTCATAAAATCATCCCTCAGCAACACAGGTGTTGGATTGTTTGGATCTAAAATAACTTTGAGATCCCTCTGATGTGGCCAGCTTAAAACACTATCTCCTTTTACCGGAACATAAATTTTCCCCAACGTCGAATTAGATTTGAAGGTAATCTCAGATTCAAAGTACCCCCTTAACTCTATAGCTTGACCACCATAACCCCCCGGAATTACATCAGGGTCTTTCAATTTCACACTTTGACTCAAATATTCCTCAAACATTTCATTAGAGATCAAAGTTAGCCATGCTCCTGAGTCAAAGAGCACTTCACATTTAATACCAGCGATGGTCACAATGTCTTTGGGATATTTTTTCTTTGCACCTTGCTCATCCACCATCAAAATACAATCTTGTACCATTTTGACAGAAGAAGAAAATGAATCCTTTTGTGACCTGCAGCATTTTGCAAAATGGCCACGCTTCCCACACAATTTGCAAACAGCACTAACGGCAGGACACTTCTTATACGATGCAAAGTGTCCCAAATTTCCACACCGAAAGCATTTAGTATCTTTATACTTAGATTTTTGAATTTGTGTCAACTTAGCTTCATCCTTCCCTCCATCAATTTCCAAACAGGTGTTTTCCTGTAGATCACCCTTTGGAAATATTTTATTTACTGAAGGACATTTGTTTTTTTCCAATTCTCCCACACAGGCCAAAGTGTGCTCCACTCCCTTAGCAATTGTCACCACCTCTTGTAGAGAAGGATCATCTTTACTCCACAGTTCTTGTCTAATTTTGTCACTAGAACATTTCAGCATAAATTGATCCCTTATGCGTTCTTCAAGAGTTACTCCAAATTTGCATGTTGCAGCTAGTTTTCTTAAGGCTGTTATATACTCCTCTATAGATTCATTCTGTCCTTGTTCCCTCATACCAAAATGATATCGTTCTAAAATCGTACTAATCTTTGGAAGATAATGAAGATCCAGTTTTTTTAAGCAAAGTTCAAATTCATTCAAATCCGTCCCATCATCATCCGCTTCAGGTAAAGTTTCAAAAATTTCCAGTCCTTCACAACCCAAACAATGCATGAGGAGTGAAACTTTTCTTTCATTAGATAAAGAAGAACCACACACCCTTGTATAATGAAGAAAGGTTTTTTTCCATTTAGACCATATGATAGGTGCTTCTCCTGGTACAGTCAAGAAAAAAGGAGGTGGTGGAATATTCTGCATTTCTGTCAGTTCAATGCAATATATTTAATATAGAATGAATATTGATTTAATCTATTTTCCTGTGTTTTTTTTTTTTTAATAAAATTGTACTTCCACCTTTCTTTAAATATCACTAGTTATTTTGTAGATCAATACCATCCTTTTAACAAAAGCGAAGCAAGAAGGTTGTTTTTCATAGGGAGTTCGCCTTGTTTCACTGTATTTCCTAGACTGGCTTGAAACGAATGTCGGAGGTTTCTGCGGTTAATATGCCCAAGAGACCGCTCTGAACACTTCGTGTTGAATAAACATGGTAAGTAAATTATGACAGAGCGCGCTTTATTTGTAAAAGCTGCCCGCTCTGCTTAAGCGCTTACAGTTGAATGCGCGCTCCGCTGCGCGCGAGAAATACACAAATGCTCACGGCTGTATGCGTGCTCAGTTCAACACCCACAGCGCGCGATGAATGCGAGTAGCGCTCGCGCCTGCCAGCACCGAGTTTTGAATGCAGTTCAAATATACACAAACGTCGAGTGGATGCACACGCTTTACTCGAAGTGTGTAATCCATAAAATACAACACACATTAAAAGTGTGTAATTAAAGTCCTGTCACATCATCTTCCTTGTATAATAAATATATATAATTTTTCCATTGTTTTAAAAGCAAATTAGCTAACAGAACTTACAAGGAAAGACTTGCAGTACAGATTGTGATGAGCTTATAATCCTTCTCACCTCCTCATGTATATTTCCATTTTGATAACACGATCCGAAAGGTACTCCAGATAAAAAAACAAATAGAGAGACCAACCGACATTGGAGCTCCAATGTAGCCAACTGTTGCGTTGAGATATCCTAATGAATGCATCCCACCTTCGTCGCCAGTGTAGAAAAGACCTCCTCAGATGTTTGTATCAAGATACACTTTATTAAGTCCAAGATAGTTATCTCATCCACAAAGATTGGTCCAACAGCTCTCATCACATCTTCCTCCTTCCAACTCCTTTCCAGTCTGACTCTGCTAGAATCCTAAGACCCTAACATTCTCTGAACAAGAGACATTCCATAACTAGAGATGGAAGGGGTGAATACATTTCATATGAAGATACCACACTTGGTATCTCTGGGTTTGGAATTTTCAGGTCATAAGTATGCAAAACCGATAATTTTAGGCCCTTGGAGACTTACAAGAGAATGATGAAATGCAACATTTCACCTGAAGTCATTGCTGTGTGTGAAATACCACAACGTGTAACGAGGGCCTTAGCAGACTTATCACTCAGCCATCCAACTCTCCACACAGCAACACATAGTAAAACGTTTTCTTTTTTTCAGCGTAATAAGCTTGAAGGAAACTCTACCATCAACCCATACTGTTACCTTATACCAGTGGTCTCCAAACCTTTTAATGCCGTGCCTGCCGCCCCCCACCCCCATAATAAAAAATAAAAATCACTTGGGACCCCTCTCACATTTCTTCACAATTATTTTATAAAGATGGCAATGTTTAAATATGTCTAGATGTATTTCAACATTGCGGTTGAGTACTGTTATAATATGTTAATGCAATAACATGTTTCTGCTTAAAACAACCGTTATCTGTATAATGCTTATTTTGGCCAGAGCCTGGTGCCCTCACTGTAATCACTTGAGCCCCCCCCCCCCCAGGGGAGCACGTCCCCCAATTCGAAGACCCCCTGCCTTACATGAATAAGACAATATTAAACAATGTGGAAAGAAACCCGTCCGTTAATTTGACAAAAATATTAAAGACTGAAAGAATCAGAAGAAGCCTTAACTGAAGCATCATGTGTACAAAGATAGATATATGAAGTAACTTCTCAAAAATGTTTACCTTACTAGAAACACAATACAACCAGGAAACATTTACTGGGCGGACGAATTCCACAGAAAACGTGGGAGAAAGTGGGTATACCCTCATCAGCTATGTCTATACCACGTAGGGAGATACACTACAAAGTTAAGTATGGCTGGCACTATACCCTTGCCCATCTGTGATGTATGTAGCCGAATGTGAGCTTCCAATGTTGGAGAGGACGTGGGGGAGGTCAGAGATGCCCTTCATATACAGTGGTGTTGCCCGAAAATTCATCTCTTCTGGCAAAGTGTTGCCAACAAGCTAAAGGAAGCTCTAGGTTACCCCATAACCGTTAATCCAGAAACAATGATCCTGGGATTGAAGTCCCTGACGTTTATGCCCTTTACTCAGTGCTTTCACAGACTTTGGCCTCTCCTGGCCATGGAACAGTTGACTTGTAATATGAAAGGTGCTCCCCTGCACTTAAAGGCTCAGTGGAGGCTTCTATATAAAAATTATGAGCGGAGGACTTTCAAGTACTATACATCCTTCCACTGGAGATCTCTGGCGTCTTTGATTAAGGAAAGGGAAAGAACCTCACTTAGGTAGATAGCTGAATGTGTGGTTGTCCTTGTGGATGGAGTCACACCTTCTAGGATAATGGCCTGGATACTGTGAGGATGCTGTGGCCAAGGACACTCAATAATGGAAATGGGGTAGGTGACTTTTGTGGGAGGTGGGAAGTTGGGTAACTAGGTGAAACAAAGGGGCTCCCATTGTTATACAGTCTACTTATCTCATCCATTGCTCTACGACTGCTGCATTTGTACTGCTGTTCAACACGTTTAGACAACAAGATATTACTGTGAGCAGGCCACATGGTCTAATACAGTGGTTCCTAACCTTTTGACTTCTGTGGACCTCCACGTTATCCTAATTGGAACCTGGGGACCCCCACTGAATCATTATTGAAATTCAGGGGTCTAATAGACACAACTGTATCCTTTCGGTTTCTTTACTGGTGCAGAAATACGTTTTATAGAAAAAACCATGATAACATTTTCACATATTTAAACTATGCAAACAACTTGAAAAACGAAATGTATATCCTTCCTTAAAAATCTTAAGAACAGTTAAAAAATATTTGCAACACATCGAGATATTTTGTTTAGGAATAAGAAACATAGAAAACACAGAATTACATCCTTTAAGCTGTCCATGATGAAAAACAAGGTGCAAGAAATAAAAATAAAAAATAATAAAAAAACTAAAGAGGATAAAAGTACATTAGGAAATAGTTCTTTGAATTTCTACAAACCTGCTCAACATTTAAACTACTCAAAGCAATTCCATAAATCCAAGAATGAAAAAAACAATATGTGGACCAATACCAACTACAATTTCTAACAAAATGTAAACGTTCACTGCTTGGCTAGTTTTAAATACCAAAATTGCAAAAGACTCAAGCCTGCTTGGAGCACATCACACAAGTGAGAAAATGAATATACCAAATATACTTAAGCTTGTCACAAAGAACAAGTTACTTACCTTTGGTAAGGCTTTGTTTGCTGGAGACTATCTAGCTGCAGATCGTTGGGATCCACTTGCATCGTTCAGCTCCACATGGTGTCATTAGAATTGTTGAAGCCATCTGTGATGTCATGGTCGCATATAAAGGCACCACCCTGGCGGCGTACATCAGTTCTTTTACCCACAAACTTCCCCGCCAGAAGCACAGAGTCATGGATAGAACCGACAGTTCGTCAGTGCAAATTAGGGCCCAAAAAGGGATAAACCGTAACCCTACTAGACATATCTACAAAGCGGGGAGGCAAGGATGGGTGTACGGAATCTGCAGCTAGATAGAGTCTCTAACAGATAATTAACGAAGATAAGTAACCTGTTTATCTGATAGAGACTTCTAGCTGCAGGTTCCTTACCTTTGAATAGATTACCAAGCCATAACCTCCTGGCAGTGGGTTGGGGATACCTCTACTAACACTAAAAAGTCCTGTAGGACCGAACGGGCAAAGTGTCAGTCTCTCTGTACCCGATTGTCCAGGAAGTAATGTTTGCAAATGTGTGCAAAGATGCCCACATTGCTGCCTGACAAATATCCAGGACTGGAACGCCCCATGCTAGCGCAGTGGTAGCAGCTTTACCCCTGGTAGAACAAGCCCTCAGGAGGCTGCTTCCTGCCCAATGCGTAGCAGATCTTGAGTCAGAGAAGGACCCAGTGTGAAATGGTTAGCTTCTGCACTGCCAAACCTTTCTTTTCTCCCACGTACCCCACAAAGAGTTGCTCATACTCCCGAAACTTTTGTGCGGTCAAGGTAGAACGACAACACTCTTTTTCGGTCCAGCCAGTGGAGCCGCTCCTCTTCTTTATAGGGATGCGATGGAGCAAAGAAGGTAGGCAGGGTGATATTCTGACACAGATGGAATGGAGTTACCACCTTACGGAAAAAAGAGGCACGAGTTCTGAGAACCACCTAGTCTGGGAACATAGTGCAATACAGTGGTTTGGATTAAAGAGCTTCCATCTCACTCACCCTCCTATCAGATGTTATCGCCACTAAAAAGGCTGTTTTGATTGTGAATGACAGTTGTGTAAGGGCTCAAAAGGAGCACACATTAGAAATGTGAGGACCAGATTTAAGTCCCATTGGGACATAACAAAGGACGTAGGGGTAAACATATGTACAAGCCCTTTGAGGAATCTATGTACAAATGGAGATTTGAAAAGTGAAGGCTGATCACGTAGCCCAAGAAATGCCAATAAGACAGAACAATAGCCCCTGAGAGTACCCAGGGCAGAGCACTGACTGCTGGGGAAGGGATAGTGTAAAGAGAAGGACATCAAAGAGAAGCAGAAAGAGGATCAATAGACCTTTCAGTACAGTAATATACAAAGTTTTTCGAACGGCAAGTGTATAGTGATTTAGAGGAGGGACGCCTGACTGCCATTATACCCTTAGAGACTTCAGAAGGAAGGTCAAAAGCCATCAACTGTCGCTGCTCAAGCTCCAGGCATGTTGATGCAGAGTTGACAGGTTCGGGTGGAGAACCTTCCCCTGCTGCTGCAACAGAAGATCCTCCAGAAGGGGCAACCTGATTGGAGGATTGATGCTCATTTTCAGAAGCTCAGGATACCAAACCTCCCCTTGCCCAATCCAGAGCCACTAAGATTACTTGGACCCAGTTGTTCTTGATCTTCTTGAAAACTCTGAGCAGAAGTAGTATGGGCGGAAAGGTTCCACTTGTGACGAAAAGCGTTGCTGAGCAACTGCCACCTTGGAAACTCCAACACCCAATACTGCTGACACTGCGCGTTCTCTGCGGAGGTGAACAGATCAAACCGAGGCTCTCCCCACTGCTGAAAGAGTCCTTACGGCACCTCCGGGTGGCGATACCATTCGTGATCCACTAGACACCAACAGCAGAGTTTGTCTGCCCTGGCATTCAGAGAACTTGCCAAGTGTTGACCCACCAGGGTTATGCACTGCTGTTCCAGCCATGTCCAAAGACGCAGAGCCTCTTGACAAAGGGTCCACGACCACACACCACTCTGCTGTTTGCAGTACCACATTGGGGTGGTGTTGTCCGTGAACACCTGCACTATTTTCCCTTTTACAACAGGAAGAAATGCTTTCAATGCCAGTCGGATCGCCGGGAGCTCCAGTAAGTTGATATGGCGTCCTGATTCCGCCTGAGACCAGGGGCCTCTGATCTCTGCCACTTCCAGATGGCTGCCCCATCCCAGAAGTGAAGCATCTGTCACTACTCTGAGATCTAGCTGGGGAAGGAAGAGGAATTTGCCTCTGACCCAATCGCAGTTCACTACCCACCATTGCAGGTCCTTTGCAGTTCCTTCCGAGATCTGTACCGGGTCGGTAAGATTCCCCTGATGCTGCGCCCAGTGAGAACTTAAAGTCTCACTGCAGAGCTCTGATATGCCATCTGGCATGCTTGAATAACAGGATGCAGGAGGACATGAGTCCCAACAGCCTCAAAGTCTGCCTCACCAAAATCCAGGATAGAGGCCAAAACATTTGTACCATATCCTGAATATCCTGGACTCGCTGTTCAGGAGGATAAGCCCAAAACTGCACTGTGTCCAGAACAGCTCCGATGAAAGGGAGCTTCTGAGAGGGAGTCAGGTGTGACTTCAGCACTTTTATAGTGAATACCAGTGAATGTAGGAGGTTCGCCATTGTCTGAAGGTGGTTGACGAGAGCCTGAGGCATAGAAGCCTTCAACAGCCAGTCATCGAGGTAGGGGAAGACTGAAATCCCTAAACTGCGCAGATGAGCTGCTACCAGACACTTTGGTGAACACCCGAGGGGCACTGGTGAGACTGAAAGGAAGCACAGTAAACTGAAAATGCTCATGGTCCACCTCGAACGGCAAGTAGCACCTGTGACAGGCAGGATGGGGATGTGAAAATACGCATCCTGCAAGTCCAATACCATCCAGTCTCCTTGGTCTAGGGCAGACAAGACCTGGGCAACACTGAGCATCTTGCATTTCTTCTTTTTGTGGAAGACATTGATGTCCCTTAAATCCAAGATAGGACGAAGACCCTTGTTCTTTTTTGGAATCAGAAAGTAGCGGGAATAACAACCACTGCCTACTTCTGACACTGGGACCCTTTCTATGACTCTCTTGGCCAAGAGATCGGTATCTTCCTCACAAAGCAAGATTTAGAGATCACCAATCAGCCGTTCTTTTAATGGGGGCATAGAGGGAGGGAAAGACTGGAAAGGGAGGGTATAGCCCTTCTGTCTGATGTTATGGACTGCCAGTGAGGGAGCTAAAATTAAATTCTTACTCCAACTGGACAAGTATGGTCTTGCAGAACCATACTAGGAAAACTTTGGTGCTGTGGAAGAGGGGGGCTGGGTGGTGACCGACCTCTGGCCAGACCCTCTGGGTCTGACGGTACCATGACCTTGTCCTCACACTGGATGCTGAGTTGACAGAGGACGGTGGCTGACTTGTAGGTGGTGTGGTACCACACCCCTTCCGAAACCTCAAAAGAGGTGAAAGGCAGCCTGCTGGCAAGCAAGCGCCGGGAGGCCCAAGGATCTGTCCGTAGCTCAAGAGTCCTTAAACCGCTCAAGCGCAGAGTCTGCCTTTTCTCCAAATAGGCACGAGCCATCGAAGGGTATGTCCATAAGGCCAGACGTAGGGAGCCAGGTGTGGCGTTGAAGGGACACCGTCAACGAAATCACCCTACCTAGCAAGTCGGTCGTGTCCAAACCAAACCATATTGTATACTTGCCTGCATCTCTCCCATCTTTTACAGCTTGTGAGAGAGTGCCCCGCAAGCCCTCCGGGACCTGGGGTAGCACCTGTGCCACCGTATCCCACAAAGTATGGGGGAAAATGGCCCAACAGGCATGAGGGGTTTATGGAACCTCAATGCCAGGCTGGAGGAAGAAAACATTTTCTTTCCAAGCTGATCCAGCCTCTTGGATTCCCTATCCGGGGGAGCAGAAGGGAAGGCACCATGGGAAGTGGAGGACCGGACCACCAAGCTCTCCGGGGTGGTGTGTTGGGTGAGGAAACTAGGATTGTTTGGAGCTGGTCTATTAACAGGAGACCCTGTGCTGGGCTTGGACCACATCCCCAGCAGGGTATCAGTGAGGGCTTCATTGAACATCGGCTCCGATGTGGAAACCCCCGGCTGAAGCACCTCAGTCATGAGGTTAGCCCTGACTGGCACCGTAGGCAAATCTAGGTCCAAGACCTCAGTTGACCAACAAACCACCATAGCATATTAAGCTCCCTCCTCCGTAGCCACAGTAGGAGTTGAGAGCATGCCAGTATCTGGAGAAGTATCCAGTCCACTGGCTTCCCCTAGTTCCTAATACCAGCCCATATGCTCCAATACATACTCCAGAGGATCATAGGACTCCTCCCCTGTACCTGGCTGTTCAGAATAAGCCTCAGGTACTGATCTGGACCCTGTCTGCGCCATTGAAGTAGGAATCGGAGTTGTACAATGTCTTTCTGGCTCATCTGGGATAAGGATAGGGCTTGCTCCACCTGTGGGTGCCGCCTGAGCTTTCGACGTCGGAAGCAACACCAGAGGAGGCCGACTGTCTGAAATCAGCATCACCCCTGATCCGGTATCGGATCCTGGACTTCCCAACAGCGCAGAGGCTGAATTTGCCGGCATCTAACCCGATGAGTCCCTGCCGGCCCCGCAGAGCCCGAAGGCAAACCAGCAGGGGCAGCCCGCTCAAATATGATGTGCATGGCATTGTAAAACTGAGCTGACTGGGAGTCGCTCTGGCTCCTGGAAGGGGGAGGGGTGTTGGGAATCGAAGTTGGCCCTGGCATCGGTTCCACAGAACCGTGCTTGGAGTGTCAATGCTCCAGAGTTGCCTTGTCAGCCGACAAACATAGGAAAGTCGAAGTCTGCTTGGACTTCTTCTTGTGCCTCTTCCCCGAGTGCCCGGAGGACCTAGAGTGCGAAGAAGAGTACTTCGGGCTCCTGGAGAAGTCCTGCAACCGCCTCCCCTATTGGGACCATGACCTCCTAGGAGTTGCGCCAAACGAAGTTGACTGCCGGGCAGCCATGAGTTTCAGAGGCCGCTCTCAAAGCTTTGGGAACCATAGCCCGGTAGTCAGGACATGATTTGAGTCGTGGTCTCCGTCGAAGCACCAGAGACATATATGATGGGGGTCCATCACTGACATGGTGCGATGACAGGCGCCATACAGCTTAAACCCAGTCTTCCTCGATGTCATCCTGCAAAGACTGCAAAAGACTCGACAAAAAGGTTGAAAAAGGCCTGCCAAAAAAGGCAGAGGATAGCTCAAATCCGGACCTGCGCTTAACTGGCAGGGAAGGAAAAGAACTGACCTATGTGCGCTGGAGCGGTGCCTTTATAGGTGACCATGACGTTACAGACAGCTCTAACAACACCACGCAGAGCTGAGCGATGCACACTGATCCGAACAACCACACCTAATGGCACATGCAGAGTACTGCTCAGCAGAAAATTCTGTATTCCAAGCTGATGCCAGGAAATTCAAAGGAAAGGAATCTGCAGCTAGAAGTCTCTATCAGATCGTTATTCTTGCAAAATCTAACAAACATATTAATAAAAGGCTCAACAAACAAAGTTAAAGAAGTGCAAGAAGAAATTAAATATTTGCCTTGGAGGAAAACAGGAGAAAGTTTACAATCCAACACGTGACATCAAAATCACCAAATTGTAATCAAAATAAAGAAAAATAAATTATTCTAATAAACGTAAGTGTTTCCAAGAACATCTTGTCAAAGATTTTTTTTTATTTTTTTTTTAAATCACTCATTTGCAAATGATCACCCTTATCGAAAAAATAAATTCATGAAAATTATTACATCTGGCTGTAAAGTCTTCCGCTGAGGGAAATTATAATTTAGCAGATAATTAAATTACTGCAACTATTGCAATACAAAATTCAAGGAAACTAAAACTACCTATAAAAAGTTCTTTGACCGCTATGGCAATTTGTGAAGTACCATAAAAACTTAAAATTAAAACATATGAAAAATATTACTATAAATTAAAGTCACATTTTTTTCAATTATTAGGTTACAAACCAAAAAGAAGCCCTTACCACCAAAAACAAAGTTTTATATTTATACATCGTTGAAACTGTATGAAAGACCTGCTCAAATAAGTACATTTGAATACTGTGCTTCTAAGGAGTATTCCGAAAACCCACACTTTCGACAAAATACAAGTTTGATTATTTAATTGCTTTATGAATCTGAAATTGCTGTATTGTGTCATGCTATAGCACATACTTTAAAACGAAGCAAAATATACAAAAACATGAAACTTGGACAGCTCATTGAGACATTAATGAAAGATCATCACATAGAAAGAGGCATTCATAGTGTTTAATTGAGAACCAACTGAATACTGGTTGGCAGATGTTCTCTGCATGTTACTCAACAGCTTTGCTAATAGTCATGGAGCCTCTTTCTTGTGATTTTACCTCACTCCACAAAATCAACTTGTTTACTGGTTTTGGCTAAAAACATATATATATATATATATTTTTTTTTTAAAGACAATCCACATGAAAAACTGCAGTACACAAACCATATATTCTGATGTACGAAGTGTAAAATGGTGTTTATCCCGACTTTTGAGAGCGGGAAAAGTAATTTTGACCACTCAAGGCTTTGAGTCACAGTTCTGTCCCACTCAGCAATCGTAATTGCATTTTACGCTCTGAATAACACAGAGTTACATTAACAATGAAGAAAGGGTTTGGACCAGCTATATGACCATAAGAGCAAGTTACTTACCTTCGGTAACGCTTTTTCTGGTGGATACATTAGCTACCTGTGGATTCCTCACCTAATGAAATCTCCCCATGCGCTGCATTCAACAGAAACTTCTCTCTCTAGCTCTGCACGTCGGCGAGGACGTCACAATTGCCAGACTCCACGCGGCTCCGTGTGACGTCATCGTGGCAGTAAGAGGTCCTCACCGCCGTGCTGACGTCAGTTCACGCCATTTTTGACGTGCCTTTGAAACATATAAAGAACATCGACAATCTACACCCTTTAAGATTAAAAAGAATAAACTTTATAGAAAATCTTCATCTAAAAATCTTTACACAAATCTTTAAAAAAAGGGAACATACCAACATGAATGGTTTGTAAACTTGAAAAGAACTTGAAATAGAACTATAAACATATATACATATGTAGAGACCTTGAAACTAAAGCACTGAAGTGCCCACCCAAGGCGATCCTGGTATGACCAGACAGACAATGGGGAGGCGGGAGGGACCGTGAGGAATCCACAGGTAGCTAATGTATCCACCAGAAAAAGCGTTACCGAAGGTAAGTAACTTGCTCTTCTGATGGATACAACTACCTGTGGATTCCTCACCTAATGAATAGAGTCCCAAAGCAGTACCACCTCGGAGGAGGGTGCCCGTCTGGTCAAACCAGGAAATCCTGCAGCACCGACCGCGCAAAATGGCCATCCCTCCGCATCCAAACAATAATGCTTCACAAAGGTGTGAAGGGAAGACCAAGTCGCAGCCTTGCAGATGTCCACCGTCGGAACACCCCTGGCCAAAGCCGATGAGATTGACTTGGCCCTGGTGGAATGAGCCCTGATCCCCTCAGGAGGATCCTTCTTTGCCAATGAGTCACATATTTTAATACAAAGAACGACCCACCTGGAGAGCGTTCTCTTGTGGACAGCATTCCCCTTCCTCTTCCCCACGTATCCAATAAAGAGTTGTTCATCCAACCGGAACTCTCTCGTCCTGTCGACATAAAAACTAAGAGCCCTCTTAGGGTCCAGACAATGGAGTCTTTCCTCCTCCTTAGATGGATGCGGAGGAGGGTAGAACGTCGAGAGAGTTATTGATTGTCCCAAGTGAAATGGAGACACCACCTTCGGGAGGAAAGCCACCCTGGTCCTCAAAACCACCTTGTCCTTATAAAAAGTGGTGAAAGGCGGGTGAGCAGAAAGAGCCTGCAGTTCACTAACACGTCAAGCCGACGTGATGGCCACCAAAAACACAGTCTTGAAAAACAAGTATCTTAATGGGCAGGAATGAAGTGGCTCAAAGGGGGAACCCATCAAAAAGTTAATACCAAATTCAAGTCCCACTGCGGCATAATAAAAGGCTTGGGAGGAAATGTATTACTAAGCCCCTTCATAAATCGAACAACCAAAGGAGATTTTAATAGAGAGGGCTGATCTGGAAGATATAAAAAAGCCGAAAGGGCCGAAAGACAGCCCTTAACCGTGGTCATAGCACAACCACGCTGAGCCAATGACAATGCAAACAATAAAATATCAGAAAGATGGGCATTTAAGGGATCAATTTTCTTCTCTCCACACCAACGAACAAAATTAGCCCATCTACTTGCATAGACCGACTTGGTGGAGTGTTGTCTGGCCGATAAAATAACATCCACCACCTCCGGTGGGAGAGAAAAGGAACTCAGGTTGCCCCGTTCAATCTCCAGGCATGAAGGTGCAGGGTCTGGAGGTGGGGGTGTAGAACCTGCCCCTGCGACTGCGAGAGGAGATCTGCCCTGAGAGGGAGACTGAGCGGCGGGTACAGTGAGAGTCGGAGAAGGTCTACATACCACACCCTTCGTGGCCAATCTGGAGATATCAGAATGACTTGGGCCCGGTCTTGGCGAATCTTCCTCAACACCCGAGGAATCAAGGGTATGGGAGGAAACGCGTAAAGCAACTGGTCGCACCAGGACTTCTGAAACGCGTCCCCCAACGCTCCTTGCATCAGATACTGAAGGCTGCAGAACGACGGACAATGCGCGTTCTCTCGAGTGGCAAAGAGGTCTATACGGGGAAAACTCCACATCCGAAAGATGTAAAGAACTAGATCGGGATGCAGACGTCACTCGTGGTCGTCCAAGAAGAAGCGACCGAGTTTGTCCGCACGTATGTTTTGGACCCCGGCCAAATGGTTTGCCACTAGGCAAAGCCGATGGTCCCGAGCCCAGGGCCAGAGTCGCAGAGCCTCTCTGCAAAGAAGGTATGACCCTACACCCCCCCCATTTGTTGAGATACCACATCACGGTCGTGTTGTCCGTCAGAATCTGAACTGACTGACCACGAAGGGAAGGGAGGAAGGCCTTGAGGGCAAAACAAATCGCCCGCAGCTCCAGCAGATTGATATGAAACCTCTGCTCTACTGGAGACCAACGACCCTTGATCTCCAGGTGAGCTCCCCACCCTAAAGTGGAGGCATCCGTTATCACCTTGGCCACCCAGTTGGGTGCGAGAATGGCTTCCCTTGAGAAAGGTTGCCTTCCACAGCCCACCATCGAAGATCCGCTGCAGTGTCTCTGGAGATCCTTATCGATTCCCCGAGATCTCTTCTGTGTTAAAACCACTGCTTGCGGAGGCACCACTGAAGAGCCCTCATATGCCAGCGTGCATAAGTGACCAACAGAATGCAAGAAGCGAACAGACCGAACAAACGAAGGACCTTGAGGACCGGAACAACCGCTCCTTCCTGAAACATTGGAACCAACGCCTGAATGTCCCGTATCCGCTGTGGCGGAGGAAAGGCTCGATTCAATGTGGTGTCCAGTGCTGCCCCTATGAACAGGAGACGTTGAGAGGGCTCTAGGTGAGACTTGGGCACATTTATTGAAAAACCCAGACTGAACAACAACTGGGTTGTCAGTTGCAGATGACGCAACACAAGCCCCGGAGACTTGGCTCTGATCAACCAATCGTCCACATAAGGGAATACTGCTACTCCCTTCCTCCTGAGGTGTGCTGCAACAACCGCCATCACCTTCGTGAAGACCTGTGGTGCGGAAGTAAGACCAAAAGGAAGGACCGCAAACTGGTAGTGCTGCGATCCTACCACAAACCAGAGATACTTCCTGGGCGACTTGAGAATGGGAATGTGAAAATAAGCATCCTGCAAGTCAACCGACACCATCCAATCCTCCTTGTCCAACGCCAAAAGCACCTGTGATAGAGTCAGCATTTTGAATTTCTCCTGGTTTGAAGAACCAAATCAAAATCCTCAGGTCCAAAATAGGCCTCAGGCGACCATCCTTCTTGGGGATCAGGAAGTACCTGGAATAACACCCCTGACCCCTTTCTTGCTCTGGAACCAACTCCACTGCACCCTTCAATAATAGGGAGAGAACCTCCTGTTGTAACAGCAGGAGATGATCTTCTGAACAAAAGGAAGGACGGGGAGGGAAGGGAGGAGGAATCTCCCAAAAGGGAAGGGCGTAACCTCTTCTCACCAAACTGATGACCCAAGAGTCTGTTGTTATGGACTCCCATATGGGGAGGAAAAGTGAAAGCCTCCCCCCTACCAGAGAGGAATGAGCAACAATGGCAAGCGGACTAGGGCTGCTTTCCTTGAGGTAACCCCCCAGAGGAAGAGGAAGGGTGCTGCTGCTGGGTGATACCTCTCGTGCGGACTCTGCCCTGCCCTCTGTATGAGCGATAAGGGAGGCTGGAGGACTGCTGCCCCGGCTGCTGTGATTTCCCACGAAAGGAAGCACCTCTTCCAAAAACACGCAGCCGTCTAAAAGATCGAAATGGGGTAGAAGCAGCCTGCAGACCCAAAGATCTAGCTGTGGCCCTACATTCTTTAAAGCACTGTAGTGCAGAGTCTGCCTTAGAACCAAACAGTTTTGCCCCTTCAAAGGGCAGATCCAGCAACGTAGATTGGACGTCTGTCGAAAATCCGGAAGTGCGTAACCACGCATACCGTCTGGAGGCAACGGAAGTCCCCATGGCTCTTGCAATAGAGTCCGTGGTATCCTGCCCTGTCTGAATAACCTGCGTAGCCGCCGCCTGAGCGTCCGAAAGAAGACTACACAAGTACTGGGGCATGTCCGGAAGCACAGTCTTCGTCGCATCCATTATGGCGTATATACCTGCCCAGAATACATGTTGCATTGGCAGATTTTAGAGCCATGCTGCGAGAAGAAAACACCTTCCTGGCCGATTGGTCCATCCGCTTGAATTCCCGGTCTGGTGGTACTCCCGGAAACGAACCAGGGGCCGACCTCGAAGAACAGGATGCTTGCACCACCAAGCTTTCAGGTGAAGGGTGTTTAGACAAAAACTCCGGGTCCCCAGGCGCAGATCTAACACGCCTGGCCACCGACCTACTAACAGCTGAAGAGGAAACAGGCTTCTTCCAAACCTCTTCGATCGGATCCATCAGGGCTTCATTAAATGGTAGAAGAGGATCCGCCATGGCTGTAGCAGGATGTAGAACCTCAGTCAAAAGGTTGGTCTTCACCTGTGCCGTCGGTAAAGGAAGATCCAGAAATGCTGCAGCCTTCCTAATAACAGAGTGGTAAGAGGCTGCCTCCTCTGTATATTCACCAGGAGAGGCCAAGTCATACTCTGGAGAGGTATCAAGAGTACTTGCTGTGTCCAACCCACGGAAGTCACCCTGGGGATCAGTGATCTCCCCTTCTTTGAGGAATTGCTGCTGATATTTCCTCTCCTCTAAAAGTCTAAGGGCCTTTCGACGTGACCTTAACTTGGCCTCAAGCCCCAGCGTTGACATGGAGCGGAGCAACGTCGGTGAATGGCGCCAGGAAGGCGTCATGACCGGTTCTCCCGATCCACCAGACACCGCAGATGGATCCATTGGCACCATGGAGAAGGCACCCGCATCCGACGCCGACATCCGACCTCTCAGCTCCATCACCTCCGACACCGGCGTCGAAGGTCTCCTTCTCGACATCTAGGGCTGCACTGTTGGCACAGGGGCCGGACTCAAATCTCCAGTCGAACAAAATGGCATAAACGGCGTCTGTTTATATGGAGCAAGAACGCCGAGATTGAAATCCAGGGGACCAGTGGGGCCAGCCGGCGCACCACCTCCCAGAGCCATATTTTGAAAAATCTGAAACATGGCATTAAGGAATGCCGCAGGATCCGTACCCAGAGCCGGGAACGAAGGATAAGCCTGTGGAGCCGGTGCTGGCGCCGGGCTGGACTCTTCAGGCTGAGGATGCACCGGCGAAGCCAGATGACTTAGAGGCTCCACGACTTCAAAGACTGAGGGCGCAGGGGACGTCTGCGGCGTCACAGCTTGAGGGGACACCGTCGGACTCACTTCCCAAGACTTGCGGCACTGGGACGATGGAGACCTCGACAGACTTCTGGACCGACGTCGGGAGTCACAATGACGTTGCTTCTTATGGGAAGACTTTCCAGAAGAGGACCGATGGTGCCGCTTCCTCTCCTTCTTGGACCTCGCCAAGAAAAGCTTCGCCTCGCGTTCCTTCAATGCCTTAGGATTCATCTTTTGGCAGGATCCGCATTCTTGGACGTCGTGATCGGAACTGAGGCACCAAAGACAATCGTCGTGCGGATCAGTCACAGACATGCGACCTCCACATTCCCTGCAGGGCTTGAAACCAGACTTTTTTCGAGCCGACATCCTGGAAATAACAAAGTATCCCTTCCGAAGAGCTAATGATACAGGTAACAGAAAAGTAACCGTTATCGAAGGCACGGAAAAAGGGGGAACTGAACTGACATCAGCACGGCGGCGAGGACCTCCTATTGCCACGATGACGTCACACAGAACCGCGTGGAGTCGGCAATTGTGATGTCCTCGCCGACGTGCAGAACTAGAGACAAGTTACCGTTGGATGCTGCGCATGGGGAGAATTAATTAGGTGAGGAATCCACAGGTAGTTGTATCCATCAGAAGGTATGTTTAAACTAACATCTGCAATCCCCTAAAGAAACACAGGTAAAGCCCAGTTATGGATATGAATCAAAACTCATAATACTGAACTTGAATGTGCAAAGAGAGGGTTGGCTGCAGGGCCCACACCTAGCCACAGCAGATATCTAACTTTTACAGGACGCCAACCTCCACTCTGCATGGTCTACGGCTTTTTGCAATGGGTGTTGGCCACGGGTTGTTGCCTTCTGCCGGAACCTGCACTCAACTCACCACAGGTGGCCTTGCAGGGCCTATGAGTTAACAGGTAAGCAATTCAAATTTTTTGGTTCTCAAAATATTTTTTTTGTTTGGGACACCTGTGGTGGCAAACGCATACACTTAAATGTTTATTTATAAATTGATGTTATTTTCTGCAGTGTTCTTCCTCTTTTCTTTACTAATCTTGGGGTTCTGCTTCTCAAACCATAAATCTGTTTTGCACATAATGCAATACAATGCAAATATATTTAGGTGGGGTTTGTTCTCTGGTTGTACTTACCGAAGCACATGTCCTGGAAGGTTATGTGTTGTTTTTATATTTTGAACTCGAGGGTCATTTTGGAGGTCCCTGCCGCTAGACGGAGGAGTCTGAGAATGCTCATTCTGATGTGGCCTTTTTATTTTTTCAGGATATTCGGACTGTACTCATTACAACTTCAACATAAACAGCCAATCAGAGAAGTTGGTCTGTGAGCTTAATTTTGAGCCCAAGAACCCAAAAACAATGAGGAAAGAAAAAGTTCCCTCATTCAACAAAGGAGCTTTCTGTTTAAAAAAAAAAAAAAAGAAAATCGGACCACAACGGTACTCAAACCAGGGTATGAGGACAGTTCAAAAACGAATCCCTTCGAAGCCCCCCAGGCACATTTTTCTAACACTAATTAACCAAAAACGAATTAATGGATTTAACTGATGTTGTGGAAAGCAAAGTTCCTATAGTGGCTAAAACAGGAAAGCCTTTTTGACCCCCCTATTCAACCCAGCCTACACTCCAACTGCTGCTCTCCCTCTTCCCAAACCCCAAATCCCTCCTCTCCCACACCAATACACCGCCGCCGGATCTGTACAAGAATTGGCATTACGAACTTAAACCACTTTTACTTTTTTGGACAGTTTAATGCATATTCGTAGAATAACATAAAACAAAGATGATCCAATTAGAAATAAGATTTGCTATTGGCAATCTATAAAATATGTACAGTATCAAGGTCAAATTCCATGTCCTTACCAAAATATAGTGTAACACATTTGGGAAAGCAATGTGCATTGTCTCACAAATTTTGTTCGAGAATTAATTTCCAGTAGAAAAACCACCGAGACTATCCTCACGTGCCTCAATTTTTGTGATTCTGTCTCACTATGCTGACTCAACCCTTTGTGGTTGGTTTAATGTTAAAAACTTTTTATACACCTTGTGCGCAAGAAACAGCGCACGATAAATCATACATGCAGATCTTCTGAATGTAAAATTATATTTAGTACGACCGTTGACAGTTTAATTATCCAGTGAAAACCATTATATCAAAAGAAAACAAATTACCTTTGGTAAATCCATAAAACTCGGCCGAGCAGTTGAAATAAGTCCCAGTGTTTTTAAAGAACAATTCACGAGCTGTGAAAGAATGTCGCAGGCTGCTTCAGCAGACTCCTTACTGCTGTCCACCTTAAAAAGCAAACGGATATTTTAGTTTAAGCGTAAACAAAATGAAAAATGATATACGATCATAATGTAAATACTACACAAATTAAAATCTAAAAATGACAAGTGCTCTACATACATACACCTGAAAATCTTCAAACTGTATCTGTAGGCGTCAACTGATATTCTTAAATGAGATATATATATATATATATATTATTTTTATTTTATTAAAACCAACTAAAACACGAAATTATATACTAAATCGTTCAAACATGCCCGGCAAGTGGAGTATGTACATGCTGAATTTCTGAAGAGGTGCATTAGGTGGAAAGAAAACACGTTGTTAGAATGGTCATGCGCACGATAAAAAAAAAAAATGGATTTTGCCGTATGACCAATGCTGAAATGTACTGGCAAAAATAATAAAAGTGAAATCAAATAGACAGGAGCATGCGCACATATGAATCAGGGCATGAGATGTGGCCTAACAGCCAGAGCAGCAGAGTCTGCAACTGGGGAACTAGGTTTGAGCAGCAGCCTCAGCTCAACATCTAGTGATTCTGGGCAAATCACTTAATCTTCCCGTTTCTTAAAAAAAAAAAAAAAATGTGCAATGTAATCTTGGTGTTCATGTAAAGCGCTCCAGCGCCCTATGCAAAGGTGACACGTCCAGTTTCCGCCCTGAACTAAACAATGGATGTGGAGCCACCAACAGGCTTCCCTGC
Organism: Pleurodeles waltl; assembly: GCF_031143425.1. Taxonomy (NCBI): domain Eukaryota; kingdom Metazoa; phylum Chordata; class Amphibia; order Caudata; family Salamandridae; genus Pleurodeles; species Pleurodeles waltl. The sequence continues at coordinate 988,964,112 of NC_090447.1, read as the reverse complement.
AACCTTCCTACTTATATTTGTCACAAAGGGGCACAATCGACCTGCATTAAATGGAATGAATTTGTAGCCAATCATTCTTTTAGGCAAAGATATGATGTAAAGCACGTGCTACCCGACTAACCCAGTAGTGCAACAGTAATACAATGCTTTTGCGACGCAAATGCAGTTAAGGATTGTTGCAAAGAAAACTGAAAGGGGATTATGGGTGTTTCAATGAGATCAGTTTGAGGTACGTATATGAAGCGTACCAGGTAGGTGTCTGGCACTCTTCGGAACTTCTAAATGGTCATAATGGTTTAGTAACGTAAAAAGGATTGATTTGGGGATGCTCGGCCGTCTGAGCCAACTCCGACCACTTACAGTCGGGTATGTGCATTTTTTTAAAACATTTTTTAGACTGAATGGCATGCTACTGATCGCACTAGCTAATCCCCACTGTTTTAAGATGTTTCGTTTAGACTTGCGCTCCTCTGTTGATTCAGGACTTGCAGTCTTTTAAATACTCTCCTACATGATCTCTAAACTAGGGTGTGTGACATTTCAATTTTGCACTTAAAAAAAAAAATGTTCATAAGTTTCTCTCACTCAAAGTTTATCAGCTTATTAAGAAAAGTATTTGTGCAAAACGGCCAGAGTTGCCTACAGGGGACCAGCTCTCTGTGCTGGCTCAACATCCTGTGATTCTGGGTAAATCACTTAGTGTACCTGTGCCAAAAAAGTGTTATTGTTTAATGTAACTGGTGCTCATGTAAAGAGCTCCAATACCTTTGGGCAAGTTTGCGAAACAAAACTGCAAAAACAGTTAACTTTTTTCCTGCATGTACATAACTTGTGGTTAGATATTTTTATTTCTTCGCATTGCTGTTGTTTCGGCTGGCGAGAGTGAGGAAAAAACAGGCAAAGAAGGTTTTACTAGACGCCTGGCGAAACTGCTGTCCCAGGGGTGAGGTGACCAGCCGTCGCGGATTTGCTGGGGCAGTCCCGGTTTTTTACCAGCTGTTCCGGCTGATTTCTGGAAATTTAGTTCGTGTCCCGGTTTTCAAGGAGGGTTGACGGAAAATGGCGTGAGGTGCGATTTTATACTTTCCAAATCAGCGATAGAGAGGAGCTGTTATATGAAAGCAATTCAGGTATGATGCTGGCTTTGAAGATTGCATTTTATTTATTTTCTTCGTGCCCGTGATGTAATTTAATGCTTATAAGCGCTGTCATTGTGCGTGCCCGGTTGAAGTAAAATAGTAGTACTTTTTCTAATTTCATGAAATGTACCGGTTTGTATTTTACTTTAAAGTTCTGGTCACTATTGAAGAGAGGGGGAGGGGGATTGGTGTTCGGCTACGGCTGTTTCCCTGTCATATCGGTGCATTTTCATTCTTGCACGCCTCTGTTGTAATAGACACTGTGAAGAGCTTGACAGGTTGTGTTGTGATTTCCACAAGAGGATGAATGACACCTTGAGTTAAATATACTGGGAGGAGCTGGGCATGATGGTTTATCTGCGGTGACATGTTTGATGATCTGTCGACTGGTCAGGTCAGCACAGGGAAATTAATAATTACAATTATCTGTTTCCACTTCAAAACACCGCCACAGTCTCATTCATAGCTGCTGTTAAGGAAGCCCACGGAAATACGAGTATTAACCCTATATACCACACTACCTGCATCGCTTTCAAGCAACATATCGCGGGAGGCAGGGGGTGGGAAAGCAGGAAGCAGTGGCAAGCATCCACAGGCACCTTACAGAGTGCTGTAAAATGCAAATAATAGGAACAAGAAGCAAAAACCACGAGAGAGAAAGAAAGAAAGAAAGAAAGAAAGAAAGAAAGAAAGAAAGAAAGAAAGAAAGAAAGAAAGAAAGAAAGAAAGAAAGAAAGAAAGAAAGAAAGAAAGAAAGAAAGGAAGGAAGGAAGGAAGGAAGGAAGGAAGGAAGGAAGGAAGGAAGGAAGGAAGGAAGGAAGGAAGGAAGGAAGGAAGGAAGGAAGGAAGGAAGGAAGGAAGGAAGGAAGGAAGGAAGGAAGGAAGGAAGGAAGGAAGGAAGGAAGGAAGGAAGGAAGGAAGGAAGGAAGGAAGGAGAGTGTGTCTGTCTTTAATCCCAGCACCAGTAGCAAAAGGACCAAAATCATAAAGGTGGTATCAGTACTTGGTTCATGCTCCAAAGAAAGGAGAACTGGACGAAGATGGCATTCGCTGCCCATTCAGGAACTACCAAATAAGAGTCAATAAAGCCAAATGCGTATTGCATCTCACAAGAGTGCATGGGTTCAAATGGTGGACCCATGAGTCGTGTTAATACAATATTGAGGTTCCATGAGGGAACTGGTGGTGTTCTTGGGGGTAGGATTCTTTTTAGACCCTCCATAAATGCTTTTATGACTGGGATTCTAAAGAGTGATGTTGAATGTGTAATCAGCAGATATTGCTGTGAGATGTATTTTAATGGATAAAAAAGCTAACTTAGATTTTTGTAAGTGTAATAAGTAGCTTACAATGTTTTTTCTGGTCGCATGTAGTGGTTGAATTTGATTATTATGGCAGAAATAAACAAATCTTTTCCATTTATTTGCGTAGCAATGTCTTGTAGTAGGTTTTCTAGCTTGTTTAATGACCTCCATACATTCCTGTGTAAGGTGTAAATGTCCAAATTCTAAGACTTCAGGAGCCAGATTGCTAGACTGAGCGATGCTGGATTCAGGTGTCTGATCTGATGTTTGTGTTGAGTTAACAGATCTGGTCTGTTTGGTAGTTTGATATGAGGTACTACTGACAGATCTAGTGGTGTTGTGTACCATGGTTGGCGAGCCCAAGTTGGTGCTACTAGTATTAGTTTGAGTTTGTTTTGACTCAATTTGTTTACTAGATACGGAAGGAGTGGGAGAGGGGGAAAACCGTAAGCAAATATCCCTGACCAACTCATCCATAACGCATTGCCCTTGGCGTGAGGGTGTGGGTACCTGGATGCGAAGTTTTGGCACGCATTTTGCGTTTGTTGCGAATAGATCTATTTGCGGTGTTCCCCAGTTTTGAAAGTAAATTTTCAGTATCTGTGGATGAATTTCCCATTCATGGATCTGTTGGTGATCTCGACTGAGATTGTCGGCCAACTGGTTTTGAATTCCTGGGATGTACTGTGCTATTAGGCGAATGTGATTGTGAATCGCCCAATGCCAAATCTTCTGTGCTAAGAGACACAGCTGTGATGAGTGTGTCCCTCCCTGTTTGTTTAGGTAATACATTGTTGTCATGTTGTCTGTTTTGACAAGAGTGTGTTTGTGGACTATTAACGGTTGAAATGCTTTCAATGCTAGAAACACTGCTAGTAGTTCTAGTTGATTTATATGAAGCTGGCTTTGTTGAGTGTCCCATTGTCCCTGGATGCTGTGCTGGTTGAGGTGTGCTCCCCACCCTACCATGGAAGCATCTGTTGTGATCACATATTGAGGCACTGGGTCTTGGAATGACCGCCCTTGGTTTAAATTTATAGGATTCCACCATTGAAGCGAGGAGTGTGTTTGGCGGTCTATCAACACTAGATCTTGAAGTTGACCCTGTGCTTGTGTCCATTGTGCTGCTAGGCACTGTTGTAAGGGCCGCATGTGTAATCTTGCGTTTGGGACAATGGCTATGAATGAAGACATCATGCCTAGAAGTTTCATCACAAACCTTACTTGATACTGTTGGTTTGGGTGTATGTTTAGTATTACGTTTTGGAATGCTTGTACCTTTTGTGGACTTGGAGTGGCAATCCCTTTTTCTGTATTGATTGTTGCTCCTAAGTATTGTTGTATTTGACACGGTTGTAAGTGTGATTTTAGGTAGTTTATTGAGAACCCTAGCTTGTGAAGGGTTTCTATGACGTATTTTGTGTGCTGAAGGCACTGTTTCTGAGTGCTGGTTTTTATTAACCAATCGTCTAGGTACGGGAATACGTGTATGTGCTGTCTTCTGATATGTGCAGCTACTACCACAAGGCATTTTGTAAATACTCTTGGTGCTGTTGTTATCCTGAATGGTAACACTTTAAATTGGTAATGTACTCCTTGGATTACAAACCTTAAGTATTTCCTACGGGAAGGATGTCTGGTTATATGGAAGTAAGCATCCTTGAGGTCTAATGTTGACATGTAGTCTTGTTGTTTGAGAAATGGAATCACGTCTTGAAGTGTTACCATGTGAAAGTGATCTGATTTGATGTAAAGATTTAGTGTTCTGAGATCTAAGATGGGTCTCAGTATTTTGTCCTTTTTTGGTATTAGAAAATACAGGGAGTAAACACCTGTTCCTTTCTGATGGTTGGGTACTAGTTCTATTGCTTCTTTTTGTAACAACGCTTGGACTTCTAGTTGTAATAGATCCAAGTGCTGTTTGGACATGTGTGTTTTTGGAGGCACATTTGGTGGTAATTGTAGGAATTCTATGCAATAACCATGTTGGATAATGGCTAGGACCCATGAGTCCGTAGTTATGTCTTCCTAATTTTTGTAATAATTTGTGAGTCTTCCCCCCACTGGTGTTATGTGTTGGGGATTTTTGACATTGGAGTCACTGTTTAGTTTGTGGGGTTTTTGGGCTTTGGAATTTCCCTCTTGTTTTATGGAATTGTGCACCCCTATATTGTCCCCGAAAGCCTCCTCTTTGGTATTGGACCTGGTATGTCGGTCTGGCCTGTGAGGTTGAAGGTTCTGTGCTTTGGGCCCGAAACCCCCCTCTAAAGTTTGGCTTCCTAAAGGTGCCTCTGCTCTGTGGGGAGTAGAGCGCGCCCATGGCTTTGGCAGTGTCCGTGTCTTTCTTTAGCTTTTCTATAGCTGTATCCACCTCCGGCCCAAACAACTGTTGTCCATTAAAAGGCATATTCAGCACAGCCTGCTGGATCTCTGGTTTAAATCCGGAGGTGTGTAGCCATGCGTGTCCATGAATGGTGACCGCCGTGTTTACTGTTCTGGCGGCTGTGTCCGCTGCGTCTATAGCCGATCTTATTTGGTTGCTGGAGATACTTTGGCCCTCCTCCACCACCTGTTGTGCACGCTTTTGAAACTCTTTGGGTAGATGTTCAATGAAATGTTGCATTTCATCCCAATGAGCCCTATCATATCTTGCCAATAAAGCCTGTGAATTGGCAATGCGCCATTGATTGGCTGCTTGTGCTGCAACCCTTTTCCCTGCTGCATCAAACTTTCAACTTTCTTTGTCGGGTAGCAGTGCATCCCCCGAAGTCTGAGTTTGCCCTTTTCCGGACTGCCCCTACCACCACCGAGTCGGGTGTTAGTTGTTGCGTGATGTACACAGGGTCCGTAAGGGGAGGTTTGTACTTCTTCTCCACCCTAGGTGTGATGGCCCTGCCTTTGACTGGGTCTTGGAACACCTGTTTTGCGTGTTTTAACATGCCTGGTAACATAGGCAGACTTTGATATTGGCTATGTGTTGATGACAGGGTATTGAATAAAAAGTCATCCTCTACAGGTTCAGAATGCAGTGCTATGTTGTGGAAAGTAGCTGCTCTGGAAACTACCTGCATGTAAGCAGTACTGTCTTCTGGTGGTGATGGTCCTGCCGGGTAGCAATCGGGACTATTCTCAGATACTGGTGCATCATATAGATCCCATGCATCTGGGTCATCTTGACTCATTCCTGTGTGCGTTGGTGATTGCATCATTGTGGGTGTTGCAATTGGGGACAGTTGCTGTGAGTGCTGTGGCGATGGCTGTGGCGAAAAACGTGGTGGAGTTTTTTCTTTAGCCACCTTTGCTTTTGGCTGTTTTTCAGTTTCCTGGAAAGCCAGTTTCCGTTTCATTTTAATTGGGGGAAGAGTTCTTATTTTCCCTGTGTCCTTCTGTATATGGAGCCTTCTCTGTGTATAGTCTGGCTCTCCCATCTCTAGTTCTTGTCCAAACTTATGGCCTTGTAGTTGTGATGAAAGGCCTTGTTCTTCGGTGTAGGAGCTTTGTTTCGGCAAGGCTGGATGTTTCGACACCGAAACCTTTTCAGCAGTCTTTTTTGGCTCCGAAGCCACCTTTTTCGGTTTTGGGGTGCCGATATCTCGGTGCCGAGTTTGGTTGGAGCCGGTATCTCGGTGCCAAGTATACTCTGTGCCGGTATCTCGACCGGAGTCGGATGTCTTCGGCATGTGTGTGCCCTTTTTCGGTGCCGATGCTTGGTCACCATGCTTACGGGTTAAGCCATGGCCTGTCGGCGGTGGCGTCCCCTGGGCTTTCATTATTTTTGTGTGAGTTTTGGCCGGGGCTGTTTTACTCCCGGTTTGTTGCCTCGCCGGCTGCTCACTCTCGTGTGAGTCCGAGTCCGAGTCAGGAATGGAGAATGTCTCCTCTTCTTCGACGTCGGGATGTCCAGCCGGCGTAGACGCCATTTGAAGCCTTCGAGCTCTCTGGCCCCGTAGCGTTTTCTTAGACCGAAATGCCCAAAAGGCCTCGCAGGTATCCTCTTTGTGTTCGGGGGACAAACACAAAATTACAGACCAAATGCTGGTCTGTATAAGGATACTTAGCGTGGCATTCGGGGCAGAAGTGGAATGGGGTCCGTTCCATGAGCCTTGAAGACGCACGCGGTCGGGCCGACCAGGCCCTGCCAGGGAATGGAAGCCCCGAAGGGCTACCGGAGCTCTTCTTTTCTTCGGTGCCGATGTGCTCTTACTAAACCGATACCGAGCGCAAACAATACTGTCTAATTTTCAGATAGTTAACTAACTTTCCGAACCGAAACATGGAGCGAAGAGGAACACGTCCGAACCCGATGGCGGAAAGAAAACAATCTAAGATGGAGTCGAGGCCCATGCGCAATGGAGCCGAAAGGGGAGGAGTCCCTCAATCTCGTGACTCGAAAAGACTTCTTCGGAAAAAAAAAAAACTTGTAACACTCCGAGCCCAACACTAGATGGCAGGATAATGCACAGCATGTGTATCTGCAGCTACACATGCCATCAAACATATATATATATATATATATATATATATAGCGAGAGAGAGAGAGAGAGATCTATCTATAGATATCTATGTAGATAGATATATCTATATAGAGATATATATATCACTTTTGTCAATACATGTGTGGTTTCCCTGGGGGCTGCAATCGGCCCCCAGGAAAACCAGACCCACATATAAAAGTGATATATATATATATATATATATATATATATATATATATATATATATATAGAGAGAGAGATTTGCCACCACTTGTCTTGCAGTTGCAGCTTGCATCTTCAAAGCAATGCACATACTTCAACTGACGCATTTCAACTGTAGCTTTTAGGCAGCAATAAAAAAGTCAAGTAAGTATTGTGATTATGTTTCTGCTACAAAAGGATCAAACTTTTGTCTAGTGGCAGTTTTAGTGCCATAAAGAAGCGCAGAAGGTTTATATGCCTACTGCAAAAAGCAAATCTGTATTTTATGTCAATAGCTGAGTACATTAGTAAAGTCAGCCATTACCTGCGCTATAATACAAATGAAATGTATGTGCGGGGTGGCTATAGAGAGATGAAGGGCACTTCCGAGGAGGAGGGAGTGGGAGCACCAATAATGACTGTTGGACTGGGCGCAGGAGGTGCTAAAGACTGTGCCGAATGGACAAGGTGTTTGAGTGTCTTGAAAGAACGTGCTGATTGAGGGAAGAAGCGCAGGTAAGGTGGCCTCTACTGTTGCACGTATCTCACACACACCATCGATTTTGTGACTGTCTACGTAGGCTAGTGTTTTAGAGCAACAGTTTAGCCAATAGCAGAGATGGCATCTTGATGGATGACTGGCAAGGGGGGGGGGGGGGAGAGAAAGAAAGAAAGAAAGAAAGAAAGAAAGAAAGAAAGAAAGAAAGAAAGAAAGAGATAGATATATATATATATATATATATATATATATATATATATATATATATATATCTATCTATATCTATATCTATATCTATATCTATCTCTTGGGAGCGCCCCAATTTAGTTCAGCCCCAAATTCCACCGCCCAAATCGTATTGTGGAGACATCAAAATTATCTATCACAAAACAAACTGGTTTTGTAAGGTAGGCACCTGTATTTTTGGTCCTGGGTTCGGCGGCTATATAGAGAATATAGAGAAACATACTAAACCCAAACATTTCTGGAAACTAGACATCCGGGAGAGTCCACAGAGGTGTGACTTGTGTGGATTCCCCAAAGTTTTCTTACCCAGAATACCCTGCAAAGCGGAAATGTTGAATAACAACTCTATTTTCCTTGCATTTCTGTCACACAAACTACAGGAATATGCTGGGATCTACAAAATTCCTACCACCCGGAATCACCTGTCCTGATAAAACACTACCCCACTTGAGTGCCTATACCTAGTGCCTGCATCAGGAATGGATCATCCCAGGGTCAACAGCTGCCTCATGTAAGGACCAACATTGACCACTGTGTGATCTAATCCTGTCGCGGGCACCAGGCCTACCCACACAAGTGAGGTACCAATTTTATTGGGAGAATTGGGAAAGCTGGGTGGAAGGAAATTTGTGGCTCCTCTCAGATTCCAGAACTTTCTGTCACCGAAATGAGAGGAAAAAGTGGTTTTTTTGCCAAATTTTGAGGTTTGCAAAGGATTCTGGGTAACAGAACCTGGTGAGAGCCCCACAAGTCACCCCATCCTGGATTCCCCTAGGTGTATAGTTTTAAAAAATGCACAAGTTTAGTAGGCTTCCCTAGGTGCCGGCTGAGCTAGAGGCCAAAATCTACAGCTAGGCACTTTGCAAAAAAACACGTCAGATTTTAATGTAGTGTGTCCATGTTGGGTTTCCTGTCGCGAGCATTAGGCCTACCCACGCAAGTGAGGTACCATTTTTATCCGGAGACTTGGGGGAACACAGAATAGCAAAACAAGAGTTATATTGCCCCTTGTCTTTCTCTACATTTTTCCCTTCCAAAATGTAAGACAGTGTGTAAAAAAGATGTCTATTTGAGAAATGGCCTGTAATTCACATGCTAGTATGGACACCCTGGAATTCAGAGATGTGCAAATAACCACTGCTTCTCAACACCTTATCTTATGCCCGTTTTGGAAATACAAAGGTTTTCTTGATACTTATTTTTCACTCTTTATATTTCAGCAAATGAATTGCTGTATACCCGGTATAGAATGAAAACCCATTGCAAGGTGCACCTCATTTATTGGCTCTGGGTACCTAGGGATCTTGATGAACCTACAAGCCCTATATATCCTCGCAACCAGAAGAGTCCAGCAGATGTAACAGTATATTGCTTTAAAAAATCTGAGATTGCAGGAAAAAGTTACAGATTAAAACGTGGAGAAAAATGGCTGTTTTTTTCAGCTCACTTTCAATATTTTATTTCAGCTGTTATTTTCTGTAGGAAAACCTTGTAGGATCTACACAAATGAACCCTTGCTGAATTCAGAATGTTGTCTACTTTTCAGACATGTTTAGCTTTCCGGGATCCAGCATTGGTTTCACACCCATTTCTGTCACTAACTGGAAGGAGGCAGAAAGCACCAAAAATAGTAAAAATGGGGTACGTCCCAGTAAAATGCCAAAATTGTGTTGAAAAATTTGGTTTTCTGATTCATGTCTGCCCGTTCCTGAAAGGTGGGAAGATGGTGATTTTAGCACCAGAAACCCTTTGTTGATGCCGTTTTCAGGGGAAAAAACACAAGCCTTCTTCGGCAGCCCTTTTTTCCAATTTTTTTTGAAAAAAAATTATTTTTCACTTTCTTTTGGCTAATTTCTTGGCCTCCTCCAGGGGAAACCACAAACTCTGGTTACCATTAGAATCCCTAGGATGTTGGAAAAAAAAGGACGCAAATTTGGCGTGGATAGCTTATGTGGACAAGAAGTAATGAAGGCCTAAGCGCTAACTACCCCAAATAGCCAAAAAAGGGCCCAGCAGCTAAGAGGTTAAGTTTAATCTCCATTATTCAGCATAGAGGAAGCCAACCTGTACACCACAACCACAGTAGTATATTTACAGAGGAGAGGAGCCTGAAACATTTGAGGCCTAAGATACTGAGATTTTTGATGGACTGCTGTGGAAAATCTGAAATAAATCATCACTTAAGATCCTGCGCAGCAATGTTTGGTGAAGGTATAAGGACAGGTAAAATAGTCAAATTTACACAATTCCATCTTTTATTTGTGTATATATTTATGAAGGGGAACTTTTACCACAGGGTCTCATGGGGCTGTAGAGTCAAGCAAATAATACCACCAGAGAATACGATTGCTGTGATGAAAATAGCTAGGTTTTAAGAGATTTTATATATTTCAGCAAATTCGATTAAGCAAGAACACTAAGAGGCAATGAATTTCTGTCTGGCAGGTGTCACCGAGAACGCTGTACCATCAAAATTAGCTAGTTTAAATCTTGGCACCTGCCAACTCACCAGTTTAGAGAGGAGGTAGTTTTGAAAATGGTTGGACAAATGAGTAACTCGGTAATTGTAAATTGTCTTATGTAGCAGGCACAATGAAAGCTAACTATCATTTACGTTTCACGCCATTTTTTTATCCTTATTGCCTCCGAACGAATCGTTGTCCTTTTTATTTTATTTTTAATTATTATTTTCATTTAGCCCTCTCCTTCTCAACTAGTTTCTCTGCATTCTCTTCTCCTCCCACAGTTTGCTTTTCCAGTCTCATCATTCTTCATGTAGTAATTAGGTAGGGCTAGCACTGCCACATTCATTTTTGATAACTCTCAAATTACTCAGGAAGTTTACCTTCGTAGGCCCAATGCAAGTTCATATTATAGACCCAACAGCTCCAGACCCATGAGAAGGTGGTAACAGAAAACCCTTTCACATTAATTTACATTTATATTTTGTCTTATTAGGGTCCCTTGTTTCTTTAGGAATAAAGTGTCAAGGCATACAGTTATTTCTGGACTTCAGATGCTATATAAGTATATGTCAAGTGTGAGGGACTGTTGTTTTTCCTGTTAAGTGCTGTGAGTATATTGTCCCATGTAAACAAATTCAAGGATCTCACTGTCTGCTGTTGTTGCGTTTAAATAGCTGTACTCTCCTTTTAATAACTCCCTCTTCCACGCGTAGATCTGGGATGCATTAAATTTGCAAGACGTGGCTATCGCTGTCTTTGTGAGAATCAATGCAAAGTCAGCAAGTCCACTAATGTACCAGTGATCGCAGAAAACAAATATGGGACAGCTTTCCAAAACTCAGTTTATTCTGGGCGGGTCAGAAAGATGTATAGAAGGGCAATGTCTTCAGTTTCGAATCTTAGGTAGGTGTTCTTCGTGTCTGTTTATTTTATGCAAGCTTTTTCAAGTCAGATATACTCCAAGTATTATGTTCAATTGGATTAATTTATACCAAGGATTTATGGTCACTTGCATTGCACTGGGTATGCTATGGCCAGTGTCCGCTCCGCATCTGCCATTTCTCTACCTAGGTCGTCAGTATACCATTTAGGAGTCTAGTCTAGCAGATGCTGCAATATATTATGGACGTGGCCCTTCAAGCACATGTGCGAGTAAGGAGGATATGTAGGGTGTGTTTATTGGTGGTTCATTGTAATGCCCTTTTGGTCAGTCAAGTAAGTGTGCCATGGATATGAACTGACCAACTGTTATATTGTGTTTATGTCTTATTTTGCCAAATTGTTGAGAGGTTCCATCTCTAAACAGATTCCCTACTTCAAAGAGGTCACTGTGGTGCACTCTATGACGTTAGCAGTTCTCAGATGTTCTTTACATTTAAGGTACAGTCACAGTGGTAACTCCACCCAATCGGTTGGTTTTTAACTTTTGTTATGTGACTGACACTGTTCTAGCAATGTGATAAGCAGTCTTGTGTATAACTGTGTTGCTTGTTTGTGTCAAGCATCATTTCAACTAGTAACCCATAGAGGACAGTGCCCCATCCCTATGTACTCGGGGTCTACAACATCGAGGTTATCAAACAATCACACCACCTACTGCAGTTAAGCCAAGAGATAATAATTTTCAGTTTTGAGCTCTCAGTCCTCCACACTAATGTTGCCAATAGTGTATTTAGTAACTTGAATACCTACTTAGGGATAACTCACATATATTTGAAAAGTCATAAGAATTATAACACTATGATTATTTTCGAGATCGTCCATATGACCATTTCGGATCTGAATTGAGCCATCAGTATCTGATAGTGATTAGCCTATGTTATTGTAAGGAAATGCCTCCTTGGCATGGTTACCCCCTGACCTTTTGCCTATGCTGATGCCAAGTTATGGTTTGAAAGTGTGCTGGGACCCTGCTAACCAGGCCCAAGCAACAGTGTTCTTTCCCTAAACTGTACCTTTGTCTCTACAGCTGGTACAACCATGGCATCCAGGTATGTCCCTTGTAACTGGTACCCCTGGTACCAAGGGCCCTGATGCCAGGGAAGGTCCCTAAGGGCTGCAGCATGTCTTATGCCACCCTGGGGACCCCTCACTCAGCACATGCACACTGCTTGCCAGCTTGTGTGTGCTGGTGGGGAGAAAATGACTAAGTCGACATGGCACTCCCCTCAGGGTGCCATGCCAACCTGACACTGCCTATGGCAGAGATAAGTCACCCCTCTAGCAGGCCTTACAGCCCTAAGGCAGGGTGCACTATACCACAGGTGAGGGCATAGGTGCATGAGCACTATGCCTCTACAGTGTCTAAGCAAAACCTTAGACATTGTAAGTGCAGGGTAGCCATAAGAGTATATGGTCTGGGAGTCTGTCAAACACAAACTCCACAGCACCATAATGGCTACACTGAAAACTGGGAAGTTTGGTATCAAACTTCTCAGCACAATAAATGCACACTGATGCCAGTGTACATTTTATTGTGAAATACACCCAGAGGGCATCTTAGAGATGCCCCCTGAAAACATATACGACTTCCAGTGTGGGCTGACTAGTTTTGCCAGCCTGCCACACACCAGACATTTTGCTGGCCACATGGAGAGAGTGCCATTGTCACTCTGTGGCCAGGAACAAAACCTGTACTGGGTGGAGGTGCTTCTCATCTCCCCCTGCAGGAAATGTAACACCTGGTGGTGAGCCTCAAAGGCTCACCCCCTTTGTTACAGCGCCACAGGACATCCCAGCTAGTGGAGATGCCCGCCCCTCAGGCCACTGCCCCCACTTTTGGCTGCAAGGATAGGGGAGATAATGAGAAAAACAAGGAGTCACAGGCCAGTCAGGACAACCCCTAAGGTGTCCTGAGCTGAGGTGACTGACTTTTAGAAATCCTCCATCTTGCAGATGGAGGATTCCCCCAATAGGATTAGGGATGTGCCCCCCTCTCCACAGGGAGGAGGCACAAAGAGGGTGTAATCACCCTCAGGGCCAGTAGCCATTGGCTACTGCCCTCCCAGACCTAAACACACCCCTAAATCGAGTATTTAGGGCCCCCCAGAACCTAGGAAAACAGATTCCTGCAACCTGAAGACGAAGAAGGACTGCTGACCTGAAGCCCTGCAGAGAAGACGGAGACACCAACTGCTTTGGCCCCCAGCCCTACCGGCCTGTCCCCCCACTTCGAGAAAAACTGCAACAGCGACGCATCCCACAGGGTCCAGCGACCTCTGAAGCCTCAGAGGACTACACTGCATCTAAAAGGACCAAGAAGCTCCAGAGAACAGCGGCCCTGTTCAACAAACCTGCAACTTTGCAACAAAGAAGCAACTTTTAAAAACCACACATTTCCCGCCGGAAGCGTGAGACTTTCCACTCTGCACCCGACACCCCCGGCTCGACCTGCGGAAAACTAACTCTACAGGGAGGACTCCCTGGCAACTGCGAGCCCGTGAGTAGCCAGAGTTGACCCCCCTGACCACCACAGCGACGCCTGCAGAGGAAATCCAGAGGCTCCCCCTGACCGCGACTCCCTGCTTCAAGGAACCCGACGCCTGGAAACTACACTGCACCCGCAGCCCCCAGGATCTGAAGGAACCGAACTCCAGTGCAGGAGCGACCCCCAGGCGACCCTCTGCCTAGCCCAGGTGGTGGCTACCCCGAGGAGCCCCCCTTGTGCCTGCCTGCATCGTTGAAGAGACCCCCGGGTCTCCCCATTGATTCCTATTGAAAACCCGACGCCTGTTTGCACTCTGCACCAGGCCGCCCCAGTGCCGCTGAGGGTGTACTTTGTGTCCCCACCGGTGCCCTACAAAACCCCCCTGGTCTGCCCTCCGAATTCACGGGTACTTACCTGCTGGCAGACTGGAACCGGGGCACCTCTATTTCCATTGAAGCCTGTGTGTTTTGGGCACCTCTTTGACCTCTGCACCTGACCGACCCTGAGCTGCTGGTGTGGTAACTTTGGGGTTGCCCTGAACCCGCAACGGTGGGCTACCTTGGACCCAACTTTGAACCCTGTGTTGTACTTACCTGTGAACTTAATATTTACTTACCTCCCCCAGGAACTGTTGATTTTTGCACTGTGTCCACTTTTCAAAATAGCTTATTGCCATTTTTGCCAAAACTGTACATGCTATTGTGATAATTCAAAGTTCCTAAGATACCTGAGTGAAATACCTTACATTTAAAGTATTGTTTGTAAATCTTGAACCTGTGGTTCTTAAAATAAACTAAGAAAATATATTTTTCTATATAAAAACCTATTAGCCTGGAACCGTCTGAGTGTGTGTTCCTCATTTATTGCCTGTGTGCATACAACAAATGCTTAACACTACCCTCTGATAAGCCTACTGCTCGACCACACTACCACAAAATAGAGCATTAGAATTATCTCTTTTTGCCACTATCTTACCTCTAAGGGGAACCCTTGGACTCTGTGCACACTATTTATTACTTTGAAGTAGTATATACAGAGCCAACTTCCATTATCCTATATTAAGTTTACGTCTCTTTGATATTACAGAATGCCAAGAGGTTTGAAGGTGTACAGTTCCCATGTCAGAGGTACTTTGAGTAGTGTTTGTTCGCCCTGTAATATCAGTGGGGGCAACGGGAAAAGGCATGATATGTCTCCATAAACCCGCATACCCGGCCTTTTGCTATTGGGATTCAGTATCAATATCAGAAGTGTGAAGTCTCAAACTCCATTCCGGAGATATGTCATCTGGATTTAGTGACACCCGTTTTATGTCACTCCATTCTTATCAGTTCCAATCAAAAGCTAAAGCGTTCAGTGGTGGGGAGAACAGCCATCCCTCCACACATACCAGGATTCAGAAATAATTTGTCCATTCTGCACTCTAGCTGTTAGGTAGAAATATAACACTTGAAGTCATATTTTGGTCTTTTTCTGAATTTCATTTTGTGCAGGACTATTACACTCAGTATATTCATTTAAAAGCTTTTTTTTTCATGCTGCATTTTGTATGGTCTTTTATGGTTTTGGAAATGCCAGAACTATCACTTGCCCAGTGGTGAAGCACTGCACCTACTTCTTTTGCTAATAGGGGCATTTCCACCAGCTTTCAGGCAAGTATATCTTTGTAGGTGCACAGCAATTTGCTGCCCAGAATCTTCCCATTAGCTACATCTCCAATCGCTTTTTAATTTTGCCAACTTTGAAAGCACACAAAGTTGTGTTGTTTGGTCAGGCATCAATGTTTGCAGAGGTGTTCCTTGTAACTCAGCATTGCATCCTGTAGTAGTACATCGGCATGGTTTAATTAAAAATAACAATTAAAAAAATACTGCCTCTGAATTGATAACTGTCAAACTCATTCATTCGCAGCAATGCAGTCCATCATATTTAAAAAGTTCTAGAAACAAAAGACAAAGATACAAATTTCTCCTCCCACACCCTCCACAAGGAATTGGGAGTTTGATAATGGAAAGGTGATCTCAAAAGAGAATTCATAAACATCATGGGCAGATCAGAAACTTCTCATCCTGTATTCAGTTCAAACAATATTTATACAGGAGGTATTCCTTATATGTAGCATTAGGATCAATATATTAGGGAACCTACAAAATGTTTTAGATGGAATTTGGTGAGAACTTGTGCACCTGGAGGTCAATGACAGTATGTACGTGGTCGGGAGCAACTATAAGCAATTCCTGGTTCATCCTTGTGGGATAGGATCCGCACAGAGTCAACAGCATGGTGTCTAGCAATAACAAAAGTGATTATTACATTTATTTAACAATTTCGTTCAAGAGTTGCTCTTCACACATCACCTGAATTAATTTTATAAGCGCCTCATAAATCAGAGAATTCATTAAACACAGAGCTTGAACGCACAATATAGTTCATAGCTATTAATTCCTGGTGATATGAACAAGTGCATTTCTAATAAGACCAAGATACAGCGTCAGTAGTACTTATGAAGCAGCCAAGTTCTTATGAGCCAAGACTGAACAAAACTTGCTTGATAGTTTCCATCAGAGATAAAATATAAGATTATCAAGACAGTACTGGGTAACTTATTTATGTTAAAACAGGTTTAGTCCTGTGCTCTACCCCTCTTTTAAATGTATTTTCACATAAAACAATGGAAAAGGAACGGTTGTATGTTCGTAAGACAACATTTATGAACTTCCAAGCACAGAAGGATTTCTTAATCTTGCCTACCTTCCAATAATCACAATCTGTGAAAAACGCCTGTTTATCACTGCCTATTTTGAGTCACAACAGGGACACAAACGTGCGTGAAACACAAAAATATTAACTCAAGAAAGCTGTACGGCAGGGTTGTGGAATTCCTATAGCCCGACTCCCAGGTCTTGTTTGGGGTCAAGGACAACACGTTTTCATGTTTATTTTGACATTAGGACAAGTAGACTCAATCCCCTACAGCACAAAGCCTTTGGCTGGCAGTTTACAGTACCACAGTATGGATCAGGGAAGGGCACTCTACAAATAAGATAACATTTGGGTCCTAATGTTAATGCTGTTCAACCTTGTATTTATGTTTCGTTAATGCAAAGCATTTATTATTAGGATGAGCGCTCAAAGACAATGCTGTAAGCTGGGTCTGCATTACTGAGTGTAGTTTTATTATAAAAAATGTGCACAGACAATTGCAACATTTAACAATACGAAGCTGCGTATAATGCTCCCAGAATGCTTTCTGATTAGATGCAAATATCTAAATAAGCTTGAAAGCAAGTTCGATTCTTTGCTTTCAAAATAAGTTTCACAAAAAGGCTACTGAAAAAAAAATGTTTTGCTACACTACTGTGAAACTTTAGGTAAAACTTCTTTGAAGCATCAGTAAGTAAAATGTGTTTACGCATGCTAAAATATTCATAAAGGAAAAATCAGTGTAGTCCTTTTTAACAAGGTTATGGGACACATGAAAACAAAAAAGCATTGGCAAAGCCAATGGGTCCAACACCGGTGGCCAGTCTTTTGGTTCGGTCAATGTGTGGCTTGTTTTGAAATGGTTTTAGTAAACCTTAATTGTTGTGTGAGCTGCCCGACCCACACCATTATATCAAACATAGGCAAAAAGCAAAAAATATTTTTTCGGTCTCAAAAAGCACACAATCTTCAGCAGTCCCTGGAACGGAACAAAACTAATTTGTGTGGAGATGTGCTCCTTCTGAAAAAAAGCATAATGCTATTACTCACAGTGATCCCAACCGAGAGATAGACAATTGGATAGCTTTTTAATAAATACAAACGGTCTTGGTTAACGTCAGACCTACTTAGGGGGCCCAATTCTTAAAATTGCAAAAATGCATCCATGGCATATGTCCTTGCATTAAAGCAGATGTATGGCTTTCATGAATTCACAGAAGTAGGCCAAAACCCCTAGAAAATATCTGTAAACTGTATTTTAGCACAAGCAAATATGCATGCGTAGATTTGCTCATTCAAACATCTGTTGAGCGTTTACAAGTTTACTTTCCTCCAACCACTTTTTTCCCAACCCTGAAAGAAGTTTCACTTCTGCCCTTGTCAAGTGTAGATTTCCAACCTTTCATTATGGGAAAAGATCAGAAGAACTGGTGAACACGCCCCTAAAACATGCAAGTTAGAGGGTTTGTCCAGATTCAAAAGAGCCTTACATCCCTGGAATTATTGCTCACAGCTACGTCTAACCCAAGTATGTGGTCTGTGGAGAGGAAGCAAAAGAAGGAAATGGCTAGTATTCAAAGTGTACTATAGTGTGCACCCTGGCATAATCAGATAGGGTAGTCTCAGAACTTTTATATCATGAAACTTCTGCCATAATTTGTCACTGCACTAATTGCCACCAAAGGGACAAGTGGATTTTTTTTTTTAATAGGACTAGTAAATTTATTACACAACCTGTCCTATGGACAAGAAGATATTTTGTTAAATTCCACACCCCTGTGTACAGTAAAGGAAACTAAGTAATTGATACTCTCAGTCCGCTAAGACGTCATAAGAGCCTAGAGGTAGTGAAGATAAGAAACTTTATTGATTGATTAAAATCATCAAAAAATATGAATTAAAAACAGTTTTACGATTTGATTTAACGTTTGAGATTGAAAGTCAACAACTATTAAAGTATAGGGATACCAAAGTGCAATTGTTTGTGCATATTAATGTAAGTCCAGTATTAAAAATTGCCCTGGCATTTGCCTTCTATCTACTGGGAATTAATTCCGGCATAACAGTGTTCCAGATGTTCTTAAAGTGCAAGAGTCCTCAGACAATTTCTAGCAGTCTTTAGCATTTGGATTTTGGGGAAATGTTTTCTTGTGGCCCTAACTGACGATCAGTTTTTGCACCTAGCTGATATTCTGTCCCATGACACACCTAGGTGATGGGAGTCTCCCTCTCGGCCAACAAATTACAACTTGCCTGCAAGTGCACTCTTGCTGTTGTAGAAAAGCAGATCTTAGTTGTTTTCTTCCATGTACTAAAAGTGCAGGGCATGCGCATAATGCGCGAATTAATGACTCATGTTTGTACCCACATAGGCGGCAGCGTAAGGAAGTCAGCCTATCCTTCCAAGATGGGATTAGATCTTTCCTTTGTAACTACCCAAAATAGTATGAACAGATGCTTTAGCGTGGGTGAGGAATGAGTTGAATAGGTTTGGGGCTTCAGATATTGTTATGAGGAATTACCCATCCATGCATGGCATTTGGCAGCTAGTGTAGTCTCATCTTGAAACTGTGACAAGACTTTGGTATTATGAGCCTTGGATGCAACAACCTTTTATAGGGATGTGGAATTCCTATTGCCCAACGCCCGGGATATATTCTTTGAGGTCAAGGGCAACAAGTTTTCATGTTTATTTTGTCCTTGGGACAGGTAGGCCTAACCCCATGGAGCACAAACACTTCGGCTGCCAGTTTACAGAGAAGGGAAAGGTCTGCAGTTGAGGTAATACGAGTGTCCATATGTTAATGCTATTCAAGCTTGTATTTATGGTTCATTAATGAAAAAAATACACATTTTAAGGTCACACTGCACTACTGACAATGGCTCCAATTAAAACAAAACAAAAAAGTGTACACATGTTTTGAAAAGTTTAACAATATGAGGATAAGTATAATGCTCCCAGAATGCTCTCTGATTAGATGCAAATGTTTGCAGAAGCTTGAAAGAGTGAGGATTCTTTGCTTTCAAAATAAAATGTTCAGAAAAAAATGCAAGTAGAAAAAAAAAACATTTCGCTACTATGAAATTTTAGGTGCTATATCTTTGAAGCGTCATTTAGTAAAATGTATTGATGCATGCTGGTATTTCTAAAAAATATTCCTAATAGAAAATCAGTGTAGCCATTTTCAACAAGATTATGGGAAGCATGAAAATCAACAAGCACTGGCAAAGCCAACCGATTCGACTTTTTGTGAGTCTCTTGGTTTCGTTAATGCGTGTCTTGTTTGATATGGTTTTTGTAACACTTTAGTGTTGTGGGAGCTGCCAGGCTCTCACCTTTGCATCAAACACTGGCAAAAAAAAAAAAAAAAGATGTTGGTCTCAAAAAGCACACATTTCCAGCAGTGGTGTAACAAAGGGCATGCAGCCCCCCCTCAAGGGGTGCCCCCTCAGCACAGCACCTGCCCTGAGTGAGTCTGGAGGGGGCCTGCATGTTCTTTCCAGGGGAGCCCCATCCAGTTTTGTTACGCCACTGATTGCCACAGTAGTTCCTGGCACTGAACAAAACTACTTTGTGTGCCAATATGCTCCTCGTGGAAGAGCAGAATGTGATCATTCACAGTAAAGCCAGCCAGAAGATAGAGAGAGAAATAGAAGTTTAATAAAAAACAAAATGTCTTTGTTAAAGCCAGACTTAATTAGGGACCCAATTCTTAAAGACAGTTACAGAAGTGCACCAATGTGATAAACCCTCCAAAGAAACACAAAAAATATGTACAAGTAGTTCTATTTATTTCACCAGAAGGGCATGAAAAATACATGCCCCAAATGTCTGCTCAGCTCACCACCATCTGGCCTTACTAGACTCTTCATACCCTTATCTCCCATTTCACAGCACTACCTTTCACACCGCACATTTCACTTACACTTAAAACACTGCGAGTTAACACATCCTCTTCTTTACACATAAAACAAAACATATAATACAAAATATTTACTCTCAAATGTATAAGGAAAAAAAACGCAAACATTGATTTCTTTAAACCTCCATTAGATTTTAGTTTCAGTGTACGTGGTACAAATATAATATAGATTTATGTGCATTACAAGTAGTCTTAACATACAGTACATCATAAGAGTTAGGTTCTTGTTATTATAACTTACAACAAGAACATGCAGGTGGCTGGGCAACATCGGAGGTCTCTGCAGGGATATTGTATGTTGGGGTCATCAATAAAATGAAATCTCAAACGTTAAATAATCATTTTCCGAACACATTTAACCTTTTACCCAGCCTTGTGGTTTCTTACGCCTTTTATGATTTTCCTCCGAAATAACTTGGTCATACTGTAGTTTATGGTCTGTAGAACTCATTTCACTTTCAACATGGTCACCTTCAAGAGTAACTTCAGAACTGTCTGAAAGCTTTTCAGTATCATGAAGTAATCATTTTTGACTAGTTGCCGTTGTCTTATCCACCACTTGTGAAGACTCCCAACACCACCTCTTTTCTTGGAAGTCCGGTCATTGTTTACGACACTCATTGAGTCTTCAAATGTTGAGGCCCACCGTTCACACGAGAAGCCTCCAATACATCTACGCCAAAGCATGAATTCCTAATCCCTCTTTCTTATATTAACTCCTGAACAAATACATTTACCACCACATCATCACCCCAATGTACACCATTCGACTTCTGTGTTCTTTTCAGCATTTACTATTTGCCAAAGCAATCTGATGCAAAGCGACACCCTCCTTTTACCTAGACTAACAGTATTGAACAAGACTTCAGTTACTTTCATAGGTTCATAGAACGTACTTTCCATTTTAGCTGTTTTTCCACATGCACTTATTTGCCTACTCCAATATTCAGTTTTCACTTTATTTTTCACATAATAATATAGCTTAGATTTGTTGGGACTTTTTTCATTCTACTACTTATTTATTCAAACATTAACTCAATCACTCCTGCTTCAAACAAACAACCAGAATTATTTTTAGTTGTAGACTGAGCCTTCTCAAAATCACAAACAGTGAACATCCAGTAGCCCCATTCTCACTTTGTAGGCCTTTCAGATCATTTTCAGAGGGGGTTACTGGGCCCACCTGTAGTGGTTGAAGTCTTTTGCTTCTGGTGTCCCAGGACCTGACCTACGATGGATCCTGAGCAACTGGGCCAAGTACCCCTTCTGCACTAGACTTTCAGTGGCAGCTGTGGATGAGCTGTCAATGGCTACCTCTGGTATTTCTCTGGAAAACCCTGTCCCACACCCTTCCCTCGCAATGTGGTTGGGGTTATTATCCTTTCACTAGAGGTCACAGTCAGGGAATGCTCACTGTCAGGCCTTACCTGAAGAATCCACTCCGACTCTGAACATTAAGTGTCTTGGCACTGCAAAGCACTTTGCAGCAAATTTCCTGGGTCCACATACCAGTCTAACCAGTTCCAGCACAGAAAAAACATGTAGCGTCTCAGTGGGCACACTCAAGCCTCCTGTCCTACTTGGTGAGTCTGCTGTACGTGGAAGGCGCAGCAACATCTGGCAACTACATGCCCTCCTCTGAACATACGTGGTTATCTCCGAAATCGATCGCAGGTGTTCCAGGGCTTCTCCTGCGAGAAGTTCTGTGCTTTCATTTGGCAGGAAGGGACAGGTGGAGGAGGAAAACGGGTTGGCAGGGGGCTTTAATTCTGATGCTCCTGATCTGTGTCCCAGTGATGTGGGGATGCATCCATGGCATCCTCACATATGCCACAAGGTCAGGTGCGGTGCAGTCTTCGATGGTCTGTATGACTGACGGGTCATCGTGGCTTCACAGTTCTCTGGCTTCGGCCGGATACTCACAGCATGATTATTTCTGTCCGCAACACTGCCTCCCAGGCGCCAGCCTTTAATGCATCGCAATCTTTACCACAGCAGCCCCTTTTTGAACACTGGATCAGTGCAATGATACCATACGAGCAAAGAATAGATTGGTGCAGCAGCAGTCTCCTCGTGCCGGGAGCCCACTGGACAGAGCTCCACAATGGACCTTGCTTCCTCCAACACTCTCCTCTTCCTCACAGGACACTCTGTTCCTGACAAGCAGGCAGCCGCTAGTGCTCTAGGCTCCAGAGCAGGTTGTCTTGATTTGCCTGGGTGAGGTCCTCTCACCCAGCAGGGAGACTAGCAGGCCTTGGCCTGCAGTCCTGGAACATCTACAATTGGTAAAAGAACTAACAGTGCCTTACTCCTCCCTCCTGTCTTACCACTCAACTGACAAACTGAACAGTTTCCATAAAACGTCTGTTTCTTTACAACGCTAGCCAGTAAAACAGTGTCCCAACTATCCAGAGTGTTTCTAGTCCCTAAGTGTCTTGCTAATTGCACTTCATGGGCCAGTGACAACAGAAAGTTTATGTGCATTAATGGAACGTCTAGTCTCTTGCCAGTTCCAGGCTCAGGATTTACCAGATCACTATAAAGAAGACCACCCTGCTGGCCAACAGTGTTTTCACACTACTTTTGCTGACCTGTTCCTGGGCTTCCTTCCTAAGTCCCACAAGTGTAGGCCATTCCTCTTCTCCCTTACAATAATCTTCCTGGGTTACACCCCACCCCCCAAACAGCTAAGAAACCCGGCAGCTCTGGAAGCAACCTAGACTCCAGCAGCTGGTCAGCTTCAAGAGCCTCATCCGCCCCTCTGTGAGGAGCAGAAGCGGTGACCTCCATGGCCACTGCCTTTCCAAGGTCTGCCCTTTCCTGCTAACTACCTTGTGCTGGACCTTGCAAATCAGAGATGACCCCAGTGCCACTCTAATATGGATGTGCAGCCTGTGCCCTGGTTAATACAGCTGACTTTATCCAAGCCATAAAGTCTTCCAGTCCTGGCACTAAGCCAGAGGCAATCAAATCGCTGCCCAAGAAACATCCAGCTTCTTGCTTTTACCTTACCCCATTAATCATGGCCACCTTGCCATGGAGTGCAATCTTAACCCTGGTAAGTGGAAACTCCACGCTGGCTCCTCTGTCTACTAAATCTCTATTCTTGATTTCAAGAATGACCTCCTCAGGCTTAAAGTACTTTCTCTCAACCACAGTGTGGATAGCTTCAGTATCCCTCAGGGCAGGCACTTTCCTCCCACTGATATTAACTTCCTGCACAATTCTCATTGTGTGGATATTAATGTGCTTCACAGCATCTGGTTCCCTCTCCCAAATGTCCATAGCAACTAGGTTAAGCGCAAATGGTCTCTCTTGGGTACCTCCAGCAACGAGTAACACACTTTCCATCAATGGTCTTGCAGAGTCAGGTTCTCTTGCCCGACAATCTCTCTTAATTTCCACCTGGTGAAAATTGCCTTAGAAAAACTTCCTTGCCTTCACTTCTGATGCTCCTATTCAGGTGCAGCATTCCCATGCTCCCTGGGCCATCCTCGAACCCCATGATAGTTATCATGGCCCTTACCTTCTGGTTTGGAACAAATCAATGGACAATTTTTCTCCCCTTTTGGCTCAGAACTGTGCAGTACTAGCCCTTTGTAAGCAGTCAGTCAACCACTTATCAGATACCACTGCAAGGTTTGTTGGATCCCTTTATGTCAAATCAAACAGCTATTGCCTATGTGGAGTACAGCACTCCTCCTCGAGTCGCTCTGTCAAAAAATCCTTGGCCTCCACCTTTATTACCCACTCATTCCAATTAGTAGCCACATTCTGTGTGTCTGCACATTTGTTGTGTATGTATCTATGGAGTGCACATGTCCCTGTATGCTACTTAGTCTCTGTTCTGTGTAGTTCTAACTTTTATTCAATGTGCGTCATGTGCTGCCCTTGTGTGGAGTGTTAATGTACATATTAAATGTTAATGTGCCTGCAGCATGAGCCTGTGTAATGTGCTGCATGGGTGTCTATACTGCTTGTAGTTTGCGTGTCTGTGCTTGCGTTGGTCTCATGTACAGTCGGCTGTACTATTTGTAATGTAGGCTCACTGGGGCATCATTTACATCTTGGACATGTTAGGCTGCCCAGGATTCCTGTTGGATTTACATGGACTCTAGAGATGATGTATCACAGCTGGTTTAACTATGAGCTTTTGTTCAGATACTCTCATTTTATTTTCTAATTGGTTGTCATTTTTTATAGTGGTCAATTAATGTGATCCATGTTTTTAGAATTTTTGGACTGGATGTTCCCTTCTTTTGTGCTCTGTAGGAAAGGTACAAATCGGCATTATGTAAAGTGGAGATATTTAGGAGCGTGCATTCTCTGAAATACGGTCACATTTTGGGATCACACCATTTATGTGCCGATTGTTTCACCACACACAAATGACCCTCTTTGCTTTTTGCTTTTTTTTTTTTTTTGGTGAAAGATAGCATGCCTAAACACCATCAAGAGAGGGAATGGCTAGAACAAAGAAAGGTGCAGAAGCAGACTCTAGCAACATAGATATGTTATCTGAGGTGCCTCAAAATAGGATCAGTTGCACAGTGGATGCCTAGACTGGTTCTCCCCTGAGCATGCTGGTAAATATAAGTTATCTTTCCTGGCCTTTCAAGGTAAATGTAGCGTTTTAAAAATATTCATTCATCAACCACACCCTAAAGCTTCACTTTCAGGCATGGCAATTTCATTACAAGCACAGACCAGAAACAGCACAAACCGCAGCAGTGCAACCTTAACTAGCATGGAACAGGTGCAACGAGGCTCTGTCCATTAGTCCGAGAACGTCTTGCTGATGGAACAGCAACAACCCCTGCCATAACAGTGCACATCTCTCATGCACATATGTTTTTGTACTATTCATTTGTAACAATGCTTCACTGAAAAAAAAAAAACTTCAGTACATTCTCAGTCATTGAGATAGATTCCAGCATAGAAGACATGGTACTGTCCAGTACAAAGCTCTGCGGTCCTGAAGAGACAGATTAGTACTACGTTGGTCACTGAAACATGGTTAGCCCAAATGCCACAGTACTGTTCATTTACTAAACAGTAGTTCTACAGAGAAAAATTGATACGGTTTAAGACAAATTGCTACAGACCTGCAGAGAGGTCCCCTTCCTGCGGTTTGATAAAAATAAAACATTTTGCTTAAAAGGTTGCTTTCCTGCATTGAACCATCAGGCTGTTTGTCAGAGTTTACATTTACAGTTTTCTTCAACTTTTTAAAAATATTTTGTTTTGGGGAATGGAGAGGTGTGCTTGTTACATTTCCCTTCTAAATGTGTTTTTTTTTTTTGCTAGCCATTTTCCGGTATTTTCCTCAGGCTCAATGTATCTGTAATGTTCAGCTGGCAGTGTAGTCCACTCTTTGCAGGAAATGCCTTCTACTGAAAGCGTATTGAGTGATTCAGACAAATTTTGACCTCACTTGCATTCCGTGCCAGAAATGTAGCTTCAGACCTGCTCAACAGAGAGCACTCAACTGGTGAAGACAGAGTTGTGGCATCTCAGCCCGTGAGATGCCTTTTGTGTTTAAGTTTGCATACTCAGGATTTTTAACATGTTGCGTGCCAGTGCTGTGCACGGCAGAGAAGTGCTGGTTCACTTCAGTTGAATTATAAAATGTAAAAAAACATTTTTTTTTTTTTGTTTTTTTTTTTTTAAAGGCACAAAAAAAAAACATATTGACTAAGTTTGTACTCCCACATATAGGGAGCTGTAAGAGTGTCCAACTTGTCATTAAAGTGCATACTTCGTTCTGAACTTTTAGAAAATTCTCTTTGGGCAGTACCTTTATATCGTGCTACCACATTTCGTTTTTAAATTGGCTACCCACCCCCTGAATAGCCTACCACCTCTAAAGTCAAACACTCAATTGCCAGTAGAGCTCTCTGAAGTTCTGAGGTGTAGACCATAAGGACATCAGCATAGAGAGCAACTTTTTTTTTATCCAACTGTAACAAATGAAGGGAGGTATATTCTGCATATTTCTAATTTTCTTGGCTAACGGTTCAATATAAAGATTAAAAAGAAGTGGGGATAAAGGGCATCTCTATCTAGTCCCCCTAGTTATATTGAAGAAGGGGTCAAACTCCCACTGACCAAGACTTTTGCACCGGGGTGTTGATAAAACCAGGCCCTATGAAAATTGTCTCCTAAATTGTACAAACCTTAGCTATGGACAACAGATATACTCAATTAACTCGATCAAATGCTTTAGTTGCATCTAATGTAATAACAGCAAGGGGGACTTTATATTCCATAGCTAGATCTACAGATCCAATTAGGCTATAAGTTAACTCATGGAGGGACCCACCCTTAAGGAAACCTTTATGATTTTTGTGTAATAGAAACCTAATTACCCGGTTAAGCCTTTCTGCCAATAATTTAGCAGAAAAATGTATAGTAACTGTTTAATAAAGAGATTGGCCTATATGACTTGCAGGTTCTAGGGCACTTTTCTAGCTTCAAGATCAGCATATCTATAGCTTCATTCCACGACAGGGGAATGCAGGCGCCTTGCTCAAGTATCTCACTAAATAAGGCTGTCAACACCAGCAGCAGAGAATCAATCAGGGCTTTGTACAGCTCCTGTGGAAGGCCGCCTGGCTCAGCTGCTTTACCTATTTTACTCAAGTGCACAACAGTCTTAACTTCCCCCAGGGTTATCGCACAATTGAGAGTAATGCTATTTTTCCCACTTTTAGGCCTCCTTGGCCCAAAAAATGCTTCATCTCTTCGGATGTCACTAACTCCTCCGATACATTTCCGCTATCCTCACTCTCCCTTAATATTGTTCACATTTGACTTCTTTAATACGCTTTTTCTGGATTGATTTGCTTTAATTTTCCAAGCCAGCAGCTTGCCACAGTTTCCCCCATGTTAAAAAAAGGGCTACCCTGCTTGCTTCCAGCCTCTTCCTTACTCTCTAATCCAGTGGTTCCCCAACCTTTTGACTTCTGTGGACCCCCACTTTATCATTACTGGAACCCAGGGACCGCCAATGAATCAGTCTCGGAATCTTGGGACCCCCCCAGTGAGTTATTACTGAGAGCTGGAGACCTAATTTATTAATATTATTTAATCTTCTAACCCATCGCGGACCCCCTGAGAAGGCTTTGCGGACCCCCAGGTGTCCCCCGGACCACAGGCTGGGAACCACTGCTCTAATCAATAACCCCTTTTAATTCTCTTTGTAAGTTTTGCAGTGAGATATGTAAGAACTCTCTCAGGCTGCACAAGCCCAGATTGGCCAAACTTTACCTCTAGCTCCTCTATTTGAGACTCCAGGTCCCTAACCTCCACAATGTAAGCCTTCCTTTTGAAAGCAGCAATATTAGTCAATTTCCCTCTTTAAAAGCCTTATAAGCATCCAACACAATTCCCGGCAGTGCAGAGCCAGTATTTACCCCAAAAAAAGTAACCAGTCTCTGCACAAAAAGCTTCCACCACAACCCTCATCAGCTAAAAGGGTACTATCCGTTGTCCACCTTCTCATTCCCACTCTGCCTGCCAAAACTAACTAGTAGGACAGCTGAGTGGTCCGAAAAGTGGACTCCTAAGTGTTTTATCCCTAAGGCCTGGGACCTTATACTGTGATCTACAAAAAAGTAACCAATACAAGATAGGGGACAATATTTTTTATTATTAAATGTGAAACCCTTTTTTAGACCCTGCTGTCTCCCTCCAGAGATCACACAGCCCCAGCTGCGACATAATTGATTTTATTTGGGACAGCATTTTCGTGTTAAGTACTGATCTATACATATTAGATCTGTCCAAAGGGCTATTTAGCACAACAGTGAGGTCTCCAGCCAGCATAATGGGATCTGAAAATTCTAGCAAATTATTAGAGAACATATCCCTGAGAAGAATTGGGTCTACATTTGTGCCATTATACCATGCTAATGTATACCTTTGACCACAACCCGCCAACATTGAGATGACCCACCTTCCTGCTTTATCTACAGCACTCTTTGTGATACAAATATTCAGGTTCTTCTTCACTACTATAGCCACCCCTTCTGTATTCGAGTTGTGATTTGTACATGCGAGCTGGTGGACCCATTTCCTTCGTTTGAAGGAATCAATACACTCTTTCTCAGTCAGATGGGCAAAGAAAACATGCAGTACAGAAGTAAGTAAAATAAGCAAAAAGTAGAGGTGAAGAGCAGCAAATCCACACCAGAAATAGTCCAAATTGTTCTCCCTTCAGTACAAAACTAAGATAACAAGCAGTGAAAATAAAAATATAGAACTGACAAAAAAAAAGACATCTAAGTAAAACATCTCCAGAAATATTTTTACTTACATGATAAACAAAATTAAAGTTACAAATCCACAAAATTGTAATCAACAAAGTGATCTTGTAACAAATACTACAAAAACATTTCTTGAAATCTAAAAATTCAATGTCAGTGCCAGAGGCAAGGATGAAGCCTAACTTTCTTCTTTTTTTTTTCTACTAGAAGCCATACTGAGCATGAACTAAACTTCTTTTCCAATGAACACTTAGGAAATGCCACAACCAATCACAGTGTATGCTGCCCCTCAAAGTCCTCGGTCCACTCCTACGCCAGAAGCCTCATTTAAGTGTTCCTGGGGCTCTCACACTTGGCATGGTTTGGGGAATCTACTGTGCTGATTTATTAATTTATTTTACTTTGTGTTTTTCTGTAACATTACTTAACACATTGATATTAGAGCACCTTACAAAGCCATTTGGATTTTATCGATGCAGTAAACATTAAACCAGAGAGGGAAAGAGGTGTGGTGCTTGCTATTTACTCTAATTGTGTGACTAACACTATTTTCTCTCTTAGGGGCACCGTGGGATCGCAACCCGCACTCATCTCGCAGTCGCATTACTTTATCTCCTGCTGACCGGAGGACAAGTGAGGGGGGAGTGTCGTTCAGAGGACTCTAGAGGGCACCCAGGCTTTTTGAGATGCTCAACATGGGCTAATCAGCAAATTAAGTATTTGACAAGAAAAGCATGTCCAGCCAGCTGCCTGCAGTCTGAAGGTCCTGGGGGCTGCATTGTTTGGTACATCTATTTGTAGTAGTGCAGACACTGTTCTTCATTTTATTTCTAGCCTTTTATTTCTAGCCAGCACTTTTCAACCTCACTGAATGTGGTGATCTCCAGGGCTGTAAACCCCCAATCGATTGAGCCCACAGGGTTCCCGAATTCTCACTGGGCCTCCACCAGGAACAAAATAAGCCTTCATAAACCTGCAACGTGAAGAAGCCAGATGATGAATACACCTCCTAACTCCCCTTTGACCATGAGTTTTGTGAGAAGTAGATAACTATCGAAAAAGCACCGTCAGATGCTGTAGGAGGCTGGCCTGGCTTGTAGTGGGTACCAGAGGTACTTACACCTTGTGCCAGGTCCAGAAGAGGTGTTTCTAGCAGCTTAGGCTGATAGAAGGTAGCGATGGCAAAGCAGCTTAGGCTGAACTAGGAGACATGCAAAGCTCCTACTATACCACTTATATCATAAGAAAACACAATACACAGAGTTACTAAAAATAGAGGTACTTTATTTTTATGACAATATGCCAAAAGTATCTCAGTGAGTACCCTCAGTAAGAAGGTAAGTACTATACACAAGTTATATGTACACAAACCAAAATTAGGTAAGTAAGAGCAAGAAAAGTAATGCAAACAGTGTAGAATTACAATAGGTTGCAAAAGGCAAGCATAGGTATAGGTACAACATAAACCATATACTCCAAAAGTGGAATGCGAACCACGAATGGACCCCAGACCTATGTGAGCTTGTAGAGGGTCGCTGGGACTGTAAGAAAACACTGAGGCTTAGAAAAATACTCCACCCCAAGACCCTGAAAAGTAGGAGTAAAGTACACCTACTACCCCCAAGAGAACAGAAGTTGTGATAGGGGGATTCTGCAGGAAGAACAAACACCAGCAGTGCACTGACAACGGATTTCCGGACCTGAGTACCTGTAAGACAAGGGGACCAAGTCCAATAGTCGCAACAGTGTCTTGGGGGGGGTGGGGGGGGGGGGGGGGGGGGTGCGCAGGAGCCCAGGAAACCCCGGATGAAGGTGCAAGGAAGCTGCCTCCGGTTGGAAGAAGCTTGGAGTTCTGCAAGAAAGAAGAGGACTAGGAACTTCTCCTTTGGAAGACGGATGTCCCACGTCGCAATGAAGCTTGCAGATGTGTTCCCACACAGAAAGACCGCAAACAAGCCTTGCTAGCTGCAAGGGTCGCGGTAGAGGTTTTTGGGTGCTGCTGAGGACCAGGATGTTGCCTTTTGGAGGAGGAGACAAAGGTGGCCCTCAGCAACTCAGAGAGCCCTCACAGAAGCAGACAGCACCCGCAGAAGTACCCCAACAAGCACTTAGAAGGAGAGTGAATCGGAGTCCACGCAAAATCACAAAAGGGGGTCCCACGACGTCGGAGGACAACTCAGAAGGTTGTCACTGCAGGACGGAGTGCTGGGGACCCAGGCTAGGCTGTGCACGAAGGAAATCCTGGAAGAGTGCACAGGAGCCGGAGCAGCTTCAAATCACGCGGTACACAGATTTGCAGTCTTACCTCGACTTACCTCCACCAAACCTGGACTGAAGAGTCACTGGACTGTGGGAGTCACTTGGACAGAGTTGCTGTGTTCCAGGGACCACGCTCGTCAGGATGAGAGGGGACCCAGAGGACCAGTGATGCAGTCTTTTGGTGCCTGCGTTAGCAGGGGGAAGATTCCGTCGACCCACGGGAGATTTCTTCGGAGTTTCTGGTGCAGGGTGAAGGCAGGCTACCCCCCAAAGCATGCACCACCTGGAAAGTCGAGAAAGCCAGCAGGATTAGGCGCTACAATGTTGCTGGTAATCAACAAATTTGTTGCGGTTTTGCAGTCGTCCTGGAGCAGTCAGCGGTCGATCCTTTGGTAGAAGGTGAAGAGGGAGATGCAGAGGAACTCTGGTGAGCTCTTGCATTAATTATCTCAAGAATTCCCCAAAGCAGAGACCCTAAATAGCCAGAAAAGGAGGTTTGGCTACCAAGTTAGGAGGATTGGCTACCAAGAGAGGTAAGAGCCTATCAGAAGGAACCTCTGACATCACCTGCTGGCACTGGCCACTCAGAGCAGTCCAGTGTGCCCCCAACACCTCTGTTTCCAAGATGGCAGAGGTCGGGGACACACTGGAGGAGCCCTGGGCACCTCCCCTGGGAGGTACTGGTCAGGGGAGTGGTCACTCCCCTTTCCTTTGTCCAGTTTCGCTCCAGAGCAGGGCTGGGGGATCCCTGAACCGGTGTAGACTGGCTTATGCAGAGATGGGCACCATCTGTGCCCATCAAAGCATTTCCAGAGGCTGGGGGAGGCTACTCCTCGACAGCCCTTCACACCTATTTCCAAAGGGAGAGGGTATAACACCCTCTCTCAGAGGAAATCTTTTGTTCTGCCTTCCTGGGCCAGGGCTGCCTGGACCCCAGGAGGGCAGAAACCTGTCGGAGGGGCTGGCAGCAGCGGAGACCCCAGAAAGGAAGTTTGGCATTACCCTGGTTCTGTGCTAGAGACCCGGGGGATCATGGAATTGTCCCCCCAATACCATAATGGTATTGGGGTGACAATTCCATGATCTTAGAAATGTTACATGGCCATGTTCGGAGTTACCATTGTGACGCTATACATAGGTAGTGTATAGTGCACGCGTGTAATGGTGTCCCCGCAAAGTCTGGGGAATTTGCCCTGAACATTGTGGGGGCACCTTGGCTAGTGCCAGGGTGCCCACACACTAAGTAACTTTGCACCCAACCTTCACCAGGTGAAGGTTAGACATATAGGTGACTTATAAGTTACTTATGTGCAGTGGTAAATGGCTGTGAAATAACGTGGACGTTATTTCAGGCAGGCTGCAGTGGCAAGCCTGTGTAAGAATTGTCAGAGCTCCCTATGGGTGGCAAAAGAAATGCTCCAGCCCATAGGGATCTCCTGGAACCCCAATACCCTGGGTACCTCAGTACCATATACAAGGGAATTATATGGGTGTACCAGTATGCCAATGTGAATTGGTAAATTTAGCCACTAGCCTGCAGTGACAAATTTGGAAAGCAGAGAGAGCTAACCACTGAGGTTCTGGTTAGCAGAGCCTCAGTGAGACAGTTAGGCACCACACAGGGAACACATATAGGCCACAAACTTATGAGCACTGGGGTCCTGGCTAGCAGGATTCCAGTGAGACAGTGAAAACACCCTGGCATATACTCACAAACAGGCCAAAAGTGGGGGTAACAAGGCTAGAAAGAGGCCACCTTCCTACAGATGCCATGGCCGCACTTGACAAGAAACTCATGGAAATGGCGCAGAAATGCTTCAAACCCCTCCATTGGAGGGAAGACCTGCCTGAACCCTTTGTGGTCTCTCAACCTCATTGCAAAGGCAAGAGCACTGCTCATAAGGCATAAATAATTACTTTATGTGGAAGGTTGTTTAATGGTCAGTGCTTTAAAATCACTGCTTTAAAATTGTTTTAGGTTATTGCAGTTGTTATATGCTGTCAGATTAAAGGCTGGTGATGTTCTAAGATTTATACTAAAGCTGTTATGCACTGGAAATTGTCATTTTTTTCAGCAAATGACACCGCCAAACAGGACTTATCCACAGAGATGTGTGGGCTTCTGTCATGCGAATAAAGAGGGTGCATGAATGTGGCTAGACAACTGAGGGACAGCGCTCATTGTAACTGGTTGCGATTTTTCTTATCTATTTCCCAAGTGTTCATGGGAGAGGAAGTTTTGTTGAAGTTCAATGTGGCTGCTGGAAGAATAAAAGTGAAGAAAGGTCAGAAAATCCTCGCCGCCATGTCCTTAATAGAAATGAAACTTTCTGTTACGATAGCTAGGAAAATTTTAATTATCAGCTATGTTGCTAGGAGGCCATCTTGCTGCTCTTCTATATTTCTCTTTATTCCTAACTGGTAAGAAAGCACTGAAACATGTGCACAACAACATAAGACCAATGCCCTCTACAGATTCATACAAGCTACAACCAGGGTATCAAATGTGAGGAATACTAGGCTTCGTTAGTTATCTATGAGAGGCCAAAGAGGTATGAAACAAAAAAAAGTCACAACTACTGAAAGTCCAGGATAATAAAAAATAATTTGTAAGACTCAAGATACAGTTGAAGACCAAAAAAAAAAAACCCCAACAAACATTTTTGTTGAGTAATGGGATTTTTAAATGCAAAACGTGATTTTAAGAGCTGAATATGTATGAGATTCACAATACAGCAGGCTATTTATTTATAATTTATTTATACAGATTACATTGGGATGACCTGGCAGATTTCACTATTCACATAGCTAGTTTCAGAGATTCGTAGAAAGAGTAAAATAATACCTTGAAGCTGACATACTGAAGGTGATTAGAATGTCTTTTAATGATCTGTTTGATCAGTTCTGGATGTGTAGCCTTCAAATACGATGTTGCTGGCTGATTAAGTTCAAACTCAAAGCATCTCCAGAGGTCCGGCATGTGAAATACCTGGTTCCAGTTTCGACAGACTTGAGATGCATATGCTCGGTCGAGGAGAGGCAAGTACTGAAATATTTGAAGGATAATGTCAGGAAGTAAATTTCCCCAGTCATGGCTATCAGTGCTTTCATAACATTCCTCCTCCATATTCTTTTGTTTCTTCATAACATCCCATGCGTCATCCACTGTGCATTGGTTGGCATCCTGATCTTTCCTTCCCCTTTTCATTCTGCAAAAACACATTGATGTGGGTTCAGAATTCAATTTTTTTGCCATAAATTCACAAGGTTAGCAAGCCCAAAACAAATTTTATCAACCCACAACAAATATCACATTTCACCACCTAAATTAATAATTTACCAACTAGGTCAAGATCATTACACTTAAGTGTTTCAGACAAAAAGGCACTGCAAGCAACTTAACAGTTGCACTGTTTTAACGCTCAACACATTAACAGTTTAACAGCTGTACACAAAAGCTCAATTTAAAATACTATAAACAGTTTCATGGCAAGCAAAATAGACTGCATACTTAACAGCAATCAAAATAACTGTTGCTAAGCCTTATTGATGACAGCGAGTAAATGTATTACTCTCCCAATCATGCTAAAAAAGCTCATGAGAGCAAAGTCTAACCTTAGCAAGAATACATTTCAGTGTACATTTTCACCGTTGAAATTATGGTACACCAAGTGTCAAACACCACACCAGAATATTTTTTTTATTCTCAGAACTGCTTTATGAAGTGATATAAGCAGTAAGGATAAAAGAAGTTACTTACCTGCAACAACATATGTTCTGTGTTGGAAACTTTCATGCCTGAATCCTTCCCTTTTGTCACAGAAATAATCAGTATTAACATGAATGGATCTATTAAGGAGCATATCACCTCATTTTCAACATTCAAACTTCAGCCTATGAGAAAGATCTTTGCCAAACTTACCCTACCCACATCCCCAATCCCACTCTCCTGATCCCCCAAATCCCACCACAGCTCAATTTTCAAGGTATATCTGCGTAAGGTATACACAGACAGCTGTAAAAGTAAACGAAGAACTGCAGGGGACTCTATCCAAGATACCAAAGGGTGGCTAACTGTAGTTCCAGGTAAGCAACTTTATTTTATTTTTTAGCAATGGGACATTCGTAGATTCACATGCATAAAAACAGAATCAGCACACAGTACAATTTTAAGATGGAAAGGAAGGTGGGATAAGACTTTTCTGAACAGATTGTCAAGCATCTGAAAGTGGAGTTGAACACAGAGTAATAACTGCCTTGTACAGGGTTGCTGGAAGTTAGCTACCAGGGACAGGAGTGAGCACCCGTGAGCTTTTTGAGACTAATCCTTAAAAAACAAGTAGCAGGAAATTTGCCCTCCGCTGAACCTTTGGGTAAGTCCACAAAGAGTAAGTTACATTGTCAAAGATTATACAACCTTGGCTACACTTTAAGACTCAAGCTAATTAAAACACACTGTAAACTGGGACTATCTTGTACAGCATTTACCATAATGCATTGCATATAGAGGTCTGGAAGAGGCTTATACACAGTGTGCAACTTCTAATTGAATTTCTGAAGAGCTTTCTGTCCCACAGCATTTCAAGGCAGTAATGCTTTGAAAGCAATGACTCTTCTCCAAGTTGCCAGTGAGTGTCAATAAAACCACACCTCAGAACACTACCATTCTTTTTGCTATGGGACTTTTCTCACAGTCCATTTGAACAAACTACTGGCTTTGGCATGTCAAAACATATTGCAAGCTGCAACTCGTCTTGTTTGGGCAATGGCTGACCCTTGTTAATGTGTCCAACCCCTAAAAAATACCAACATCCTACTCTGAACACCAGAGTTCTGTTTAATGTAATGCAATTGTGAGCACGAAAGAAACTGATCTTTTAGATGTGGTAGTTGGCTCTGATAAAAGTGTATGAGAAACCACAGATTTGCTGAGGTGAAATTCTGATGACATCTTGGATGAGAAACTCAGGCTGGTTCAGAGTATCGCTTTGTCCTGGAAATGCAAGAACATGTATTTTATTATTAATACTTCAGTCTTCCGACATGCGGATATGATGTTAAAGTGAGTAGCAAGGCTGTCTCCAAGAAATATTATAAAACCCTATTTATGAATTTTCTTAAATGCATGTAAGCTTGAACAGAACTTTACTGAAGTTGCAGGGAACATTGAAGAAAGCCTTGGACTCGTGACAATAAGATTGGAGAACAGCAACAGGCATTGTAGGAGCCTCTTAATCTTCACACAACATGAATTGTCACTGAACTATATCAGGTGTGGACTACTTCCAGATCCACACCGACCCCAACACCACCCTCAGAGGAACTCTCATCTACAGACCTCCCGGACCCCGCCCACAGTTCAGTGACACCATCGCCAACCTCATCAGCACCCACGCCCTCGCTTCCATGGACTACATCCTCCTCGGGGACCTGAACTTCCACCTCGAGAACAACAACGACGCCGCCAACACCACCGCCCTGATCGACAACCTCGGACTCAAACAGCTCGTGACGACACCCACTCACGCCGCTGGACACATGCTCGACCCAATCTTCTCCGCAAGCCCCCACGTCTCCTTCAACCACACCACTGAACCACTCTGGACCGACCACAGATGCGTCCACTTCACCTTCAGAAAACCCACCACACACCACCGCACCCAACAGCTACCACGCCGCTGCTGGGGCAAGGTCACTGAGGAACAACTGACTACCGCCCTCGCCCTGAGACCACCCACCGACCCCACCAACCCAGACACCGCCGCGACCAACCTCACACAGTGGATCAACGACTGCGCCAACACCCTCGCCCCTCTCAAGACCTTTACAACCAACCACACCAACAAGAAAGCCGCCTGGTTCACTGAGGACCTCCGGATCTCCAAGCACACCTGTCGGAAGCTGGAGAAGAAATGGCTCCACGACCGAACACCAGACAACCACACAGCCCTCAAGAGCGCCACCCGCAGACATCACCAACTCATCAGGACCGCCAAGAAGACCGCTTTCAAGGACCGCCTAGACAACAACGCACACAACACCAAAGAGCTCTTCAGCATCGTGAAAGAACTCTCCAACCCCAGCTCCACCCCCAACGACATCCCGCCATCTCAAGACCTGTGCGACTCCCTGGCCACCTTCTTCCACCGCAAGATCACCGACATCCATGACAGCTTCAACCCCGACCCCCCCGCACCCACCACCGAGTCCACCACCCCTGCGACTACCACTCGCACCAGTCCCCTGACCGTCTGGTCCAGCGTCAGCGACGAAGACACCATCAAAACCATGAACTCCATCCACTCCGGATCCCCATCGGACCCCTGCCCTCACCACGTCTTCAACAAAGCCAGCGCAGCCATCGCACCCCACCTCCGGAAAACAATCAACTGTTCCTTCGAGACAGCAACCTTCCCAGAAAGCTGGAAGCACGCCGAGATCAACGCCTTTCTGAAGAAGCCCAAGGCGGACCCCAAGGACCTCAAGAACTTCCGGCCCATCTCCCTGCTCCCTTTCCCGGCAAAAGTGACCGAGAAGATTGTCAACAAACAGCTGACCCGCTACCTCTAAGTCAACAACATCCAGGACCCTTCCCAATCCGGTTTTCGCAGTAACCACAGCACCGAGACCGCCCTCATCGCCGCCACTGACGACATCCGGACCCTGATGGACAAAGGAGAAAACAGCCGCCCTCATCCTCCTGGACCGATCAGCAGCCTTTGACACGGTCTGCCACCACTCCCTATCAGCACGCCTTCATAACGCCGGTATCCAAGAGAAGGCCCTGGCCTGGACCACATTCTTCCTCTCCGGCAGAACCCAGAGCGTCCGCCTCCCACCCTTCCGCTCCAAATCCACCGAGATCATCTGTGGCGTCCCACAGGGATCCTCCCTCAGCCCGACACTGTTCAATATCTACATGGCCCCACTCGCCCACGTCGCACGACAACACAACCTCAACATCATCTCCTACGCCGACACCCAGCTGATCATATCCCTCACCGGAGATCCCCACACTGCCAAAGCTAACCTCCACCGAGGAATGAAGGCCATAGCCGACTGGATGAAGGACAGCAGACTGAAGCTGAACTCAGACAAGACGGAGGTCTTCATTCTCGGACCCACCCCATCAGCCTGGGACGACTCTTGGTGGCCCACGTCACTAGGCACAGCCCCGGAACCCACAGACCACGCACGCAACCTGGGGGTCATCCTCGACTCCACTCTCTCCATGACCAGGCAAGTCAACGCCGTCTCCGCGTCCTGCTTCAACACCCTCCGTATGCTCCGCAGGATCTGCAAATGGATCCCCCTCGACACGAGAAAAAACGTTACCCAGGCCCTCATCACCAACAGACTCGACTACGGGAACGCCCTCTACTCAGGAATTACAAACAAGCTCCTGAGACGACTCCAACGCATCCAGAACGCCTCGCCCCGACTCATCGTCGATGTCCCCCGCCGCAGCCACATCACACTCCACCTGAGAGGCCTGCACTGGCTCCCCGTCAACAAAAGGATCACCTTCAAGCTCCTGATCCACACACACAAAGCACTGCACAACACCGGACCCACCTACCTCAACAACCGACTCAGCTTCCACACCCCCACCCGAAGCCTCCGCTCAGCCAACCTCACCCTCGCCACAGTCCCCCGCATCCGAAAAACCACCGGCGGCGGCAGATCCTTCTCCTACCTTGCCGCCAAGCCTGGAACACTCTCCCCACCATCCTACGACAGACCCAGGACCTTATGTCCTTCAGAAGACTCCTCAAGACCTGGCTCTTCGACCAGTAGCACCCCCCCCCCTCCCCAGCCCCTTGAGACACTCGCAGGTATGTAGCGCGCTTTACAAATGCAGTGATTGATTGATTGAGATAGACGCAGCCAGCAATAACAGATAGAATAGCGGACAATACCTTTAATGACAAGAGAATAGCAGCATGTGGGTCCTCGCATCATTTTACTGTGATTTGTTTTTTTCTGCCAAGAAATTTACTAAACCATTGAACACTGTAGCAGAGAAGACCTCAATGACTACTACGGGGATGGTTAAAAATAAATAAATAAATAAATAAATAAATCAAGCAACAGCGCTTTTTAAAATTAATTCCTGTACATATTAGGCTTCAAGAAATAGGAACTTCTGTTCATTACATCATCACCCTATGTACAATGCATATCAACCAGTGCAGTATGTGTGTGAAAATTCAAGTTGTGGCACTGTTTTGAACTTCTATAAACAACAGCAAGCATATGTTCAGGAACAAGAACAAAAATGTATTGTTTTACCAAAATACGAGTCACTAATTATGGAGGACATCTCAACTTATAAAGGAGAGGGCTTTTCAATACCCAAATTCACTGCTCTGCTTCCTAGTGGACCTTCCCTAGGGTGGCAGTGAGCGCTGCAAAAAGAAGATTATGCTTGCTTGATGTTCCCGGGTTTAAACTCTGTTGCTGAAGGAGCACATAAAGTCTCAAGACAGTGTGGATATAATGAACATTTTGCGGTTGGTGGGATGGGAATGTCCCTGCATGGTAAAATTGTTTTCTCAGCTCTCAGTGCCCGACCGCATGCAAAATATGATCCTGACTTATTTTGGGCCTGTGTGACGCTAAAGTATGTGCACAGAGGCCTATGCCATTCTTTGACAACACAAGATCCACAACCTTTCCTGCAACCTGGAGGGTTGCACCAAGCGTGCCCCCAGAATATACAGTGGACTACTGTGCATGCCCTTGATATATTATGTTAAGCAGAGGTGGCAGCATGTCGTGAATATGTAGTGTGATCAGATCTTTTTTAGAGTGTCAGTGTCAGTGACAGCGCATGCTACTGACCAGTCTCTGTAAAGTTCTGCTGTGATGGAAAACACAGAACCTTGCATTGGCAACTCATATGTGCGTCAAAAGAGTGTGCAAAACTGTTGGAAAGTAGATTAATGGTAAGGGCAGGCAAGTATCTACACTTCACAATAGGTCACTAACCCCAGTAGGTTCAGTTAGGTCTCAATAAATTAACCCGGGCTCAACCCTTGGGAGCTTGGCAACGAGCAACAAGTCTTAACTTAGGAGACAAAGTGTGTAAAGCATTCAAGTAGCACTAAAGAGTAATAAAACACAGGAAAAACTGTTTTATAAAAACAGGAAATGTTTTTTTTATCTTTAATTTGACACCAAAACAAATAAAACAGGATAAGTCGAACCAGAGACATACATTTTTAAAGAATTAATGTTTTTCCAGCGCTTAGAAACTAAAAGCCTTACTCGGGTCATCAGATCGCACATCAACGGGGCAAAGTCAACACATGGAGCCCTGCTCGGCTACAGGAAGCGGTTAAAGGTTTACTTTTGGACTTAGTCTTTTTCTTGAATATTATCGTCAGTGGGACGAAGTCACCAATCAGATCTGACCTCCCTGGAGCCCTCTTCAGATACGAGTCACAGGAGACCTTAGTGAAGAATTCTACAGTCGGACTTAGACGATTTTCCAAGATGGAAATCTTCGTCCGGGCTGAAGCTGAAGCTTGATCCGACATCCCTGGAGCCCTCCTCGGATACGCTGTGCAGGAAGTCCTGGTCAACCTTTCACATTCGGAATTTGTCACTTTTTTGGAGCTTTTCCTCTCCGATGGGGGTTGACTGAGTGGCTTCTTGAGGGCTAGGACTCCAACTCCCATAATGCACCTGGTGGATCAAATCTAAAAATAACCACTGGTCAGTTACTTCAGGGTTTGATGCAGAGGTCTCTGGTTAGCTATTTTTCACCTGTAGCAAGCAGGGAGTACCTTCTTGAACCAGTTGAAGACAGGCAAAGTCCTTTTTGTGGTGAAGCCCAAGTGTGCACCTGGTACAGTCCTTCTGAGTGCAGTGCCCAGGGTCAGGTGAGGGGTCCAGCAGGGCAGCCCTTCTTCCGATACTGTTGTTTTTCCTTGAAGGGATCTAAGGTGTGGTTGCAGCTCTGCCAAATTTATCCTTGCTCCTGGGATGAAAAGCAGGGGTGGGGGCGCAACTGTCCAATCACAGGCAGGCCACTACCCCCTTGGATGACCACTTCCCAGGAAGTGTAGCAAAAATCAATCCCCAGGAGCAACATTCTTTAATAATACAAAATGACTGAAAATGAATTGTGAAGGTTAGGTCTGGCTGAGCTCACCCATTGGTGTGGCTAATAATACTTAACACACCCCTCTATGGCCCTCTCCTAGTCTAATCAAGAGGGCACCTGGTTGTCTGGGTTTGCAGGAAATAGGGGGCGTCCTGAGCTGTCCCAAATGTTCTTTGGGTCATGACGGCAAATAGCAGCTCTAGGACATTGCGAGAACCAACTCATGCTTCAATTCCCTCTAACGCTATGGCAAAATGCACCAAAGTCTCATGGTCACCAAATATTGGTTACGGTGTCCACGTGCACCCTCT
Source organism: Pleurodeles waltl (assembly GCF_031143425.1). Taxonomy (NCBI): domain Eukaryota; kingdom Metazoa; phylum Chordata; class Amphibia; order Caudata; family Salamandridae; genus Pleurodeles; species Pleurodeles waltl. The sequence goes on along the minus strand of NC_090447.1, from coordinate 988,922,782 downwards.
ATCAGAATAAACTCAGTTTGAACTTTTTGGTCATAACTGTACTTTAACTTTGCACTGCTGATGCTCTTGTAATATTTATATTCAGATACTGCAAATGTCATAACTGTAATTTCACAATGCACTTTTGATGTTGTTGTACTATTCATATTTAGATATTGCAATGTTGTTAATATGGTACTTATGAGCACATGATGTGCTGTTGAAAACTGACTCCAAATTCACAGGTGTTACAGTGGTGGCCATCTTGTGCGGGGCTCATGTACAAAAGGGACCCCGCCCATGGTTACTTGCTCACTATTCCTCTGCACCCTGGAGGCAGACTTCTCCTCCACTCTGGTTCAGCCACTCCTGTGCAGCTGTCTTCGGAACAATCATCTTGGCATTTCAGTTTTTCTACAGGTGAATAACAGTTCCCCTTTGCTTCTCTTTGGTGCGCTCTGGATCGGACGGGCCATTCAAAGCAGGCTGTGCTATGCGCGGTAAGAGTGTTGTCACGAAGATTCCGGATATTTATATATCCTGGAATTAATTTCTAAGTGCACGGTTGAGGAATTCAGTTGCACACTTTGGTGTTCGTAGTGTAGTAACCGAATGACAGAGAAATTGAGTGCGTATTTGGTATTGTGAAAGAGCACGACATAGGAGTTCAGTGTGCATTTGATGTAATTGTGGTAGTGTAAGACAGTGAAATTCACTGAGCATTTGATTTTTGTGGTGAAAGCACACTGTTGAAGTATTCGGTGTGCATTTAATCAGTTCGATTTGTAAGTGAGCCTACATTTGGTCCTGCACATTTTATAATTGTGTTTCTTTACAAAATATACCTTCAATGTAGTGCAGGTCACTGGCCGATACCAGAGAGGGGGTTAAAAAATCCTCCGGTGCAATGCACCAGAGAATTTTTATTTTTATTACCCCAGGAGACGCGGAAGAAGTCCTGAGACTTCCCCCTGATCGCCCCCACCCACCCCCCTGTGACATCAGCAAGGCGCACTGATGTGACATTTTTCCCCACCAGAGCAGCAGGTCAGCGTCCGTTCCCCACTCCGGTGGGGGAAAAAAAGGCCAAAACGGCATCCCCAGATGCCAGGGAGGCATTGATGGAAAGGGGAGAGTCACCAGCGCTAAAGGCTGTGATGATGGGTAAGTGGTAAGATGAAGTAATAGTGTGTCTTTTTTGTTTTTTTCAGTGTCTTCAGAGAATATGCCGAATCAGACAAAAAGCGAATGTAAGGTAATGACATTTACTACTGGACACATCACACACACCCATGAGCAATTTTGGGACTTCTACGTAGGCTAGTTCTTTCGAGAGACATTTTAGCCAGTATCAGAGATGGCGTCTTGTTGGATGACTGCTGCTCAAGCCGTAACCCATGTAATGGAGGATAGCTCTGAGGCAGGATCGGAGACTGAGACAGCATCTGAGGGAGAGGATAATGGGGCAGAATCTGGGAGTGATTTTTCAGTCAGCGGAGTCCCATCTGATGACACCTCTTCCAGTGATTCTGATGGAGACTATGATGACAGTTGTGCTGTCCCTTCCCAAGCACAGTCTGTGCAGCGGGACAACAGCGGGTTGGCCGAATCCAGAGAGCAGGTGCATGCAGCCGCAAGCACAGCAAGTGCTCGCTTGGCAGCCCCCCAATTTAGTTCAGCCCCAAATTCCACCTTTTACTGGTGACACTGGATGTAAAGTCAATACGGCCAACTTTTTGACGGTAGACTAAGTTAATCTATTTTTGGATGTTGACTTCCTTCATGAAGTTGTGCAGCAAACAAATTTGCGTGCAGACCAATTTCTGAGGAAGCATGGAGGCACTCTAGGGCCCTGTTCTAGGGCATTCCAGTGGACTCCCACTTCGCTGGTGGAGTTGGATATTTTTGGGTCTTACGCTCAAAATGGGGTTAGTGAAGAAACCTACCGTCCAGTCCTACTGGACGACTGGCACGGTTTGGGTAACCCCAATCTTCACACCATACACAAGCAGAGATTGTTTTTTTTATACTGCAACGCATGCTGTATTTCAATGACAATTCTGCTGCATTGCCCCAGGACCATCCACACCACAGGGGTGTGGAATTTATTAAAATATCTACTTGTCCACGGGACAGGTTGCTTCTCAAATCTACTTGTCCTGTAAAAAGATCTACTTGTCCCTTTGGTGCCATGTAGTGTGGCGCCAAATTATGGCAGCAATCTCATTATGTAAGAGCTCTGATAATAGCCTCTCTGATTATGCCAGGGCTACTACCATAGTAGGGCTTGAATACTTGCAGTTTCAATCCCTACTGTAGCAATTTCCTTATTTTTCCACCTTCCTGCAGATCTGCATACTGGGGCTGGAGGAAGCAGTAAGCAATAGTTCCAGGGCTGGAATGCCTTTGAGTCTGCAAACCTACTAACCTGCATGTTTTAAAGATCTTCACCAGCTTCTCTCTAATATTTTCCCATAATAAGAAAGGTTGGACATTTACTCCTGACAATGGCAGAATTAGAACTTCTTCCAGGGTTGGGAAGAAAGTGGCTGGAGGGAAAATGAACTTGCAAATGCTCAATAGATTTTCACATGAGCAAATCTACACATGCGTATTTACCCATGCTAAAATACAGTTCACAAATATTTTATAGGGGTACGACATATACCATGGGTGCACTTTTGTGACTTTAAGAATTTGGGGCCACATGTAGGTAGGTTCAGATTTGCGACCCGCAAATTGCGAGTCGCAAATCCGAATGTAGGATGGTGTCCCTGACACAATCTGTGATTCGCAAGGGCTTTGCAAATGCACACCTCATGAATAATCATGAGGTGGGTCGCAATTTGCGACCCCCTTGCGAATGGCGGCCTCACAGGGATTGTGGCCTGCTGGAGACAGCAGACCACCATGTCTGTGACTGCTTTTCAATAAAGCAGTTTTTTTTTTTTTTTTGTAATGCACACTTGAAGGAAAACGAGATGCATTACAAAAACAAAAAATGAAACGTTTTCCGCAGGACCACTGCCTGCTCTGAAAAAATGTTTACAGTGACATTCACAATGGGGAAGGGGTCCCAGGGGACCCCTTCCCTTTTGTGAAAGTGTTAGCACCCATTTGAAATGGGTGCAACCTGCAATTGGTTTGCGCCCGCGTTCGGAAAACAATCCTACATTGCACTGCGAGTCGCAATTAGGAAGGGAACACCCCTTCCTAATTGCGAGTCGCAAACCCGTTTTGCGATTCGGTAACCAGGTTACGGAATCGCAAAACTGGGTTTGTGCATCGCAATGTGCTTTTTGCACGTCGCAGACAGCTAAAGTCGCTGTTTGCGACATGCAAAAAGCTGGTACCTACATGTGGGTCTTGGTCCCTAATTAGGTCTGGTGTTAAAGACATTTTGTTTTTATTAAACTTCTATTTCTCTCTCTTTCGGCTGGCTTTACTGTGAGTGATCGCATTCTTCTCTTCCACAAGGAGCATATTGGCACACAAAGTAGTTTTGTTCAGTGTCAGGAACTACAGTGGCAATCAGTGACGTAACGAAACTGGAGGGTGCCCCTTTGCAAAGAACATGGAGGAGCCCCCTCTCCAGACTCGCTCAGGGCAGGTGCTGTGCTGAAGGGGCCCCCTGGAGGGCGGCTGCGGGGCCTTTGTTATGCCACTGGTGGCAATGTGTGCTTTTAGAGTTCAAAAACGTTTTTTTTTTTTTTTTGCCAGTGTTTGTTACAATGTTGAGGGCCTGGTAGCTCCCACAACAATAAAGTGTTACAAAAGCCATGTCAAAACAAGACACGCATTGATGAAACTAAAAGACTTATAAAAATATGTCAGATCAGTTGGCTTTGTCAGTGTTTGTTTATTTTCATGCTTCCCATAATCGTGTTGAAAATGGTTACACTAATTTTCCATTAGAAATATTTTTGGGAAATACTAGCATGCATCAAAACATTTTACTAAATGACACCTCATTTGCATCTAATCAGAGAGCATTCTGGGAGCATTATACTTGGCCTCATAGCCTAAACTTTTCAAACATGTGTATACACGTTTTTTTTATTTGTACTGGAACCAACGTCAGTAGTGAAGTGTGACCTTAAAACATTTATTTACAGCACTCACCCTAATAATGAAGGTTTTCAAATAATGAACCATAAATACAAGTTTGAACAGCATTATCTTTTGGAAACACATTACCTCAACTGTAGAGAGTTCCACTCTCTGTAAACAGGCAGCCAAAGGGTTTGTGCTGCAGAGGGTTGGGCCTGCTTGTCCCAAGGACAAAGTAAACATAAAAACTTGTTGCCCTTGACCCCAAACAAGATGTCCCGGGCGTCGGGCGATTCGGCCTGTCGTGGAACATTTGTCTGCCAGGTTTCCAGAGATATATACTCCTGGAAAGAATATAGCAGCAGATGAGTCCTTGATCCTGCACAAAGGATGGCTGCTGTTCTGACAGTACATTGCGAGCGAAAGAGCTTGCTATGGCATAAAGCTGTACATGCTGTGTGAGAGTTCTTCTGGCTATGTGTACAGCTTGAGAGTATATACAGGGAAGAGCTCTATCCTAAACCCAATAGGCTGCCCTCCCGCATTAGGGGTCACAGGTAGGATTATATGGGAACTTGTCCAGCAACTCCTTCACAAAGGTTATAACCTTTATGCGGACAATTTCTATAAAGGAGTAGAGCTGTTCAGTGAGCTCTACAAAGCTGGCACTGTGGCCTGCGGTACAGTTAGCTGTAACCACAAAGGATTCCTAGAGCAGCTTGTTTACAAGAAGCTCCAGAAATCTCAGAGTACTGCGTTGCGTTCCAATGAACTGATCGCAGTCAAGTTCTTGGATAGGCGTAATGTATACATGCTCTGTACAATTCATGATGAAAGCACTTTCCCCATCACGGTTTGGGGTCAGATCGCCGAAGTCCACAAGCCCATCTGTATACTTGATTACAATAAGTAGGGGGGCGGAGCGAAAAAAAAAACGACCAGGTTTTTCAACCATACAATGCGTGTTGTAAAACTCGCACTTTGTACAAGAAACTGTTTACCCACCTGATCCAGGCGGCAATATACAACGCATATGTTGTTTACCATGAGACAACAGGAAGATTCATGCCTTTCCTTGACTTCCAGTTCTCTGTAATTGAAAGCCTCACTGCTGTTACAGAAGCAGCAGCCTCCACCTCATATGTTCTGGAGGATGTAGCAAGGCTGCTGGAGCGACACTTTGCTGATCGCATTCCTAAAAAACCCAAAAAGGATCGTCCATGCATGTCGTCGTTGTAAAGTGTCCTCGAAGCATGGAAAGCGGCAAGAGTCAGTATTACTGTCCACAGTGTCCATCTAAATCAAGCCTCTGAGTCTCTACTTGCTTCACGTTGTATCACACTAAAGCAAAGTTCTGGGAAATCGACTGAGGTGGAGCTGCCGGTGGTAACAGTTACAATCGTTGACAGGGTGAACCCCAAAAGTCTCCAAATTAACCTGTGCTTAACCCACTGGTAGCTTGCCACAAAAGCAAATCAGGATTAACTTAGAGGGTCTGGGTAAAATCATTATGCAGCATACAACCAGTAAGAAAGTGAAAACACAACACAAGGAAAAATCCCAAGCCAATTTAGAAAATTAGATTATAAATTTATATACAATTTGAGACAACAAAAATCAAATCAGTACAACCGAAGCTATGTAGTTTCAAAGACTTAGGTAAGTATAGTCCCTAAAAGCACAAAGTGCCACTTATGGTCATCTGGTCATGATAAACTGGGGGAAAGTCACAAGTTCAGGGTGACTGAGATGGAGTGCAGATCGGATACAGGGACAAGGTTAGTGCTGCTGAAAAAGTTACCTTCTCAAGGTTTGGCTAGCAGAGTCAGCAGGCTTCCGCTAGTGTGGCGCAAACTGCAGATCTTGCATTGCGGTCATTGCTTGTGGCTACTGTAGCTTGAAGAGTCAAATTCAGAGAGCTTCCCATTTGTGGTCACTGTGGGTGGCAAGATCTTGGTGCAAATGGGCCTGTTTGTGTGCCCAAAACCTCAGGATTTCCCCACAGGAAACTTTGGAGCAAACATCAGGGGAGGGCACTTTGATGGCAACCAATGGCCTAGGACCTGGGGACACTACTTTTGAGGATCATGGTCACATTCTTGCAGAGGCCTGTAGGGCTCAGGCTGGTCCAGAGCAGCAGGCCTGCTGGGCAGGTGCGGGGGGAGGTCTCTCGAGCTTATGTCATGTCCCTGTAGGTGTGAACAGAAGGGCAGCCAGCTGACTCTTGGAGTCATTTCATGGAGCCTGGGAGGTAGGGATCAGGTCCAGTCTTCCTTCTCAGATAGCATTGGTAGTAAAGTGCACAGAGTCCTGAAGTCCATCAAGAAAACAGAAGGTGTGAATGTAAAACTTTGGGGGGGACCCTGCAGAGAGGGTCAGGTCCACAATGGGCATCTTTTACTTCTCCTGTTTTACTTTAAAAGTTAATGCTTTGTCTTTAATTCTTGGAGCATGAGGTTGGAGCTTGGGGGGCAGGCAGAAACCACATGCAAGTTGTTAGACTTGACAGCCTTAAGGTGGCCATCCCCCAACTTTTTTCCTGCCTCCCTCCACTTTTTGGACACTGTTTTTGCTGGTTTTAGGACTCTGAGCACCTTACCACTGCTAGCCAGTGCTAAAGTGCATATGCTATCTCCCCTAAACATGGTAACATTGGTTCATAACCAACTGGAATATTTAATTTACTTCTAAGTCCCTAGTAAAGTGCACTACATGTGATCAGGCCTGTAAATAAAACGCTACTACTGGGCCTGCAGCACCGATTGTGCAACCCACATAAGTAGACCCTTAACCGTGTCTCAAGCCTGCCATTGCAAGGCCTGTGTGTGCAGTTCACTGACACTTCAACTTGGCATTTAAAGGTTCTTGAAAACACACAAATGGAGTACGGGGTTCTTCTATTGCAACGAGGGGTAGACATCTGGTGCACCAATTGAGCCCCAGGTTCCTCGTGGTCCTCTAATGGAGGAGGGGGGGGGGGGTCAGTGTGAAATGGGAAAGCAGTGGGTCTGGAGAAAAAAGGGGGGAATTTCCTTTACGGACTAGGTGGTCTCACACACTATATAGTGTCATGCTTCATCATATGACCACCTAGCCCCACCCAGGTAGGACAGTGCCACCTGGGCAGACTCAACCTCGCTGTTAAAAGAACAGGAGGGAGTGCGTAAATCAATACTAGGTCTGGAAAGATCAGGATCCAGCTAATCTAGGGAATAAAAACACCTAAACAGATACCTGTGTGAATTTTTAATAGTAGGGTCTGTTTGGTGTGGTTAAAAACGTAGATTGGAACACCTCTGTGAGAGCAAGGACTCACAGGGTCACCTATCTAAAGAGTGATAGCCGACATGTTTCTGCCCTCAGTGGTGAGCCTAGGAAGGTCTCGGGCATTCATCAGGGCAAAGGATCCCTAAGACTCACACTAGGAGTATAAGAAAACACTGTCCGATGGGTAACAGTTCTAGAAAAGGAAACAAAAACGGCCTACCTTACTAAGGAACTACCGGGAGGAGGCCCTATCCCTAGAGGGAATTGGCCTCTGGTGTCCAGGAGGGGGAGTGTTCCCTTATAGTCAGACATGCATCAAAGAGGGCGTTCGCTGTGCGCCTGTACCGTCCTCTCCCTGGACCGCTTGGAGACCTTCCTACACTCACCACTGAGGGCAGAAACATGTCGGCTATCACTCTTTAGAGCGAGGTTGCAATAGAAGAACCCCTCGTTGCAATAGAAGAACCCCGTACTCCATTTGTGTGTTTTCAGTTATATAGGGGGTCGAGTGCATTGTGTTCCCTTTAAAATCCCTTTCTCCCACATACTCTCTCCATGTGTACTGATATTTAAAGGTTCTTGCCAGGCCTAAAACACCCCTTTTTCTACATATAAGTCACCCCTAAGGTAGGCCCTAGGTAACCCATAGGGAAGGGTGCTATGAAGGTAAAAGGCAGGACATGTACATATGTTTTTTATATGCCCTGGTAGCGAAAAAACCCTAAATTTGGTTTCCAACTACTGTGAGGCCTGTTCCTTTCATAGACTAGCATTGGGCCTGTCCTAATATAGTTTTTAAATGGTAGATTCTGGTCAGAAAGGGGTACCCAGGTCATATTTAGTATGCCCAGAATAGTAATAGAAAATCCTGCTTATTGGTGAGGTTGGATTTTATAATACTATTTTAGAAATGCAATTTTTAGGAAGTGAGCATTTCTCTACATTTAAAAACCATCTGTGCCTTAAAGCCTGTCTCCAATCAATGCCTGGGCTGTGTTGGTTGACAGCTTCCTTGTGCATTTCATTCAGACAACCACAACACAGGACACTCAGTCACACATGCACTCATCTGCATACTGAATGGGCCTTCCTGGGCTGGAAGGGTGGAGGGCCTGACACATTTCAAAGGCTAGTGGCCTGCCTTCACACAATGGCCTGCCAAACACCCTACTGGGACCCTGGCAGACAGACCTGTACTGAAAGGGGAACTTGTGCACTTCAAAACCACTCTTTGAAGTCTCCTCCACTTCAAAGACTCTTCTGGACTTGCACCTGCAACCTGTCAAGGGGAACTGCCTCGCTGCCCAAAGGACTCATCTGGACTGCTTTGCTGAGAAGGATTGCTGCCCTGCTGCCCTCTGGCTGTGCTGAGAAGAACTCTGCCTTCCCCAAAAGTGCTCTCCAAGGGCTTGGATTGAGATTCCCTCCTATTTTCGAAGTCTCAGGGTCAGAAAAGACGTCATCTCTTAAGGAAACTTCTTGTGTGCTGAAAATCCACGCACAGCCTGATGGAAAAGACACGCAGCATGCCTTGAGAGGAACAAACGCCACACAGCTGAACTGGAACGATGCAGCCCGACTCCCCGAGTGGAAATTCGACTCAGTGCCTGCCTTGCAATGGAAAATTTGACACACCGTCTACGGAACTGCGCAACACCTGTGCCTTCTTACAGCACATCAAGGACTACCCCACATCGTCCCTAGGTGTCAAAAAGATCCCTGCATCGCAGTGAGGAACCAAGACTGCATGCCGAAAAATGATGCAAGCCCCTTGTAGTGTCGAAAGAAACAGTGCAACGTCTGTGCCGCATCAGAAAATCTGACTCATCTTATTTTTCCACGCATCTCTCCTCTGCGCACTCCGTGGATGTTATTTTTTTATGCAAACCAGGTACTGTGTGTAACAAAGAGACAACTGTTGAGTTCCAAGATTTAAGACTTTTTAAAACTTGCAAAAGTGGTATCTCAACTTGTGCTTATTAAATCTGTCCTTTTGACCTTCTTCTATTCAGATAAATATTATCTATCTTTCTAAACCTGTGTGGTGTTTTCGCTGTGTTAAAGTATGATTTATTGCACAAATACTTTACACATTATCTTCTAAGTTAAGCCTGACTGCTCAGCGCCAAGCTACCAGAGGGTGGGCACAGGATAATTTGGATTGTGTGCGACTTACCCTGACTAGGATTGTGGTCCATACCTCTACCAACTACAGACCTCATTTCTAACACAAGTCAATTGTCATATGTACGGCTTAGGTTGATAAAATAATATACCTGGTTGAGTGGGCTGGAATATAAAATGCAGTGTTCAACTTGGTTTTTTTTTTTCTTCATAAAGGTCAATGTGGCCAGTGTATACAATGGCGGTATGTTGGGTAGGTTAATAAGTTGTGCAGTTCTGAGATGCACAATTAATGTTCATAGCATTTTTAAATGCAATGCACAAACTATGCTTTGTTCTCAGTGTAGAGTTTAGTATGCTTAGCTTGTAGCGCTTAGTGGCTAGTCTACTGTAGTTAGCTTGCCACCAAACGTCATCCACACTTGAGCTGTTAATTCCTTTGGCAGGGAACTTAATCAGCTTTCATTTGTTAAATCTTGTAATGCACTCAAATGTACTCATAATAGCACTGCTAAGCATAGGTTAGATGTCTAAAGATCTTATGCCACTTCTTGTGATGTGACTTCCCCTGTGATGTCTCGGGCCGTAATGCCACTTCCTACGCAGTCACACATGATGTCATGCACCGTGATGTCACTTGCATTGATGTAGGAAGAATAGGAATACATCACATACAAATAAACATAAATTCCCAAATCCCAATACAAGCATTTTAGGCTAGATAGTTGTAAACCAATGTAAGTAGTGAAAGGCTTAATACATGACATGTTAAAAAAAAAAAAAGACAGACTGTGGGTTCAATAGAAAAGGCAGGTCATATTTAGGACAAACAAACACTTAGTAGTTAGGAAACATATATACATGCTGCATTGTTAAGTTAGCTGTGCTGAAACACACAAGAGGCCCCAGCCACATTAGAATGAGAGTTTTTCTTTAAAGCTGCACCAACTGTTGCTTTCATAATGTTCACTCAGCATGAACAGGGTGGAACAGAAGGGTGTATCCTTCCTTAGCACAGGGGTCCTAAAAACCACAAGTCATTCATATTGTGTTAAGGGGAATTGTGTAAAGGGTCAGATAAGTATTTGCAAGGCAGGGCTACCATGAGCAGCACGCAACATATAATCTCTTGTTGTGCAGAAAGATAGATATGGTGAATGACGTCAGTGTAACTTACCCACCCATGAGGCCAACAAGTGCATGTGCTTCTTTCCAGAGGCACCTCATTATCTTATCTGTACTGCTTGTAGTTGCTTACGTCAATGGTGAACTCTTCACCACAGTTTTTTGTGGTTTTTACAGTATAAATGCTACTGGTGGTTGAACCAGAACTTTGAACTTCAGTCATGGCCTCTATGTTGAGACTGCCTGTTGTTCCCAGCTGAAAATCGATTAAACCTATATTATTGTGTTAAATTGATCTGTCTCATTTTGTTAATAGATTTCCCTCTAACATATTGGCGAGCCAGCCAGGAGCTCTACTTTGATCCCACCAACTGCTGGACTGGGGGCCCTGCCTGTCTCCACAAGGTGATTTGCGCACTTTTTAAAGAGGTAAGGGAGATGCCAACATTTATGTAAAAATCTCTGATTTCGTGGGGACAGATGGGTCTCTGTGGAAGGTAGTGAAGTGGACAAAGTACGAGGTCTGTTCCTTTTATTTTATAAAGACAGTTACAATTTTGACACTCTAATGTATGTAATTTTTGTGTTTGCATGCAAGATTGTGTATGAATTAAGATAATATTAAGGGATCCCGGTGGTAAATCCGGAAGATACAGGGAGCTTGGCTAAGTAAGTCAAAAGTGGTCAGGAGTAGTGTTGGACTTGGGGGCTGAGCAATCAGTGTATGTTTTAGAGAACACTCATGTCAACCTAACCCAGATATTAAATCTGGAAGTCACTTTTTTGTTGAAAATAGTGAAAAGTTGTCCCCTCTATGAATCCAGAGGGAAATGACCAGTAGTATTTTGTTTGCCCTAGTATGAAATTAAGAATTACTGTGTATGTATATTAAAATTTACTGTGTATGTATATGCATGTATAGACAGAAATGTGGCCACATAATAATGTCAATATATGAGTTTGTTATTTAGTGTATAAGTTAGGAATAAGTATCAGACCTCCTATTCTTATGAAGGTTAAGTCATAACAGTATACTCAAAAGTGAAGTACTGTCCCAAAAAAGTCAACTAATTAATTCCACATCCCTGAATTAATTATTAATTTTTATAACATTCAGGCTGTCGCCCTCTGCAACAGAACTGACCTTAAGTAGATCAGCAATATCAATACCATAGAATCATTTTTTTTTTTAAAGTCAGAAGTTTATGTATTTATAGTATATCACCTCTAGGCCTTAAAAACAACCTACATTGACATAAGAGAAATGCCTATTAGACAATTATAAAAAAATATTCAAAGAAGTAATACAAGGACATTATCCTCCAAGTTAAAAGTAGTGTAGTAGCCTTATGAACCCCATAACAAATATTGACACTACTAACTATTATTCCCATTATGAAACTATAGAGCCTCAATATTGGAGGCCAGATGAAATATCATATAGTATAGACTGGGACATACATACATCTATTGAAGATATACAAATAGAAGGAGAATTATCAGCTACTATACATACAAATATATTTAACTACCTTTCAGATAAATGTGAACAGGATCTTCGCATAATTAGAATAAAAGAGTTTATTTTGAAATCTACAAAACCTGTTGCAGTTGTCTTTCCAAGAGTAAAGTTTTAAATTTGTTTTCATGTGTGACACAGGTGCCACCTTGTGGCAGGAAAGTGAATATATTGAAGTTACTTCAATTTTTAAGTGGAACCATGGGCAACAGTCATGTGAATTCCCTGCAATAATAACAGACTCATCTTTAGTATTAGACCTCTTACAGTATGCATTTATTAGGGACCTCCCAGTATGGAATTTAGGATATGAATAATTTATAAACATACATATATCACAATAACATTATTGTTTGTTGTGTCAGGCAAACAAACCACTTAGGCCACACACTAATGTACCTACCCAATATATATATGTAAATGAACAAAGTTTTTAAAGAGATTAGGGCTATATATATATATATGAATATCTGATGTTCACCTTCATAGCCTAATAATAGTTTATGTGAAGTCTGGAAATACCCTAGGAAGTAAATAGAAGTCCATTTAGAGTGAGAAACATATGGTACAAAAGATTAAGTTCACTAAACAGACATGGGGTCTCCTTTAGAACACATGGTTAAAGTGTTCTCAGGAGACAGGGACAGGATAGGAAAATACTGTAAGGAATGGCACAAAGCAACATTAAAACTTGCACATGCATGGCCCAAGGAGGGCACACTTGATAATACAATAATAGAACACATGGGCACCTTCCTACAGAGCAAATACAAGGGAAATAAACTAGAGAAAAGGAAGATCACACTAGACCAATGGAGGGTCTTTTGTGAAACAAATATGAATGAGTCAAATACAAAGCCTCAAACCCTCCCTTCGGCTCCTCCACCCCCCTATCAAGATGTGCCATTAAGGTTAGGCAGCGCAAAGGTACAGGGCATGTATACTTTGCAACCTGGTGCCCCACACTCATTACCTATCTCTTCACATCCCCCTGCTGTGGGATATACAGACCCAGAGTATAGCCCTCCATTAGAATCTTTTTCTACACATAGAGAATATGTTGACCCATCTCCATGTCCTCAAATGGCCAGTACACCACAGGAAATGTCAGGTGGGGACAGTACTAAATACATAGGGACAGTAGATGCTACATTTACACTTCATTTAGAGGACGAGATGTCCCCCACTAGAAAGAATGAAGGTATACCTTATGAGGGATCAAGAGGGGTACAGAGAATGGAGGGGGCTAGAAAAAAGGAAGGTGTTTTGAAAAAACCGAGTGCCAATATTAAAAATGAGACAAGAAGGTTAGCTTTCACACCAGAAAGTCCTTCCACAGGGTGCTGGAGGTTCATGCACTCAGGAGCAGAAGAGAATAGTGTAGGCAAGTGGGTCACAGAGCAGGAAGATGGATGGGTAGACAAAAGAGCGACTTGGGGGAAGGGCCCCTGAGGCAGTCAAGAGCCCACACTATCCCACAAATAATTGAACAAGAAGGACTAGATGACACAGTCTACACACATAGCAGCTTAGATGAAGAAGATATGGGTTTAGAAAAATCCTACAAAGGATCAGAGGGGGCATTAGATGACGTCACTGAACATGTTAAAAGAATGTCCCTTCTTGAGGATCATAACAAGGAACAGTCACAATATGCCTGTGAGGGAGATGAAAACAGTAAGACAGGACAGACTTTACAAAAGAAGCCAAGAGAATTACAGAGATTAGTATTTGATGGGGCGCATGCACGCCCAAATGAGAGAAAGGGAACATTTGATATGGCAGGAAAAATGACACTGAGAAAAGACATGGCACGTGCATTCCCTGTATGTCCTGGCAATAATTTGACACCCAATGAAATAGTAGCTCAGTATGAAAATAGTTGGTACAATGTTGTCCCTTTTACTGACAACCTAGCAGGTTGGACAGAAGGACTGGCATCACAGATGACACCATGGCCGCGAGAGGGTTCCTTTGAACCCCGAGACATGGCTAATGCAGAAATGTGCATTTTTCAGGGTGCAGGGGATCCTTATTGTGATTATCCCTATATGCAGAAAAGTTTAAGAGTGTGGCAGAGATATGCTTGTAAGTATGACTCACGTCACCCTACTGGCAATAGGACTACAGTCCTGTCACAACTGCCCTTGATATTCAAGGGCCCAGGGGCGCCTCAATATATACCATGGCCCCAGATGGACAAAGAAAATCTTAAAAAACAGTTGCCACAACTTGCTGAGGGTGCTGGGAAATGGATAGCAGCTCTGGAAAAACATACTGCAGGGATTACTCTTGCAATAGGGGACATTAAGAGTTTACTAAGTTCCCTTATAGGAGATGAGACAGACACATTGTTCACAAAGGCAGGAGTAAAAGATGTGACATTAACTAACCCAAAATGTGATGGGGCACCCTTTAATAGAGTAAGGGGAAACGTTTGGAAGCAACTGAGGAAAATGTATCCTGACAGGCCAGACATTGGGTCCCTTATGGCACAAACAATGCAGCCAAATGAGGACCCAGCCCAATTCCTTAGCAGAATGAAGGAAAAATGGACACAGGAAGTGGGGGAGAGTTGGGATGTCACTGGACAGAATGCAATACTATTTTTCAATATAGTGAAAAAGGGTCTGCCAGTTGAAGTGCAGGATAAATTAGATAATATAGTGGCCTTGGAGGCCAAACCATGGACAGAGATACAAGCACACATAATACATTTTTGTAAGAAGAGACAAGAAAAGGAAAAGAGTGAGAAAGATAAAATAGAGAAAGCAGCAGCTAAATTGGTCCAACAGAAACTAGCCAAGAAAACAGAGGAAGGAATTGCCACTGCCACCACCCAGTTAGCTGCAGTGTCCCTGGGAATGCTTCCTTCAGGCACCCCAATGCAACCCTACCAGTATGCCCAGAGAAGCAATAACAGGAATAATGGAAGAGGAGGGCGAGGAAGGTTTGGGGGAAACAGAGTAAACACATTCCAGAGGGGACAGACATGCCACTATTGCAAAATGACAGGACATTTCATTAGAGACTGTAGGGTTAAAAAGGAAGATGAACTTAGCAACCAGACCAGGGCAAATTATGGCCAACAAATGGTACCGCCTGGTGGCATTGTAACACAACCTGCCATGAGTCCCCAAGTGATATATCTCCCACAGCCCCAAATACAAATGCAGCCTCAACCACAGATACAGCCTCAACAGTTACAGCAATCAGTGCCCCAAATACAGTATGGGCCACAGCAGACAGTGCAGCCCACCTTGCAGCACCAGAACTTACAAGGAGGGATAACTGTCAGGGGAGGGAACCCATTCCAGCAAAACTACATGGGAGGATATGCCCAATGAAGGTGCCCAAGGAGAAGTCTCATGTGTCCAGTCTTATCGGTAACCCACAGGCCAGATGAGGAACCCACTGTGATGGTAGCCATAAATGACAAGGAATACACCCTTCTCATCGATACTGGGGCCACTAGGTCCTGTATCCGTGATAAGGTACTGCCATTGTCAAATTTATCAATGGACACACAGGGGTTCTCCGGGGCTGTGATGAGGGTTCCATTCACTAAATCTGTGGAGATGGAAATAGGGGGGAGATATGTTGATGGATGTTTCTTATTCTCCCCAAATGCACCAGCTAATCTGCTAGGACGTGATCTCATGGCAAAATTAAACATGACTATTCACTTTGAAGAGGATGGGACTATGATCTGTTCAACACCTGGAGTATCTAGTACACGCATCATGACAATGGTTACACACCCCCCAGATGGTAACCAAGTTAGAGCCAGACCTGTAGACATTTTAGCCTTTACTAGAGCAGTGTACACCATCATAGCAGAAACACCAGAACTGACAGGGAAACTAGTTGAATTACCCAAAAACTTCCTCTTTAGACGACAGGGCCCCTGTTTTGAAACATTAGACAAAAACCTCATTCTGGAAATAGAGGCTCTAGAGGTGTCCCCCACCTATGGGACCCTGATGGCAAGTGACCACACTGGTGTGATGTGGGCATGTGTCATCTTTTGTGATCCCAACATGCAGGTGGGCGACATATCAGATGACCAGTTGTTTGCTGATGACTTTAGAAGGACAGAGATTGTTTTTCAAAACAGTGTACCTTTACGCACCACACTGGAGACAAGGCCTGTGATACCAATAAATGTCTCCAGTCCTATCAAAGATAATGACCTTGCGCAGGTACCCTCTAACTTATGGACAAAAGGCCCTTATGATGTAGGCCTCGTCCGCACAGCAGTACCATTCAGAATAACCTTGAAGGAAGGAGCAATACTGCCAAGAGTGAGACAATATCCTCTATCCAAAGAAGCAGAGGAGGGCATTGCACCGGTTATACAGGCATTGGTGGAGCAGGGAGTCATATACCCAGGTGTATCCCCCTGCAACACCCCAATTTACCCTATAAAGAAGGCCAAGGGAAATTTGTGGCGCATGATTCAAGACCTGCGCCCCCTTAATGACATAGTGATACCAGAATTCCCTATAGTACCTGATCCTTCCATCATCCTAACCAACATACCCCAAGATGCTAGGTACTTTACAGTCATAGAATTGAAGAATGCATTTTTCAGTATACCCCTGCACCAAGACAGTCATTATTTGACTGCATTTTCCTATCGTGGTTCACAGTACCTGTATTCCAGATTACCTCAAGGGTACTGTGAGTCCCCTAGTGTCTTTAACAGGACGGTCAAGAATGACTTCGCCAATTTTCAATGTGACAGCACAGTCTTGCAGTATGTTGATGATCTACTAATCTGTAGTCCAGCAGAAGAGCAGTGTAGGAAGGACACTGTGTCCCTGTTGTGCACCCTTGCTCAAAGAGGTTACAAGGTAGACAGGGACAAATTACAGTACTGCCAGGAAGAAGTTAAATACTTGGGGCAACTACTATCAGCATCAGGCCGTAGAGTTATGCCAGGGAGAGCAGAATCCATTCAGCAGATGACAGAACCTGAGACTGTGAAAGGAATGCAGAAGTTCCTAGGCTTATGTAATTATGTCAGACAATGGGTGTTTGACTACAGTACTTTAATATCCCCACTGCTTGAATCTATCAAACAGGCAAAAACACAGAAAGACAGGATAACATGGACTACGGAGATGAAACAAACCTTCAGTAAGCTAAAAACAGAGATAACAAATGCACCAGTGTTAGGAACACCAGACTATACCAAAGAGTTTTTTCTTTTTTGCCACTGTAATGGCCAGGTGATGACGGCTGTCCTCACCCAAAAGTATCCTTTAGGCCACAAACCAATTGCATATTTTAGTGGCCTACTTGATTCTGTCATGAAAGGTCATTACCCTTGTGAACAATCACTAGCCACAGCAGCCTTTGCAGTAGAGAAAAGTGCTCCCATTGTCATGGGTGCACCCTTGACACTGTATGCTGAACATGCTGTGTTTGCAATAATCCAGAAAGCTCAAACAACACTAACAACACAGAGAGTATCAGGCTATGAGATAATACTATCATTACCATCCTTGAAGGTGGTTAAATGCCACACAGTCAATCCTGCTATCTTCTTTGCACACCCCATTTCAGACACCGACGATGATGCCCATGATTGTGCCACATATACTCCAGATGAGTGTAGCCAAGCAACAGAAGACCTCATTCCAGGTAGTGTTGTGTATTTTGTGGATGGTTCTTCCACAATAGATCAGGACACAGGGGTAAGACATACAGGTGCTGCAGTGGTCAGAGCTATGCAGCACAACTCTTCAGACACACTGCAGATAACTTTGCCATCTCAATATTCAGCCCAGGCTGCTGAATTAGTAGCTTTAGTGGCAGCCCTCAAACAAGGGGAAGGAGAAACAATAACAGTATACTCTGATTCAGCCTATGTTACTACAACAGTGCATTCCAGCATTATGCGGTGGAATAGACGGGGATTTCTCAAGTCTGATGGAAGCCCTGTCATGTACCGCCCCCTTTTAGAGGACTTGATACAAGCTTTAACACTGCCACATGCAGTTGCAGTAGTGAAATGCACAGCCCACACTAATGCTCAGGATTTTGTGTCCCGTGGAAATGCCCTGGCAGATTGGGCAGCCAAAGATGCAGCAACACGCCCTCTTAGTGATACACATACCACAGTTTTGTTAGCTAGTGAAACATTGACATCTTCAGACTCTTTGAATGCATCCAGACATTACACAGAGACAGCTCACCTGCATATATAAGAGAGATACAAGAAAATGCACCAGAACATGAGAAACAGTTGTGGGAAGCCAGAGGATGCACACAGACAGGAACAGATTTAATATACAGACAAATATCAACAGGGAAGCCTGTCATGCCCCAAGCATTGCTACTGATAGCTCTAAACCAGCTACATCTTCCTTCACATACTGCTAGAGACAATATGTCCCTCCAAATACGTCAGGATTGGTTTGTCCCTAACTTACATGAGATGATTACAATGTACATACACACCTGCACAGTGTGCCAGCAGTATTCACCAAATCCCACATCTAAGGTAATAGCTTCCACAATACCTCGACCACAAGGTCCCTTTAAGGAACTGCACATTGACTACATTGATATGATTGACAGATGCAATCATTATCGCTATCTGATAGTTGTAGTCTGCCCATTCTCAAGGTGGATTGAAGCAGGACCTTGTGTTCACTGTGATGCCAAATCTGCTGCTAATTTTTTGATTCGTGAGGTAATACCGCGATGGGGTATCCCTGAGGGGATCAGATCGGACAATGGCACCCATTTTGTCAATAATATCTTTTCTCACCTCACCACCTTGTTAGGAATAACACATAAATTGTCCTCAGCTTATCATCCGCAAAGCAATGGAATTGTGGAGCGCCTTAATGGCCTCCTCAAGAACAGAATAAGTAAACTATGTGTGACATTGAAGAAGAAATGGCTATACTGCCTCCCTTTGGCACTCTTTGCTTTGAGAAATACCCCAGGATCAGATCATCATTTAACTCCACATCAAATTGTGACAGGTAGAACAATGAGCACATTTGTGCCATCAACTAGACATAAATTGGAGACTGAGAGTGCACCTGAGGTTGTACAAATTGAAATGAATGAATACATGTCTGAGCTAACCAAAGTTGCAAAGTTCTTCTCTAAACAGGTTACACGTGCAGCCAAGAAGCGCGCCAACGCATCTCCTGCAAAGGATCAACAAACACCATTACCTTTGGGAACTTTAGTATATATTCGCAATTTTGTCAGAAAGTGGAAGGACTGCAAATTCAATGGACCCTTTCCAGTGACAGACAGCACAACTACAGCAGTGAAAGTCCAAGGCCACAAACCATGGTACCACCTCCAGGATATCCGCCTGGCCCCAACCATGCCATCCATCCCTTTGGACACCGAGCAGGAAAAAGAGGGGGGAGAACAGGAGAAGCAACCGGAGTAAAGCCTCCCTCTAAAGCTTCATTCTTAGACAATTCTTCTTTTCAGTTATGTATTTTATGTTTGTTTTTCCTCCTCGTTGCACTGATATTGCTGCTTTTAGCCCTTGGATATTTAAATTTTTTTGATCCTATATTAATTACTACACGCATGCGTAGAACTGTTGATAATGATACTGACCATCACCCTCTCCATATTGCTTTGTTTGACAATGTGTGGTATCAGCACATGCACAGTATAGGCACATCCACATCCAACACCAGTTGTTATGTATGCTCTCTCATCCCCCATGCTGCTGGAGTAGATAACTTGCATCTCTCTAAAGAGGTATCCCCAAACATTACATATTGTCTCCTGCACCTATTTTTATGCAGAATGAGAGCACAGCTACAGCCAACTCAGGTTAGTCCTGCTACTGCACGAGTTAACACAACTAGATTTGACACCACCCCAGAAGTCCTACAAGTCCTGACAGAAAAAAAAAAGATAATGGAAGAGATATCAAGAATGAAGGAAGCAGGGCAAACAATGATTCACCCAGATTGGGAAAAATGGGTATTACGTCGAGGTATTTTTGGAAGGTCTTACCCATCATCTGAATGTAGCAACTATTTAGCTGAACCCCTGCCCCCTGATTGCGCAGGCAGGCCAGTTCTTAGTATCACAGGATCAGTATTTGCCCATGATAAATGGCATACCGAGGCCAAGTTCTCATGTAGAGCAATATCATTATGGAATGGTACCAAGACACAAGGCCCACTAAGCTTTAATAAGATAATAGGTCAATGTCAGGAAATATGGGATGCGAACATACAGAGATATACATGGACAGGGACTACCATACACCCTAGAATAGCAATGAAATTAACACACTTTTCTCTTTGTTTCAGAGGGAAAGGGACAGTGAAGGTGGGGAGTAACCTCAACTGCAACATCACCACCTACAACGCTGATATGCAGGGCGGCACCTCCAGCCTGATGGATTACTACTGGATGTCAGGGGCCCGGCTCCACATGCAACTACCCCCGAACTGGAATGGCCTCTGTTCCCTAGTGACTTTGCACATCCCCTCCCTGGTGATACCAGGTGTGGACATCTCTCAGTTACATGACCATCCCATGAGCCGTCCAACAACCTTGCTTCACCATTACCGGACAAAACGAGCTGCTGAGTTTCTTGGTACAGAAGTGTGGAAAGATGTTCCACAGGAACACAGACTATTTAAGGATGCCCAAATCTTTTTTGGTAGCATCCTACCATTCATTCAGGCGAAGGGAACTGCACGCTGGCTGCAGATCACGCGCTTTGAATTGATGAAGACCATAAATGCAACTGAAGATGGATTCAATGCTATCAAGGAAGAACTTCGAGCCCTTAGGATGATGGTAATGCAACACAGATATGTACTTGATTTAATGACGGCCATGGAAGGAGGGGTGTGTAAGAAGATTGGATCGGCCTGTTGTACTTATGTGCCGGCCAATGATGCGGACAATGGGACATTAACTCAGGCCATTCAGACATTGCATGATCTACAAAAGAAAATGATCGATGAGGGGGGTGCCGCTGATAGGTGGTTTGAGGGCTGGTTCGAATGGGTGCCGTCCTGGATGTCGGGGTTGTTCAAGGCCTTGTTGCCTTTGATTGTGTTGTTGCTTTTGATGTGTCTTATTTTTCAGGTAATAATACCATGTTGCAAAAGGATGACAGCTAAATTGGTAGGGACAGAGTAGTGGGTATGTGGTGATTCCCCTAATTTCATTAGTAGATGGGAAGGTAGGAAAAGTAGTTGAATAATCAACTAGAGGGAGGAATGATGTAGGAAGAATAGGAATACATCACATACAAATAAACATAAATTCCCAAATCCCAATACAAGCATTTTAGGCTAGATAGTTGTAAACCAATGTAAGTAGTGAAAGGCTTAATACATGACATGTTAAAAAAAAAAGACAGACTGTGGGTTCAATAGAAAAGGCAGGTCATATTTAGGACAAACAAACACTTAGTAGTTAGGAAACATATATACATGCTGCATTGTTAAGTTAGCTGTGCTGAAACACACAAGAGGCCCCAGCCACATTAGAATGAGAGTTTTTCTTTAAAGCTGCACCAACTGTTGCTTTCATAATGTTCACTCAGCATGAACAGGGTGGAACAGAAGGGTGTATCCTTCCTTAGCACAGGGGTCCTAAAAACCACAAGTCATTCATATCGTGTTAAGGGGAATTGTGTAAAGGGTCAGATAAGTATTTGCAAGGCAGGGCTACCATGAGCAGCACGCAACATATAATCTCTTGTTGTGCAGAAAGATAGATATGGTGAATGACGTCAGTGTAACTTACCCACCCATGAGGCCAACAAGTGCATGTGCTTCTTTCCAGAGGCACCTCATTATCTTATCTGTACTGCTTGTAGTTGCTTACGTCAATGGTGAACTCTTCACCACAGTTTTTTGTGGTTTTTACAGTATAAATGCTACTGGTGGTTGAACCAGAACTTTGAACTTCAGTCATGGCCTCTATGTTGAGACTGCCTGTTGTTCCCAGCTGAAAATCGATTAAACCTATATTATTGTGTTAAATTGATCTGTCTCATTTTGTTAACAGATTTCCCTCTAACAGCATACTGCCTAACTTGGTTAGTCCCCCCAATTCGTTTTTAGGACTTGTACCCAGAGTACACCCACACAGAACATGATAAAGCAGTGTATATTTGGTTTTACATGTGAAACAAGTAACGCTTGAAAAGGATTAGACAATTTTGAAATTGTTTAAAATATAGATGATTTCATATCATGTGTGACAGCTGCCAGTTCTTGCATTTTAGCCAACCTCACTCTGCAGTCTGGTGTTTAGAACCCATAATTAAGGTGTTAAAAGCAAAAAATATAAGCCCTGCAATACAACATATATCTGCCTGAAAAGCAGGGGCTGACTGATGGCATGTTGTCAATGAACCTCTTGGCTGACTTGTAAAATATAAAAATGTAATTTAGTCTCTCAACTTGTCTTTTTTTCTTGTAGACAGTTAAGTGTTAAACAGCAAGTTGGAGCTCGCCCTTCAAATGTTAATGTGAGCATCTGACTGCTAATGGGTTAACTTGAACACTCAATGGAAAAACAAACGCCACGATAAAAGGGCGTTCTTTAGCACGACAATGCAAGCAGTTCTTTCGCCTTTCCTCCCGCCTCGTCATTGGCTTAGAGGGAGATGTGATTCAAGTGTAATAACAATGTGTTGAGCTCTTGAACTACTGCAGTGTGGGCTACAGGCGCTGCCCTACGAGGTCCACCAATGGTGTACACTCATTTGTATAGGTTTAAAAAAAGCTCCTAACCTCATCGTTTATAGGATTCTCTCTATGTTACCCGGCGTCAACGTTTAATCAGAAATCTAATTTAGGCCAAGAAGCTGCACGATTGTATTGCAAAATAATCCATTTATTGATGTCACGGGTTATTCAAATGTTTTTACATCCCTGAGGGGATTTGTATGTATCTAAAGCGAACATTTGCAATGCGCCGACACCCAGTGCAATGGGGGTTGAACACGCTCCAGTAAGAGCTAAATAAATAAACACACATGTAAGTGAAACGTGGGTTATATAACTAACAGTAATCTCGTTTTCATTATATATGTATTTCTCATACAACAAACCAAGTCACGGGGCTAGTAGTGCACCCGAAATAGCATGACAACGGTCACAGAAAAGAAGCCAGGAGAGCAGTGTAAAATAACTAATAATTGAACACTGTAGACAGAGATGCAACATAGCGAAATACGTGTCTTTTAAGTAATTTGTTACACCCAGGAATAAACGAGCATATTTTAAACACATTATGCTTTGGAAGGGAGAGAATCTCACTACCATTGTAAAGTATCGTATGAAGTAAACATTCGCGCATCCCTAACAATACACACGTAATCTGTGGCGTCCCGCACCTGCTGTGTGTACCAACGTCACCTTGAGGTTTTCAGCTAATACGCCTTTCTCTGTGAGATTGAGGCCACAGTTCAACATGGGGTACTGTCAAATTAACGTGAGGTCGTTTTTCATCAGCACATGTGTCAACCCCGTCCCCCCTTTCTCCAAATGACTGACCATACGCCCAGACACTTCTTCCCGCTTAAGATCTTCCCCTACATTACCTGTCAGATCCTGGCGGTCCTTGTTGGCTCCTGTGACTCCAGTCACCACTCCTTAGCCCGGGCAGCACACGCACAGCATCCAAGGCCCGTACTCAGCCCTCATGGATCTAGGGAGCGGGGGCTCCGGCGGCGTTGATATAGCGATAACAGAAATCTCCGTGTCGGGGCACCTGAGTGCTGAGCTGTAGAGTGAACTAGTATAACAGGAGCGAGTGTGAACTAGACGGCTGGATAGAGGTCGGCTAATACTGGGCTTTCTGCTTTGGACTCCCCACAGTCGCTCTTTCCAACATCTGATGTCGTCAAAACAACCCCAAAATGGCGGCCAGAATGACAGGTGTGCGCGCAGGCGTGTATCAAAGGTTACCTTCCTCCCCAAAGCCACGCCCCTAAGCCGGGTGCGCGCCAGTCTAGGGGGCGGGGCTAACCGCACAGCAGTCAAGAGGCCGCCGTTTATGGCTGACGTCTTCGTCACGCTTATTACCTAAACGGAAGGCACAACTGGATATAACAAGCGCTCCTCGTCCTTTTTTTTTTTTTTTTCTTTGCGTAGGTACAGACCAAACAGAGCAGTATGCCTGTTAGCAACAATCATGGCACAGAAACAGAGTCGGCCATGTGAAGAGGTGTTTTGAAGAGCTGAGGACAGGTGGCAATATTTTGCATAGCAGGAATGGGCAGCAAACGGGGCTCCGCGGTTAACTTCAGGGATGAGTGTGCTGCGAGAGAAAAATACCACCAGTATTATATGTCAGGACCGGAGTCTCCGATTATACTTCTAAATCTTTACTACTCATTAATAGAAGACAATTAAAAATTAGTAAATCCAGTAAACACACTCTAAACCATGAGGCTTTGACCCTCCTCTATCATAACCCACCAGTGATAGTCCAGTAAAGCATACAAAATAGAGAGGCACTGTCTTGACCTCTTGTTTCTTTGCTGCCCGCAGTCAAGATAAATGCCTCTCTATTTTTTGCTAAAAAATTACCTTACTGTGGTTTTATGATTACTGTTTAATTTGCAGGTTTCACAGTAGCGCTCCGCACCAATTGTATTACCTGACCGCTTCGGCCTGCGTTATAATACCTGTTGGGTGCGTGTTGCACCTACTTTTATTATTTTACTTTTCTCACAGTACCTTGCTTGGAGATGTTGGTATCTCTCTTTCCCCCGCGGCCATGTTCCGCTTTCTCCCCTTCCAATCCCTCCACTCAGCACTCTATACGCAGCCGCCTCAAGGCCCGCCCTGCCTCAGAGTGAAGCCCTGCAACATGGTGCAATTGGGCTATACATGCTGATTTCTGGGAGCAACAGCCGAAACGCTCTGTCGTGCTTGGCCGACCTCCGTATAGCAAGCTGGAGACGCCTCTTCCCAGGCTGCAATAACAGGGGAAGACTATGCAGGCATGAATATTTGGCAGCAGTGAACATTCCTCCGTTCATTGAGGGTCATATTTTTGTGAACATTGTCGGCTGACCGTGTAATTCTTGGGAACTTTCTCAGTTCTCCCTGATACCAGCTTTGACTCCCACCAACGCCCTAGGCCTATTGAAGGCTAGGGCGGCAATAATTAATTCGGAGTCCCTGGATTTTAACCCTTGCATGGAAGAAATCATTGAATCCTCTGTCCACAAATCTATGGACAAGGCTTTCTCCTCTGCTCTGCAACCATTATCCAAACGCCTGGAGGAACTGTCTCGGCCTCAAGCACCCTCTTCAGGTGACCTTTCCCTCACTCCCTCCATACCCTCCTCTCACCATGCCTGGCCCCCTTACAGCACCTTGGCCGCTCTGACTCAAGCAGACCTACTTGAGCATACTTTTGCAGCGGCTACTGCCCCTAAGCTGTCTATTCCACCTCACCAATCACAGGCTCTGATTCTGACTCCTTTTCATCACATGAATCTCGCAAAGCCCAAGGCATTCTAACAAATATAAACGTTCCCTCTCCCTGTCCACCCCTTCTCCCTTTACCTTTGAACCCTCTGAGATCGTCCTCCCCCGGTCCGCTGATTGGTCTCCCGCTCCGGCAGTCACAGAGTATATGTAAGCGCATATCAGGAAAAGCTTTGAGAAAGAGGTACGGTCCCGATTAAAATCTGAATGTCCTCTACCTCATAGTATGGCTGTCACTCCCAAAATTGATGCAACTATGTTGATATTCTTGAAGAAATACAAAAAGGATCCAAAGAAGGGTATAGGCAGAGCCCTCCGGGCGTGCCAAGTAAAACTTCTTGACATGTCTGGTCCTTTAGCAAAACTTCTGGAATTGGCCCTCCACGCCAAAGAAACGGGGGCTCCTATTCTCCCAGAAGTCCTCGCCGGATGACCCAACGCACCATCTGCTTTTTGGGCAATGCAAACTGCGCCGGAAATCTGTTTTGTGAATGATAGACCCTCAACTAGTAGACTTGGCCCCAGCAGAGGCAGGTCACCTCACTAAAGAGCAATTGTTTGGCAACCGTTTTTTTGAAGGACATTACAAAATTTGTAAGCGACTTCACTTCTTTGGATAAGTCCCAATCTCCTCTTAAAAGAATGTTCAACCCCCTTTTTGGAAGAGCCGGTAGCTTTAGAGGACGGCAGAGCAGCTGTGGTTACCAGCAGGGTCCTCATAGGGACTATTACCCAGGGCACAGGAGATACTCCCAAGATCCAGGACAAGCAGGCTTCTACCCCACTAGAGCAAGTGGAGCAAGTGGATGCATCTACCAGGGCTCCACCATGGCTATAGAGCTATTGACAACATCCCGCAGGTTATAGACCTTTCTGTTCCTTCTCTTAAGTTGGATTTGAAGGTTACAACACTTTGCTCACAACTGGGTCAAAATCTCAGATGCATGGGTGTTAAACACTGTACAAGGTTATTCCATAGAGTTCCATAGAGTTAATTACGTCCCCCTTTTCAACCATGTCTTCCAAATCCCATCCATTTTTCCCCAAAAGACATGTCTTTTATCAATTGCAAAATTCAAGAGCTGTTAGAAAAGTAGGCTATTGTCCTTACTTCCCAACATCCTCAAGGTTTTTGCAGCAATGTATTTCTAGTGCAGAGGAAAGGATGAGGTCACCGGTTGGTCCTCAGCCTCAGAAATTTCAGTCCCTTCGTGGTTTATTGCCACTTCAAGATGGAAGGTATCCATCTTCTGATGGACCTACTACAGGAGAGAGACTGGATGGTACGTCTAGATCTCAAGGATGCTTATCTGTCGGCTCCCATTTCTCCCTCTCACAGGAAATATCTGCAATTCCATTGGAGGGACGATTGGTACAAATACTGGGCACTCCTGTTTGGCCTATTATCAGCCCCTTGGGTGTTCACCAAACTTCTAAAACCTGTGGTCAAACACCTTTGGGGGAGGGGCATGTGCATGATTATATACTTAGACTATATGATTCTTGTAGCACAAGACACACATCTACTTCTATCTCATCTATTGTGGACAGTTTCTCTTTTACAAGAACTGGGAATTGTGATAATTCTCGAGAAATCCTCTATGATCCCCTCTCAGGAACTGGAATTCTTGAGGGTGCAGGTGGATTCCATCAAAGCTCAACTGTTGCTGCTGTCTCAGAAAATAAAGACGATCAAGAGAGACTTGAAAGCAACACTATCGAAACAGACGGTTTCTTTGAGATCCCTGGCCCGGATTGTGGGGTTGCTTGCTTTCTCGATTCAGGCTGTATTTCCGGGACCATTACACTACAGAGTTGTCCAGAGATTGAAGATTCACTATCTTCAAAAGGGCCTCTCTTATGATCATCTGATTCCCTTACGTGTTGAAGCCGTAGAGGAACTCCACTTTTGGCTCCTGCACTTGGAAGTCTAGAATGGCAGGGCCATCTTCGGAGCCACTCCGGAAGTGGTGATAGAATCCAATGCCAGCTGATGGGGTTGGGGTGTGAGATGTTGGGGGTTCTCGACAGGAGGTCAGTGGTCAGCCGACAAATTACATCTCCACATAAACCGCCTAGAACTGTTGGCGGCCTCTTTTGCCATCAAGTCCCTCTCCCCCATCAAGAGCAACTGTGGCATTCTGCTGAAGGTGGACAACGTTTCGATGATTCATTACATCTACTGCTTGGTAGGGACCAGGCCCCGTCTGTTGGCGAACATTGCCAGAGGGTTTTGGCATTTTTGCCTCTTGCGAAGATCATGGTAGTGGTGGAATTCCTTCAAGGGAAGGACAATCTGGTAGCAGACCGGAACTCTTGTTTCCTTTTAGATTCCAGTGACTGGAAGCTCCACCCGTCTGTCTTTCAGAAGAACAAGTCAGTTCTGGGCTCCTGTCATCTAGACCTTTTTGCATCTCGGCTCAACTGCCAACTTCTGAGGTTTTATAGTTGAAGACCGGACCTGATTGTCCTGGCAACAGATGCTTTCCTGCAGGATTGGTCAGGTCAGATGAATTACGCTTTCCCCCCTTCACCATGATCCCAAGGGTAGCACCACAGACCAGGCGTCAATCTGCGTCCTTGGTTTTGATTACTCCAGTGTGGAAGAGTCAAACATGGTTTCCTTACCTTCTGGAGCTGTTCATAGCCCTTCCTATCCTTCTCCCAGTATTTCCGCATCTCCTCCTGGACCCAGTGGGCTTGCCTGACCCTATGCTGCCGCAGGGGCAAGTGACTCTTATGGCTTGAAAGATATCGGGAGACACAGCCAAATGGAAGGCATTTCATCTTCAGCTGATGCGTTTATACACCAAACTTGAGCTCCATCCACCCAGAAATGATATTCTTTGGCATGGAGGAAATGGGTGGGTTGGTGCCTTCAAAGGGAGGTGGATCCCGTGGAATCCGAGCTGAAGGCCGTTTTCAATTTTCTGTCAGAATGCCCTGAATCTGGATTGTGTTACATGTTGGTAAACAATTTCAGGTGGGCTGTTTCAGATGGACATGACTGGATAGATGGTAAGCCGGTGGGTACCCACCCTTTGATGTGTAAGTTGTTAAATGGCATTAGGGTGGCCAATCCATCTAGACCGCATTATTCCCAGTTGTGGGATGGGAATGAGGTATTATCTTTCCTGAATGCCTGGCCTAACAATTATTTGTTGTCCTTGAAACAATTGTCTGCGAAATTGACTATGTTATTGTGCTTAATATCATGTCACAGAGTATCTGATGTGAGAGCATTGGATCTTGCAGGAAGGTTGTTTTCACCTACTGGTGTTTCATTTATCATTTCCAAAAGGGCAAAGTGCATGTCTACTTCTGTTGATTATCCTGCTTTTCCTCACAGTGATAAATTGTGTGTTGTGAAGTGTTTAAAGGTCTATGAAGAGCGTACCGCTGGTCAAAGGAGCAAGTCCTTTGGACCTCTCCTCATTGCGATTCAGAAAACTTTACATCCTGTTTCAGCAGCGACCTAGGCCAGTTGGGTTATGTCAGAGGCCGGTATTGATATGTCAATATATGGGGCACATTCCACTAGGGGAGCAATGGCTTCAAAAGCTTTTACGTTGGGTTCTTGGTTGGAAGATATTCTTAGTGCGGCCAATTGTTTGAGTGAATCGATGTTTATAATGTTTTATTATAAACCAATTGTGCATGTTTCTTCTTTGGGTGTTGATCAGCCTTGAATCAGCATAATTGGAGCCTCCCATCCTGACATAGAATACAACATTTTCTAGATTTGCAACAAGAATTTTAGATTCTATTAAGGACACAGAGGTGAGGATTATCCCACCCGATGGGACAGGTAAACTGTTGGAATTTCTTGATGCTGACATAGTACTAATTGTCCTGTTGTATATTGCCCTCCATTGATAAGTCTGTAAGGACTGAGATAGGAGTCATTCTTTCTTTCTTTTCAGGAACAGATTCTAAGCAGACGCACAGCCTCCTGAGTCTTTTGTTGATCAAGTTGAAAGCCGGAGTTTCGGTTGGATTTGGTTGGACTTGAAGTCATCCGGGAGGCCCTGTTGGATTTCCCTTTTTTCGTTTTGAGGACTGGTACTATGGACTGCCTTTGCAAAGAAAGAGGAGGTCAAGACAGTGCCTCTCTATTTTGTATGCTCTACTGGACTACTATTGGTGGGTTATGATAGAGGTGTGGTTCAAAGCCCCATGGTTCTTAGTGTGTTTACTGTTTTCACTATTTTTTTACTTACTGCTGTTGATAAGTAGTAAAGATTGAGAAGCATAATCCTCACCTCCGTGTCCTAATAGAATCAAAACTTTTTGTCACAAAGATAGAAAATGTTGTATTCTGCATTGGGAAGAGATATGAAAAACGATCAGACATGTTACGATTGAATAGATTTTTTAATGTCAAAGAAAATCGAATTTTGACCACTGCACCCACCTCATTACGAAAGAGATACCGTATATACTTGAGTATAAGCCGACTCGAGTATAAGCCGAGACCCCTAATTTTACCCCAAAAAACTGGAAAAAGTTATTGACTCGAGTATAAGCCGAGGCTGGGAAATGCAGCAGCTCACGGTAAATTTCAAAAATAAAAATACAGGTAGATAACAATAAAATTGCTTTAATTGAGGCATGTGGAAAAGAGGGTCAACAAAAACAATATATTATCAGTATATTCAACAAAAACAATATATAACATTAAAGTATTAACAATAACTTTAAATGTACAAAAACCTTAACTCAATAAGCAACCAAGCTAAAACACAAGCATCAAAATCCTTCAAAACTGGATTCCTCCTCCTCATCTGTATGTCCAAACAGAGCTTCAGCTGTAGCTGGTGTGAGGTTATCATCATATACATTGTCACAGAGTTCGCAGTCATCACTATCACAGCTGTCGTCCTCATACAAAGCACTGTCTTCACTGCCATCCATAGCATTACTTATGCCACATTTCTTGAAGGCGTGCTTCACCATGTCCTCTGGAATCTCTTCCCATGCATCACGAACCCACTTTGCTATCAGTTCTATGTCAGGCTTCATCATATTTCCACCTTTTGTCAGTCGGGCTTGACCAGATGACATCCATTCGCACCACATCTTTCGCACACGGTCTTTGAAAGGTTTATTTAAACACACATCTAAGGGCTGTAATACAGATGTAAGCCCACCTGGAATAACGGCTAAAGTAACTTAAGAAGACTTTGCCAATATTTTTATGTCATCAGATGTGTGGGCTCTGAACATATCCCAAACTAGCAATGATGGTTTTTTCTTTAAGGCTGCTCCTGGTCGTCCGTTCCAAACTTCTTCCAGCCACTTTTTTGTTCCATCTTCATCCATCCAGCCTTTAACATGTGCGCGCACTGTAATTCGTGGTGGGAAATTGACCTTTTTAGGCAAGGTCTTTCTTTTAAAAATAATGACAGGCCGCAGCTTAGTTCTATTAGCCAAACATGACAGAACAACTGTAAAATGGTTTTTCTCATTACCTGTGGTTCTGAGTAAAACAGTTTTGTCTCCCAAACTTGCCACGGTTCTGTTGCTTGGAAGATCAAAGGTCATAGGTGTTTCATCCATATTCCCAATATCTCCCAGGTCATAGTTATGGATCTTTCTTTGTTTTATGATGAATGAATGGAATGACATCACTTTTTCATCAAGGTCTTTTGGCAACTTCTGTGAAATCTTTGTTCTTTGCCGCAAACATAGGCCATACCTATTCATGAAGCCAGTACACCATCCTGCTGACGCAACAAAATTTTCAATGCCTGGTGCTTTTAATTTGTCATCTTTTGCCATTTGAAGGGCACGTAAGCGAATCCCACGCGTGTTACGCAGTAACCATTTTGACGACACTCCATAACCCATTTATGCAATTCAGTCTCTAGAGCCCCATATGGAGTTGTTAAACCACGTCGAGCTTTTTTTTGCCTTTGGAATCTTTTCCAAGTCAGCTTTCATTTTCCGCCACTCCCTCACTTGTTTTTCATCAACACCAAATTCCCTACTTGCAATACTGTTATTGCTTTTTTCTGCTCTTGACACAACCTTTAGTTTGAAAGCAGCTTCGTATGACCTGCGTTTTTGTTTTGGTGCAGGATTAGAAGTGCTGGGATCCATTTCTAACAGGAAAAAAAAAACTTTAAAAAAAAATGCCATACCATAAAATAAAAATATACCGTAAACCCAACTCTAAAAATACTGTAACTAGAGTACAATCAAAATAAAGCTCTATCTGCTCCTCCCCCCCCCAAAAAAAATATATAATTTGACAATACGTATGTGTATATTATGTCATATTTGCAAATAACTTTTATGTCTGAAGAAAAGAACTGCGGTGTCTTCAAGCAATGCTTTGCAATTGTGACACTACAAAAATAAACAATCATTTATTGTAACTGCTTTGGAGTGTGAGCAGCAATTCTGGGACTGTAGCAGTGGAAGCTTCAGCTATTTCCACAACCACCTAACCAATTTTACCATAATTAAAATTAAATTCCTTTCAGGAGTGCGATGGGACTGTATACACATAAACACGAATAGAAAACCGGTACTTTTTTTACATACATCTATCTATATATATATTTATTTTTTTATTTTAATCTATATATACACACACACATATATATATATACACAAATGCATATATATATATATATTGCTCGTTTGCGACCGGGGTTCATGCTAGTCTTTCATGCTATGAAACAGAGCATGCGCAGGCTCCTTACCTCTATCGCGTTTAAGCTGTACTGCGCCTGCGCGGTAGGACTTTCTTCATTCGCAGCCCATCCGGATGACGTGTCACGCTGGGAGCTGCATCTTCTGTGAATGTCGATCCCGGAAGCACCGAAGCCTCGGCCGCGCACAAGTCCTCGGTAAGTTTTTTTTTTTTTTTTTGTTTACTGGAGTATAAGCCGAAGTGGATTTTTCAGCACAAAAAAGTGGGCTGAAAAATTCGGCTTATACTCAAGTATATACGGTACATGAGATGTAGCCCTCGCGTACTTGGCTGAGTTTAGGGAGATGGGTCTGTTGGTTTCTTCCAAGTAGTATAATAGCCTTGTCTAGAACTAAGTTATGAGTTATTGATCACTCAAATCTTTATTTGCACAGTTTATAAAAACCATTGCAAATGTAAAATAAAAATACATTAGCAATTCATTGAAACTTTCAATCATTTGTCTGAGCCACGATAAAAAATAAAAATAAAAAGTGAAGGTTAAAAATATCAACCACAGAAGATGTTTTATGCTGCTGAGTGTGAAAGTGCAATTGTACATATGCTTTCGAGGCGTTGAACTTTAAACGATTTACATGCAGTTGTGTGGCATTCCCAGTTACAAATAAATTTCAGTTGTCCAAAGTAATAAAATATACGTCCTCACAAG
Source organism: Pleurodeles waltl (assembly GCF_031143425.1). Taxonomy (NCBI): domain Eukaryota; kingdom Metazoa; phylum Chordata; class Amphibia; order Caudata; family Salamandridae; genus Pleurodeles; species Pleurodeles waltl. The sequence goes on along the minus strand of NC_090447.1, from coordinate 988,889,873 downwards.
AAGAAATCATTCCTCTCTTATGCCACTATGGCAGAGACTGCAGTAGCAAATGTAAAAGGGAGAAATTCTTGGTCTACTCGAAGGGTTAAATAGTCGTCTGTTTTCGTCAGACCAAACCACAACGGTTGGACAATTTGTACAAATCTGGGACACAGTTCCTTAAGAAGTCTTATTCTCTTATGCCACTCATTTCACCCCTAATGGATGAAACATCAGTACAACTTTGTTAGACAGTTCCAGAACAGAGACATTTCCCTGTAGACTGTGCTTCTTGTGGGGAAATTATTCTTGAGCACTGGACAATATGTTTGCTTCATATTTAGTGTTGTTATGTTTTAATAACTGGTTCACTTTTAAGAGAAATTTGGCAAAGCACATTGTGATTTGCGCTGTGGACCTTTTCATGCAGAACAATATTGCTTGCAGGCAAATTCTGCTGCCATTTGAGTTAAAAATGTTTCAGAGGTACATTGTGAGCAACAGCAGCAGGGCTGGACAGAGACATAGAATGTGTAAGAAGAATTCTTGTGGGTTGTAACATAGCCTTCAAGCTTTGATCTCCCATGATGGGTGCAGATTCAGCAGTTGAGGGCAGAATTCCAAATCTGGCTTGGAAGTCTTTCATTTTCAAGCCATTTCTCAAGATGGTATATGTAGGAAGCTGGCATGGTGTGTGGTGGGTACTTACACCTTATACCAGGATCAGGTATCCCCTAGTAGTGTAGTGTAGGCAGTGTCTAGAGGTAGCTGTGGATCAGCAGCCAAGGCTTATCTAGGAGACAAGCAAAGCTCATGCAGTACCGCTGTAGTCACACAGCACTTACACACATGAAAGAAAACACTCAGTGTTACAAAAATAACTGTACTTTATTATAGTGACACAATTACCAAAAAGTACTAGATAGGCAACCCTCCAATAGGAGGTAAGTAAACACAATAAATATGTACACTAGTAATCAGAAATAGGCATAAAAAGCAATACAAAACAGTGCAATAGCAATAGACAATAGTGGCCCTAGAGGGAACCCAAACCATATACTAAAAATATGGAATGCAAATGCAGGAATGTAGGGAGCTGGCCTGGTGTGTGGTGGGTACCTGAGGTACTTACACTTTATACCAGGTCCAGGTATCCCTTATTAGTGTAGTGTAGGAGGTGTCTAGAAGCTGGCTCTCTAGAGGTAGCTGTGGATGAGCAGCCAAGGCTTATCTAGGAGACATGCAAAGCTCATACAATACCACTGTAGTCACACAGCACTTACACACATGAAGGAAAACACTCAGTGTTACAAAAATAACAGTACTTTATTTTAGTGACACAATTACCAAAAAGTACTAGATAGGCAACCCTCCAATAGGAGGTAAGTAAACACAATAAATATGTACACTAGTAATCAGAAATAGGCATAAAAAGCAATAGAAAACAGTGCAATAGCAATAGACAATATAGACCCTAGAGGTGACCCAAACCATATACTAAAAATATGGAATACAAATGAGGAATGTAGGAAGCTGGCCTGGTGTTTGGTGGGTACCTTAGGTACTAACACTTTATACCAGGTCCAGGTATCCCTTATTAGTGTAGTGTAGGAGGTGTCTAGAAGCCAGGCTCTCTAAAGGTAGCTGTGGATGAGCAGCCAAGGCTTATCTAGGAGACATGCAGGGGCATTTCCAAGATGGCGGCCGGAGCAGACGCTTCCTAAGAGCTTCGCTCACGGCCCGGAGAAAAACTCCTAAAATTCTTCCTCCCCGACCCACCCCAACGCCCGTCGTCTCAACAGTACTGGCAGCACTGGGAGGGTGCAACGATCGGCTGCTCGGCGGGCCTCCGGCTGTGCGCCGATGGGTGATCCGGCGCTCGGGCCGAGCGGAGCTCCGAGTGGCGGTGATGCTGGGCCGGCGGTAGCGGTGTCCCCGCCGAAGATGCAATGATGACCCAGACCTGGGCCATGTGATGACCTCCGGAGACGTGGAGGTTTGATGGGCGGTGACGTGTGGAGGGAATGGATCGACAGGACCCTCCAGTCGAGAAGGTAACGGCCTGCGGATCCGACAGATGAAACCGCGCAGCAGGCCCTTAAAAGCGCAGAGCTCCCCGCGCGCTGTTGGGATCGCCTCGTAGGACCTGATATTGGCGTCTGAGTACTCGGAACCCAGACTGGTTCCGCACACAAATACTTACCTGACTCACCACAGTTCCGACTCCATTGTGTGGGGAAGCGCCGTTGCGCTCTAGTGTTTCTTTTGTTGGGCCCAGCGATCAGTGGTTTGCGGACTACCGCATAGGGGCCAGCGGAAGAGGGCGACTCACTTGATGCTGCCTGCCGGAGAGTAGGAGCGCCTAGGTGAACTCGGTGCACTAGCAGGTTTGGCGGATGGAAGCCGGGGGCCCTTGCGTGAAGCCGCAAAGAAGATGAACGTACCATGAATAGTGAGTGAACACGAGGCCAAGATAGAAGTCGGAGCTATCACCTTTCACCAGCTGGGATGACCACAGTGCCCTTTCAACGAAGCGGGACGGTTGCCCTACATAATTGTGCAATTCTCCCTGCCGGCTGTGAGTGGGCTGCCTCATGGGGGCTAGCACTACTGCCCAAACAGAAGGTAACCACTGTGGGAATCACCATTTTCTGGGGAATGTGCAGAGAGTGGGCGTTCAACAAATACGTGGCAAACTGGCCTGAGAGATCGCTGCTAGGCACGGCAGGCCCACAGAGCTACAACCCTGACGCTTCTCAACAGCGCACAAAGTAAGACAACTAGGCTGGTACAGTCAGGATCAAACTTAAACTGTTGTGAATATTGAACACGCAGTGACCAATACTGCTGGAAAATGAGCTGCTACTTTATAACTGTAACCTTACCTATGACATTGGCACAAGGGGTTTAAAAAGACAGTTCTTAGCGCTACTTCTGTGGTTGCGTCATTCCGCAGCTGGATAGATTATTTGCTAAACGGCTCAGGGGGTCTCGGACCAGTTAACGCCATTGGCCACGGCAAACATCCTGCGCAACCATGGTCAAGCCAAAACCGCCTAGGCCGCAGCCAACAGCTGAAATGGATGAGCAGACACCGTTCTGACCGGCAGAGACACAAGCCGCTGCAAAAAAATGAATCTAACGCTTCAAGTGCACTCAGCACAATTCGACAAATTACCACAAGCAGTATTAGACATGAAAACCACCTTGGAAGGGAAGATAGACTCTGTGGTAGCTGAAGTGAATTTGCTAAGAGCAGACCAACGCAAATTAGCGGACAGGGTCACTAATAATGAATGGTCGCTCAAGGAAACGTTACCAGACATAAAGGAGTTACGAGATCAGGTGCAACGCATGGAGACAGAGGTCATCCACCTGCAGAGATGGGCAGAGGAAGCTGAGGAACGCTTGAGGAGAAACAACATAAGATTCATGGGGTTCCCTTAACAAACAGAATCACCACATGCTGAAATATTCCTGGAGAAATGGCTCCTAGATAAGGTGATAACGACCAGTGCATCACCCATGTTCGCAGTGGAGCGTGCTCACCAGATCCCAAGCGGACCACCACCCCCGGAAGCCCCCTCACGACCCCTGAGTGTGCGCTTGCTAAACTTTCGTGATAGAGACCTGATCCTCCAAAGTTCTAGGACACAAGGCCCGATACAGATGGACAACAATGTAATAACGGCCTACCCAGATTACACAGTTGAGGTACAGCGCAGACGTGCGTCCTTCACAAGAGTGAAACAATTCAAGAAAATAATTTTTCCTACTCCCTGTTATTTCCCGCACGACTCCGGGTGATAGATGAGGAAAAGATCCACATCTTCCCATCCCCAGAAGACACTTGGACCTGGCTCCATGCCAAGGGGCTAGCCCAGCTTAAAAATGACTCTAAACAGGGAATGTGGCTTACCTCACAGCCTCGCCGAAGAAGAAAGAAGTCAAAGGCTGACACACGCCCATCCAAGGAACAAGCGGCTGAGAGTCAAAAGCAAGCTTTAAAAGAAGCCAATTGGTTTGCTTCGCTGCAGAACCGGATCTACCCGGTCGCTGGGAACACGACATTAGATCAATCAACAGATCATTCCAGCGGTTCTACTTCTCCGTCGATGTTCGGCCCAGAACTCACATCACGCATGGCGGATGACATTTAGGGCAGAACAAGAATGTACACCGAAGTACCACCGAATACGATTTAACCAGATGATCCATTGGAACTTATGATAGATCGACGCTCCCCTGCTAGCCATCCCCTTGGAGATCTCTTTCTGGAAGGGGACTTCTACGTCAAGGGACATGAGAGTGGCGGGGGGGGCGGAGCGGGGAGTGTCAAAAATCCGGCGAGGGCTGTCATTACTGGACCTCCCGTCACTGACTCTCACACCCCCCCACACCCTACTGGGTCACCTAATGGACCATACCATGTTATTTACCACGAGTGCCACCAGTTGTGCCAAGTTGGCTACGTCACAGGAGCCCCTCATTTGTTAATCTTCCTTTTTTCTTTATATCCTTTTTCATACGCACCAGACGGTGTGGGCCCAGGACGAGGAATGGGGAGGGGGAGGGAAGCGGGGAGCCAGGTTTATGCAGCACAGCACTTTCACATCAGGCGGACCACCAGATAACACTGTCGCCTCCGCGTAACCTCTCATCCACATGGGACTGACCAAATATAACATAATAACCTGGAATGTAAGAGGCATGGCTAATTTTAGTAAGCGCTGCAGGGTTTATGCGTACCTTAAGAGACACAAAACACATATTGCCATACTGCAGGAAACCCATCTCACACTAGACGAACTGCGCAGTCTCACAAACAAATGGCATGGCTTGGTTTTTGGTACCGTGACATCTGCATATGCCAAAGGAGTATTAATATGGATTGCTCCGGAAGTACCCTACACAGTAGAACACCATAAAAGTGACATAGATGGACGGTATGTACAGCTGGTGGGATTCCTGTACGGTAGGCCGCTCACCGTAACAGGCTTATATGCTCCCAATTCAAAGCAGGGAGACTTTCTCCTATCACTCACACCCCGGTTGTTCCAAGACCCTACAACTAAATACATATGGGGTGGCGATTGGAACTGCGTGCCGGACATAGACAAAGATAGGTTACACCCCCATTGGATGGCGCTCTCAGTAGGAAAACCTCACAATTGTTTCAGACCTGGATCTCAGAGTGCAGACTTGTAGATGTGTGGCGTACACTATATCCCCAAGACAGGGAATATTACTTTTTCTCCCCGGTTCACCACCTTCACACCCACATAGACTTGCTACTTTGTTCCGCTGAGCTTATTAGTAGCTTTTTAGAGGCTTCCTACCTAGCTAAAACTTTATCGGACCACTGCCCACTATTGGGTGTCATTGGCTGGGGAAGAGCGCGGACGCGCATTCCTACCTGGCGACTGCAACCGACTTTGCTGTTAGACCCACCATTTCGTCAAGAGCTGATAGAACACATCTCCGACTACTTCAAACTTGTAGCGGCCCATGGAGTGGGACGCCCACAAGGTGGTGGTCAGAGGCCCATGCATGTCGGCGGCGGGTGGAACGCGTCGAGTGCTGACGAACGAGCTGGTGAGGGCGGAGGCTGCCCTCGTGATGCGGAGCGTGGATCTATGTCAGGCGCCGTGGCCCCAGAAGCACTAAAAGCACTCCGTGTGCGTACAAGCTATATTGATACTCTCTTGCGGAGATTTGACTACCGCCATTATGTAGCCAGGACACATTCTGAGGGGGATCGCTCGGGTAGACTGTTGGTCTGGCTGTTGCGAGGAGAACAACAGCGCAGTCCAACAGGGGCAATAAAACTAGATTCGGGTGAAGTGATCAACTCCCACGCAGAAATAAACTACACATTTAGACAATATTACGGCACCTTATACGCAGCGCATCCTCCGCCGCTGCCAGAGCAGGTAGGAGAATTTTTCAGGCACTCCCCCTGGCCCGTCTTTCTGCAGTGTAGCAAAGCAATTTGGATAAAATAATAGACGCAGAGGAAGTACAGATAGCACTACAGCAATTAGCGGACAACAAAGCGCCAGGCAGCGACGGTCTCCTAGTGGAGTATTACCGTACATGCGCTGGGCAACTAATCAAGCCATACATAGAAATGTTACATGAAGCGTTCGAGAAGGGCAGGCTTTCGGGGTCACAGCGAGAGGGATGATAGTTCTCCCGAAACTGGGGCGAGACCCCCCTAGATGTGCGTTCATACCGACCCCTCTCCCTTGTGAACCTGCATTGCAAGCTCATAGTTAAGATCCTGGCGAACCGCCTACTGCCACTGATGCCCTTGTTGGTCCACGACAACCAATCAGGCTTTGTCCCAGGACGTAACACTTTCATAAATATTAGGTGTCTATTACAGCTCATACATGATACATGATACACCTGTGTTCAACCATGACCGAGTAGCGGTCTCCCTAGATATTAAGAAGGCGTTCGATACGCTGGGCTGGCCCTTCTTGATGGAGACGCTACATCAAATGGCATTTGGACCGATATTAACAAAATGGATTATCATCCTGTTCGCCATCCCGGTTGCTCGTGTTAAAACGGGCGGGATAATTTCTGATGGGTTTCCTATTGGGAGGGGTACGAGGCAAGGATGCCCATTGTCCCCGCTCCTGTTCGCTCTAGCGATCGAACCATTGGCTGCACAACTCAGGAAAAGAGCTCAGGACTGGGATATAATGCATGGCACCAGCCACCAGATTGTTTCACTATATGCGGATGATGCGCTGATATATCTGCATAACTGCACAGCCACACTCCCGGGTCTGCTGCAACTACTAAGCCAATTTGGAGACCTATCGGGTCTGCGGGTTAATTGGTCTAAGTTCTGCCTGTTTCCTCTAGCAGCGACTCCGGAGGAGCTTCGCTCTGTTCCCCCAATACATGAACTCCCGTGGTCTTATACTACCTTTAAATACCTAGGCATTCAAATATATCATGGTACTTTTGACCTGAGGGAGGGCAATCTGGGATGTGCACTCCGATCAATCAAAGGATCCATGCCTTTCTGGAGATCACTTCTGCTCTCGCCCATGGGTAGGATGGCGATCGCCAAAATGATTATAGTCCCGCGCTTGCTGTATCACTTCAATGTTCTCCCACTACTAATCCCTCGTGATTTTTTCAAACTATTGAGTGGCCTCACGACGGACTTGATCTGGGGGAGAGCCGCCGGCGCGTAGCACTTACTTCCACACAGCTGCCGCTTGAAATGGGTGGATTAGGCACCCCGCACTATGAACTATATTATGCTGCTGCCCAGATACAGTGGGCATGGCGTTGGATGCAGACTCCCCCGAATTCAGAAGCCAAATTAGTACACGCCAATCTGGGAGACATGGGGGTGTTACAATGGTTGATGGATCGTAATGATCTGACTGGTCAGCTCCATATCCTAATGCATGTAGCCCACAGGTGTTGGCATAGGTACATAACTGGTGGCAATCAGAACCCTCCATACTCACCCCAAATCACGCTGCTTTCCATTCCAGGGATCTCCAAATTAACTAGACAACATAGGTTATCTCAGTGGTCCACGAAGGGAATACAAATGATTGGGGGCATATTTACAGAAGACCGCATGATGACATATGCGGAACTCATGTCGACATATGGGGTGGACTGGGGGTGGTTCCTGACTTATTGCGCATTACAACAGCTTACGCGCCAGATATGGCAATGTGGAGGCAAGGAACCCTAGACATCTCCTATACTGCACGAACTATTAGCAGGCCTAGGAGGTCATTGCAGCATATCTCACATATACAAAGACTTATTGGGTATTCCGGAGGTAGTCCAGCCCCAAGTGAAGATCAGATGGGACCAGGTACTACCTGCTCCGCTAACTCAACAAGAATGGAGCACTGCGCTCAGTCTAACACACACAGTATCTCGCAACCCCAGATTCTGCTTCACGCAATTTAATTATCTGCACCAGACATATCTGTCTCCGGGTAGGCTGAAGCGCATGTTTCCTCAGTCTGTCCAGGAGTGCCCCAGATGTGGTGATTCCAACAACACTTTTTTCCACATGATATGGGAATGCCCACCAATACACAGGGCCTGGCAGGACATCACTTCGTTGACAGCTGAGCTGATTGGGCACCCGCTCTCTCCCACGCCAGCATCCTGTTTATTGGGCATCCGCCCAAAATTGAAAGGAAAGAAACAAGTACAAAGATGCATCGAATTGGCTTTTATTTGATTCAAACGCTTAATAGCGATGCAATGGGAAGATCCAAATGCGCTGGATGCCCGTCAGTGGACGAGGGATATGCTGAAGTGGTCTAGAGCGGAAGCACAGGTGCTGCACTTACTCAGGGATAGAGGGATGCACATTAAAGAACTAGATATGTGGGATGCACTAGTCACATCACTCGAAACGAAAGATGACACTTGTCCACCATGAATCTGGGGGTGGCCCTAGTTCACACATAATTGTCATAGTCTTGTGACTAGCTCACAAGATGACTTGAAGTTCTTGACGTTGTAATGACAGTAAACTGGACACTGGGCTCTGAAACACAGACACAGACCCTAGATCAAACAACATTTGTGACATACCATATGATATTTATTGTACACAACACATAAGAGATATTATGCAATGGGTGAGGAGGATTGGTCTTGAAGTGGACTCAACCGTGATGTGTCTTTGGGAGGAGTATGCGAGGGAATTTCACAACGACTGACAGGTGTAAATGATCAGCACTGGTATCCTCTTTAGTCGCTCCCCCCTCAAAACAAACAAGAGGGCTGTAATATATTACATTTACATATACAATTACTAAGGGAACACCCTCCTTCCTTCAGTGCTGCAACTCCTTCCTCTGCCTCCTCGCACCTCCCCCCCTTCCTTCACCATAATACACAAAGTTCACCCCACAGATCATGATGCCGTCAAAGATCAGTTGGCTCGCTCCCCACCACCCGGCCTTAGTAAGCCTTTCAGTCCCTCTCACACCGTCACCACCCCACTTTATGTTCCGGATTGATACCTTTTTTCTTTTTTCTCTTAATTCTTCTTATTTTGAAGCATTGGACAATACATTGTCATGTCATTTTGGTAGCGCCAAGGCGCTTGATTGTATATGATAATTGTGGTTATTTCATTCAATAAAGAGATTTAAAAAAAAAAGTAAAAAAGAAAATAACTCAAATCTAGGAGACATGCAAAGCTCATGCAATACCACTGTAGTCACACCGCACTTACACACATGAAAGAAAATACTCAGTGTTACAAACATAACAGTACTTTATTTTAGTGACAAAATTACCAAAAAGTACTAGGGAGGCAACCCTCCAATAGGAGGTAAGTAACACATTAGGGGCCATATTTATACTTTTTGACGCAAAGCTGCGCCGGCGCAGCTTTGCGTCAAAAATATTAACGCCGGCTAACGTCATTTCGATGCGCCGTGCGGGCGTCAAATTTATACTTTGACGCACGGCGGCGCAACCAACAGGTGGGAGTCATTATTTCGTGACACACACAGCGGCGTCAAGTCGTAAAGAAAACCAACGTTTACGCGACGCACATCACTGTGGGTCGATTTACGACAGCGCAACCCGGAAAGCGCTGTTTTTTTTGACGCAATAGCGTCAAATTTACCCGCGTACACTGCCCTTTCAGCAGAGGAGAGCCAAAATGGATCCCAGATGCCACTACAGACCCCAGGAAGATGACAGCAGACCAGGAACCAGCCAGGAGGACCCATACCGGAACCAGGACATTTTCAGAAAAAAAAGAAAGTGTCGCTTCAGTGCAGAGGAGCAGGAAATCCTGGTTAAAGAGGTGACGGAACACCAGCACCAATTGTTCATCACCTCTAAATTGCCAATCAGTAGGAGAGAGGCCATATGGCAAAAAATTGTGGACAAGATCAACAGTGTGGCTGAAGAACGCAGGACAGTCACAGAGTGTAAGAAACCCTGGCATGACTGCAAACGTAGGACAAAATAAAAAATGGCCAGGAACAGGAAGGCAGCACTGCAGACTGGAGGGGGGAGTCCAGCACACCAGGAGGCCCTGGACCACATGGAGGAGATGGTCGCAGCCGTCATCCCTGAGGAGATCGTCACAGGGATTCAAGGACAGGACAGCGCAAACTATCACGACACAACGCACATGCAGGGTAAGTTGCATGGGGAATTAAAATGCAACAATGATACATGCTACCGGAGGGGGGAATACCTTTTACACAATGCATGTAAGTCAGCACATATATGAAGTGGCATGGGTAAAGGGGCACGGCAGGGGGGCATGCCCAGCACAGACTGAATCTGGGGCACGACAAAATACAGCACCAACAACAGTCCCATGGGGCCATCCTGTAATTACAACAATAGAGCCAAGGGAAAGCAGCGACAGGTGGGAAGGCCACTACGTCAAACTCACATCCAGGCACTTGTCTGTCAAAATCTATCCTACATCAACTAGGTCCCTATCAGTAATCCAGTAGCCAAAACAACAACTGCAATGTAACTGCGACAACAGTTGACAATAACACCTCTCATCTCTGTGCAGCTATAGTAGCAAATGGCAGGAACCTCCCCATGGAACATACATACCTAAATTAGGGGGTGAGGATGACATCTGCAACTATTTATAGAAATAAGACAAAGGCACAAGTACACTCAAATGCCAATGCCCATACTTGACACATACATCAGCCAAAGTAAACAGCAATAGGAGCCACACAGCACTAAGGACACACACATGCTGCATACTTCAGGGTCCCTCACGTGCCTGGCTAACAAGGCAACATCACTAATGTCATACTGCTCAGACAACAACATTGAGGAGGGGACACAGGCAACTGGTCACTGAAACACACCTGCACAGTCTGACAACCAAATAGGACCTTGATACGATAAACAGGGCAATCCAATTAAACACACATGACCCAACATCATCTCCAAACATCAACAATGTTTACATCCATACCACATCCTAACATTGACATGCATAGGATATGCCACATTACATGTACATTTCGGGCAATGTGAATTAAAAGTGTTTGGGGCAGGTCCTGAGAGGCAAGTGTGCTGCCAGGGCATTCACAACACCCACAGCCAGTCAAAGTGTAGTGTGGTAAGTGTTACGTATACTTTGCGCATTAGCTTCAGGCTTTAGGCCTTTGTGCACCTTGCCCTGAATGTACTTTTACGCATTTGCTCACATCTAAGAGCCTCTGAGCACTTTGCACTAAATGCTTTTTATTAGGCTTCCTATCAGTTAATTTTGCAAATAGCCGGTCCTACGGTGTTGTTTATTAGTCAAATCACACTGTTTTGCCTACTTCAGCACTGGAGTTCGCCAGAACATATTCACTCTGTGCCCCAGTCAAGGATACAGTCTGGTACATTGCCGATAGACGTGGTAGGGGTTAAGATTTGGCATACCTGCGTAGGGACACTTTGTCATCACGATGACATATTACTTATAAAATCACTTCCTTGTCCCAAGACACGCAAGAGGGAGTTTCCAAACAGAGAACCACAACTAGACGCTGCCTGCCTTGCTGCAGATGCAGAACCAGATCACAGGCCATTGCTCAGATATGAGGGATGATGTCTCCCCAGTGATTCAGACAGGCAAGCTCGAAGCTTAACATGCTGTGCTCTAAATAGAACAAGCAGAGGGATAGTAGAAACAGTTAGGCACCATGATAGCTTTGTACTAATGTTTTACTCTCCTGCTGACTATTTCAATTCTACCATGTTGTATTGTTTGGGTTATTGTGGCTCACACCTAAATATCTACAAATCAGTTGTTCAATGAAATCATCATATAAACAAATACTGTCTTTGTCATTTGTGTATGAGATCATACTGGAAAAGAGAGAATTGGTTTGGATCTGAGTGACCACGACTTCCCTGAGAAGTTCCAAAGATGTCATGCGCTCGGATGTCTAATCATTCCTTTGCCGTGGGAGACATGAGGCACTGCTAGTTAGCCAGAGCAAAAAGAAAGAATCAGGGTGACAGAGTTATTTACAAGTGGGTCGGACTCAGTCCCCCACACCATTAGCTATCCTGCTGCCTAGAAAGCCAGTAATCTCATGTAGGATAATGAGAGCCCACCCAACAAAATGTCTCTCCATAAGAATAGTAAAACACGGAGGGACGAGTAGGACAAAAAGATGGCTATTCCTAAATTGTTATAAAGCAACATCTAGAGGCAATTAGGCAGACAAGTCTGATATCTCTATATCATACATGTGACACACAGGTGGGCCATAGGCCTACAACAATGCCCATATGAAGGACAGCAGATACCAAGACAAAAACAGAGCACAAAGTTAAGGCATCCAAAGGCTTGTATCTTATTGCAAAATTGTCACAACACAGACACACTAATTGTACCCTGTTTCATTGCAGAGGAACATGGATCTCCTGCCGATATGCCTGTCCCTGATTTCCCTGATGACATGGATGACGAGCCCATAAACATTCTACAGGAGACCATCCAAATGGTCCTTGAAAGCCTCCAAACCCCACCTTCAGTCACAAGGAGGAGCACAGAAGAAGCAGCCACCACAGTAGAACCACCCGCCACCCCAATTGTAATACCTGCCAGCTCCAACACAGCTGAGGACTCTGACGACACTGGCACCAGCTTCGAAAGAACCGTCGTTGGGGTACAGCGGGAGCTGGCCAAGGAGGTGCGGGTGGGGATGCAAACTATGTCAGCCAGCCTTGAGGGGGTGCGTTCGTGCATGATGTCTTCTGCTGATCAGGCAGCTGCTATGCAAGCCCTAACATCTCTCTTGCAGGAACTTGCCAAAACACAGAAGGAAATCAGCACAGCTGTCATCCAGTTGACACAACATCTACAACTGCAATCCATTCAACGTGTGCACGAATGCAACATTGAACCCCTCAGGGCCGACCTGGCTGCCTACCATCGTGATGTGGCTGCCATTCTCAAAAACCAGCAGGCCCTCCTTGCTGCAGTACTGCCCCTAATAACTCCACAGGGAGCAGCCCCCGGGATGTCTGCCTCCACATCTTCTAACACTGAGGTGTGTGTTGCCCCTTCACAAACAACAACAACAAGGACAAACCAGGCAACACACACATCAGAAGAAGAAGACATGGAACAGATAACATTCTCACGGAAGAGTACCCGGAAGCACTAGTCCCTGCACCATGGCCTACTTTCACCAAGGTCCTACGTTTTGTCAAATGCCAGTCTCACTACAACTACACTCAATGACTGTTCTGCAATCCACTGTATGACTTGTCACCATTGCCAGTGAATGTCTCTCTCCTACTATTTGCCAATTCCTGTCCCTCTGCACTGTCTGTGACATCACCCCAGCATGTCAGGAGCATCACCCACACCCCTTCTGTAGGATCACCATGTAAGAATGCACCAGAACGGACCCAGCAAACATGGACAATGGACATTTTGCAATACAGCACCTATAAATAAATAGCACTTGCACACCTATCATGTCTCTGTGTTATTTCACACTTCAACTGTGCAGTACATAACTCCAAAGTGCCTGTGTGGCAACCATGTAGATTGTCAATACAACTGTCCTGATATCATGTAGTCTGAAACATCTGTGCAGTGGCCAGGATTGCATCATAGCCTTACCATACTGAGGAGAATAACTGATGAAGGGACTAACCACACACAATCATGCTGTGTTGGACAGAATGATGCACCATCTATAGCTATTCTAGTCAACTAATGGTGGCTGAGAAATGTAGGCACCATGCAAAACTAAAACATGAAATTATGCTGCAAAATGTAAGGAAACATTAACAAATTACACTGCATCAATCACCTTTTCTGAGTATACTTCCATGAAGGAAAGTCATGCTGAATTAGTACACACATGTTGTAGGTCAGCAATGAAGGCAACAAGACAAGAGTGTTAACAACTCCTCATCTACAAAGATCTCCCTGAACTTCACACTGCAGTCCGACCTATTAAATTACCCACAATAACAAGTCTGGAAGCACACTTTGTGAAGTAGAATACATACTCACCAACACAAAACCTTGGTGATCAATGCAAACTACCAATGGTGGGTCTCCCAAATGGTGGATACTTACCAAGTTAGCACACGGGTAGCTGGCATGTTAAACCTCAATTTCCTGGGGATGGCGAGCATAGGACACAAATGTCATACAAAAACATTCAGCTACACTGATGTCAAGGCCATGATAAAGTAGCACCTAACGCATCATGTAAAGGGTTAACTATATATTTATTGCTATTTATTAACACAAGAGGCAACTAAGGGAAAGGTAATACCTACACTAATCTAACCTGACTACTACTAACCCACAACTGTCCCTAACTAACCTAAGCTAAACTTACTCTACACATGTAACGAAACGATCTAAACATCAACCCCCCACCCACCATTATGAGACAGGACACATGCAGGACAACACTTACTAACCTACACACATACTATACTATCCTAAACAAACATATATTTTTTTGTAAATTTTTGTATATTTTTTATATATTTTTATTTTTTTAAATAACAGGAATCCCAACATTGCCAACACACAAAAAATAAAGATAGAAAGAATAAGGACCCCCCACCCTCTTCCCTAACACTAACTAAGCTAATTACCTATACTAACCTAATACTAATCCCCAAAACCCAACTATCAGTAGAAAATAGGAAAGAGGAGAGAGGGGAGGGGTAAAAGTTCAACAGGGCAAAAGTCCTAGAGGTTCGCCCTCCGTAGGGTCCGCCTGATGGAGCTGACCCTTTTTTTTATATAGGCCACATCCTGGCTCAGGTTGTCCACCTTATTGAACAGCTTGTCCAATTTTCTACTCAATGCCAGGAATGCGGCTGGGTCCACAGGAGGGGCTGATGTAGTTTGTGTGCCGGCCAAGGTTAAGCTTGTGCCAGGAGTTGACTGCCCACTGGACTGTCCTGGTTGTAGAACATGGCTGGGTCCAGGTCTTGAGGATGAGCCAGGGTCTACTGTTCCCGACATTGCTGGGGCCACTTGGGGAGACCTGGTGGATGTGGTGTTGGTGGCTGTTGTGGGCAATGTAGGCCAACCCTGTGGTGAGGCCCACCATGCCCCGGAGGCCCGATCCGAGTGATATTTGCGGGCCATCCTCCGGTACCCAGACTGCACCTGCAGGATGTGCCTGTATCGCATGGCACGCCTCTCAAATTGGTGTCTATCTGCGGCACTCATGTTTGCAGCTGTGAAGAGAAAAGGCAAATATTTTCCTTTGGAATTGCATTGGGTGGAATACCACAATGGGTTATTTGTACATTACTAGTAATGTATTTGTTGCAGCAATTGTCACAACATAGTTCACTAAAAGGCTCAGAGGAAGTACATGTGAAGCCTGCATACATAAGGGCATCTCACACCTAGCATATCCATGTCTCTACATGATGGATGACATCACCCTAAACTACTCATCCAAATTATGCCTAAGGCATCTGACATTATGGCTGCACCTCTTCCGCATACTGACTTCACTACATATGTCACTCTATGTGATAACTATCACAATCCTCACTCAATGCCATTTGTAATTTGTTGTGTGCTAATATTGAACCCATGAGCCATAACCGAATGTGTACACTAGGGGCCAGATGTAGGAAGATGGAAAATTGCGATTTGCAATTTGCTATGCAGAATGGTGTCTCCGACACCGTCTGCGAGTCGCTATGGGGTCGCTAAGACCCACCTCATTAACATCAATGATGTGGGTCCCAATTTGCGCCCCCTTAGCGACTATGGGCACTCACGGAGATGGAGGCCTGCTGGGAACAGCAGACCTCCATGGCCGTGGCTGCTTTTAAATAAAGCCGGTTATTTTTTCCCAAGTGTAGCCCGTTTACCTGAAAGGAAAACGAGCTGCACTTAGAAAAAAACCCAAAATCTTTAGTTTTGGATTATTTCAGGGCAGGTAGTGGTCCCTTGGACCACTGGCTGTTTTGAAACAATTTTTTGGGTCCACTCACAAAGGGGAAGGGTTCCTATGGGGACCCCTTCCAGTTAGCGAGTGGGTTACCATCCACTTCAAGTGGATGGTAACTGCGACTCCCTTTGCGACCACGTACTCGGTCGCAAATGGAATTGCATACCACTGCGAGTCGCACATAGGACGGGAACACCCCTTCCTATTTGCGAGTCGGAAATGCATTTTGCAAGTATGTTCAGAATCACAAAATACATTTCTGCATAGCAAACAGACGTTTGCGACTCACAAAGAGCAATTTATGCCATTTGCAACTTGAAAACTGTTTGCTACATCTGGCCCTAGGTTCTAAACAAAGTTGCTAAAGGTCACAAGTACGTGTAACATACTGGTTGCTACAGTCCTAGGTACCCTGTTTCCCATTAACATGGCAGTCTTTGAGGGTGGGGTGGGAAGAACAACCAACAATCCCATGTTCAATGCACACCCAGGAGTGTATAGAAAGGTCAACAAGTTTGTGCCTTCACACACAACACCTATGAAGGGCTAGCAACACTTTGGAGTCAGCCAAACATTGTCACATCCAAGGTCCAACCATGTCAAAATGCTCTGACTTAGGCCAACATCACATACTATCAGTGAGGCATGTTTTACAACACATACAGAGGAGCTAGAACACCCATGATCATGAGTCGACAGAACACCTAGGCCATTGCACTCTAGTCACACACACTTCTAGTTCAACTAGTGGAAGTACATGCCCCCGGAAGATCCAACCTACAGTGTACACAGTGCATCCTCAACTAGGAAGATGCACATTTCATCAAAGCCATTTGCCAAGGCTATCTGGGAGAATGTCAGTCTGATATGCAGACTCAGTTCAAGCCAAGTCCCAGAGCAAGTCTTACATTAACCAGTGTATTCCACATGACTCATCCCATTCCCCATTGCGGCCCAACTGGAATGACCTACAGCCCCTAAATCTGAGAGATGGCTAAGTATTGGTCTACAGAAACAGAAGTGATATTTGAAATCCCACTAAAGCAACAATGCCAATGAACGGGCAGCGCATCAAATCATGAATTTTGTTGAACACACAGTAGTCCATCATGCATCACTAGCACAAAATTAAACATAGCACTCAGGCCACACTCACTGTAGGTATCGGGGTCCTCAAAATGTGCCACCTCTCCCACGGTGTACGGTGCTGGTCCACCTGTAAAGCATGAAAGGAAGAATATACTCAGACTCGGTGCTCTGACAAATGATTGAAGTTACTATGACACTGTGTGAATATGACATGGTAATAATACACTTTCCCGCATGCTCATACTGCATGGATGATTTTTTATAAACATTAACATTGGATGAGTCTCCTACTACAGTTACAGACCCTACTAAACACATGCAGTGGCCAGGACAGTCAGGTGTTGTCAAAGATACCCCTCCATTAGTATGCCCCAACAATTATGGCTTGCATACATCTCATCATGTGCATCCCAGAGAGACATCCAAAAGCTGGTTACTTGAGGACTGCATGACCCCTCACAATCAAACAGGCTAGGTGGACATTTTCAACACACAGCATCCAGACACACATGTGACATATGTGTGGACAACATAGCTGACTTCATGTGACGTGAAGCCAGCACACATTTATAGCATCATCATGGGTATACAATTTTCTGTCTAGCTATGGCGTCAACATATGTAGGTATGTTGTTTCTACATGACTTTCTCACTGGCCAATATGACCTTTAGGTTTAAGATAGAGGCATTAACGTGTCGCTTGTCTGACACCAAGGCAACACTACATTACATACAGCTACAGGCATCCGGTATGTGTTGAAAACATGAGCCATCTGACTGCTAGCATTGGTCTTCCGACACATTCTGCAACAAATACACATTAGGGGCCATATTTATACTTTTCGATGCACAACTGCGGCAACGCAGTTGTGCGTCAAAAAATCTAACGCCGGCTAACGCCATTCTGAAGTGCCATGCGGGCGCCGTATTTATTCAATGGCGTTAGCCGGCGGAGCTGCCTGGTGTGTGTGAAAAAAAATGACGTACACCAGGCAGCGCCGGCATAGGGGAATATGGAGCTTGGGCGCCCAAAAATGGGGCAAGTCAGGGTGACGCAAAATTTTCGCATCAACCCGATTTGCGCCATTTTTTTAAACTCCCAACCCCCATTGAAATGACTCCTGTCTTAGCAAAGACAGGAGTCATGCCCCCTTGCCCAATGGCCATGCCCAGGGGACTTCTGTCCCCTGGGCATGGTCATTGGGCATAGTGGCATGTAGGGGGGCACAAATCAGGCCCCCCTATGCCACACAAAAAATAAATAAAAATTACTTACCTGAACTTACCTTATGTTCCCTGGGATGGGTCCCTCCATCCTTAGGCGTCCTCCTGGGGTGGGCAAGGGTGACAGGGGGGGTCCCTGGGGGCATGGGAGGGCACCTCTGGGCTCCTATCCGAGCCCACAGGTCCCTTAACGCCTGCCCTGACCAGGCGCAAAAAAAGACGCAAAAGCGGCTGGACGTCATTTATTTTGACCCGCCCACTCCCGGGCGTGATTTTTGCCCGGGAGTGTAAATACGGCGCACATGCCTCGGAGTCAATTTTTTAGACGGGAACGCCTACCTTGCATATCATTAACGCAAAGTAGGTGTCCACGCTAAAAAGTGACGCAAACTCCATGGACTTTGGCGCTAGACGCGTCTAACGCCAGAGTATAAATATGGAGTTAGTTTTGCGTCGAATTAGCGTAAAAAAAACGACGCCTATCCGGCGCAAACGGAGTATAAATATGGCCCTAGGTTTCCCTAGCATTATACACAGTCAGCTACTTATCTAGCAGATTGGGTAACAATCATCACATGTCCCCACACAGATTTCATTTATTCACAGGTAATTTATTTGTACTCACCAACATGGCCACCAATCCTGATTCCCAGGTGGTCCAGCAGGTCCTGCTCCCTGGATATGAGATCAGCCCAGCGGTGCTTCAGTTGATGCTCATTCCTCATGCTCCCGTAGACCCGGACCAGGTGATGGCACACCTTCCCCCACCGGACTTTCCGTGCCTCCGTGTGATACCCCTGTATCACATGGCCCCCAGCCTCCAGCATGAGTGGGAGGAAATGGCAAACGAGCCAAATAAATCCCCCCAATTCCTCCTCACCCATCCTGGCAAGCCGAGACCTACCTGACATATTTAGTAATTTAAAGGAGAAAAATTAGATAGACAAGTAAAAGTGGGAAATGGGGAAGGTAGAGTAGTGAAGGAAAAATGAAAGTTAATAAAAATAGCCCAACTAACCCCAAAGTTAAACTACCCAGAACAGACTCCCACAGACAATACAAACAAAAACAGGATTGGACAAAAGTACACTAAACAGACTAAGACAATATTACACAACAAGACTAGGAACACAAAAAGACAAAATATAAGGTACACAGGACACAAAAGCAGTTAAACACAGGACTACACTTTCAACACAACCACACAGTCTAGAAAAGATCTGAGACTGCAAAGTGAAAGTGAAAGTTAACTCACAGTACAGATTTTGTAAACAGGATATCCTATTACATCACTTCCTGCATAAAATGGCCGCCGTTTTTATTTTCCCGTTATGCGTCATATTTTCACGCATACACATTGTGCGTCATATTTTTTGACGCAGAACATTGCACATAATGCAGAGTCAAAAGTAATTTCTTCATTGTTCCCTTACATTTCTGTGTGAGGCTGAGTTTACAGTTCTAGTGTAGAATTATATTTTTCTGGCAAATATGTGAAACATATATGACCATTTATATTTACTCTGCATTCCGTGCACTCCTGTACGTGAAAATATTATGACGCCCATGCTGTCTGCGTGGAAATTTGACGCTTCATACACAATATGGTGGACATGTACTGTAGCTTATTAATTTATTATTTTTCATCTCCGATTTTTTGACTCTGCATTCTGTGCACTCCTGTACGTGGAAAAATTATGACGCCCATGCTGTCTGCGTGGAAATTTGACGCTTCATACACAATATGGTGGACATGTACTGTAGCTTATTAATTTATTAATTTTCATCTCCGATTTTTTGACTCTGCATTCTGTGCACTCCTGTACGTGGAAAAATTATGACGCCCATGCTGTCTGCGTGGAAATTTGACGCTTCATACACAATATGGTGGACATGTACTGTAGCTTATTAATTTATTAATTTTCATCTCCTATTTTTTGACTCTGCATTCTGTGCACTCCTGTACGTGGAAAAAGTATGACGCCCATGCTGTATGCGTGGAAATTTGACGCTTCATACACAATATGGTGGACATGTACTGTAGCTTATTAATTTATTAATTTTCATCTCCGATTTTTTGACTCTGCATTCTGTGCAATCCTGTACGTGGAAAAATTATGACACCCATGCTGTCTGCGTGGAAATTTGACGCTTCATACACAATATAGTGGACATGTACTGTAGCTTATTAATTTATTAATTTTCCTCTCCTATTTTTTGACTCTGCATTCTGTGCACTCCTGTATGTGGAAAAATTATGACGCCCATGCTGTATGCGTGGAAATTTGACGCTTCATACACAATATGGTGGACATGTACTGTAGCTTATTAATATATTAATTTTCATCTCCTCTTTTTTGACTCTGCATTCCGTGCACTCCTGTACGTGAAAATATTATGACGCCCATGCTGTCTGCGTGGAAATTTGACGCTTCATACACAATATGGTGGACATGTACTGTAGCTTATTAATTTATTATTTTTCATCTCCGATTTTTTGACTCTGCATTCTGTGCACTCCTGTACGTGGAAAAATTATGACGCCCATGCTGTCTCCGTGGAAATTTGACGCTTCATACACAATATGGTGGACATGTACTGTAGCTTATTAATTTATTAATTTTCATCTCCGATTTTTTGACTCTGCATTCTGTGCAATCCTGTACGTGGAAAAATTATGACACCCATGCTGTCTGCGTGGAAATTTGACGCTTCATACACAATATAGTGGACATGTACTGTAGCTTATTAATTTATTAATTTTCCTCTCCTATTTTTTGACTCTGCATTCTGTGCACTCCTGTATGTGGAAAAATTATGACGCCCATGCTGTATGCGTGGAAATTTGACGCTTCATACACAATATGGTGGACATGTACTGTAGCTTATTAATTTATTAATTTTCATCTCCTCTTTTTTGACTCTGCATTCCGTGCACTCCTGTACGTGAAAATATTATGACGCCCATGCTGTCTGCGTGGAAATTTGACGCTTCATACACAATATGGTGGACATGTACTGTAGCTTATTAATTTTCATCTCCTATTTTTTGACTCTGCATTCTGTGCACTCCTGTACGTGGAAAAAGTATGACGCCCATGCTGTATGCGTGGAAATTTGACGCTTCATACACAATATGGTGGACATGTACTGTAGCTTATTAATTTATTAATTTTCATCTCCGATTTTTTGACTCTGCATTCTGTGCAATCCTGTACGTGGAACAATTATGACGCCCATGCTGTCTGCGTGGAAATTTGACGCTTCATACACAATATGGTGGACATGTACTGTAGCTTATTAATTTATTAATTTTCCTCTCCTATTTATTGACTCTGCATTCTGTGCACTCCTGTACGTGGAAAAATTATGACGCCCATGCTGTATGCGTGGAAATTTGACGCTTCATACACAATATGGTGGACATGTACTGTAGCTTATTAATTTATTAATTTTGCTCTCCTATTTTTTGACTCTGCATTCTGTGCACTCCTGTACGTGGAAAAATTATGACGCCCATGCTGTATGCGCGGAAATTTGACGCTTCATACACAATATGGTGGACATGTACTGTAGCTTAATAATTTATTAATTTTCATCTCCTATTTTTTGACTCTGCATTCTGTGCACTCCTGTACGTGGAAAAATTATGACGCCCATGCTGTCTGCGTGGAAATTTGACGCTTCATACACAATATGGTGGACATGTACTGTAGCTTATTAATTTATTAATTTTCATCTCCGAATTTTTGACTGCATTCTGTGCACTCCTGTACGTGGAAAAATTATGACGCCCATGCTGTGTGCGTGGAGATTTGACGCTTCATACACAATATGGTGGACATGTACTGTAGCTTATTAATTTATTAATTTTCATCTCCTATTTGTTGACTCTGCATTCTGTGCACTCCTGTACGTGGAAAAATTATGACGCCCATGCTGTATGCGTGGAATTTTGCCGCATTATTAAATGATGTCTTCATTTTTTACAGTTGGGGAAGGAAATTTGTCATGGCCAAACGGTGCTATGTGATACACATTTGTGGTTAGCTATGACACATGTCCCTTATTGGATTTATAGATGGCATTCACACTGTAATAATTATGATACCTTCAGAAAATGTATTAACCATATTTGTACACATATTTGGGGTAATTGCTGATGGCTATTTTGAAATGATGAATGGTATACCATGATGTATTCCTTCTCTAAAATGTGCCCACAATTTTCTTGGTAATGCGTATATCTATATTCCAAACAGGGAGTGAAATAGTCACTTACATTTTTTATGGGGCTAACCATGTCCTATTATGATTTTGTGTATCTGATTTGTGTTTGACTTTTGACATGTAGGCCACACATGCGCCTTAATGAATGTGTTTACTTCACAAGTACATGATTCTTGTATATTTGGGGGGCGGTAGAGGTGGACTTAGGCCCCCAGCACCCTACGCATTGCCCTTCCAGATTTGCTGATTTATCCATGGCTTTCATTTATTCGGTTATGCAAAACCTGCAGCAGCAGGCTAATGTAAGGCCATAGGGTATGAATCACTGTTGGCCATTCATTCATCTCATTTGCCCATTTGACGTTTGCACTATTGTTGATTTGGAGCAATCTGACATACCATTTTCCAATGACTATGTTTGCAAACTCTCAGCGTTCCTCATGTGCTGATGACAAATAGGTTGTTGATGTATGTGGCCCTTTATGCATTACCTGGTTTAGTGGCATGTTAAATTTTGCCTGCTAGGTTTGAACTGGGACACTACTGTGATGGGCAGCTTGCAAATATTTGGTTGATTGGATGACATATGGTTATATGTGTGTGGGAATGTGGATCCACTTTCACCTGTCTGGGTGTATGTTGTCACTGTAACTTAAAGGTCTCCTCATGAGTTAGTGGCAGCTAATGTTGTTCCGATTGGGTATTGTTTATATCAAAAACTTGAGAGAAGCCATTGAGGACATGGTCACGTACACATGGATGGTCCCACCCTGTCACTGAACACATATAATGAGACTTTCAAATTATCTACATTTTTGGTCTGAGTGAGAGACTTTCTCAGGTGTCTGGATCAGGCATGTGTAATTTGCACTTTGGTACTCCTGTTGGCCTCGGTGGATGGTAATGTATCATGTAACATCCTACCCTCTGTGCAGACATTTGTGATGTTTTTTTTTTTGTGTGATGAGTATTTTATCATTATTGCTCAATGAGACAACATCCTTTTTCAGCAATTTAGAACTAAAGGTGGTCAGAAATGAATAGGCCAAAGCATGATGTGGTGTTTGTTATCGGTGTTTATTTACAATTGTGCTATAAGTGTTGATATAAGAAATTAAGAAAAAGAATTATTGACAAGCTGTTGGCGCCTACACACTCCTGCTGCCGTGTTTTGTTGTTCCCCCTCCTGTTGCAGGCCAGCATCCTCCTCTTCGTCATCTTCAGGCATGTCTGGGTTTGCTTCAAGGAGGGGAATGTTCCTGTTTACACAAATGTTGTGCAATATGGCACAAGTGAGTATGATCTTACCGACCATCTCTGGGGAATAGAGTAGGCTACCACCAGTGATGTCAAGGCAGCGGAACCTTGACTTTAGGATCCCAAAGGTCCGCTCAACAATGCTGCGTGTCCTCTTATGGGCGTCGTTGTATGCCCGCTCTGCAGCAGTAGTGGGGTTCCCATATGGTGTCATTAGCCAAGGCTGGATGCCATACCCCTGATCAGCTGAAATAGAAACACAGAATGGGATCAATTAGATGTAGTAAGCACTCTTGTACAGACCTTTGATTGCAGTAGTTGTCTTGTGTTGTCTGTGACTCTTTTGTGTACTAATGTGACAACCTATACTTGTAGGGTAAAAGTTTAGCATTGGGTTTTTTCCTTGGCTGAGCAAGTGTTTGTTAGCTAGCCTTTTGTCAGCAGTCTGTATTTTTTTTTAAATAACAGTGTGCCCTCCCTTGCATTGTGACTTGTGATACAGGTGTCCGTGTGTCTTCACTGGGGGTGAGATGATAGTTCCATGCAGAGTTAAAACATGAAAGTGTATTTGAAACGTTCATCTGAAAGTACCCTGGACACCCCATACCTTAAGACTTATGCAATGTGTTAATGTACAGGTTATTGTGACACTTCCAATTTGCAAGGTGACATTTAGGCAACCACACTCATTCATGTCTTCACATTAAGCTGTGGAGTACATTCCAATGTGCGACAGGTTCAATGGTGACTTCTGACACATGGCTAGTGATGTGAATACCTCAGTGTGTTCCAGGCTAGGTGTTGCTATTGTGGTGTATGTGTTGTTTGTCCTAGAGGGTTGCTGTGCAGTGTGTATATGAGTTAGATTTTTGTCCTTACCAACAAGTAGTCCATTGCCATACCGTCCATCCTGGAAGTGTTGGTTGATGGTGCTGTGACGGTAGATGAATGCGTCATGTACACTCCCAGGATATTTAGCCACGATGTTGCTGATCAATCCTTGGAGATCGACTATGGCCTGCACGTTGATTGAATGTGTGTGCTTCCTGTTGCGGTAGAGGTGTTCTGTAGCAGCAGGTGGCACAAGGCGTACGTGTGTGCAGTCGATTGCACCAAGGACGTGTGGGAAGCCACTGATGGCGTAGAACCCCTGTTTAGTTTCCTGCTGCTTCTGCAGTGTGTTAGGGAAGCAGATGTGGCGGGGTGTCAGGCGAATGATGGCATCCAGTACTTTTGGCAGGAATGCGGAGAATGATGGTTGTGATATTCCACCAACCAGGGCACCAGTTGTCTAAAACGAGCCACTTGCCAGCAGGTGAAGTACGGCAAGCAGCTTTGTTTCTGTTGGTATGGTGCGGGGTGTCACCAAAGTGGGGGCCAACTGCTGTTCGATATTTCTGAGCAGCTGCTGAATGGCCTGCCAGTTCAGCCGGTACCTCTGGATGATGTCGTGTTCCCTGAGGCCATGCAGGGTTGTTCTTGGGCGGAATATCCTCTCCTGCCTTCTGCGCTGTCTTTGGGGTCCCTGCTGTTGATGTTGTGGCTGCTGTTGTTGCTGCAGGGCTCTGCGTCTACGTGCACGCTAATTAAAAATCACCTCCATGTCTCCCTGTTGCTGCTCTGCTGCTCTGTTGTTTGTTCTGTGTGTTCTGATTAAATACAGGTGTGTTTGCCCCATTTTAACGCCTGCCCTGACCCAGACGTTAACGGGTTTTGCGCCTACCGGCCGGGAGTCCTTTTTGCCCAGAAGCATAAATACGACGCGCGGCAGTGTGCGTCGTTTTTTGGACGGGAACGCCTACCCTGCATATCATTAACGCAGGGCGGGGTGCCGCTTCCAGAAAACGGCACACACTGCGGATTTTGCTTGTGCGCGGCCTCGGGCGTCAGGGTTTAAATATGGGGCAACGTTTGCGCTGATTGTGCGTCAAAATTTTTGACGCACATTCGGCGCAAACGGAGTATAAATATGCCCCTAGATATATTCACTAGAAATCAGCAATAGGCATAGAAAGTGCTAGAAAACAGTGCAAATTGTAATAGACAATCTTGTCCCTAGCGGGAGCCCAAACCATATACAAAAAAAAAAAAAAAGGAATGCTAACACAGGACCCCTACCTAGGTAAGTGGAATGTGTAGAGGGGAGCTTGGGGTACTAGGAAAACCAAAGGTAAGTACCAAAGTCCTCCATAGCGACCAGGAAGAAAGAAGTAAGCTACTGGATTTTCCCCAAACCGCCCAAAACAAAGGAAAAGAAGAAAATGCAACACCCGGACAAGAATGCAAGAAACCAGCAGTGGATTCCTGGAGAGGAAGACCTGTGGAATATGGGGACCAAGTCCAGAAGAGTCGAACGGGAGCAGGAGCTACTACCCACCCAGCTGTGGTTGCAGGAGTTGGTCGACAGTAGGTCGAAGACGGTCGGGAATGCAGCCCTGGAGCAGGTGAAGAGCTCCTGGAGGATGCAATCAACGTCCCACGCCGGATGTATGATTTCAGTTGGTCAGTGCCGTGGAAGATCCACCAACAAGCCTTGACAAAGGCAGAAGTCGCGGTGAAGCAAATTTGGGGCTGCCGGGGACCGGCAAGGTCCAGGAGGACTCAACCCATGGGGGGAGTCTAAGGGGGACCCTCAGCAAGGTACAGCGTCCACAAAAGAAGAGGCAGTCCCTACAGGAGACCCACTGGATGAGGAACCAGAAATAACAGAGGAGCCCATGCAGCACAACTGGAGAAAGGTCCCACGCCCCAGGAGAAGCACGCAGAGAGCTGTGCATCACAGGAAGGAGTGCTGGGGGCTGGAGCTGCACAGAGCCTGAAGATCCCTTGGAGGAGATGCCAACAAGCCTTGGTAGCGGCATGAGACACTTACACGGGGGTACTCTCCTGCGTGGGAAGGCAAATGCTTACCTCCACCAAAGTTGGACAGCTGACAGAGAGGACCAAGGGGACTACTCCGGACCACAAGATGCGATGCAGGATCCAGGCAGCTCAGGATGAGAGGAGATCCACACAGTCGGTTGTCGTTGCAGGTGGTGCCTGGGGATGCAGAGGAGTGACTCCTTCACTTCAAGGGACATTCCTTCTTACTTCTCATGCAGACTGAAAACTTGCTGCCCTCAGAGGATGCACAGCTGGGGAAATGTTACAGAAACTGGAAGGAGCTGTGGAAACAACGTTGCAAGCAGAGTCTTCGTCGTGGATGCAGATTGTAGGTTCCTGGAGGGTCCAGTCATGGTTCCAGTGGCTAGAAGTCGAAGTAGAGGTTGCAGAGGAGTCCGGCTGGAATCTTGCAAGCCAAATCTGGGAACCCACCCAAGAGAGAGACCCTAAATAGCCCTGAAAGAGGGATTGGTCACCTAGCCAGGTGACCACCTATCAGGAGGGGGCTCTGACGTCACCTGCCTGACCTGGCCACTCAGATGCTCTCAGAGGGATATGCTAACCTTGGATTCAAGATGGCAGAACCCAGGGACCCGCTGGAGGAGCTCTGGGCCCCACCTCTGGGGTGGTGATGGACAGGGGAGTAGTCACTCCCCTTTCCATTGTCCAGTTACACGCCAGAGCAGGGACTGGAGGTCACTGAACTGGTGTAGACTGGGTATGCAAGGAGGGCACCAAATGTTCCCTTCAAAGCATACCCTGGCCCCCACCGTGCTCAAAACACCCGACTAAGATACAACGCCGCCTCCCTCAACGCCCTCAACCCCGGACGAACAGCCACCTGCTACCAAGCCAGCCCTAAACGTATTCATGGACCCTTCACCTGTCAAGCCTGCAAGTACACATTCCACTGAACCTGCAGACCTCCCACCGGCCCTCGCACCAACAACCACCTCAAGTGCATCCTCCTCAACACACTCTCCGTCCACAAGCACGCCATCGAACTATGGGACCTCCTGGAAACAACAGCACCAGACGTCGCCTTCATCACAGAAACCTGGATGAACGCCTCCTCAGCTCCTGACATCACCATAGCCACCACCGACGGCTACAAGATCGCCCGGAAGGACCGCATCAACCAAACCGGTGGAGGAATCGGCATCATCTACAGGAACTCCATCAACATCACGACCACCACCGAAGACACCCCCTCGCCGCAGAACATGTACACTTCCAGATCCACACCGACCCCAGAACCACCCTCAGAGGAACTCTCGTCTACAGGCCCCGGCCCACGTGCCCAATTCAGCGAAACCATCACAGATTTCATGAGCCCGCACGCCCTAGCCTCACCAGACTACATCCTCCTTCGGGACCTGAACTTCCACCTGGAGAAAAACAACGACAACAACACCGCCACCCTGCTCGACAACCTCGGACTCAAGCAACTGGTTAACACCCCAACCCACACCGCTGGCCACACGCTCGACCCCATCTTCTCCGCCAGCAACCACATATCCTTCAGCCACTCCTCTGAACTACACTGGACCGACCACAGATGCGTCCACTTCACCTTCAAACGGGAGACCCACCACCATCGCACACAACAAATCCCCCGCAGACACTGGAGCAAAATCTCCACAGAGCAGCTCCTCTCAACACTGAACCAAAACCCACCAGCCATCACCACTGACGCCAACAACGCAGCCCTCAGCCTCACACAGTGGATCACCAACTGTGCCGAAAACCTCGCTCCACTTAAAAGCCACCCAAGCGGGATCAGCATCAGGAAACCCCCGTGGTTCACGGACGCCCTCAAAGAATCCAAGAAATCCTGCCGTAGCCTCGAAAAAACCTGGTGCAGAGAACGCACCACAGAAAACATGTCAGCCCTCAAGATCGCCACCCGTGAACACCACCAGCTGATCCGCTCCGCCAAAAGGACTTCATTCAAAGAGCGACTAGACAACAACACCCACAACAGCAAAGAACTCTTCAACATCGTCAAAGAGTTCTCCAACCCCAGCGCCAGCTCCAACGTCATCACGCCCTCACAAGAACTCTGCAACTCCCTTGCTACGTTCTTCCACCGAAAGATCGCAGACCTACACGACAGCTTCGGACCCCAGACCCCGCCGCTCACCACTGAACCAACAGCCCCCACCACTATCCTCAACGCCTGGACCCCCATCAGCTCTGAGGAGACCAGAATCACCATTAACACCATCCACTCTGGCTCCCCCTCGGACCCATGCCCCCATCACATCTTCAACAAAGCTGACTCCATCATCGCCCCCTATCTCCGGAGCATCATCAACAGCTCGTTCTCCTCTGCCACCTTCCCCGAGAGCTGGAAACACGCGGAAGTCAACTCCCTCCTGAAAAAACCCACGGCTGACCCCAATGACCTGAAGAACTTCCGCCCCATCTCTCTTCTCCCCTTCCCGGCCAAGGTCATCGAGAAGACCGTCAACAACCAGCTGACCAATTTTCTTGAAGCTAACAACTCGCTCGACCCTTCCCAATCAGGATTTCGGGCCAACCACAGCACAGAAACCGCCCTCATCGCAGTCACCGACGACATCAGAACTCTGATGGACAACGGAGAAACAACCACCCTCATCCTCCTGGACCTCTCGGCTGCCTTCGACACCGTGTGCCATTGCATCCTAATAACCCGCCTCCGCACCACTGGAATCCTAGGACAGGCCCTTGACTGGATCATCTCGTTCCTCTCCGACAGAACCCAGAGAGTCTACCTCCCGCCCTTCCGCTCAGAACCCACCGAGATCATCTGCGGCGTACCCCAAGGTTCCTCGCTCAGCCCAACCCTCTTCAATATCTACATGAGCCCCCTCGCCGACATCGCATGCAAACACAACATCAACATCATCTCCTACGCCAACGACACCCAGCTGATACTCTCCCTCACCAAAGACCCAACCACCGCCAAAATCAACCTACAGGAAGGAATGAAAGACGTCGCGGAATGGATGAAGGTCAGCCGCCTAAAGCTGAACTCAGACAAGACGGAGGTCCTCATCCTCGGACAATCCCCTTCCGCCTGGGATGACTCCTGGTGGGCCACGGCTCTGGGCACCGCACCAACCTCCTCAGACCACGCACGCAACCTCAGATTCATCCTGGACCCCCTCCTCACTATGACCAAGCGAGTCAACGCCGTCTCGTCATCATGCTTCAACACCCTACGCATGCTCCGAAAAATCTTCAGATGGATCTCCGCAACACCAGAAAGACAGTTACCCATGCCCTCGTCACAAGCCGTCTGGACTACGGAAACACCCTATACGCAGGGACCACCGCAAAGCTACAGAAACGTCTTCAACGCATACAGAACGCCTCCGCGCACCTCATCCTCAACATCCCTCGCCACAGCCACATATCCACCCACCTGAAACACCTGCACTGGCTCCCCGTCAACAAGAGGATCACCTTCAGGCACCTCACCCACGCACACAAAGCTCTCCACAACATGGGCCCCGAATACCTCAACAGCCGCCTCTTGTTCTACACGCCCACCCGTCAGCTTCGCTCAGCCAGCCTCGCCCTCGCCACCGTCCCACGCATCCGCAGAACCACCGCAGGAGGAAAATCCTTCACCCACCTGGCAGCCAAAGCATGGAACTCCCTCCCCGCACACCTAAGAACTACCCAGGACCATCTCGCCTTCAGGAAGTGCCTCAAGACATGGCTTTTCGAGCAGCAGTAACCCGCCCCCTCCCCCCCCACCTTGAGACGCTCTCGGGTGAGTAGCGTGCTCTATAAATGCTTTGATTGATTGAACTATCTCATACTGGAAGGACATCTTATGACATTGGCTTCAACCCACTGGAATCAAATTAGAAGAGCAATGTAAATATTTACAATAAAAGACAATGACAGATGAACTAGATATGGTTATAAGAGATAGTGATGAGCAGCTTAATAATTATTTAAATGAGTGGAGTACAACTTTGTGCCCCTTCCTGTGCCAGCACAATACATTGCCCCTTGGATTTGTAATAAATGGGTTGGGTGATGTGATTTGAATACGGCTATGTCTAACCCCAGGGTATTTAACTTTGGCAGACCTCGACATTTTGAACAGGTCCGACACTGAACTGGGAATTGCACAAAGCTTGGTGTGTGTGTGCATTCAAAACCCTTTCGAAGCGGTTGGTACCTGTCTACTTGTCTAGAACATAGTTACACTGTGGTGAGGCTACTCCAAATAACAATGACCTATTAGGTGATGGTTGCTTCTAAATACATGCAACACAGAAGATTATACACGAACAGCAAATCGCCAAGTGACAGCAGCAGGAGCCTCCAGATGCAGATTTGGAATACCACCTAAGCAAGAATGTTGTCCAAAACTTGCATATACACTAGCTCATCCACCTATACATTCATCTCAGTGACTTAAGCAGCCACTACAGAGATCTGTGTGTAGCCTAAATGTCACTTATGCCTAAGCTGTTCATGTTCTGTGAGAGATAAACGCTAGTACTAGTCTGCACTGCTGAATCTGTTCTGCAGCAAATTGAAGAATTGAAGATTTCATGTAGTGCCTTCTGTGAGAGAGGGAAACTCTCTCTGCTGCTGCCATACAGTCCCTCTTCTGTGAGGAAGTATTGCTTTCACCAATGCTGCCTAAATTGTACTTGCCCTAGGATGGAAAAAACACTTGTGTTGATACTACTCAGTCTGTACCTGTACTCTGAAATTGGAAAGCTGCACTTTTTCTGCACTTGGTGTACCTGTTCTATGAAGAGGGGTACATTGCACCTATCCTATGTGTGTGGGAGAATTGTGTTATATTCCTATGCTACTGCCACCTAAGTGTTTTGTGCCAGGGAAGGCTACGCTGCTGGTGTCTATGTTATACTGTTATTGTGTTATTGTGTTGTAAAGCTACAAATAAAATGTTCCACTACACATAAGAACATTTCATGTTGCCAATGCTTATTTAATGCATGATGTAATTAAGGGCATGAAGCTTAGGTTTTACTCATGAAACAAGCAGTTTTAGAAATGATGAAACTATTAAAAGAAAAACTACCAACCCCACAATGCAACATGCTTTTGGTAGAAAAAAAAGCAAAAATAGATGATTATATCCTACATCCAAAGCTCAGAGTTGTGAAAAGCTAAATAAAATATAATTAGCTTTCTACTTTTTTTCTTTATGGCAAACATGGATTAACAGCCTAGTAGGTGAGAAGGCAGAGGTAGCCTTTGGGTGTATGAGGGCACACTTATTGCAAAACATTGAGTAGTTTCAAAATTTCAAGTTGTGCGCCAAGCCTTTGCGCTAGGGACACACCTCATGCAGGTCCGTGACCGACATTCTTCAGTCCCGTAATGGTTTGAAACCTATTCACTTAGGATGGGACATCATTCCTTGGCACACTGGATTTTGTCTTAGGAGTCATCGAAAGGCTGGAAAAATTAGGAGCAGAGCTCCAGATCCACGTTGGAAGGCGTGGAAAGAAATGAACTGGCGCTTATATGCAGCTCTGCTTCATCATTCCTGGAGTGGTGTAGAGCCGCATCGCACCACCTAGCAATGCAGGGATTCTTTCTGAAAAAACCTTAAGGCCCTAGCCTGGTGCCTGAAGAATATTCTAAAGGTGAAATATTTACAGTTAAAAGTATCCATCTGAAACTGGTGTTCAGAATGATGCCCTCCTAAGGAAGAATGAAGGGAATAGATAGATGCTCATGCATCGAGGACTGAATCTATGAAGCCTAAGGATGTTCACATAAAAATCATAAAATTTGGGGCCTGTGTTGGTCAGAACATTTTCAATTAACAGCAACATGAATCATACTGAAGACTCACAAGTTGGGGGAATTAAAAAAAATGAGTCCATGAAAGTGTCAACATCATGGCTTCTCAAATGACCTCAAGTGGTGAGAGGGGGAGGAATCCCAATTTGCCTACTTCCGCTTGTGACATGCCTTAAATTTCGGCTAACCTGATGACTTTGACACTGGTATTTAGTGCGGGAACAGCCTCGCAATTTGGAGCAGTCCTGAAACTTGGAGTGGAACCACTGATTTGAATGCAGTATTCTTCTGCCCTGCAACATACACATTTGCTTCCCCTCTCTGATCACCTGCGAGTACATCAGGGCATACTTATCACACATCTTTGAGTCATGACCAGAGTCGAGAGGCACATGCTGTGGGGTTTTCTTACTGATATATGCTGCCTACATTCTCAACACAGCTTGAATCCTATGGTTTTGGAGGGAGACATGTTCTTCCCTAGCACACTGTCTTAAACATTTGAAGACATCAGAAGGTTGACAAATTTGGGAGTAGGGCACCAGCTTCCCATCAAATGGAGTGTAAAGAAAGGAACGGAGATTGATGCTCAGTGGTGGTGACTATACGTGGCCACAGGGCAGCATGAGGCCATTGCAGATTTGGATGGCACCATCTAGCAATCAGGGAGCTGTTGTTTGAAAGTTCTCCAGATCCTCTCTGGCATCTAGAAGTATTTAAGGTAAGGAATCTGTGGTGGAATTATCCATCAGAAACACAATTACTCTGCTGCTTGTGTAATAGTTCAGGGATAATATGGGGACTTAAAATGTCAGCCGTT
The DNA here is from genome assembly GCF_031143425.1 of Pleurodeles waltl. Lineage (NCBI taxonomy): Eukaryota > Metazoa > Chordata > Amphibia > Caudata > Salamandridae > Pleurodeles > Pleurodeles waltl. Next base: position 988,856,633 of record NC_090447.1, on the reverse strand, counting down.
GCAGACTAAACCATTAGGCAACCATCAGGCAACATCGTCATACACTTTGATTGTTTCAAACTCAAAGGAAAGGCAGAGTAAGGCTAAGCAACTAAGGGAGAAGGTAGCAAAACCCCCAAAGCAAGCTACCTCTACTATGTGCAATACACTATGACATCAGAGAAAAAGTGTACACTCAAAAGAAAATGCCCCATATGATTCAACCACATAGATAGGTTGGAATTGTAAATCATAAAAATAGAACACACATATAGCATTAGCAAGATAGGCAACACTAAAAGTAGAGGATCAAGTAAAAGCTTTCCCAGCCAAGTAGACAAATCGTCTGGGACATCTAGGTGGGTAAGCCTGTAGTTGTTATCCTTGGAAACAGGAATAGATGAATTCCATAAAGTAGCGGACATTGATGAAATTGCTGGTTTAAAACTACTTCATGAAAATATGTTGCAGTGCCAGCTTTGTCAATCATCAACGCTGTCTTTCATTGTGAGATCAAAGTTCAAGATTGTGTACTTGGATCATATTTGCCCTCATCTTTTTGGGAACCTATGGAGGTACATTTTGGTTGCTGTAGAATCTTGTTCAGGATCCGTATTGGACCTTCTTTCAATACAAAATCTTTGGGTGACACTTTGAATGCCTTGGCAGTGCAATTTCAGTACCCACATAAATTCCATCATAGATGAATGGAATTTTTTGAAAGGACAAACAGGACTTGTAAATCCTGATGTGCTCTGAGGAATGTACTCTGGATCAAAGCCCATGCCAATTTCTTTTTGAGATTACTATGTTTGTCCTACACCTTACTGTAATGTGTCATGTCTTGATCTGTACTAGGTCCTACAAGAGACATGAAAACACCTGTCTGAGAGTCAACAACCCACTCCAGAAGAGCTGATAATGCTGGTGACACCTAAGCCAGGCAATCTTGTGCAAGAGAAAATACAACTATTTGTACTGACCTGTTCCAGTAATAAGAATTAATAGGTGCACATGCACTCAGTGCTCCTGTTTGGCTGATTTTGTTCAGTCTGCCTCCAGCACCACCTAGTCTCCAGATAAGTTCTGTTAAGGACATTCAAAACATTGAACTACCAGTACCCCACCGGTCAACAGCTCCCCTTATCTCAGAAACATGCAATGATTCAGCAGAATCTCTTCCACATTGCCAAATACTGCCAAAGAATCAGTTCACCATTGCCAGATTCTTGCCAGATTCTGCTGACAACTCCAACACTTTATAGCAAAAATGACTCCTATCCTCAAAAAGCATATCAACAAGTATTTGCATCCCTAGAGAACTTATGTATGGATGGTACTTTCAGAATATCAGCTTTCATCATGTGTATTATTACAATGGCCATCTTGTATATCACTGCAGTGACAATGTTTGCTCAAAAGGTACCAGGGCATCACTTATCAGACCATTCAGTTGCATTCAGTGTGGAACTAGATCTGCCTTTGTCCTCTCAATGTGTTCAAAGAGACACATCTCTGAATCTTACTTCAGTTTCAGAAAACTATGGCATCTACTGTATGCTCCATGGTGACATCATACTGCAGAGGAAGTGAAGGAGAAGAGCCACATGTAGGTGCGAGCCCTGAATGCTGACATCAGTTTTCTAATCATCCTGCTTCAAAACTCTCAGAGATGGAGTATATAATTTTTTTTTACAGATGATGGTGAACCAAGTGGGAAACCTAATATGATGTTCAGGATGAATGTATGATGGAACATCGAATGATGGAACCACGCATGCCTGATCAACGTGGTTGGAACAACGCCCCTAAAAACAAAAGTACCCTGATCCCCCCACCCCACCCCTAAAAACCTAACAACCCCAATCACTGCAATGCCAGAAACCAAACTACCCCCACCCCACCCCCAAAAACAAAACCATCCCAAACCCCCACCCCATCCCCAAAAACAAAACTACCCAACCCCCCCACCCCCACAAACAAAACTACCCTGATCCCCACCCCCAAAAGCCAAACTACCCCACTACCCTACCCCCGCTCCTAAAAACAGAACTAATCCAATCCCCCACCCCGCCCCTAAAAACCGAATTGCCCCGATCCCCCCTAAAAAACAGAACTATCCAGATCCCCCAACCCCACAAAACCAAACTACCTGACCCCCACCCCCACCCCAATCCCTTAATCAACCCCCACCCCTAAAAACACCCCCCAACCCTGCCCCAGCCCCACTTACCTGACCGCATCCTCTCGTGATGCATTCTCACTTTTTCTCTGCCTTAACCACGCATGTGCGTTGTTCAGCACAAGTGTGGTTAAGGCAGAGAAAAAGGGAGTCGTTAATGCATGCGTGGTTTTGCTTGCATTAACAATGTAATTGTTGTTCCGGAGTCGTCGTTCCGGACGTTTCCCATTCAGGATCCACTCCACAGTACTGGAAAAGAGGATAATGCTGTTAGATAGAGTTGCCACAGTAAAGAATGCTACTGAAGGAAAATAACGTATCCTTTTTATGTATACTTCTGCCAGCACATTCCTAATCTTTAAAATAGATACCACAGCATACCTACCAAAGAATCTGAGGAGTAACCAAGTGGGAAAAATGGCCCTCCTGTCAGAACTGCCAAGGTTGTAGTATTTTCTGAACATGTAAATCCACCTTGCCAACTCTGTCGTAACTGCCTTGGCACTGGTGGAATGACCCCTGGGGCCTTCCGGGGTTCATTCTTAACCAGCACATATACGATTTTAAAGCATAGAGCTATCCATCTAAACAAAGCTCTTTTTTACATTGCCTTTCCTGTTTTATTCCCAGTGAACCTAACAAAGAGCTGATCTTTCACATGGTGATCTCTCAAGGTAAGGCCGAAGGGCAGCAAGGCAAATTGAAAGAGTTCAAATCTCACTGTCAACCACAGATAGTGTTGGTGGAACTGCAGGATGGTGGGCATTAGTGAGTCCCATGGATCCAGAGCAGAGAGGATTTGAGCATTTTCAGTTTCTTCTTCAGAAAAGCACTCAGTGGTCACAGGTTCAATAAGTGCCTGAAGCCTCTGTCCTTTGGCACAAGGAGGTAGCGCAAATATCACTTTCAGATTATGGCATACTCCAGATGGTATTGTTGGCCAACATGAGATTGACTTCTTATGTTGAAATAGAGGCATGGTCTGCTGAAAACGCTTTGGTGTTGGGTCAGTGACCAGCGTCGCAACTGGATCTGTAAATGAAAGAACTGCCATGGACCGTCGGGTTGAGGTAGAAGTCTGGGTCAGCTTCAGTGCAGGAATGGCACCAAAGGTGTCAGTGTCAAGTAAGGTCCACCGGTGGGTGACCAACTGAAGGCCTCTACTCTCACTGGGGCCTGAAGGCACATCAGCGAGAGTCAATATAGTTTGTAAAATTTGCAGCTTGGACTTCTTGAAGGCTGTTATTTGCTTCAGGATCGACAGCGGCCCAAGACATTTGGGTCACCTGGTCCAAATTCAGAACCACATTAGAGTCAGAAGATGCTGGATCCTTCAAGTGTCACCCTTGGGACTTTTCACCAGAGTTCAAGTGGTGGGATGAGATAGAGTCCTGCTTGGCTATTTATGCTTATGGTGCATTTTTGACTAAGACATAGTTGAAGAGTTTGAGCAGGAATGGGACTTTGCACAGGAATGGCCTTGTGACTTGGTATGGGACCTCTGTTTTCAATGTGACCTCTTTTCATGTTAAGCAATGTAAAGCTTTGCCTTTTGCTTCCTTATTGCTTTCAGGTCACATGACTTCAAGTCAAATCCAGAACCCAAGGACCACGGGCACACATCTGGTCGGTCCGTGACCGACATCTACTTCTTGAAGATGCTGCATGACTTGAGTACTGTCATTCCTGGCAGAGTTTCTGGATGTTGTTAGAAAGCCAACAAAGTTGGGAACAGAGCTCTGGATCCTCGTTGAAGAACATAGAAAGAAACTAACATCAGGATCAGGTGTTGCGCTTATATGCAGCTCTGCTCCATCATTTCCAGGGTCGTATGATGATACCTCCGTGATATACAACACCTACTACTAGTGCACAGGGAACATTGTGAGAAATATCTGTGGATCATTTCAGTGCCTGGGAATATTTTAAAGGTGGGGAATCTGCTGTTAGAAGTAGCCACCAGAACTCAGGACCAACAAATACTCTGCAGTGCAAACACCACACATTTTTTTGACTCCAATTGGAAATCATCACCCCAGGTCCCTGTGCAAAGAAATGGTTATTCATTAGCCATCCAATCAATTGGAAACCTGCAAAGCTTGCAACAAATCCATATTTTAAAGGGATTACTATTGCGGTTACTATCTCCTTGCACTGTTTGTCCACGTCCGACCACCTCAGATTCACACTAAACAGGAGACCTTCTAATGCCATTTATTGTTAGATTGTCTTAGGTGTTATACATTGTACTGGAAGAATCACAAAGAAACGTGAGCAATGCCATCAATTGGCAACATTCAGTCACAGGCAATATATTCATCCTTATGGGTAACAAGAAAATTGCCACCAAATAGGCACAAGGACTATTCAGTCACTACAGTTTGAGTAAACTGAGCTTATGACATCTGGTCAGCTAGCAGTTTTTTCATCTCTGAGGCAAGCAACTCTACACAGAACCCGAGCAAAGGGATAATTCCCTAAAACACATCTTCACATATTGCTTCAGGATATCTCCATGCAAGAGGCTCCCCTGAATGGCCAACTTCTTTTGAAGGAAAAGCCTTTCCTTCTTTTTCAACTTCAAGTGTTATTTACTATTTTTTCATCTTTAGCAAAAAATGTTGCCTAATCCTTGAAAGAGTGATCCTTTGAACAAAAAAATACATAATTGTGGAAAGTGGGTCTAATTAATATATTTTCTCTTTTAACATCTATGGATAGTTGATCTTTGAAATGTTCTACGCAAAGACTGGGAATAAGACAAATGTTTTTAACACTGTTGAGGCGCTTGACTGTGTCACTCACATCCTATAATGATCCTATTAAGACACCAAATGCCATCTCAATGATATATCGTTCTTTGTCATATCTGTTCCCAAATTGTATACTGAATACTGCATATCACACCATTGGCACACCCAAGCTGATCTCTGCCTGCCGCAGACTTGTACCACATGGCTTTGAGTTGTCCTGGATTGCGTCCCTTCTGGTATGAGGTGGCTGAGAATTATGGGATGTCCTGTGACATTTGGGCAACCTGAATCCTAGGGTGGTACTGCTGGGTCTCTTGAGACATGGGGTGGGTGGCGTCCATGCTCAGAGAGGACCTTCATAGGAAGGGCATGTATGGTCACCAAAAGAGATTTAATTCACTTGTGGAAGCTCCCCTCATCCCCCTCACTGCGGCTATGGCGCAGGGGGATTGACTGGTGTGCCCCATCAGCAAAAATCGCTATATGAGGCACATGGGTGCCCCCAGAAACAAGACAAAATATGGGGGAGGTGGTGGGTGTAGGAAGATGGCTCTCTATATGATGCACTAAAAAGAAGTACACTATTCAAAGAGTTCAGTGAATCCCCAATTGGTTGACAGAGGCAAAAGTAGATAATACTAATGCTTTGTTTTGTGGTAGTGTGGGCGAGCAGTTAAGCTTATCAGAGGGCAGTGCGAAGCATTTGTTGTACTCACAGAGGTAATACATGAGACACATACTCAATAAAATCCGAGACCAATTTAGAAATAAACGCTTCTTTTCATATACATTTTGAAACCAAGATTTGGTACAAGAATAAGTACTGCTTTCATTATTATTTCTTACAGGTAAGTAAAGAATTCAAACCTGTGCACCTTTCTACACAATTTAATCCTATGGAAGGAAAAGTTAAAAAAGGCATAAAGGTAAGTACAGTCAGTTTCAGGGAGTTCACCTTCTGGGTTTAGAGATGTAAGGGCCCAAAGTCCAAAGTACTACCAGCAGTTCATCTGGAGCTCCCCGAATTCAACCGGGAGTAGGGTTCTGGAGAGGTTGTAGCTGGGTGCGATACCGAGAAGGGGGGGGCTGACCTGAAGCATACATAATCAGGAGGAAATCTCCAGCTCCTGAGCAGCTAGGCAAGCCTCCTTCCAGTCACCATCATCTAATTCACCCATCTCTGTCTCAGGGTGGGCAAGCCGTTGAGGCACTAATTGTCAAATAATGATATATCATTGAGACCACTACCTTGACCAAGTGTCCCATCAAAATTTTGGCTTAGAGTGGGCTGAATTTATGAAGCTGGGACAACGAGGGCAGGCAAGCCTGCAGAGCATGAGGTAATTGGAGAAAGCAATAGAACCTTGTGTGTGGCAGTCACCCATGTGCGTGATTCTGAAACGATCCCACTGGATGAAGCCTTTGAGGCTGGGCACCTGTTGAAGCCAGGTGCCCGCCAAAGTGTGTCAAAGCCGTAAAGCAGCAATTCAGTGGGTAAGTTTCAGTGCTGCCCTCTAGCACATTGCAGCAACGTGTGTGCACAATGTGGTGATGAGGGTCAATCGACCACTGTAGGTTAAATCAAGAAAGTCTTCAAAGCCTATAAGATGAAGCTCTAGGCGATATGCAGGATTTTCCTACCCCCTTGTGAACCACTCATTTATGGGCACTAAGGCCCATATTTATTCTTTTTTAGCGCCGCATTTTGATGCAAAAGCGGCGCAAACGTACAAAATACAGTTGTATTTTGTAAGTTTGTGCCACTTTTGCATCAAAAAAAGACGCAAATGCAGCACTAAAAAAAGTATAAATATGGGCCTAAATGTGCAGCCAGATAGTAGGCGTAAATGTCAGACACACCCAGTCTGCCGTTGAAGGGGAATCTTTGGCCGAGTCGAATGCCACACAATGGCGCCCACTGGCCCATATAAAATGTGTTTAGAGGTTAGGGAACGGAACCATCCATGAGGGATCGGATACAGATAGTTAGATAAAGTGTATAAGTAGAGAGGGAAGCACATCATTTTGAATAGTGCGATGCGCCCCATGGGATTGAGAGGCAACCAGAGTCACCTACAATGGTCACAATCTAAGGATGCCACGAAGGGCTGAAAATTAAGGGTCCAAACCAAGTCAGGCAGGGGAGAGACATAGACACCCAAGTAAAGGAAGGAGTTTCGCATGAGCGGTATATCAGGGCACCAGCACCACACTGCTGCATCCCCGGAAACTTCCACCATCAAGGATTTGCATGTGTTAACTTGCAGACCAGAGGTTTCTCCATAAAGGCAAACAATCTCCATGCAATGAGGACTCGAGGACGAGGGACGAGCAAGAAAAAAAGAATATCATCAGCACAAAGAGTGATCTGGTCTTCGAGACCGGCAACCGATCCCCAGCCTGAGATCTGAGCTTAGCAGCGGATCAGGTGGGTCAAGGAGAACAGTAATGGGGAGAGGTGGCAGCCCTGACATGTACCTCACCAGATTGGAAATAAGGAGGAAAGAATTCCATAGACACAGACCTGGGCTGTAGGGGCAATATCCAAGAGCTGCACCATCCTGCAGAACTGAGAGCCGATCCCGACCCGCAGGAACACAGCATCCAGGAAGGTCCAAGAGACTGTATCAAATGCTTTGTGGAAGTCAAAAGGATGGCTAAGTTATGACCCAGGCGCTGGGACTAAGAGAGGGCTAGCTACACACACCAGATACAATGACGGATACTTCTGCCTGGCATAAAGCCACATTGGTCGGGATGAATAAGATAGGGAAGGGTGCGTTGAAGACTATTTGCCAGGAGTTTGGCAAGGATCTTAATGTCAGAGTTGATGAGGGAAATCGGGCGATAGGAAGAACATCGATCTGCTGGGAGCCTTGCTTTTAGAAGGACAACTATGGTGCCGCAGTCCAGGTCTAAGTGAAATCACCCCTGTTGTGTTGCATCTGTATATAGGGCTGACAGATGCAGAAGCAAGATGGATCAGAACTTCTTATAGTAGTCGATGGGGCAGCCATCTGGGCCTGGCATTGTCCTAGATCGGAGCCCCAAGAGGACCTCACCAATTTCCTCAGCCGTAGGGGCCAAATCAAGGTTGTGGGCCAGGGGCGGCAGAATGACTGGCGGAGGAATGTCCCAGAGGAGAGGGTGCACAACCTTGGTTAGTGGAGGTGGGTGCATCTCATAGAGGTCGTGGCAGAAGATCGCAAAAAACGTGGGCAAGCTCCATGAGGTTTTCGAAGCATCCCAGATGGCCGACATGATTCTAGTGGCGAGTCACCAACAAATGTAGCAGTTTGCCATATGTGTTACCTAGCTCACAGACTCTATGGGCCGAGGCCCGCCAGCACTGCAGTGCCTCCTCAAGTGAGACCTCCTTAACTGAGATCGAGCAAGTGCCAGAAGACGTTTCATCTCCTCAGTGTCCAGACCACCGACCCGGCATTCAGAGACAAAGATCTGGACCTCTAGGTCCGCCACCTGCGCCCATCGGAGTAAGTCCCGTCGGCGCACTTAGGCCTTGAGTATGCCCCTCAAGATTGGTTTACTGGCGAACCACCCTGTGGTCGCCGAGGAAACAGAACCCGGGTTAGTACGGAAGAAAGCTTTCAATTCACCATCGACAAAAGCAGTGCATTCTGGATCCATCAGGTGCCAGGCTTTAAATCTCCAAACTGGGCGGTGACACTGTTGTGGGACACCCCAATCAATAAAGAGAAGTGTGGTCAGATATGCCTCGGGAAGGATCTGGACTGACTACATCAGCAGGAGGTCCATAGCCGGCAACCAAAGCAGATCAATACACGAGTCAGTGCCTGGGTCAGCGGAGTGATGTGTGTATGGGTTTTGTGAGGGATGCCAGGAACACCATGCATCACATAAACCTAGCGAGCCCACCCAGGTAACTAGACATGACGCACTCATCCTCCGTGCCCGAGATTTTGAGGTCAGGGACTGCGTTGAAGTCCCCAACCACAAAGGTAGTGCCTGGGGGAAGGAACACCCATAGAGAGTGAAGGGCTTGTAAATTGGGTTACAGTAGGGGAGGCGAGGAACATAACAGGAAATTATGCTATAGTGACACACAGCTATTCCCCACATACCTCCCAAATGGGTCTATATGTACCTCAGCGACCATCAGCAGAAATGACTTATGTAAGAGAGCCTCACTCCCCTAGCAAAGTCGAAGTGAAAGACTGTTCTATCAGAAATGGTCCAGAAAGGATCAATGGGAGCCCAGTAAATGCATCTCTTAAAGTAGGACAGCAGTGGGGTTGTAACGTTTAACATAGTGCAAGACCGCTGCTCGCTTGATATGGTCAAGCAGACTGTTTATGTTCCATAAGACGGTTGTAATCATGGGGGATGGAAGAGCGCAAGGAACATTATGAATAGGAACCCGACAGCGTGAGATGGGATATACATTAAGGTCCAACATTATAGCAGGAATTTAAGAGTAATTGGATGTGAACTCATAAAACAAGAACCTGAAACATGAAAACAAACAAGGAGCAATACAGCAAATCCACACACACCAACTTAGTTCCCCCTCCCAAATTCCCCACCACATACTTCCACCCCTGAAGCATCTATCACCCAGAACAAAACATAGATTACAAAAAGAATTATGTAATGCACAAGAAACTTGGAGTGGGGGGGAATGATGGTAAATAGTGTCACACGCAGAGCAGATTACGTGTCTGACAGCTAAAATGCACTCAGTTAAATACAAATGCCCACTAGATAGATATGTAATTTAATCAGTAGGGTAACATGCTCAGACAAGAATAAAACTCTTTACCCGCTGCACCCCCGTCCATCCCACCCGGTGCCACAAAACCAAACAATAACATACCACTTCAGGAGTCTCCAGTCAGTGTCCCTTTGCCGCAGGCCCTCGGTCCAGCAAGGAGCAGCCTGGCTATGGAAATAGCTAGCCCAGAGAGTCATAAAGACTGTCAAGGGAGCCAAATAGACACAGCATGGCCTCATTGGCATCCTTGTGGACTCCATCATTAGGGTCGTCTGCCACAAGGGGTGGGCTTGCCAAGGATCCGACCTCCTGCCAGGCAGGCCCTGGCCTCCGGGACCCAGAGTGCCTCCTCTGGGGCCCCTGAGTGGGAAGGGCACCCCGGCAGCCGCAAGCCCCCTTGATCTCCAGGCTACGCAGGGTGCAGAGAGGGCATCTCCGCTGCCCACTCCCAGGCCTGCTCTGGAGTGTCAAAGAAGTGGGTTGAGGATTGCAAAATGGCCTTGAGGTGGGCCGGGAACAGAAGAATGTCGCAAAGGTTAATCGCACAAAGTTTCTGCTTGACTTCCTTGAATGAGCAATGCTTCTGCTGAATAACCCTTGGGTAGAATCACTCTAGAGTTTTTGTGAAGGAGAGCTGGACAAGTGCAGGCCTCACAAAGGATGGAGTCACAATCATGGAAAGAAGGTGCAGTATCACAGGGCTATGCGGGCCCCTGGAGGAGGCTTCTTGGCCAGGGCCCAATGCAACCTTTCCATTATGAAACTGTTGGATAGTTTGTCCACTGGGACTGATGATCTAAACCAGGATTCAAGGAGGCCGCACAGTCTTGGGGAGCCCAACTAGGCACAGGTTAATGCACCTAAAGCGATTATCAGCGTCCTATGTTTGCTTATCCAGGGCAGCCACAAAGGCCATCAGTTTAGATACTTGACGTTTGAGGTTCATTATGTCATCTTCAGTAGCAGAGATCCTTGTCTCGGTTTCAGTCACCCTGTTGGCCACACCGCGTAGGCCCTGGTGTAGTAGTTAGAGTTCCACTCAGAGGCCATCCACCTTGGCCTCAACCACCTCCCACGAATCCTGGATGGCCCTGAGGATGGTATCCAAGCCTGTGGCAAGTGGAGGCGAGGATGCAGAAGGGAGCACCAGCCGCGTCTCCACTCTCAGAAATCAGGATTGCATATTGGTCTATTTTAGTTTGGGCAGTTGTCGGAGGGGGTGACTTACCACGTCCCATATCGGCGGGGGCAGGAGGTGTGGCCAGTGGCAGTAAGCAGAGGTATCGACAAAGGTAGGCCTGCTTTCCACAAGGCAGCACAAGCAACCCAGTCCCTGGAGAGCTGATCTGTTGTTGCAGGTGCCACGCTGCACTCCAGTCAATTCCTCAGATGTTGACCTCACAAAGCTCGACTGCACCGGCCCACTTGCCTGAGAACAGCAGGTGCAGCATTGGTGTCCGAGCGATGAGGGGGTAAAATGGAATCTGTGTGGTGCAATGGGGTTGGGGGCGTCCCCACTGCCCTAGGGCCATAGTTGTTACTGGTAGCATGTAGATCAGGGGTGGAGGAGGTCAGGCCACCAGTGGTACAGTCCGAGTCTGTCACCTACGTGAAAGGAAGGTGGACGTGGGTGGAGAGGCGAATATGAGGATTATGATGTCCTTCAAGGTAACTGAGAGGCTACTACCCATAGCAACAATACATTCAGAGGGGTGGGCCAGCCATGGCACTCCCAGAGGACAAGGAGGGGTGGCGGGGGCACTCCAGGGAGGAGCGGCCAAAAACTGCAGTGCTTCCCAATACCAATCAAGCAGCGCAACCCCCCCACCCCTTCAAGTCCAGTAGCCGCTGGGACACCACCACTCCGACTGCGCATGTGATACCTCCAAAGGTCTGCCAGGCAGACCTCAGAACAGCACGTGTACAAGCAAGCAGGCCACCCCACCTCCAGGAGTGGCATGGCCAATCGCAGGAGCCCCAACCGTAGGTTATCCCCCAGTGGCCGGGACACCCCGGTATGCCCTTACAGAACCTCCAAATTATAAAAGAAGGGGTGCAACAACACCTGCACTCACCCCTCTCCAAATCTGCAGCCATCAAATCTCCAGAATCCCAGGTCAAACATGAGGCCACAGCCATGCAAGCTGGGTGTGAAGATCCATCCAGGGCAGAAACTCTGTAGTCCATTAGAAAGGGGCAGGTGGAAGGGGGAAATGTCACCTTGCTAGGCATCTAGATGCATACAGCCCAACCTTTGTACAGGTGAGGCCTGCAACCGCCAGCCAAGTGAGCTACAAAAAGGAGGGGGAGGGCGTTGGGCCAAGCCCCTGGAGATGGGGAAGCCCTGCAGAACCAACCACTGAGGGAAGAGGGCCTGAGAGCTCAGCAGCAGTGCCCACCCGGCCCAGCAGCCCTGAAAGCAGGGCAAAACCAAGAACTGATGCGTGCAGCCCCACCCGGTCCTGGCAGAGTCCGCACATGAAGAGGAAGCCCTCCTAGGACATCCTCCAAGTCGACAGACTGTGAACTGCAGATGCGTTTCCCATGTGAATGCACATGTCCGATGGGGTACACAGCCGTGGGCTTCCTATGGTCCTCAGTACAGGGACTCTGCAGCCGCCATCTACCCCCTCACAGCCCTCCATGCAATTTACATCAGCCTGGGGACTCCCAGAGCCTCGCTGCTGCTCCAAAAGAGGCCAGGAGAGCTCCAATATCAGGCAGGGAGGGACAGAGAAAAGGAGTGCGTAGGGGAGCTGTCAGGCAGGATATTGGTTGATGGAGTTTGGGCAATGGGAGCTCAGTTAGGACTCAGCCGCCATTAGGCCTTCTTGGCCACCCCCCGGTCTGTGAAGCATTTTAACATGTTCTGATGAGTTGTTGGACTATATTTATGTATATAGTATTTCTATTACGTGCATCTAGCCAAAAGATAGCAAAATGCTGTACATAGGCAAAGGCGAGCATAATGTCAGTGAGTAATAGGAGAGAAAGCTGGGTTGTGGAAAGTTGATGCATTGTAATGTAATGTTCTTTGAAGAAGTGAGTTGTCAACTCTTTCCTAAATTGGAGCAGTGTTTGGGTGGTCCTGATGGATACAGAGATGTTGTTCCAGACCCCGGGTGCATACATGAAAAAGGCCTGCTATCTTGTAGTTTTTCTTTTTTACACTTAGTCTTCAGTCTGATGGTATCCTGGTTGCAAGCTTGCTGAGAACCACCAGAGATGGTGAGTTGTCTTTTAAATAAAGACAGTTGCTGGCAGTGATGGATTTGTAAAAGATGCACCTGGTTTTGAAGGGGTTGGCAAGGGTGTCAATGGAGGTCCGTCTGGCAGGGGAGATCTTGTGATCATCTTTTTTCAGGCCATGGATGAGGTATGCTGAAGTGCGTAGGATGCCCCTAAGAAGTGCCTGTGTGGAGTCAGGAAGGCCATGGAGTAGGGTTTTGCCACCATCCTGATGCAAGAGAATGACAGCTTGAACATCAGTTCTGAAGTCGCTTTCAGGTAGGAACCAAGGGTGAAACCAAGTGACTTGGCATTTGATGAAAGTTGAGGTTTGAAGTTTTCGAGATTTAAGTCACGGAGTCAGATTTGTACTGTATCTTGTTTGTTGTTCTTAGAAAATAACAGGCATTATGTCTTGCTTGGGTTGAGCTTCAGGTAGGCACTCAACATCTAGGTCTGGATGATGTGCAAGCAGTGTTTGAGGCATTGGATGTCTGACGTAGAGGAGAATTTTGTATCATTAGCGTATTGGTGAATCTTAATGCTTTTCATATGCGAGGTGAGCGCCAAGCGCCTCTGTGTAATGATTGAAGATGACAAGAGAATGTATGGAAAGCTGGGGTAATCTCGGGTGGTAAAAGATCTTTTGTGAACTGGACGTGCCCATGTGAACAAACTGGTGTTGATTGGAAAGTTAGTAGGAGAACGAGTGAACAACATTCCTAGTGAATCTGATGTGAGACTCCATGGTGTATATGAGGATGTGATGATCAACTATGTCGAAGGAGGCTGAGATGTCAAGCAATATCCAGAAATGGGGTAATCGTCATCTGTGGTCAAATGAGCATCCTTTACAATGTGTTAAGGTAGTGGTCTCAGTGCTGCAGTGTGATGTAAAGTAAGACTGGTATTCGTGCAGGCAATGGTTACCATTGATGTGATCCTGGTGTTGAACATATACTGCTTTTTCAATGTTCTTGTCAATGAATGGTAGGTGAGAGATGGTCCGGTACTTAGATGGGTCATCAGAGTCTAGTGTAGATTTCCTTAGGAGTGGGAGAGTTGGGCCGATCTTGAGAGCTTCTGGGTCGATGCTTTGCATAAGGTAAGCATTGCCAATGGTAAGTAGGTGCAAGAGATTTTGGCCCTCATTACAACCCTGGCGGTCGGCGGAGAAGCGGCGGTCTTACCGCCAACAGGCTGGCGGTAAAAATTTTTGAATTATGACCATGGCGGTTACCACCATGGTCATACGCCACTTCTCCGATCCGACAGCTGGGCTGGAGACCTGGGTCTCCAGCCCGGCGGTCGTCACAATACCGCCGGCGGTATCATGACCCGGCTGACCGCCATGGATTTCATGGGGTTTGGAACCGCCATGAAATCCATGGCGGTGAGTACTATCAGTGCCAGTGAATTCCTTCCCTGGCACTGATAGAGGTCTCCCTCACCCCCCCACACCGAGTCCTTCCCCTACACCCCCCGCCACCCCTGAAGGTGGCAAGACCCCCCTCCCCACCCCTACCCCCAACATTACATTACACAGTCACACCCGACACGCACACAGGCACCACCAACACACATACCCGCACACATACCAACATACATGCCAACAGCCACACACACATTCATACGCACACACCCACATTCAGACATATACGCACACATCCATACAGACATACATACAGACAGACACGTACTCATTTCCAAACACACAACACCCCGCATGCATACACGCACTCACACACCCCCTCTACATACACACATGCACACCCCCATGCACGCACACAACACACAACACCCCCGTCCTCTCCCCTAACGGATGATCAACTTACCTGGTCCGTTGATCCTCCGGGAGGGGACGGGATCCATGGGGGCTGCTCCGCCGCCACCACACCGTAAACAGAACACCGCCACGCCGAATCACAGAACGTGATTCGGTGGGCGGTGTTCTGTCGAGGTGGCGGTGGAGGTGGAGCAACCTCCACTTCCCCGCCGTCCGCCAGTATGGCTGCTGGTGGCTCTCTGTCTGAAAAAGGACGGAGGGCTGCCAGCAGTCATAATACGCCGAGCGGAAAACCGCCACCACTGGCGGTCTTCAGCACGGCGGTCCCTCTGCGGTCTTGTCAAAAGACCGCTGAGGTCGAAATGACCCCCTTTAACCATAGACAGCTTTTATGACAGTGGTAAAACAACATCTTCAAAAAAAATGTCTTTGAGGGAGTTGAGGGTATCAGTGAGAATGGGAATAAAAAAAAAACAAACAGGCCAAAGTGTATCCCTTAAAACATAGATCACAGCACAATCAGTTAATATAAAAACTGAATAAGCAAGGTGGCAGATTAACAGCCCTCTAACATGTGGCATTCCAGCTGTATAGCACACCTCATTATATACATTTTTTGGCAACAGTCTGGAGTCTTGCAGTTGTGGGATTCTTGACTAACTTAAGTCAAGGTAGCTTGAAAAAATATGACTATTACAGGTCCTGATAAAGGCTGAGGAAATGTATGCAGATGAAATGCTACGAAGGCACAATATTCCTTCATAAAACAACCTTGGATAATGATTCATTGTTTGTAATTGTTACTCCGGGAGCCAGCATTGCTTTTGCACAAAAGAAGCTGTTAAACATGCAGCTCCCTGTCTGCAAAAGCAATCATTTCAGAGATTAAACCTCTGCTTCCAGCGGGCGAGAGCACTTTGACAGCTCTGGCCTGCTGGAAGTAGAGTGTTTGCTTTGTCTTGGCAAGAGTTGTCTAAGCAAACAGCTGTGTTCCAGGGGTGGGCACCCTAGAACATCCCAGGGGCTGGCATTGCCAGTATTGCCTCCCAAGGAGGGCCGCGCGGCCCCCCTCCTCCCCTTAATTTAGCCCCAGGGAAGTGGTGGTCCCTGTGACCATGGGTCTGCAACGGATCTCCCTTCATCATCTTATTTCAGCCTTGGGGAAGTGGCAGTCCCTAGGGCTGCAGGGAGTGGAGGGAGGAGGTCGCGCACCCCACTTAATTTGCACTCTGTTACCTCGAGGAGGTGGTAGTCCCCAGGGGTCCGCAACGCACCCACTTCATCATCTTATTTCAGCCTCAGTAAAGTGGCTGTGCCGGCACCCCCTGAATTTCATTTAATTGCTCCGGGGAGGTGGTGGTCCCTAGGGGTCTGCAATGGACCCCCTTCCTAATTTTATTTCAGCCCCTGGGAGGTGGCTGTCCCTGGGTCTGCCCACATAAATTAAATATTCAGTCCCCGGGAGAGGGCTGTCGCTGAGGCTGCGGGGAGGCCGTATGGGCCTTCGCCCTTAAAAAAAACAGTTTTGCCCCAGGTAGGTGGTAGCCTGCAGGGGCGCATGGCCTCAGCATACTTATTTAATAAATCCTCAGAGGGATCCCAGGGGTTCCAAGAGCATCAGGAGAGGGGCCTGTGTGCCCCCTTCATTTAGTTAAATAACACCCCCAGGAGCAGGACCACCCAGGGTCTTTTTCCAAAAGAAGCACTTATTTGTAATTTAATTTTCGCCAGATCAGCGGATCCGCCATGACTCCTGGCAAAAAGCAGAAAAAAAAATCCCTGGTGGAGTCCCTCTGGGACACCAGCAGCAGAGCTAAGGGTGTACCTACCCTGACCCCATGTTTTATCTTTTTTCAAGATGGCTGCCAACACTTCCTTGTTGAAGTTTTGCCAGCCAATCAGATCTCAACATGAGATCTGGAGGGTTTGCGGAGCCTTCGCATCCCTAAACTAGTAGCTGGCGTGAGTATCACATTTTTTGGGAACATTTCATGAAGGTTCATCAACCGGTGTCAAAGATAAAGGCAAGGCAAAAAAATTATATTTTTATAGAGACTAGGGGGGTCATTCCAACCTCGGCGTTAAAAGGCACTTACCGCCGTTCAGAAGAGTGCCATAACACCGCCGCGGCCGCGGTAAAACACCACGGTCATTCTGACCCACAACAGGCAAACCGCCAAAATACAGACATCCACAAAAGTCTGCCACACCAAAGGCCAGCGAGAAACTGCCGATGACCAAACCTCCACCGTCACGCCAACAGAAATACGCCCACACTATCACGACACACGAATCCACGCGGCGGTCTATCAACCGCGGTATTCCATTGGCGGTACACACCGCCGCGCTTGTAATACACACACTTGTACAAAACACTACCACATTGGACAATTTAAAATACACACACCTGATACACATACACACACCCCTCCCACACACCCATTACAATATAAAATACACACCCACATCACCCACAAACCTCCACTCCTAGAGATTCGTGAACACGCACCGAGAAAAGACATCCGAGCACCCAGATGCCCAATTCACTGTCACCCAGCAATATTTGCACGCACTTCACACAACACAACAATACACATCACCACACTTAGCACCACACAATCCACCCTACACATCACCCACACCACCCCATGGCACCGCAAAGACACCCCAGGTTCTCTGATAATGAACTCAGGGTCATGGTGGAGGAAATTGTACGAGTAGAGCCAAAGCTGTTCGGGACACAGGTGCAGCACACCACCATTGCCAGGAAGATGGAGCTATGGAGCAGAATAGTGGACAGGGTCAACGCTGTGGGACAGCACCCAAGAAATAGGGACGACATCAGGAAGAGGTGGAACGACCTATGGGGGAAGGTGCGTTCCATGGTATCCAGGCACAACATCGCGGTGCAGCGGACTGGCGGCGGACCCCCACCTCCTCCCCCAGAATTTACAACATGGGAGGAGCAGGTCTTGAACATCTTGCATCCTGAGGGCCTCGCAGGAGTAGCTAGAGGAATGGACTCTGGTGAGTCTCATCTTCACTACTTCATCCCCCCCACCCCACCTGCATGCCAACTCATACCCCCACCCTCACCCCTACCCCCATCACACCTACTCCTTGCAATGTCTCACCATCACAACCCACCCATCCCAACACCTAGCTCTGCATGCGTCCACAAAGCATGGACACCCATCACCAAAGCATGCCCACTGCACATACACATACAACCCCCCCCCAAACCACCGTCACAACAGCCCCCACAAAGGAATGCCAGCACTGGGGTACACGGGCACCCACCCATTGCACGCTATGGCACACACAGATGCAATAACCATACTTTTATATCCCTGCAGGACCCGAACGCCAGGTCACCGCGCAGGAGGGTCCACAAATGTCCACTCCACCCCCAGAAGAGGCCCACAGTGAGGACAGCAGCTCTGTCTCCCTGGATCTAGATGACCAGCCCGGTCCATCGGGGACCTCGGGACAGTCGGTTCCCCTCAGACAGCCACAGGCCACAGCAGACCTTCCCCCCTCTGGGAACACCAGCACAGCACCCACCCAGCGGCCCCATACCTCAGTCCCCAGGACACGTCAATCAGCGGTGTGTCCACCACTACATGGAACCCAGGCTAACCCAACACCAACAGGGACCTTGGGGCAGTGGTAGTGGGCACACGGTCCAGGGGACAGAGGCCCATGGAAACAGGGGAACTGGGAGGGCTGCTGTGCGACAGGGGGGGGACAGGCCCAGGGAACCCACTCTCCACGAGGCCTTCTCCTCCATCATGGGAGCATACCACCACTCCCAGGAGACGATGGCGACGGTCCTGGCCAGGTTTCAGGAGATCCAGCTTCTGCAGGAGCAACAGTATATGGGGTTCAGGGAGGAACTAAGAAACATCAGTTCCGCCATGTCTACCATCGTAGTGGCCCTGAATCAGGTAGTCACCACATTGCGGGACACTGTGGCACCTCAAAGGGCCCCTGACACTAGCATGGACCAAGAACTGCCTACTACCTCCACCGGCGCTAGTGGACAGGAGGCCCCGACACAAGACCAACAGGCCACCAGAACCCCACCCCCTGCAGAAGGAGAAGCACCCCGCAAGCGGGCCCTGAGATCCAGGAAGAAGACAGAGTAAGATGTCAAGACCCCCGCCAGCAAAGGATACCGCCCTGATTGTCATCCCACTGTCCCACATTGTCACCGTGTCCAACCTTAAACTGCCCCTGCTCCACTTTCCACAGGCATTTGGACAATGCACCTGTGATACTGATAGTCTGGACTCTGCCATGGACAATCCTCCACCATCACCCCTCACCGATTTGCAACCACCCATCCAATTTTGAGCACTTGAATAAACACACTTATTGCACAAAACAATCTGGAGTCTGGCTGTGATTTAGAACAAATGTATTAGACATGACCATGCCAAAATGTTCATTCACATTGTGATGCCAACAAACCGCTGTCACACAGCTGTAGTCCATGGGGAAACAAAGCAGATGTCACGCAGTGGGGCCCACATCTCTGAAAACGGAAGGGAAAGTCACAACACAGTTACCATACACTGGGGGAAAAAGTCAGACAGTAGAGAGGTAGGAGTCTTTAAGTAAATGTAATATGCCGGTGTGTACTCTTACCTGTGTGTCATTGAAAATACTGCTGTATTACTGTGTTCCTGTTCTCTATGTCGTCCTCTTCGGCTTCCTCCTCTTCACTCTCCACAGGCTCCACAGCTGCTACAACACCACCATCTGGACCATCCTCCTGCAGAAAAGGCACCTGGCGTCGCAAAGCCAGGTTGTGAAGCATACAGCAGGCCACGATGATCTGGCACACCTTCTTTGGTGAGTACATTAGGGATCCACCTGTCATATGGAGGCACCTGAACCTGGCCTTCAGGAGGCCAAAGGTTCGCTCGATCACCCTCCTAGTCCGCCCATGGGCCTCATTGTACCGTTCCTCTGCCCTTGTCCTGGGATTCCTCACTGGGGTCAGTAGCCATGACAGGTTGGGGTAACCAGAGTCCCCTAATAGCCACACCCGGTGCCTCTGGAGTTGACCCATCACATACGGGATGCTGCTATTCCTCAGGATGTAGGCGTCATGCACTGAGCCAGGGAACTTGGCATTAACATGGGAGATGTACTGGTCAGCCAAACACACCATCTGTACATTCATGGAATGATAACTCTTCCGGTTCCTGTACACCTGTTCACTCCTGCTGGGGGGGACCAAAGCAACATGTGTCCCATCAATGGCACCAATGATGTTGGGAATATGTCCAAGGGCATAGAAGTCTCCTTTCACTGTAACCAAATCCCCCACCTCAGGGAAAATGATGTAGCTCCGCATGTGTTTGAGCAGGGCAGACAACACTCTGGACAACACCTTGGAAAACATGGGCTGGGACATCCCTGATGATATGGCCACTGTTGTTTGAAAAGACCCACTTGCTAAGAAATGGAGTACTGACAGCACCTGCACTAGAGGGGGGATCCCTGTGGGTTGGCGGATGGGTGACATCAGGTCTGGCTCCAGCTGGGCACACAGTTCCTGTATAGTGGCTCGGTCAAGCCTGTATGTCAGTATGACATGTCGTTCCTCCATTGTCGACAGGTCCACCAGCGGTCTGTACACGGGGAGATTCCTTCATCTCCTCGCATGTCCCAGCGGACGGTGCCTATGAAGGACAACAGCGAGCACAGAGTCAATCAACCCACAGGTACGTAACCACAGCTTGCACATAACACGATTCCCAATGCATTGAAAGGTTTGTATGAGTGTTGATGCAAGGCCTAGGTATGTGTGACGCAGTAGAAATTAAGCCATGTGGGCCCTTGAAATGGCGGCTGCCTGACCTGTGAAGTGCGACAGTGGGATGTAAGGTCAATGCGCTGGTGTGGCACACCGTGGCGGTAGGCGGTCGAAGACCGCGGCGCAAAGCCGCATTGGTTAACATTGAACCCTATGGTTTCAGGAGCCAATGACGATGTGCGCCGGCGGTCGCGGTACGCACCGCCCCGGTACGCACTGCCGCGGGCGTGACTGCCATTTTCTATCTGCTTAATCACTCGATACCTGATCTTCCACAGGAGAGGACCTACACTGCAACTGCTGCTGTGACCTCGGTCTGGAAGAGACAATGGCTCATGCGACTGGGGAAAGGGCCCCTGCCTTCACTGCGGAGGAGTTGGAGAAACTTGTGGATGGGGTCCTCCAGACCAACAGGTACACATGCTTAGTGGGCAATGCCTGGGTTGAGTGGGGTGGATGAAAGATGGTGGGGAGGGGAGCGATTGAGGCATGCATCAAACGACAGATGAGAGCATGTGCCAAATGCAAGGGTGGGGATGGGGGGCCACTCACATCGAGCATGCAGAAGGTGATGACAATTTTTCTCTCCCTGTACATGTCACATAGGTCAGCGCCCACCAGAAAGTCGCTATTTGGCGTGCCATCGCCAAGGACGTCCGGACCCTGGGGGTCCACAACAGACGGGGCACCCACTGCCGGAAGAGGTGGGAGGACATCCAACTCTGGAGCAGGAAGACGGCGGAGGCTCAGCTGGGGATGGCCTCCCAACGTAGGAGGGGTGCCAGTCATACTTTGACCCCCCTGATGTCCCGGATCCTGGCAGTGGCCTACCCCGATTTGGATGGGCGCGTGAGGACATCCCAGCAGACACAAGGGGGTGAGTACAAATACATTCTGCTGACTTTGCGCGCAGTGGAGGTGTCTGGGTGGGGGAGGAGGGCTGTGGGTATCCCTAGGCCAGGGCGATTTCTGTAGGCTAGGCCCCTCCGTAAGGCATGGCCCTGTGCCCCCGCCCCCCACCTCTGTAGGGTGCCAAGTACAGGTATCCATGGCCCTGTGTCATCTATGTGTGCAGTTGTCGTCCATAAGCTTGTAGGCCATGTCCCACGGATTGCGTAGTGGACCCCAAGTGCGCGGCGTAGTGCAGGGGGCTTCTGTGTCTGTCCTCTCCGCCAACGGTGTCGCCAATGCATGCACTCAACATGTCTTTATTTCTCCCCCCCCCCTTTTTTGTGGTCTTCCTGTTCATGTGTGCATTAGCATCATCAGGCAGAGGAGAAGTGGCATCGGAGCACGAGGAAGCTGCATCCCACATGGCCCTGGAGGGCCATGCAACGGAGTCCGAATACACCAGTGGGACGGAGGGCGAGGGGAGCTCCACAGCGGGGACTCGTGCTGATGTCAGTGACAGCGACTCGTCCTCTGAAGGGAGCTCCCTTGTGGTGGCGGCAACATCCGTGCCCCCCGCAACAACAGGTACAGCCGCCACCCAGCGCACCAGCACCGCCCTCCCAGCAGCCCCTCAGCGTTTTCCCCGTGCCCGCTCACCCAGGAAGGTGGGCATCTCCTTCGCCCCAGGCACCTCAGGCCCTGCCCCTGTCACCCCTGCTGCCCTCAGTGAGGAGGTCATTGACCTCCTGAGGACCATCATTGTTGGGCAGTCTACCCTTTTGAATGCCATCCAGGGTATAGAAAGGGAGGTGCACCAGAGTAATGCATACCTGGAGGGCATTCATTCTGGTCAGGCTGCCCATCAGCGATCGTTCAACGCTCTGGCCTCAGCACTGACGGCAGCCATTGTCCCTGTCTCTAGCCTCCCCCCCTCCAACTTCCTCCACCCAGACCCAATCCCCTGTACCTCTGCCTATCCCTGACACACCATCAGACCAGCCTGCACACACCTCAACACCCAAGGGAAGCTCATCCAGACATAAGCACCACACATCACACAAGCATTCACACAAGCAACATCCACATGCAGACATACCAACACCCACTGCCTCCACTGTGTCCCCCTCCTCCTCGTCTCCCTCCTCCCTCCCTGTGACGTCTCCACTCACACTTGCATGCACAACATCTTCAGCCACTACGTCCATCACCAGAACACTCCGCACACGTGCAGTCACCACCCCCACTACCATTTACACGTCCCCTGTGTCCTCTCCCAGTGTGTCTGTCACCCCCTCTTCCAAGCTACACAAACGCAGGCAGCCACTGTAGGAGGCTGGACTGGCTTGTAGTGAGTACCAAGGGGTACTTGCACCTTGCACCAGGCCCAGTTATCCCTTATTAGTGTATAGGGTGTCTAGCAGCTTAGGCTGATAGATAATGGTAGCTTAGCAGAGCAGCTTAGGCTGAACTAGGAGACGTGTGAAGCTACTACAGAACCACTTAGTGTCATATGCACAATATCATAAGAAAACACAATACACAGTTATACTAAAAATAAAGGTACTTTCTTTTTATGACAATATGCCAAAGTATCTCAGAGTGTACCCTCTGTGAGAGGATAGGAAATATACACAAGATATATATACACAATACCAGAAATATGCAGTATAGTCTTAGAAAACAGTGCAAACAATGTATAGTTACAATAGGATGCAATGGGGACACATAGGGATAGGGGCAACACAAACCATATACTCCAGAAGTGGAATGCGAACCACGAATGGACCCCAAACCTATGTGACCTTGTAGAGGGTCGCTGGGACTATTAGAAAATAGTGAGAGTTAGAAAAATAACCCTCCCCAAGACCCTGAAAAGTGAGTGCAAAGTGCACTAAAGTTCCCCTAAAGACAAAGAAGTCGTGTTAGAGGAATAATGCAGGAAAGACACAAACCAACAATGCAACAACGCTGGATTTCCAATCTGGGGTACCTGTGGAACAAGGGGACCAAGTCCAAAAGTCACAAGCAAGTCGGAGATGGGCAGATGCCCAGGAAATGCCAGCTGCGGGTGCAAAGAAGCTTCGACTAGACTGAAGAAGCTGCGGTTTCTGCAGAAACGCAAAGGGCTAGAGACTTCCCCTTTGAAGGATGGATCCCTCTCGCCTTGTAGAGTCGTGCAGAAGTATTTTCCCGCCGAAAGAACGCCAACAAGCCTTGCTAGCTGCAAATCGTGCGGTTAGCGTTTTTGGACGCTGCTGCGGCCCAGGAGGGACCAGGAGGTCGCAAATTGGACCAAGAGGTAGAGGAGACGTCGAGCAAGACAAGGAGCCCTCTTAGCAGCAGGTAGCACTCGGAGAAGTGCCAGAAACAGGCACTACAAGGATGCGTGAAACGGTGCTCACCCGAAGTTACAGAAAGGAGTCCCACGTCGCCGGAGACCAACTTAGAAAGTCGTGCAATGCAGGTTAGAGTGCCGTGGACCCAGGCTTGGCTGTGCACGAAGGATTTCCACCGGAAGTGCACAGGGGCCGGAGTAGCTGCAAAAGTCGCGGTTCCCAGCAATGCAGTCTAGCGAGGTGAGGCAAGGACTTACCTCCACCAAACTTGGACTGAAGAGTCACTGGACTGTGGGAGTCACTTGGACAGAGTTGCTGGATTCGAGGGACCTCGCTCGTCGTGCTGAGAGGAGACCCAAGGGACCGGTAATGCAGCTTTTTGGTGCCTGCGGTTGCAGGGGGAAGATTCCGTCGACCCACGGGAGATTTCTTCGGAGCTTCTAGTGCAGAGAGGAGGCAGACTACCCCCACAGCATGCACCACCAGGAAAACAGTCGAGAAGGCGGCAGGATCAGCGTTACAGAGTTGCAGTAGTCGTCTTTGCTACTATGTTGCAGTTTTGCAGGCTTCCAGCGCGGTCAGCAGTCAATTCCTTGGCAGAAGGTGAAGAGAGAGATGCAGAGGAACTCGGATGAGCTCTTGCATTCGTTATCTAAGGAATCCCAAGAGACAGAGACCCTAAATAGCCAGAAAAGAGGGTTTGGCTACCTAGGAGAGAGGATAGGCTAGCAACACCTGAAGGAGCCTATCACAAGGAGTCTCTGACATCACCTGGTGGCACTGGCCACTCAGAGCAGTCCAGTATGCCAGCAGCACCTCTGTTTCCAAGATGGCAGAGGTCTGGAGCACACTGGAGGAGCTCTGGGCACCTCCCAGGGGAGGTACAGGTCAGGGGAGTGGTCACTCCCCTTTCCTTTGTCCAGTTTCGCACCAGAGCAGGGCTAAGGGGTCCCCTGAACCGGTGTAGACTGGCTTATGCAGAATTGGGCACATCTGTGCCCAAGAAAGCATTTCCAGAGGCTGGGGGAGGCTACTCCTCCCCTGCCTTCACACCATTTTCCAAAGGGAGAGGGTGTAACACCCTCTCTCAGAGGAAGTCCTTTGTTCTGCCATCCTGGGCCAGGCCTGGCTGGACCCCAGGAGGGCAGATGCCTGTCTGAGGGGTTGGCAGCAGCAGCAGCTGCAGTGAAACCCCGGGAAAGGCAGTATGGCAGTACCAGGGTCTGTGCTACAGACTACTGGGATCATGGGATTGTGCCAACTATGCCAGGATGACATGGCCATATTCGGAGTTACCATTGTGAAGCTACATATAGGTAGTGACCTATATGTAGTGCACGCGTGTAATGGTGTCCCCGCACTCACAAAGTCCGGGGAATTGGCCCTGAACAATGTGGGGGCACCTTGGCTAGTGCCAGGGTGCCCACACACTAAGTAACTTAGCACCCAACCTTTACTAGGTAAAGGTTAGACATATAGGTGACTTATAAGTTACTTAAGTGCAGTGTAAAATGGCTGTGAAATAACGTGTGCGTTATTTCACTCAGGCTGCAGTGGCAGGCCTGTGTAAGAATTGTCAGAGCTCCCTATGGGTGGCAAAAGAAATGCTGCAGCCCATAGGGATCTCCTGGAACCCCAATACCCTGGGTACCTCAGTACCATATACTAGGGAATTATAAGGGTGTTCCAGTAAGCCAATGTAAATTGGTAAAATTGGTCACTAGCCTGTTAGTGACAATTTGAAAGTAATGAGAGAGCATAACCACTGAGGTTCTGGTTAGCAGAGCCTCAGTGAGACAGTTAGGCATCACACAGGGAACACATACCTATAGGTCACAAACTTATGAGCACTGGGGTCCTGACTAGCAGGGTCCCAGTGACACATAACAAACATACTGAAAACATAGGGTTTTCACTATGAGCACTGGGCCCTGACAAGCAGGATACCAGTGAGACAGTGAAAACACCCTGACATACACTCACAAACAGGCCCAAAGTGGGGGTAACAAGGCTAGAAAGAGGCTACTTTCTCACAGCCACCCACCCAACAGCCATCCACCTCACGACAGCCTCCAGCCCAAGCACCTGCACCCAAAGACACCAGACTTCACACTCCTACAACCACATCCTCTTCCTCCACTCCCATACCCACTACACCTACCCGTCCAGCTGGCCAGGAGGGCCCCACCAGCCCCATCCCAGGTGTGCAGGAGGACACCCACAGGCCCAGTACTGCAGCCCAGGAGGGCCCCGCAAGCCACGTCCCAGGTGGGCAGGAGGACACCCACAGGCCCGGTACTGCAGCCCAGGAGGGCCCCGCAAGCCACCAGACAGATGGGCAGGAAGGCCCCGCCAGCCACATGTCAAGTGGCGAGTGACATCCATGCCATGGCCGGATCCGCTGACCTGGACACTCATCTCAAGCACCGCTGAACAGGGCCCTTCATCTCAAGCACCGCTGAACTGGGCCCTTCATCTCAAGAACCGCTGAACAGGGCACCGCCGTCTCAAGCACCGCTGAACAGGGCACCGCCGTCTCAAGCACCGCTGAACAGGGCACCGCCGTCTCAAGCACCGCTGAACTGGGCCCTTCATCTCAAGAACCGCTGAACAGGGCACCGCCGTCTCAAGCACCGCTGAACTGGGCCCTTCATCTCAAGCACCGCTGAGCAGGGCACCGCCGTCTCAAGCACCGCTGAACAGGGCACCGCCGTCTCAAGCACCGCTGAACTGGGCCCTTCATCTCAAGAACCGCTGAACAGGGCACCGCCGTCTCAAGCACCGCTGAACAGGGCACCGCCGTCTCAAGCACCGCTGAACTGGGCCCTTCATCTCAAGAACCGCTAAACAGGGCACCGCCGTCTCAAGCACCGCTGAACAGGGCACCGCCGTCTCAAGCACCGCTGGCCCATTGGCAGATGGGGCAGGCCCTCATCTGTGTCGGGCAGGGCTGCACGATGCACTCTGGGCACCAAGCCCCCTCCAGAACCAGTGGAGACTGCCATCCACTTGTGAGACTGTGGCTTTGCACTCCCCAGGATGGCACAGTGAGCAAGCCACCCACTGTAGAGACTTGAGAGACTGTGGCTTTGCACTCCCCAGGATGGTAAAGTGGGCAAACCACCCACTGCAGAGACTTGTGAGACTGTGGCTTTGCACTCCCCAGGATGGTCCAGTGGGCAAATCACCCACTGCAGAGACTTGTGAGACTGTGGCTTTGCACTCCTCAGGATTGAACAGTGGCCATGGAGGCCCCTCGTGGATCTGGCGTCGTGGACTAATCTGGCTGAGGTGCCCCCCCTTCCCTTCCCCCTGAGGTGCCTGTAGTTTTGCTATCTGATGCCCCTGCAGTGTTCTCTCCGTTGGTGTCAGGTATCCTGTGTGGGCTTTGCCCATGTAATTTGGGCCCTGTGGTCCACGGACAATGCCTGCAAAAATTATCGGACTTTTAATATTTATGTATATAATAGTTTTAGATGTGTGATATATTTATAAGCCAGTGATACAATATATTCGACTGTTTATGATAATTTCCTTTTGTCTTTGCATTCTTCCGGGGGGTTTGGGGGGTGTAACTGTGATGTATTGCTATGCATTGATGTGTGTGTTGTAGTGGGTGAGGGTGGGGGTGGGGGTGGGTGTGTCGCGTATGTGAGTCCCCGTAATTTTTTGCCTCCCCTGTGTCGTAGGTGCAGTACTCACCGTTGTCTTCTGCGCCGGCGTTCGTGCTCCTGGTAGAGGAGCAGGAAGACAATAGCTGGGAGGATGTGGAGTTCGGGTTCCATGCTGTCCAGATTCCTCGTGGGGTGTATGGAGGTGAGTGTTTCCCGTTCGAAATGGCTGTTTCCGCCGTGTTTTTATCGGCGGGGCTACCGCCCCGGAAAAAGTGGCGGATTGGTGGGTTGTGATAGGGTGGACGGTACATTGTCTCCCGCCTGTCTGTTGGCGGTGACCGCCGCGCTGTTTGTTTGTCCCGCCGTGGCGGTCGGAGTGTTGAAGTGGCGGTCTCTGTTGGCGGTTTCTGCCAGGGTCGGAATTCAATTTTTTTTACCGCCAGCCTGTTGGCGGGTTAGCTGCCGCTTTAACACCGACCGCCAGGGTTGGCCCCCTAGGTCCTTACTATTACTGCCTAGTGGTGACTGCCACTAGGTAATATATATATAATATATATATATATTTATATATATATGATAAAAGGGTAATATACATCATATATATTTATTGAAAATGAGAGCAGTAGCCACACACACATTTTTAAATAAAATATGTATCAACATACATACAGACTGGTTGTTTCCATGATTGACCCCCCAGACAGAACAGTTGAGTGTCATACAGACAAACTGCTGTATTTGTAACGGACTGGACTTGGCTTCCATGGAACCAGGAACTACTCTGAGAGTTTAGCTAGCCCAAGTATAGGAACCAGCTCATGCTTTTTGTGACCACCTTAGCAATTGCTGCAGAAAAACTCAAAACAATTCTGGACATTGGGGCATACCTTAATGGATTTTGCGTAATTTGTTCACAGTGGTTGATACCAGGCAACATTAAATTTTATTGGTCAGACTCTGCGATCTTGGCATTTCATGCATTGCAGAAGTAAGGTTTGTTTCCTTCCCCAAAGACAGTTCTCGTTTACATTACCAGCTTTATGTTCAAAAGTCATTCCATTAGTTGTGTGATGCCCTGCATTTCTTTGCTGTACCCATGCTTCTCAAAACGTATTTAAGTGAATGGTATAGCTGACAAAATCATTTGGATGCTTTGCAGTCCCCTAAGTAGATGGCATACAATAAGAAGTGCGGTTGATACCCCTAGCACTTAGCTGTACATCATACTTTAGCAAGTGCCTAAATAGCTGGGCTGTAACTTTGAGAAATTAAATGCCAACAAAACTGAGCTCCCACTGGTTGACATGAACAAAACAAAAACTAGTGGCACGACAAGCTCTAATCTGCCACGCTGGCCACTTTCCCTTCCAGAAGTAAAGAGTAAATTCTTGGCAGCCCCCTGCTCTTTTTAAGCACAAATCAAAGCCATTTCATCTGTCTGCTTGTATGCAATGTATCTATTAAGAAAAAGTTTTTTCCATTCTTGCCAACAGATTTTCACCCCAATGTGATTTTGGCCAGCGTGCTCTGAGTCTTCCTGAAAAAGCCCTTACTAAAGCACAGAAGGTACACAATTTTTCAGTATAGAGTGTGGCATGGTTAAAATAAAAATTGGACCATATGAAAATCATGCAGCACACTGAACTGGCTACACTCAATGGAAAGACAGATTCACGTCTTCTGCCTAATGTGTAAAATTTACTACAACCTTGATTGGTCCTATTTATGTGAGCTTTATTTTTCTTATAAAACACATGACCTCTACCCTCCAGTTCTCTTCTGCTTGTACTGGTTCTGTATAAGATGCTCCCATGGTAGGCTCTTCCTGGAGTTTCTAGCTCCACAGTTTTGAAGGGACCTCCGAATTTAAGTTAGTACCATCCACAATCACCTCACCTTCAGAAGAGTGCTTAAAATGTTTTTGGTGATGGGCAGGGCACATTTGTTTGACTGTCTCTGTTTCTCTAGTTTTTTGCAGGTTTTTCTTGTTCTTCTCAATGCCAAGATGTATTTCTGTTGGGCGTGTTCTACAAGTATTACATCAAATCAAATCAATCAATCAATCAAGCAATCAATATTTGTAATGCACGGCTACTCACCCGTGAGGTTCTCAAGGCGCTGGGGGAAGGGGGTGAGGGTGTAGGGCCCTCATCCGAAGAGCCACATCTTGACGTTCTTCCTGAAGATGGTGAGTGACGGGGTTTGTCTGAGGTGCAGGGGGAGGTTGTTCCAGCTCTTTGCTGCAGTGTAGGTGAAAGATCGTCCTCCGGCGGTGGTTTTGCCGATGCGAGGGACAGCGGCCAGGGCCATCTGGGCGTAGCGATCTGGTGGGCCTTCTACTTTTTTTAAAATTATTATTTCTTTATTTATTGTTATATAGTAAACATACAACAATGTCAACAAAGGACAAGCCTGCAGAACAGGAATACGAAGGAAATGTAGGATTCGGGCCTCGCTCAAGCACCGGGACACAGTCTATGAAGGAAAATCACAAACGTTTATCTAAACTAGTGCACTGCATCAGAGTCCCTCAATGTCACTAGAAGAGCCCCAGCCGCAACTAGGTGTACATTATAAAACACAAGCCAGGCACGAGGCATTAAGCAAAATGGTTCGTAGGGCTAGAAATAAGGTACAGAACCAACAAGGTAAGAAAGGAAGATAGAAGGCAGACAGAGAAGGGACGTAGGAGCGCTCAGCCATTAACCAGCTTCACACTATGATCTTGGCATAAGAGAGAAGCAATGACAAACAAAGCCACTCAGCGCGTAGGCGGTCGTATATCACAGACGCAGCAGCACTATAAGGCCTCCAAAAAGGAGCGCAGACTAGCCCAGATGTCCCTTAGCCGGGAACCCTTGGGGGCCAACTCCCAAAAAATCATCAGCTGCTCTTGGCAGAAGGCGGCATCACGCAGCCAATCAGATCCATGACGGGCCCGACCCCGCCCCCAGCACATTGCAACCCTGCGCTTAGCCAGCAAGAGGAGCAGGCCCACCAGTCTCCTATGTGTCAGCCGCACTTTGTCCACACATCCAAGCAGCGCTAATCTGGGGGAGAGGGGCAGCTCCAAGCCAGTCATCTCCTCAATCATATGCATTACCTCCACCCAGAAAGCATGGACCTCAGTGCAATCCCATGCAAGATGCAGAAATCCAGCATCATTGGCGCAGCACCGTTCACAGCACGCATCTGCACGCAGGCCCATAGAGCAGAGACAGCGAGGGGTATAGTATAGGCGGTGCAAAAACTTGAAATGGATCAGACGTAGCCTATAATTAGGGGACAAAGCTCTCATGTGCGCACAGCATCTTCGCCACGCCTCCTCAGATATAGGCTCACCAACATCCGCCTCTCATCGCACTCTGGCAGACACTCCAGTGTCAACTCGCCACTCCTGTATACAATTGTACAATTAGGTAATGAGTTTACGTGGCAAGTGAGCGCAGCACAGCACCTCCAAGGCCTGACACTCCAATGGAGTCTCCGGAAGGCCAGAGAATCGAGCACGCAGCATAGTGCAGACACGCAACACATACAACCACTGCAGCACAGTGGCGCGTCCATCACCAAGCGCATCCCCAGGGGAGATCAGTCGACCCTCCACAAACCAGTCGCCCAGTTCAGTTAAATTCAAATCACGAAGAAAGTCGCCCAGCCTCACATCGTGAAACATCCCAACATCCGCACCAGAGAGAACTGGCAACGAGGGTGAAAAAGGTGCACTCACTCCAGAGCGGTGCAATAAAGCCGTCCAGGCTTGAGGGGTGCATGTCACAGTGTTGTGTATGGCCTTGTACTTGTGGGTGAGAAGCTTGAAGGTGATTAGCTTCTCAATCTGTAGCCAGTAGAGGGTCCCCATGTGTTGGGAGATGTGTTCTCAGCAAGGGAGGTCCAGAATGAGTCTGGCAGCGGCAGTCTGGATGAGTTGAAGTTTTTGATGTTCCTAGTTGAGGTGCCGGCGTAGAGGGCGTTGCTGTAGTTGAACCTGCCAGTGACTAAGGTGTGGGTGACTGTCCTGAAACAGTCTGCTGGGATCCATCTGAAGATCTTCCGAAGTTTGCGGAGTTTGTGCCAGCAGTAGAAGGCAACGGAGTTTACCTAGCGGGTCATGGATAGGAAGGAGCCGACAATGATTCCTAAGTTGCGGGCGTGCTCAGGGGGGAGCTGAGGGATGTGGGCCAGAAGGCGTCGTCCCAAGCTGAGGTGGCGTTTCCAAAGATGATGAGCTCAGTCTTGTCAGAGTTGAGCTTGAGGCAGCTTTCTCTCATCCAGGTGGTGACGGCTTCCATTCCTGAGTTCATTTTGGCCGTGTCCGGGTATTCGGTGAGGAAAATGATGAGTTGTGTGTCATCGGCATATGACACGATGTTCATACCGTGGCTTCTGATGATGGAAGCAAGGGGGGCCATGTATACGTTGAACAGTGTGGGACTCAGTGAGGATCCTTGGGGGACTCCGCAGTTGACAGCTGTGGGTCTGGTGGTGTAGGGCAGGAGTTAGACCCTCTGCGTCCTTCAGGAGAGGAAGGAGTGGATCCATTCCAGGGCTCTTCCGCGGATTCCTATGTTGTGGAGCCTGGTGCGCAGAGTGCTGTGGGAGACCGTGTCAAATGCTGCTGAGAGGTCGAGGAGTGTGGGTGCTGCGGTGTGGCCGTGGTCTAAGAGTAATCGGATGTCGTCAGTGGCTGCCAGGAAGGCTGTTTCCATGTGCTTCCAAGGAAGCCAGACTGGGAGCTGTCCAGGGAGTTGTTGGCCTCAATGAAATTCTGTAGTTTTGCATTGATTGCTTTCTCCAGTACTTTGGTGGGATAGGATAGCAGTGATATGGGCCAGAAATTCTTTAGTTCTGATGGGTTGGCCGAAGGTTTCTTCAGGAGAGAGTTTATTTTGGCGTGTTTCCAGTCCTCGGGGAAGGTGCAATGTTGATGGAGCAGTTGATTGTGTTACGGAGCTCGGGGTGATGGATGTGCTGACTGATGTATATGTGGTGCGGGCAGGGATCTGAGGGAGCTCTGAAGTGGGTGCTGTTCATGATGTTGACTGTTTCCTCTGTGTTGACCGTGGACCAGCTGTGGATGGTCTGGGTGGGGTCTGGGGGGGTGGGTCGGTCACAGGTTCTGGTGCCAGGATTTTCTGGGAGGAAGCTGTCGTAGATGTCCTGGAGCTTGTGGTGGAAAAAGGAGGCAAGTTTGTTGCAGAAGTCCTGTGACGGGGGGATGGTGGTGGCTTCGGAGGGGGGATCTGTGAATTCATTGATGACTGAGAAGATTTCCTTAGAGTTGTGTGAGGAGAGTTGATGCACTCCCGGAATGCGTCTTTTCTTACATTCTTGATTTTTCGGCAGTGGATGGCGGTTGCGGCTCTGAATGAGGCAAGGTCTTCGCTGGTTTGACTGTTCCTCCATTTTTTCTCTAAACGTCTGCGGGTACGCTTTGATTCTTGGAGTTCGGTGGGAAACAGCTGGCATTCTTAGGTATGCGTTTGGCTGATGTCCTGTGAGCTGCATTTTTCCTCAGCTGCAGCCTTTTGCAGCAGCCATTGTGACACAAGAACTGTACTATGATTACAGTTCAGTGTAGGAAAGTACCCTCTTTCTTGGCATGGTTACCCCCTTTTTCTGCCTGATGTCAGTGTGCTTGACTGTGTTCAATGGGATCCTGCTAACCAGGACCACAGTGATTATGCTCTCTCTCCCAAAACTCTGTATTTCATCCACAATTGGCACTCTGGTGCCCCATTATAAGTCCCTATTATATGGTACCTAGGGCACTGGGGTTCCAGGGGATCCCTATGGGCTACAGCATATATTTTGCTACCCCTAGAGAGCCCATGCAAAGGCTTCTGCAGGACTGCCATTGCAGCCTGTGTGAAAAGGTGCAAGCACCCTTTCACTGCCATTTTTTACTACACCAGCCTTCTGAGGGTTTCTAGGCAGCCCAAGCTGCTGCCACCTCCCAGACAGGTTTCTGCTCTCCTGTTGCTTGAAAAGCTCGAGCCCAGGAAAGCAGAACAAAGGATTTCCTTTGGGAGAGGGGTCTTACACCCCCTCCCTTTGGGAATAGGTGTTACAGGCTTGGGAGGGGTAGCCTCCCAAAGCCACTGGAATTCTTTGAAGGGAACATTTGGTGCCCTTCTTGCATAAACCAGTCTACACCGGTTCAGGGACAACCCAGCCCCATCTCTGGCGCAAAACTGGATAAAGGAAAAGGGAGTGACCACTCCCCTGTCCATCACCACCCCAGGGGTGGTGCTCAGAGCTCCTTGTGAGGGTTCCATGGTTTTGCCATCTTGGATTCAAGTTTGGCAGGGAAAGCTTGGAGCATCTGAGTGGCCAGTGCCAGCAGGTGATGTCAGAGCCCTCCGCTGATAGGTACTTACCTGGCTAGGTGATCTATTCCCCTTTCAGGGCTATTTAGGGTCTCTCCTTTGGGTGGTTCCTCAGATTCGTACTGCAAGACTCCAGCAGGAATCCTCTGCATCCTCTACATTGTCTTCTGACTGAAGAAACTGCATCTGGACTCTTCAGGACCCTACAAGTTGCAACAAAGAAGCAAGACTCCTCCTGCAACATTGTTTCTCCGGCTCCTTCCAGCAACTACAACATTTCCCTGGTTTTGCATCCTCTGAGGACAGCCTGTCTTCAGCCTGCATCAGAAGGAAGAAGGAATCTCCCTTGGGGTGAACGAATCACTCTCCTGCTTCTGCAGGCACCAACTGTGATGACAACCGGCTATGTAGATTCCCCTCCTGCTGAGCTACGTGGATCCTGCATCATGGGTGGCAGACTGAAGTGGTCCTCATTGTCCTCTCTTCCAGCTGTCTTTGGTGGAGGTAAGACCTTGCCTCCCCATGAAAGACAGTACCCTTGTGCACCGCATCTTTTGCAGCTGTCAAGGCTTGTTGGTATCCTTCCTCCAAGTCTTGCGTGCATCTTGAAGCTTCGGCCCCAGCACCCTATCCTGTGACACACAGCTTCCTGTGCTGCGTGGGCCTCTTCTGCAACTTTCTTGTCCCCGTCCTGTGGGACTCCTGTGTGCACTGTCTGGTGTTCTGTGAGCTTGTCGCGTAGGCTCTCATTATCCTAATGAGACTACTGGATTTTTGGGCAGCAAGATCGTTCGCAGTGTGGGGGACTAAGTCCGGCCCACGGTGAAGGACCCTTGTCACCCAAACCCGTTTTTTGCTCCGGCTAACTAGCAGTGCCTCATCTCTCCCGAAGGGAAGAGACAATTGGGCAGCCGAGCGCATGACATCTTAGTACTTTCCAGGGAAGTCGTGGTCACTCAGGTCACAACCGGTTCTCTTGTACACAGTGCGGTCTGACATATAAATGACAAAGGCAGTTTGAGTTTTAAAGATTGGTTTAATAAAACGACTGCATTTTAGATAACAAAGTGTGAGCTGCTATAACCAGAACTATACAACACAGTAGGATTGAAATAGTAATGAGAGTGAAACATAAGAATAAGGCTTTCTTAGTGCAACTAAATTATGTTCTCTCTAAGTTATATTTTGAGCACAGCCTATGAAGCTCTAAGCCTGCCTTTCAGGTTCCCCCAGGAGGACATCAACCCTCATACCTGAGCAAAGGCCTGTAATCTGCATCAGCATCTGCAACAGGGCAGTCAGCATCTAGTTGTGGGTTCCTGGTCGGAATCTCCCTCTTACATGTACCAGGACTAGAAAGTGTTTTTATAACTAACACGCCGATGTTCTAAGAAACGTCCCTACGTAAGAATGTGTACTTTCTACGAACCCTAGAGACTAAACTTCTACCACGTCTATCGGCAATGTACCAGACTGTATCCTTGACTGAAGCACAGAGCGAGCAAGAATGTATTGTTTGAGAACACAGTGCTAGAGTAAGCTAAACAGTGTGATAGAATGAAATAAAACAAGACCTTGAAACTGGTTATTGTAAAATAACAGTGCGAGGTTAAATAAAATGCATCTAGGGCAAAGTGCACAGAGGCCTAATACATTAAGCAAACGCGCATAAAGCTATATTAAAAATGCCTACACTACACCCTCCCCTTGTCGGTAGAAAGTGGTTTAAGTCTGAACTAAAAAATGCCCTAGGCTAAAATGTAATTAAAACCCTATCCAATTTCAACAAGTCAAGAGGACATCAAAGCATCCTAAATTTAAAAAATGAGCATGCGGCAAAATGCCGAATTCAAATCATAATGTCAATTTAAAACAAATCCAATTCAAACAGTGGTCATGGAAAGCAAGAGAGTCTCCACTTCGGCAGATGACCAAAACGGAAAATCCACGCCAAAGACTACCAAGGAGCAGGTGTGTTCCAAAGCCCCAGTGTCAACCAAGGCGGCATCCCGTGTAGAGCCTGTAAACGAGTCAATGTCAACTTCCTCCAGGAAGGGTATCTCGTAAGTAGCCTCTCCAGGCAAACGCAGCCGCAGCGCGCATGTCTGGTAATGAGCCCTCATCGGTAACATCAACAGATCAGCATCAACCACTGGGGGGCGCTGTTGTGAGAGACAGACGTCTAGTGCATGTTCAAAAGAGCACCAACTGCACCGAAACACGGGCTGCACACAATCCAAAACCGGTCTGAATGACAGAGTTCAGTTACACTCCAAGGGGCATATTTATACTCCGTTTGCGCCAAATTTGCGTCATTTTTTTCGACGCAAATTCGGCGCAAAACTAACGCCATATTTATACTTTGGCGTTAGACGCGTCTAGCGCCAAAGTAGGAGTAAAGAGCGTCATTTTTTTGCGTGAACGCCTTCCTTGCGTTAATGAGATGCAAGGTAGGCGTTCCCGTCCAAAAAAATGTCTGCGACGCAAATGCGTCGTATTTATACTCCCAGGCAAAAATCATGCCCGGGAGTGGTCGGGTCAAAAAAACCCGCATTTGCGCCTCTTTTTAACGCCTGGGTCAGGGCAGGCGTTAAGGGACCTGTGGGCTCAAAATGAGCCCACAGCTGCCCTCCCATGCCCCCAGGGACCCCCCTGCCACCCTTGCCCACCCCAGGAGGACACCCAAGGATGGAGGGACCCACCCCAGGGACATTCAGGTAAGTTCAGGTAAGTATAGATTTTTTTTTTTTATAGATTTTTTTTTTGGCATAGGGGGGGCCTGATTTGTGCCCCCCTACATGCCACAATGCCCAATGACCATGCCCAGGGGACATAAGTCCCCTGGGCATGGCCATTGGGCAAGGGGGCATGACTCCTGTCTTTACTAAGACAGGAGTCATGTAAATGGCGTCTGGGCGTCGTTAAAAATGGCGCAAATCGGGTGGAGGCGATTTTTTGCGTCAACCTGACTTGTACCATTTTTAAGACGCCCTAGCGCCATTTTTCCCAACGCCGGCGCTGCCTGGTGTACGTGGTTTTTTTCCACGCACACCAGGCAGCGCCGGTCTGCTTGCGCCGGCTAACGCCATTCAATAAATACGGCGCCCGCATGGCGCTTCAGAATGGCGTTAGCCGGCGCAAAATTTTTTGACGCTAAACTGCGCTAGCGCAGTTTAGCGTCAAAAAGTATAAATACGGGCCCAAATGTTCCAGGAGTGTTGCTCCAAAGTGCTGCATCATGTGTTCACGACACAGATGCGCTGATGGGAGCGCCCTCATTTGTCCTTGTTGCAGAAGTACAGCCATTGCGAAAAAACAACAGCAATAGTAAAATGCCAGCTAATAAAGCCAAAGTTATCGGAAATCCCCCAAAAATGCTTCCGAAAATTGAATGAATAGCCAAAGGTATTAAACCGAATATGGAAGAGAAGGTGTGAATGAAACCAACACCAACGGCTTTGAAAAAATCTGCTACTCCAGCTGTGCTGGACGCATTAAATATACGTCCCAGAAGTTCACCAAAGTGGCTCGGAAAGTTGGTATTTAACAGGGACTGTATTTCCGCCGATGACCTTGCCACCTGAAGCGCATAGGTCTCGCGTGCAGATGTAAGGGCCACATGCTTCTGAAACAATAAAGCCTTTAGTCTACTTAACTTGTCGAAATTCACCTTGGAAGTAGCAATGTGAGGCCAAATATCCACTACCTCCCTTGATTTAGTGGGGGGAAACAACACACTCCCGCAGCAAGTAACGACCTTAGTGACCGAAACAACGTAACCTATTCCGGCCCACATGCCACAACAGTCATCACTATTGAGGAGGACATAGCTGCCGTTTGAAAGCACCTGGAATGTGCATTTAATCAAGGGGACTGGAACTCCATTCAGATAGCAAGCCAAATTTGCAACCGAGGCATTACACGCCCCATGCAAGGACAGCTGCTTACAAACCATTGAATGGCTGACTGAAGTCTCTCATTCACTACCGCTAAGAAAGACCTCTTTCATGCCATTTACGCATTTGTACAAGAACGGAAGCTCCCACACCTCATGGATGTAACTATCTCCCAACTTTTCATATCTGCCTACCGGAACGTGTTTCAAACAAGAAGTGAATTGTAACGTAGAAATAGGCAGGTTTATGTGTATTAACCACTCTGCAGAGGTGATCTCGGCCACAGTAAAAGGCAATCTTTCTAACTTTTCAATATTGAGCATGACATAAGTCGCCTCCTTCTTAGCCATTAGTTGTTGTTGTCGCGTTAAATTAAAGGAAAAAAATATTTCTCTGGCACTGATATGCTGCCACGGAACGCGACCCGCCTTCAACGTCTGAAGCGTCCAACCCAACTGCATAATGGATCTGGTCTGACTTTGTCCATGATATGAAGAAGACATATCAGATCGTATAAATGAACAATGAAGAAGAAACAATGTTGTTAATTGTATATATCCGGTCGGACAAGGTGTGAATTCCGTTATCCACAACAGCTAATGCCTTTTTCAAATTTTCCTGATCTATCTGCCTTAACCGGGCAGCAGCCTCTTGTTGGGAAAGTTTCCATATTTCATTGTATACCTCATACAAGAAACGTTACCTACGTGGCGTCTTCGGGCCTGACAAAAAATCTTGTAAATCAGTGTTATTAGACAGGAG
Organism: Pleurodeles waltl; assembly: GCF_031143425.1. NCBI lineage: Eukaryota > Metazoa > Chordata > Amphibia > Caudata > Salamandridae > Pleurodeles > Pleurodeles waltl. Next base: position 988,818,297 of record NC_090447.1, on the reverse strand, counting down.
AGTGAGATGTGTCTTAACTGCATCTAGCGAGGATGATTTTAACCACTGCTGGCACAATTTTCCCACACTATATGTAGTAAATATTTCAACATGTTCTGTTGATATATAGCGAGGGTCTTACCTACTTGTCCGGAAACCCCCAGAGGAGGTGACAAAACATTGATGACACCCATTAGTGTCTATTGGCCACAATAACCACCCGCCTGGACGTGTCAATGAAGTGTTAAATGTACCATTCTGGACCCATTCAGTAAGCTCACTAAAAGTGGCATTTATGTATTTCTGCCAATTATTAATTTTTGCAGGGGCAGGTATACTAGGCATATTCAATTCTCTGATTGTGGCTAAGCCTAAACAGCTAGTCTGTTGTACTGTTTCATTTAAAAAGATCATTTGAACGGGAATGAGACATGCTCTAAACAATGTTTCTTTACCCTTGGGTTGCCAATTTTTTGTTCCCCAAACACTTTTCAAATCAACATTTTTTTACCAATATTCATAACCTTCAATTGTCAATCGGGATGCAAAGGAATCCGAATATATGAATTTCATGTTGGTCAACAACATTTGTTTATCTTTAGTCAGGGTTAACCTAAAATAATATGACTTAGCATTCTTTTGATGATGCCCAGAAAAATACGTAAATTTATCAAAATAAGTTTTGGAGCGCCCTTGCGGGGGAGTCGGGCAATGTTCCCATTGCGTATAGTCAAATATAGTTTTTGGACTACTTGCTTTGTGGATGAAGTGGTGCCCATAATAATTATAGCAAAACATGTCACCATAATTCTCTTTAAACTGGTAAACGTCTTCATTTTCATAGACAGTATAATATTGTAATTCTGTCATCATTGAATCAACAGTCTTCACATCCCAATCATCAGATACAATGCCTGGTATTACTATATCATTCATAGATAACTTTAGTACATATGGTATTTGAATTATTTCAGTGGGACCGTATATATCAAACATTACTTTATCCCACACAATCCCATCCGGAATCAGCACTGCAGAAATTTTCACAAAGGACAAGTCTCTTCGAACCCTATGTGATGAAAAATGTGGTTTCAACACCTCCTCCACCTGTTCAACCGCTGATCTCTCAGGAAGAAAATTACCATGTATCAACAGAAAAAAGGTAATGACAAACCCAACCCAAAGAAAAAATGCTACCATAGTCAATAAAAGCCACAGATAGTTCCATGGAAAAGCAAAATACGTATCTTTAAGCCAACATATCAGCTTACGTGGACCTGACAGATCAGGAGTCGAAGAGGCAAACGAGTCCGATAGACCATCGTTGTTGTCGGCAAAGTAACCAGAGGCAGTTCGTGCAAAAGGCGTCGCCGTATTCAATGGAGGAGTTGGTGTTTCTTGCGGTGGTACACTGTAGATAGCACCATCCGTCACGTCAGTAGTCATGGTGACTTGATCAAATGTTTCTAAGTTGGTCGTTGTCAGTGGAACTAATGCGAGATCATCATCAACCCTCCCTAAGCTCGGAGAGGCAACAGTGTTGGTATAGATAACTTGAAGCGGAACGTCTTCCCCAGTAGTGAGAGGGATTCGGGAACTACTGGACGTTCCTCTTGGTCTGCTGTGTAGAATCGGCCACATGTTGTAACTTGACATTGCCAATAGAAACAAAGCGATTTTCTTTGGCACCTGGCAACGGTGGTAGAATAACAGTTCTCGTTCCGTGTATCCCCAACACAGGGACTGGTGCACGATAAGAAGGGCCATATTCTTTTTTCACTGCAACCTTTTCACGCACAAGATCCCCAACCCTGGAAATCCAGCCGCTAGGTGTTGCTGGCGTATCCTTAATTCCTGTGGTGGCGGCACTTTTAGAAGAGTTATCTTCACGGAACTACTGTAATTCCTGTAAAACAGTGACATGATCATTTATGTCAAAAGGTGTTTCGACAGCCTCCGCACCAGGACCATTAAGATCCGGAACAAACATGCGTGTTCCGAACAGGCACTCATATAAAGTACGACCCCCCAGGGACCTTCTAGGCAGGTTCTTTAGTGCTCTCTGAACTCCATACAGGTGGGTTAGCCAACTACGACCCGCACCTAAGACTCTGGCTGTTAAGGATTGCTTTAAATGGCGGTTTAATCGCTCCACAACAGAATTTCCCTTGGGATGAAATGGAGACGAGTACTGGAGCTGGACTCCCAACAAAGCCATGGTGTCCCTGAATGCCCTTGAGGCAAAAGCAGGGCCCTGGTCCGAATGGAACGCCACAACTGCATATGTACTGACAAAGACTCGCAAATCTTTAATAACAGTCCGAGCGTCAGCCGGGCGTTGTGGCCACACCCACACAAATCTGGAGCAAGAATCAACAGCGACTAGGATATATTTATATGCACTATCCGGTGTTTGTTAGGGTTTGTGCACAGCAAAGAGCATGTCCCCTCTCACTGCACTAGTGGGTTCTGTAATAGCTCCCTTTTAAACTTACTATTGAAAGCCTTTCTTGTTATCTCACCTTCCCCCCCCTAGGCTTCTGTGTATGTTGTTTAATGTGCTGTTTTGTTTACACATTGGGCCTTGCTTTTACCAAGGCTTCTTTAAAACACTCCTCTCTAGGCCATGTGTTAATTTAACTCATTTGCATAATAACTGAAACTCTGCACACCTTTCAAGAACATGTGCAGCATGTGAGGACCACACCCAGCTCTTCAAACCACACCCAGCTCTGCACACCTTTCAAGAACATGTGCAGCATGTGAGGACCACACCCAGCCCTGTCTATAAAAGGCAGCCCTCGAGCCTCGCCCAGTGCTTGTGCTCGTCTACCTCCCGCTTACCTGAGGACAGATCCCTCGGCGCTGGCATTCCTGCTTTCTACAGACTTTCATTGGCTTCAATGGGCGCAGCTGCTGGCTCTTCCTTCTTCCGGTTTCCGGTTCCTCCTTGCCTCAGCCTCTCTCCTACAAGCAACCTGCAAAAGAGAAAGAAGACAAGGTTAGACTGATCAGTATCTCTTGCCAGCAACAAGTAAGTGCAAAACTTTTATTACCTGAAAGAACTTTGACAACAATTTCTGGATTCGTGTATAGACAATTTGAAACAAGATACCTTCCACGAACATTGTGATTCAAACTCTTTGTTACAACAATACTTTGCGGAACTTTGTGAAGCAAACATTTTTTTTTATGGAACTTTTAAGAATCGAACCGTGGGAACCATTAACAGCAAGGCAAACAGTAAATCAAGGACTTGCACAAATTACATGCTGTATTTTGACGTAAAAGTACAGTATTTGTTTTATAAAAGATTCTGGAAATATGGGAAAAGTGAGTCTGCTATTGGCAATTTAGGCTTTAGTTATATTAAGATGAATGTTTGATATTGATAATTCTGATAACAGTATTTGTTTAATGTTTTAGAAGCTTTAGAGTAATAGAAAGCACATCCCAGAGCAGTAACACATTCCAAACCTGGAAACTAGAGACCAGGATCCAAGAGGTACTTTTAGAAGAAAATGTCTAATAAATAAAGGGATAGTCAGGAACCCAGTTAGGAATAGGATGTACTTATCTGTTCTTTGTTTATGTTTCATTAGGCACCAGTTTCTACCGAAGTCAGAGAGGGCCGCAGATTTGTGCAGCACTTCAACAGTGGAAACGCAAGAACGCTGTTGTCTCTTTATTTTATTTTATCCACTTCCCCCCTTCCCTTGAGCTTCTGTTCTTAGTGCACTGTTTTAAAAACTAGTGTGCTGGAACAAGCAGTTGCAGGGTGGGGTCGGATTGTCTTCAACCTCCATCAGAACTGAACAAGGACTCAGGTGAGCTGGGCTTTGACAGTGTTAGCGGACCACAATGATCCAACTACACACATTGTAATGGTCTATTAGATATTAAGAGGGGTGTCTGCGGCGGGCGCTTAGCTGTTGAAACTTAAATTTGTTGGCAGATGTCACAACAAAGGACATAATGCTTGGACTCTTTATAGAGACCAGGCCACCAATAGCGGGCCTGTAATAGCGAAATTGTAGCTGCCACGCCAGCATGTGCAGTTGCCACTCCCTCATGTGCTGCTTTAATCAATTGTGGTCTTACATCTTTATTGGGGATGTCACGTACGCCTACGCCTGGAATCTTAACTTCAGCATTCAGCATACCTCCCATAAAGTATTGGTATTTATTAGGAAATCCCTTAGGATAAGGCGTGCCATCAACCGGAGCTTTTATGGCAGCCATAATGTCTGTGTCTGGTTTGGAACTCGAACGAGTCAATGCAGCTACAGTGGCAACTGCCACTGCCGACTTTGCGGCTTCATCAGACAAAGTATTTCCAGCAACGTGTATTCCAACGCACTGGTGTCCAAGTGTATGCACAACATGGACTTTGGGTAGCGTCTCTTTCAGATCTGCTACCTTCCCCCACAGTAGTCTGTGTTTTATGGTGTTGCCTTTTGAATCTCTGAACCCATTCAAGCGCCAGTAATGTAGGTATTCATTAAAAGACTGGACGCAATAATATGAATCACAAACAATCAGTGTGAACCGCGTCTTATCCGTATGTTCCAGTGCCATTAAAAGGGCTTTTAGCTCAGCCGATTGTGCTATACAATCCCCTAAGGTTTGCGTATAGGTATGTTGGGGGCAGAATTTCTCCCCCTCCATATAGCCGCTCGCTACCGCACATACAGCAGAATATTGGTGTTTTGTTCCAATCGCCGGTTGCCCAGAGCCATCGGTGTACATGACTACCTGATATTGATCAATGGGCAACGTGTCAGCGGGAACTGGATATTCAACTTCATATTGCAGAAATTCCTGAGTTTGTAACTTTGGGTCAAAGACGTAGTCTACATCAGTGGCTGTTAAAGACGTAGCCCATTGTATCCATTGCGGGTGAAGTGCTTTTGCGTTTGGAACGCTAGCTTTTGTAACAGCCCCAAGGGCCGGAATAGGAGAGACGACAATAATGCGTTTCCTCTGGGAAGAGGTCTTTCTTTAATAACAGCCACCTGCACAGCAGTGAGAATTTTCTCAGTGGGTGCAAATCGTTGTTCAGCAGCAGAATACAAGTGCGACTTGTATCCTATCGGGACTGTCTCACCCTCATTAAATGTGACATAAGTAAACCCAATGGCCCCAGCTATTACCCTGATCACCAAATGCGTCTTATTGTCCCGTGTGTGTAAATGTTTTGCTGCTAGCAGATCTGCCTGTAACTCCCGAAGAGTATGTGTATGTTCAATTGTCCAGAATTTGCTTGAAAAATCAGGACGTATCAATTCATATAAAGGTTTTATGTGTGTAGCATAATCAGGAATGTATGTCCTGCCAACATTTTGAAAACCCAACAACGATTGGAGTTTTTTAATCATGTTTGGTGGTTGCAATTGTGCACACTTTTCTAAGAATTGTGTCGCTAGGCTCTTACCTTCACTCGACAGCTCATATCCCAGGAATTTGACGCTGAGGAAGGCTATGTTTGATTTTTTGAAGTTAAATTTGTAGCAGATTTCGGCAAACCCCACAACAATGCGGGCTACCCGTCTTAAATGTTGTAGCAATTCATCATCCGTGAGATATATATATCATCCACATATGACAACGCTTCAGGGTCTAACTCGTGTAGAATAGCCGTCACACAAGCCGCAAACAGTCCTGGGCTGTTCTTATACCCTTGAGGCAAACAACAGAATTTTTCTGGGAGCCTAGTGCGCTAAAGCTTGTTAAATCTCGGCTTTCACGAGCTATATTCTGGCAGAAGAATCCATTCGAGATATCCAAAGTTGTTTTATATTTCTTCCGCACAATGTTATTCATTAGTGCTGCGCTATGCGAGTTCTGTATAGCATATGTACGGGCATGTCCGTTCAAATGTCTGTAGTCTAAGACTATTCTATATGAATAGTCCGGTTTAGCTACAGGAAATAAGGGATTATTCATCGGTGAGACACAGGGCTCAACTACTTCCTGGTATTCCAATTGTGTAAGTATTTCCCTCACCGGTGCCCTTGCTTCATGTTTTATTGGATACTGCGGTTGTGGCTGAGGATCACCTTTAATAGGAATTACATGATATGGAGAATTCCTATCCCACCCTACGTGATTTCAATATAAGGCAGGTGCTTGTGCAAGAGCCCATTTAATCGAATAAGACTCTGCGAGTTCCCCTGGAACAAGTGGCGAGAAGGAAGGTTTAATAAACTCCTCTCCTACTGGGCAGGTGCGGACAAAATCAGGTGGCCAATCTTGTTCAGCTAACAAGATGTCATATATCTTAACTACACGATCCCAAAAGATTGCGTGTATAGTGCGCTCAATGTCTCCTTCCAATTGTAAAGTCACTGTATACACCCTATCGGGTTCGGAGACACGCATATCTGCTGTTTCTACTTGTATGAAGTCATCAGTTGCTTTCACCTCCAGATGCTCTAGAAGATTCCGGCGAACTATTGTGACCTCTGCCACGCTGTCTAGCAGTGCTAGTGCCCATGTCTTGTTCTTCAAGAGAACCCTCTTCCTGTGTGGCATGTCTGACTGAAACTGCCGCCACTTTTTTCTTGGCAGAAACCTCCGAAGAGCGTTGTGATTCCTGTCTCGGTTTCACGTACTCTGTTCTCCGCTCTGACTGCCCACATCTCTCAGTTCTCTTTTCTGATGAGTCCTGAAAGGAACGAGATTGGCGTGTATCAGTATATTGATATTTATCAGGCGTTTGTATATTATCTCTATTCCTTAAATTATACCTATTATGTGGGGTCTCCGTACGTGGAGATTCTCCCCTTTCTTTTTTGGGTGTTTGTTGCTTTTTCTCCCAGCGCTTCTTATTCCCCTCAGGTTGCTGTTTAGCATTATCCTTATTAATCTTTCCCTGAAATTGAGGTTTTTGCGGTCTAGCCCCCAGGCTATCTCGACCGATACTGGAATATGTTTCCGCTATTATTTTAGGCAATTCCCGCTCCTGATCTTGTTGCGGGACGTCACGAAGACGTATGCGCACTGCAAGTGCAACTGCTTCCCCTTTAAGATTGCTTAGGATTATCGAGGAAACCGTGGCAAAATTGCCCATTAGTTGCATTCCTAAATCTAAGGCCGGGGCAGCCCCATATTCATTCTGAATCTGTTTAAGCACTTCCGGTAGGTTTGCTAATGTCGGTGTACTGTGTGCCGTTGTATAGAGCGCGGCAAATACCGTGCCCCATGTATTACAATGTTCCACTGTGAACCATCCCAAAAGGTAAACACATAGTTAGTATTCTATGTTTGTCCTGAGGACCTGTATGGGGAAACACTGCCTCCAGCGTATTAATTTTCTGCGCCAGGCAAAATGGAGTCTCCTCTTGTTTTGCTGGTACTTTACCCATAATAGAGTGTACAGTCACCGGATTTATACCTGGTGTTACTGAATGTGGTTGTGCTGGAGCAGCACGTGCTGGGTTTGTATTTAGTGACTGCATCACAAATTGTACTAATCGTCTATATATTGCTATAAGTTCAGTATACAAGCGTCGAACCTCAGCCACTGCCATATTAGCAGCCGCAGGATGTGGTTTATATGTGGCCAATAAAGGCCAGGTAGGACGATCATTGCTTAGTGGACCTAATATTACTGGTAATATTGTATGGGTAGGGCCCCATCAAGCCAATTATTATGTTCTTGATAAGATAGAGGTATCTCTAAGTATGCATACGCCCTGTATTGTCCTGGCGCATGCGCTACTATGTATGTATGGAATGTATTTGTGTTCCCATCAACTGCTGGAAGTGTGACCCAAGAGTAAAAAAAGTTCTGTTCTATATGCTGCATGGGCGTCCACCATAAACGTGACTGGACCACCTTGGGCCATGAGGCCGTTTGCTAGCAGATGCGCTGTGAGCGGTTGTCTCATGTTAAGAGCTATTTGTACAACCTGGGGATTCGCCATTATACAAACGGACCTGAGTTCAGAGAAGGCACACCAAGATGAGTTTTTTTATCCTTTTAAGGTTCAAGCTTGAACAACCACCCGCTGTAAATAGGGTTACCTATATGGCGCTGGTGGAAATCCTCATTGCCACGGACGTCTCCGTTTAAAGGAACTGAGGAATCATTATATTATATGAGACCGAGATAATCCGGCTGACCCGAAAATTAGAGCCAGACCAAACGTTGGCGGCGCCATGTCGCGTAGGCTCTCATTATCCTAATGAGACTACTGGATTTTTGGGCGGCATGATCATTCACAGTGTGGGGGACTAATTCTGACCCACGGTGAAGGTCCCTTGTCACCCCAAACCCGGTTTATGCTCTGGCTAACTAGCAGTGCCTCATCTCTCCTGAAGGGAAGAGACAATTGGGCAGCCGAGCGCATGACATCTTAGTACTTCCCAGGGAAGTCGTGGTCACTCAGGTCACAACCGGTTCTCTCGTTCACAGTGCGGTCTCACATATAAATGACAAAGGCAGTTTGAGTTTTAAAGATTGGTTTAATAAAACGACTGCATTTTAGAAAACAAAGCGTGAGCTGCTATAACCAGAACTATACAACACAGTAGGATTGAAATAGTAACGCGGAGAGTGAAACATAAGAATAAGGCTATCATAGTGCAACTAAATTATGTTCTCTCTAAGTTATATTTTGAGCACAGCCTATGAAGCTCTAAGCCTGCCTTTCAGGTTCCCCCGGGAGGACATCAACCCTCATACCTGAGCAAAGGCCTGTAATCTGCATCAGCATCTGCAACAGGGCAGTCAGCATCTAGTTGTGGGTTCCTGGTCGGAATCTCCCTCTTACGTGTACCAGGACTAGAAAGTGTTTTTATAACTAACACGCCGATGTTCTAAGAAACGTCCCTACGTAAGAATGTGTACTTTCTAAGAACCCTAGAGACTAAACTTCTACCACGTCTATCGGCAATGTACCAGACTGTATCCTTGACTGAAGCACAGAGCGAGCAAGAATGTATTGTTTGAGAGCACAGTGCTAAAGTAAGCTAAACAGTGTGATAGAATGAAATAAAACAAGACTGTGAAACTGGTTATTGTAAAATAACAGTGCGAGGTTAAATAAAATGCATCTAGGCAAAGTGCACAGAGGCCTAATACATTAAGCAAACGCGCATAAAGCTATATTAAAAATGGCTACACTACAGGCTCTCTGTGTCGCTCAGGGCCCCCTCTGACTACCACTCCTGGGTAGAATCCACCTGGTCCTTCCTGGTCCCCAGCAGCGCCATTTTATGCTAACCGCGAGCTTTGCGTGTACCAAGGCTTGTTGGTGGACTCCGATGATGCAAACCTGACTGCAATCCTCCATCCGGTGTGGGACATCACTTGCACCCTCCAGGAACCCGATTTCATCCTCTTGGGTGCAGTACTGACTTTTCTTCTCCACTGGTGGTTCTCCTTTTGCACTTCATCCAGGTTAGCAGGGGCCCCTGCTCTTCCGGGACTCTTCTGTGCTTCTTGGACTTGGCCCCCTTCTTCCACAGGTCTTCTTGTCCAGCAATCCATTTCTGGTACCTTGCAGTCTCTTCTGGGTTTTGCATAATTCTTCTTCTCGTTTCTGTGTCTGATTTGGCAAACATACTGTGATTTACTCCTGCTTTCCTGGTCGCTGGGGTGGGTTGTGGTACTTACCTTTGGGCTTTCCTAGTACTCCCAGCTCCGACCCTACACACCACACTTGCCTAGGTGGGGGACCGACTTTCGCTTTCCACTTTCTTAGCATATTGTGCTCCCCCTAGGCCCATTTCTAACTATTGTGATTTTCACTAATTACACTGTTTTCTAACTTTTTTTATGCCTATTTCTGCATACTAGTGTACATAATTTCTGTATTACTTACCACCTAAGGGAGTATAACCTCTTTGGTATTTTTGGTATTTGTGTTACCAAAACAAAGTACCTTTATTTTTGTAACACTGAGTGTTTTTTTTCATGTGTGTAAGTACTATGAGTGACTACAGTAGTACTGTATGAGATTTGCATGTCTCCTACATAAGCCTTGGCTGCTCATCCACAGCTACCTCTAGAGAGCCTGGCACCTAGACACTGACTACTCTACACTAATAAGGGATAACTGGACCTGGTATTAGGTGTAAGAACCATAGATACCGACCACACACCAGGCCAGCCTCCTACACTGAGCGGTTATGTCATTTCTTTATTAAAGGCTGCTATGTATGTCACAAGTTTCTATTATAAGAAAATTAGAGACAATGTTTAACATGGGAATTGCAGGCATCCATATATTATGTCACAATGCACTCGTAATAAGACAGACAGAATATGTGTCATTTGTGTACAGAGTAGCTGACCGCCAAACTCTAAAGGTTTAGGATTTGTCCTAGAAAACATTCGAGGTAATGTGGAATTACTGTAGAAAAGTGATATAGCGGTGAGCAAAATTTAACTTGGGATGCTAATAATCACTAAAAGTCAACTCCAAAGAATGAAAGAAACGTGCATAGTGAGAAATCTGCGGGTAGAGTATCCACCAGAAAGAGTGTTACCAAAGGTAAGTAACTTATTCTGGTTGCTACTTCTCCTTTCAGATTCCTCACCTTCTGAATTAGTACCAAAGCAGTGCCTCTACAGCACGAGGTAGAGCTGAGGAGTGGACTTACACCAGGAAGTTATGCTAGACCAAAGAGACAAAAATATGAACCGTGCTCATGTAGCCGCCTGGATGATCTCCAGAACTTGAACAATCTACAGCTAGAAGTGTAGTTACAGCAGAAAGCATTTCAGAGGGTCCTTAGCAAAATGCAGCTTTATCGTAGGATAATCCAGAGGGGCAAAGTATGCTTTTTCTTTCATTGCATTGGTAATACTAATGAGCAGCTGCCAGCTGGTATTCAGTGTGGTCCTCTGGGTCCTATCAACGTAGAAGGTAAAGGCATGAAGCACATCTGATCAACACAGCCTTTCCTCATCTTTGGGTGCATGTGGAGCGCAAAAGAACAGTGGGAGTATAGTGGACTATCATGAAAGGGCAACGCTACTTTCGGACCGATGTGTCCGAAGGTCTGGAAAATGTTGTGCATAGAGGATAAGGTTGCTAATGTGGGACACAGAAGATACTGCAATCAGGAACACAGTTTTCAGCGTAAGAAGTAGAAAAGTTCATGTATGAAGAGGCTTAAAAGGCAATCAAATTAGAAAGAACAGACTCAGACTAAGGACTAGCCACAGCATAATAGCAGGAGGAAAGATATGCAACAGCCCTTTTAGAAAATAAGTACAAATAGATGATTCAAATGATGAGCAATAATCGGGAAGATGTAGAAAGGTCAAAATTACCACACCTGCAGCTCAGGGCCGGTCAGGTGAGGAGGTCAAAGAGGTGCCCAAAACACATAGACGCCTATGGGGAACAGGGGTGCTCCGGTTCCAGTCTGCCAGCAGGTAAGTACCTGCGTCCTCGGGGGCAGACCAGGGGGTTTTGTAGAGCACTGGGGGGGACACAAGTAGGCACACAAAACACACCCTCAGCAGCACAGGTACGGCGGCCGGGTGCAGTGTGCAAAGCAGGCGTCGGGTTTCAGGTAGGAAACAATGGAGGGACCTGGGGGTCACTCTAGCGGTGCAGGCAGGCACAGGGGGGGCTTCTCGGGATAGCCACCACCTGGGTTAGGCAGAGGGTCACCTGGGAGTTACTCCTGCGTTGAAGTTCGGTTCCTTCAGGTCCTGGGGGCTGCAGGTGCAGTGTTGGTTCCAGGCGCCGGGTCCCTTGTTACAGGCAGTCGCGGTGGGGGCTCAGGGGGATCGTCTCTGGTTACTCAGGGGCTCGCAGTCACCGGGGAGTCCTCACTGAGGTGTTTGTTCTCTGGATCTCGAGCCGGGGACGTCGGGTGGCGAGTGTGAATTCTCACACTTCCTGCGGGAAATGTGCAGTCTTTGAAAGTTGCTTCTTTGTTGCAAAGAAGTAGCTGGTTTTAAACAGGGCCGCTGTTCACAGGAGTTTCTTGGTCCTTTAGTCCAGGGCAGTCCTCTGTGGCTTCAGAGGTTGCTGGTCCCTGTCGGATGCGTCGCTGGAGCAGGTTTACGAAGTTGGAGACAGGCCGGTAGGGCTGGGACCAAAGCAGTTGTCGTCTTCCTCCTTCTCTGCAGGTTTGTAGGTCAGCAGTCCTTCTTGTTTCTTCAGGTTTCAGGAATCTGATTTCCTGGGATCTGGGGTGCCCCTAAATACTGAATTTAGGGATGTGTTTAGGTCTGGGAGGGCAGTAGCCAATGGCTACTGTCCTTGGGGGTAGCTACACCCTCTTTGTGCCCCCTCCCTGTGGGGAGGGGCACATCCCTAATGCTATTGGGGGAATCCTCCAAACTCAAGATGGAGGATTTCTCAAGGCAGGGGTCACCTCAGCTCAGGACACCTTAGGGGCTGTCCTGACTGGTAGGTGACTCCTCCTTGTTTTTCTCACTATCTCCTCCAGCCTTACAGCCAAAAGTTAGGGCAGTGGCCGTAGGGGTGGGCATCTCCACTAGCTGGGATGTCCTGGGGTGCTGTAACAAAAGGGGTGAGCCTTTGAGGCTCACCGCCACATGTTACAGTTCCTGCAGGGGGAGGTGAGAAGCACCTCCACCCAGTACAGGCTTTGTTCCTGGCCACAGAGTGACAAAGGCACTCTCCCCATGTGGCTAGCAACATGTCTGGTGTGTGGCAGGCTGGCACGAACTGGTCAGCCTACACTAGAAGTCGGGTTGGTATTCAGGGGGCATTGCTAAGATGCCCTCTGGGTGTATGTTACAATAAATTGCATACTGGCATCAGTGTGCATTTATTGTGCTGAGAAGTTTGATACCAAACTTCCCAGATTTCAAGGTAGCCATTATGGAACTGTGGAGTTCGTGTTTGACAACACGAACGCCACAGCTACCCTGCACTTACAATCTCTAAGGTTTTGCTTAGACACTGTTGGGGCATAGTGCTCATGCACATATGCCCTCACCTGTGGTATAGTGCACCCTGCCTAAGGGCTGTAAGGTCTGCTAGAGGGGTGACTTACCTATGCCACTGGCAGTGTGAGGTTAGCATGACACTCTGAGGGGAGTGCCATGTCGACTTAGTCATTTTCTCCTCCCCACCAGCACACACAATCTGTGAGGCAGTGTGCATGTGCTCAGTGAGGGGTCCCCAGGGTGGCATAAGACATGCTGCAGCCCTTAGAGACCTTCCCTGGAATCAGGGCCCTTGGTACCAGGGGTACCAGTTACAAGGGACTTACCTGAGTGCCAGGGTTGTGCCAATTGTGGAGACAAAGGTACAGTTTAGGGAAAGAACACTGGTGCTGGGGCCTGGTTAGCAGGGTCCCAGCACACCTTCAAATCATAACTTAGCATCAGCAAAGGCAAAAAGTTAGGGGGTAACTATGCCAAGGAAGCATTTCCTTACACAACCCCCCCCAAACGTAAGAGGATGAGACTAACCTTTCCCAAGAGAATCTTCATTTTCTAAGTGGAGGAACTTGGAAAGGCCATCTGCATTGGCATGGGCAGTCCCAGGTCTGTGTTCCAATATGCACCACATCAACAGTTTAGGGTTTTCTCCTTTCATTTGCATTAGCCATCTGAGAGGTCTGTGGTCAGTTTGAACTATGAAGTGAGCACCAAAAAGGTATGGTCTCAACTTCTTCAGGGACCAGACCACAGCAAGGCCTCCCTCTCAATGGCACTCCAACGCTGCTCCCTGGGGAGTAACCTCCTGCTAATAAAAGCAACAGGCCGGTCAAGGCCATCATTATTTGTCTGGGACAGGACTGCTCCTATCCCATGTTCAGAGGCATCTGTCTGCACAATGAACTGCTTAGACTAATCTGGAGCTTTCAAAACTGATGCTGTGCACATTGCTTACTTCAGGGAGTCAAAGGCCTTTTGATCGTCTACAGTCCAGTATACTATCTTGGGCATTTTCTTGGAGATAAGTTCTGTGAGGGGTGTCACTATTGATCCATATACCTTCACAAACCTCCTATAGTACCCAGTCAAGCCAAGGAATGCCCTGACTTGAGTCTGGGTTTTTGGAGCTACCCAGTCCAAAATAGCCTGGATCTTGGGTTGGAGTGGCTGAACTTGGCCTCCACCTACAAGATGTCCCAAGTAAACCACAGTACCCTGCCCTATCTGACATTTAGATGCCTTGATAGAGAGGCCTGCTGCTTGCAGGGCCTGCAAAACCTTCTTCAGGTGGACCAGGTGATCCTGCCAGCTGGAGCTAAAGGCAGCAATATCATCAAGATAAGCTGCACTAAAGGACTCCAAGCCAGCAAGGACTTGATTCGCCAACCGTTGGAAGGTGGCAGGGGCATTCTTTAAGCCAAAGGGCATCCTAGTAAACTGGTTGTGCCCATCAGGTGTAGAGAATGCTGTTTTCTCTTTTGCTCCTGGTGCCATTCTTATTTGCCAGTACCCTGCTGTCAAGTCAAAGGTACGCAATTATTTGGCAGCACCCAATTTATCAATCAGCTCATCTGCTCTAGGAATGGGGTGAGCATCTGTCTTGGTGACAGAATTAAGTCCTCTGTAGTCCACAAAGAATCTCATCTCTCTCTTGCCATCTTTTGTGTGAGGTTTGGGGACCAAGACCACTGGGCTAGCCCAGGGACTGTCAAGAGTGCTCAATCACTCCCAACTTGATCAGACTGTCTGAATATTTTGTTTTTGACAGGCATGCTTTCTCCTGTGTCCACATCATGGGTACACAGGTGTGTCTGACCAGGGGTTAGGGAAAAGAGCTCAGCAAACTGCTGGAGGACTTGCCTGCAGTCAGCCTGCTGTTGCCCAGAGAGGGTGTCTGAATAGATCACTCCATCTACTGTGCCATCTTTAGGGTCAGTGGAGAGGAGATCAGTGAGAGGTTCACTCTCTTCTTCCTGGTCCTCATCTGTAACCATTAACATGTTTACATCTGCCCTGTCATGGAAGAGTGTTAGGCGGTTAACATGGATCACCCTCTTGGGGGTCCTGCTAGTGCCTAGGCCCACCAAGTAGGTGACCTGACTCTTTTTCTCTATCACTGGGTAAGGGTCACTCCACTTTCCCTGAAGTGCCCTGGGAGCCACAGGCTCCAGAACCCATATTTTCTGCCCTGGCTGAAACTCAACCACAGCAGCCTTTTGGTCATACCACATCTTCTGGAGTTGTTGGCTGGCCTCAAGGTTTTTACTTGCCTTTTCCATGTACTCTGGCATCCTTGAACGTAGGCCTAGTACATAGGCCCTCATTACAACCCTGGCGGTCAGTGTTAAAGCGGAAACCGCCAACACAGACAGCCACTTTAACACTCCGACCACCACAGCGGTAGAAACAAACGCCGCAGCGGTAACCACCAACAGACAGGCGGAAGACAAAGTACTGCCCACCGTATTTCATGACGCCTATCCGCCACCTTTTCCGGGGCGGAACCAACGCGATCAAAAGCACGGCTGAAACAGTACACAGAAGGGAAAACACTCACCTCTCAACACTCAACGAGAAACCAGGACGCCATGGAGCCCGAACTTCAGGTCTTACCCATGTTGGTTTACCTCCTCTTCTACCAGGAGTACGAACGGCGGCGGCGACTACTGAGTACTGCACCTACAACACAGGGGAGGGGGTTAGGAAAGAGAGTGACACACATACGCAACACGCAACACCCCTACCCTCACCCTCACACCCAACAACATACACACAAATACATGCATCAACATTACATATACACCCCCCCACCCCCTGGAAGAACGCAAGGACAATAGGAAATTATTGTAACGATTGTAATCATTAAAAAATCTATTAGTCAAAAGTCCAAATTCAGTATATACAAATATGTACACCAACTACACAAGTTCAAAAATGCATGGGCGAATCCCACACATGATACCTAACTCGAAATGGAGAGAACCCTGCTGGGGCATCAGATCGAAAATACACAGGCACCTCAAGGGGAGGCGGGGCACCTCAGCCTGATGAACGCACAATGCCACTGCTGTACGAGGGGGCTCCATGCCCATTGCTGTATCCTGGGGAGTGCAAAGCCACAGTCTCACAAGTCTCTTCAGTGTGTGGTTTGCCCACTGCTTTATCCTGGGGAGTGCAAAGCCACAGTCTCACAAGACTCTCCAGTGGGAGGTTTGCCCACTGCTTTATCCTGGGGAGTGTAAAGCCACAGTCTCACAAGTCTCTCCAGTGGGTGGTTTGCCCACTGCTTTATCCTGGGGAGTGCAAAGCCACAGTCTCACGTCTCTCCAGTGGGTGGTTTGCCCATTGCTTTATCCTGGGGAGTGCTAAGCCACAGTCTATCAAGTGGATAACAGTCTCCACTGGTTCTGAAGGGGGCCTGGTGCCCAGAGTGCTTCATCCTGCCAAGGACTGAGGTAGAAGATGTACATTTCCACTGGGTCTGGAGGGGGAATGGTGCCCAGAGTGCTTCATCCTGCCAAGGACTGAGGTAGTGGATGTCAATCTCCACTGGTTATAGGGGGGACCTGGTGCCTAGAGTGCTTCATTCTGCCAAGGACTGAGGTACTGCATGTCAATCTCCACTAGTTCTGGAGGGAGCCTGGTGCCCAGAGTGCTTCATCCTGCCAAGGACTGAGGTAGTGGATGTCAATCTCCACTGGTTCTGGAGGGGGCATGGTGCCCAGAGTGCTCCACGTGCAGTGTGTCCGGTACAATTCCCTCACTTGGTGTGCGTGCCATGAGATTGGTGAGGTTCAGGTAGCATGATACGCCATGGAGGCAGCGACATACCCCACACTGCTGCGGCTTCGCATTCCACCTGAAGGTGCAAACAGTGATGGAAGTCATGCCTCATGGAAGCTGCCCAGGGTCCAGGAGCTCACCTCCAGCCTCAGACGACTGACCACTGGGGATGGTAGCCATGTCAGCGGTGATGCCAGTGTCCGAGGACGCCGCGGGGCCGGTGGTGGTGCTTGCGGCGGTATCTGTGGCGGCAGTGTTGTGTGGCGGCGGTGCTAGCGAAGGTGTCTGTGGCTGCGGTGCATGGGTCAGCACCTGCTGAGGGACAAAACAGGACGTCTCCTGCAGCTTAGGGCGGCTGCCCACTGGGGAAGAGGCTGGGGACTGTCACTGAGGCTGTAGACATGCCGGGGGCGGTGCAGGTGGCAGTTGTGGTGGCGGGGCAGCTAGTGGTGTTCGCCGCCGTACAGGTTGGCGTGGTCGTGGACAGAAGGTGTGACACTGGTCCCTCAGTCGGTGCAACAATGCCCTCTCCTCGCCTGCTCTTCTGCTTTTGGCCCTTCCCCACCTGGTGGTGCCGCAGTTGTCTTGCCACTATCCCCTTTGTTTTTTGCTGAGCCCTTGGTGGCTGGTAGTTTCAGCTTCTACCTCTGGGATGTGGGCACCTTTTTCACCATGGCAGGCGGCGGAATGTCCTTGCCCTCGCTACGTGGCACACTGGCAGCCCTGATGGGTGGCGCACTCGATGACCCCACAGTTGCTGGCACCACTGTGCCTGGGGATGTGGTGGCTGAGGTGCTGGGCTGGGACCTGGAAAGCCTGGCCCTAGGTGAAGGACGGGGGGGAGGTGTAGGGAAGAGGTCAATATTAGCCAGGAAGAGTTTTTTAGACACACTGGGATGGGAAGATGGAGGGGGTTTGGGAGTGGAGGTAGAGGTAGTGGTTGTAGGAGGTGTACGTCTGCTGAATTTGGGTGAAGGTGCATGGGCCGGAGGCTGTTGTGAGGTGGATGGCTGTTGGGTGGGTGTGTGCCTGTGTTTGTATACTTTGGGAGGAGGGCTCACTGACACACTGGGAGAGGACACTGGGGATGTGTGAATGGTAGTGGGGGTGGTGAGTGCACGTGAGCGGCATGTGGAGATGGGCGTGCTGGTGATGGAAGTAGTGGCTGAGGATGTAGTGTATGCAGGTGTGAGTGGAGACAAGACAGGGAGGGAGGAGGAGGACGTGGAGGAGGGGGACACAGTGGAGGAAGTGGATGTTGGTGTGTCTGCATGGGGATAGTGCTTGTGTGAGTGCCTGTGGGATGTGTGGTGCTTATGTTTACCATGTCCACTCTTGTGTGTTGATGTGTGTGCATGCTGGTCTGATGGTGTGCTTTGGATAGGCTGAGGTACAGGGGACTGGGTCTGGGTGGAGGAGGTTGGAGGGGGAGGCTGGACACAGGGACAATGGCTGCATCAGTGCTGAGGCCAGACCCTGAAATGCTCTCTGTTGGGCTGCCTGACCAGAATGAATACCCTCCAGGTATGCATTTGTTTGTTGCAAATGCTTCTCTACACCCTGGATGGCATTCACAATGGTTGATTGCCCAACAGTGAGGGATCTCAGGAGGTCAATAGCCTCCTCACTGAGGGCAGCAAGGCTGAATGGGGCAGGGCCTGAGGTGCCTGGGGCGAAGAAGATGCCCACCCTCCTGGGTGAGCGGGCACGGGAAACACGCTGAGGGGCTGCTGGGAGGGCGGTGCTGGTAGGGGGTGGCGGCGGCTGTACCTGTTGATGCAGTGGGCACAGAGGTGCCCACCGCCGCAAGGGAGCTCCCATCAGAGGAGGAATCGCTGTCACTGCTGTCTGCTCCTGTCCCCGCTGTGTAGCTCCCCTCGCCCTCTGTCTCACTGGTGGCTTCAGACTCCGTTGCTTCACCCTCCAGGGTCAAGTGGGTTGCAGCTCCCTCCTGCTCCAGTGCCAATGCTCCTCCACCTGATGATGCTATTGCACACAAGAACAGGGAGACCACAAAAAGGAGGGAGGAGACAGAAGAAAGACCTGTTCAGTGCATGCAACACCACTACCGTTGGCGAATACAACACACATGGAGCAACCCTCTGCACTACGCCATGCACTGACAGTTCCTAGAAATTTCAGCTGCCATGGAGTACGAGGCCTAAGACCAATTGCTGCACACCTGGAAGTCACAGGAGCCTGACTAGGTGTAGATGGCTCTTACCACTGGTGGGGTTGGGGTGCCACATAGCCTGCCTCACAAGGGACCCTGCCTACCAAGTTCGCCCTGGCCCCGGGGAACCCACTGCCCACCTCCCCCACCCAGACACCTCGTAATGCGCGCAGTCTCAGCTGAATGAGAGTGTACTCACCCCCTTGTGGCTGCTGTGATGCCCTCAAGCGCCCATCCAACTCCAGATAGGCCACCGCCAGGATCCGGAACATCATGGGGGTCATGGTGCGACGGGCACACCTCCCACGTTGGGAGGCCATCCCCAGCTGGGCCTCTGCCATCTTCTTGCTCCAGCGGCGCAGGTCCTCCTATCTTTTACGGCAGTGGGTGCTCCGTCTGTGGTAGACCCCCAGGGTCCGGACGTCCTTGGCGATAGCACGCTAAATACCCTTCTTCTGGTGAGCGCTGACCTAGAGGAATGGTACAGGGGGAAAGAAAGTTACTTACCCGTCTGGACCGTCATACTCATTGCCCACCAGTTCCCACCCATGCCCTGACACACATACACTCACCATCCGCACATGCAGGCCTCAGCCCTCCCATGTATCTTCCATCCACACCACTCTAAACATGCATTGCCCATGCAGCATGCTCACAGTGTACTCACATGTTTGTCTGGAGGACCGTACAGTTGAGTGTACTGGGGGAGGACCCCATCCACTAGTTTCTCCAACTCCTCCGAAGTGAAGGCAGGGGCCCTTTCCCCAGACACTGTAGCCATTGTCGCTTCAAGACACAGATCACAGCAGCACTTGCCTTCAACAGGAGGTCCTCTCCTGTTGAAGGTCAGGTATCAAGTGAGGGAACAGACAGAAAATGGCAGTCACGTCCGCGGCGGTGCGCACCGTCACCTCTGGCGTACATCGTCATTGGCTCCTGGGACACATAGGGCCCAATGTTAACCAATGCAGAATTGCGCCGCAGTCTTCGACCGCCCACCGCAACAGTGTACAACGTTAGCGCAGTTACCTCATATCCCCTTGTCCCATCTTACAGGTCAAGCATCCGCCATTTCAGGAGGCCACATGGGATGAATGTTAACTGTGTCACACCTATCTGTGCCGGGCACATTGCGGATTAATAACGTTTCTGCAAATAACAAATTGTGATACCTCAGTGTTGGATGACTCTCTGCTCTCTGTTCTCCTCCATAGGGCACGTCTGCTGGGGCAGGTGATGAGATGGCGGCATCCTCTGGTGTACAGACCCCTGGTGGACCTGTCGACAATGGAAGAGAGACGCATCCTAGTCACATACAGGCTTGATCGTGCAACAATCCAGGAACTGTGTGGCCAGTTGGAGCCAGACCTGATTTCATCTATCTGCCATCCCACAGGAATCCCCCCTCTAGTGCAGGTCCTGTCTGTACTCCATTTCCTGGCCAGTGGGTCTTTTCAAACAACAGTGGCCATGGCATCAGGGATGTCCCAGCCAATGTTCTCTAACATGTTGTCCAGAGTGTTGTCTGCCCTGCTGAAACACATGCGCAGCTACATCGTTTTCCCTCAGGTGGAGGATTTGCCCACAGTGAAAGGTGACTTCTATGCCCTGGGACATATCCCCAACATCATTGGTGCCATTGATGGGACACATGTGGAATTTGTACCCTCCCGCAGGAATGAACAGGTGTATAGAAACCGGAAGACCTACCATTCGATGAATGTGCAGATGGTGTGTTTGGCAGAGCAGTACATCTCCCATGTCAATGCCAAGTATCCTGGCTCTGTGCATGACGCTTACATTTTGAGAAATAGCAGCATCCCTTATGTGATGGGGCAACTCCAGAGGCACCGTGTGTGGCTAATAGGTGAGGGCAAGGTCCCAATACAGTTGAAAAAGGAGTCTGGGTATGGGGCTGTCCCTAAGGGTTAGTGTGTGTCTAACAGAAATCCATCGACATTTGCAGGTGGCTGGTTACCCCGACCTGTCATGGCTACTGACCTCAGTGAGGAATCCCAGGACAAGGGCAGAGGAACGCTACAATGAGGCACATGGACGAACTAGGAGGGTGATCGAATGCACCTTCGGCCTCCTGAAGGCCAGATTCCGGTGCCTCCATCTGACAGGTGGCTCCCTATACTACTCACCGAAGAAGGTGTGCCAGATAATCGTGGCCTACTATATGCTGCACAACCTGGCTTTGCAACGGCAGGTGCCTTTTCTGCAGGAGGATGGGCCAGATGGTGGTCTTGTGGCAGCTGTGGAGCCTGTGGACAGTGAAGAAGAGGAGGCACAAGAAGAGGATATCGACAACCGAAACAACATCATCATGCAATACTTCCAGTGAGACACAAGTAAGAAGATGTAACTGCTTCCCACATCTCATACTGTTGTTTGAGCTAGCATAAGTCTGTAATTTTCATTCAGTGTATGGACCCTGACTTGTCACTTTGACTTTCCATTTCACAGATCTGGGTCCCACTTTGTGCCCTCTGCACTGTTTACTCCTGGCCTACAGCTGTGTTACATTGGTATGTGAACAAGTACATTGACATTGCTATATTCCATAGTTATTGCAATTACACATTTTTGAAAGCACAGACTGACTCCAGATTGTTTTGTGATTGAAGTGTGTTTTTTCCTGTGCAAATAAGTGGAGGTGGGTTGTAAAATGGGCTGAGGTGATGGTGGAGGAATGTCCATGGCAGAGTCCAGTCTATTTGTTTCACAGGTGCATTGTCCAAAGGGGCATAGGCAGTGGAGCAATGGCAGTTTAAGGATGGACAGGGTGAAATAGTGGGACAGAAGGGTGACATTCACGGGGGTCTCATTTCCTGGCGGGGGTCTTAGCAATGTTCTCTGTCTTGTTCCTGGATCTCAGGGACTGTTTGCAGGGTGGTTCTCCATCTGCAGGGGATGGGGTGCTGGTGTCCTGTTGTTCCTGTGGTGCTGCCTCCTGTCCAGTAGCGCCGGCGGAGGTGGAGGGCTGTTCATTGTCCAGGCTAGTGTCAGGGGCCCCTTGTTGTGCCACTGTGTCCCTCCTGGTGTTGAGAAGGTCTGCCAGCACCCCCTGCAATGGTGACCAGGGTGTGGTTAATGGACTTCAAGTCCTCCCTGGTCCCAAAGTAGTGTTCCTCCTGCAGCCGCTGGGTCTCCTGAAACTTGGCCAGTACCGTGCCCATGGTCTTCTGGGAATTATGGTATGCTCCCATGATGTTGGAGAGTGTCTTGTGGAGTGTTGGTTCCCTGGGCCTGTCCCCACCCCGTCGCAGTTTCCCTGTTATTCTGTGCATCTGTCCCCTGATCCGTGTGCCCACTGCCACTACCCCCAGGTCCCTGATCGTCCTGTGTTAGTGGGTTTGCCTGGGTTCCCTGTAGTGGTGGACACACTGCTGATTGACGTGTCCTGGGGACAGAGGGATGGGCCTGCTGGGTGGGTGCTGTGCTGGTGTTTCCTGAGGGGGGAGGGTCTGTGGTGGCTTGTGACAGTGGCAGGGGAACCGACTGTCCTGAGGTCCCAGATGGGCCGGGCTGGTCATCTTGATCCAGGCGTGCAGAGCTGCTGTCATCACTGTGGTCCTCTTCTGTGGGGGGACTGGATATGTCTGGCACCTCCTGTCCGGTGACGTTGGGAAGGGGTCCTGTTGGGGTGTAAATGCATAGTTATTGTATCTGTGTTTGCCATCGGGTGCAGTGACTGAGTGACCCTCTACTCCAGTGCTTGCATTATTGGGTTGGTCCTTTTGTGATTGGTGATTTTGGGGCATGAGTGAGTCTCTGTACTGGACATGCTTGGGTGATGGGTGTCCATGCATTGGTGTTACATGCAGGGCTTGTTTTTGGTATGTGTGGGTTGTGTTGTTGGGGTGATGGGTGTGAGGGTAAGGGTAAGGGTGGGAGTATGTGATGGCATGCAGGTGGGGTGGCGGGACAAGGTAGTAAAGATTTGCCTTACCAGAGTCCAGTCATCCTGCTACTCCTGCGAGGCCCTCAGGATGCATGATCGCCAAGACTTGCTCCTCCCATGTTGTTAGTTGTGGGGGAGGAGGTTGGGGTCCACCGCCAGTTCTCTGTACAGCAATCTGGTGTCTTGAGACCACGGAACGCAACTTCCCCTGTAGGTCATTCCACCTCTTCCTGATGTCATCCCGTGTTCTTGGATGCTGTCCCACTGCGTTTACCCTGTCGACAATTCTTCGCCATAGCTCCATCTTCCTTGCAATGGATGTCTGCTGCACCTGTGATCCGAATAGCTGTGGATCTACCCGGATGATTTCCTCCACCATGACCCTGAGCTCCTCCTCAGAGAACCTGGGGTGTCTTTGAGGTGCCATGATGTGGTGTGGGTGATGTGTGAGGTGGTGTCTGTTGTGATGAGTGAGGGGATGTGTTGGTGTGTGTTGTTTGAGGTGTGTGGATGTTGTGTAAGTGATGGTGTTGTGTGTCTGTGGATGCTGGTGTTTTTTGGTAGTGGCTCTCTCTGGCCTGCTTTCAAATTTCAAAGCGGGAAAACCCTACTCCTTTCTGAGGCACCTCTCTGTAGGCGAAAAGCAGGCATGGCAAGAGGACATCCCATCTCCTTTTGAGTTTTTCAGGGAGCCCCATGATCATGCCCTTCAATGTCTTGTTAAATCTCTCCACAAGACCATTGGTTTGTGAATGGTATAGTGTGGTGAATTTGTAAGTCACCCCACACTCATTCCACATATGTTTCAGGTAAGTTGACATGAAGTTGGTACCTCTGTCAGAAACCACCTCCTTAGGAAATCCCACTCTGGTAAAAATACCATTGAGTGCTTTGGCTACTGCAGGGGCAGTAGTGGACCTAAGGGGAATTGCCTCAGGGTACCTAGTAGCATGATCCACTACTACTAGGATATACTGACTCCCTGATGTTGTGGGAAGTTCAAGTGGACCCACTATATCCACTCCCACTCTTTCAAAGGGGACCCCCACCACTGGAAGTGGAATGAGAGTGACCTTTGGATGGCCACCTGTCTTACCACTGGCTTGATAGGTGGCACAGGGGGTACAAAACTCCTTTACCTTGTGGGACATGTTGGGCCAATAGAAATGGTTGACTAACCTCTCCCATGTCTTGGCTTGTCCCAAATGCCCAGCAAGGGGAATGTCATGGGCTAAGGTCAGAATGAACTCCCTAAACTCCTGAGGCACTACCACTCTCCTAGTGGCACCAGGCTTGGGATCTCTTGCCTCAGTGTAAAGGAGTCCATCTTCCCAATAGACCCTGTGTGTTCCACTGACAAATTCATTTTTCTTGTTCAGCTGATTGCTGTTTTAGGCCTTTATGAGAGGGAAAAGTTTCTTGCCCCTTGCACAGCTGTTTCCTTGAGGGTCCCCCTGGGCCCAAGAGCTCAACCTGGTAAGGTTCTAACTCCATGGACTCAATTCCCTCAGGGGATAGAACTTCTTCCTGAGAAGAAAGGTTATGTTTCTTTTTCTGTGCTGAAGCTGGTTCCCCAGTCTTCTTTCCTTTTCTCTTGAAAGGTTGGGCCATTTTTCCAGGCTCCAACACTTCTTTTTCACCCTGAGCTCTGCACTGTGCCCTAGTCTTGACACACACCAGTTCAGGGATACCCAGCATGGCGGCATGAGTTTTGAGTTCTTCCTCAGCCCATGCTGAGGACTCCACATCATTTCCAAGCAGACATTCTACTGGTATAGCAGAAGAGACCTGTTTCAGGCCAGTGACCCCTCCCCATTCTAAAGTTACCATAGCCATGGGATGTACTTTAGTCTGATTGTCAGCATTGGTGACTGGATAAGTTTGTCCAGTCAGATATTGTCCTGGGGAAACCAGTTTGCCTGTCACCATTGTGACACTAGCACCTGTATACCTCAGGGCCTCTACTCTAGTCCCATTAATTAAGAGCTGCTGCCTGTATTTTTGCATGTTAGGTGGCCAGGCAGCTAGTGTGTCTAAGTCCACCCTTACCCTCAGAGACTAATGTAACTTCAGTGTGAACCCTGATTTGCTCTGGGCACACTATTGATCCCACCTGTTGACTGGCTATTCCAGTGCTAACTGGAGTAGTAGTTGAAGTGGAACCTTTCTTGGGACAGGCCAAGTCTCCATTTTGGTGACCATGCTGACTACAGCTGCGACACCAGGCCTTTTTGGGATCAAAGTTTTAACCCTTGTACCCAAATGAGGATTGTGAAGAGGCTTTGGACCCACCCTCCTGTGCAGGTTTTTGGAGCCCTGTAGAAGACTTTACTTTGTCTCTTGGATGTCTCAACACTCTTCCCCCGAGGAGGCTTTGTGACCCCTTTATTTTGGTCACCCCTGTGGAAGTCCTGGTCACCCTTGTCTTGACCCAGTGGTCTGCCTTCTTTCCCACTTCTTGGGGAGAAATTGGACCTAGGTCTACCAGATGCTGATGCAGTGTATCATTGAAACAATTACTTAAAAAGTGTTCCTTCATAAAGAAGTTATACAGTTCTTCATAATCATTTACACGACTGCCATTAATCCAACCATCTAGTGTTTTGACTGTGAAGTCCATAAAATCAACCCAGGTCTTGCTCAAGGATTTTTGAGCCCCCTGAACCTAATCCTGTACTCCTCAGTTGAGAATCCAAAGCCCTCAATCAGGGTAGCCTTCATGGGGTCATAGGATTCTGCATCTTTACCAGAGAGTGGGAAGAGTCGATCCCTACACTTTCCAGTGAACATTTCCCAAAGGAGAGCACCCCAGTGAGATCTGTTTACTTTTCTGGTTGCACAAGTCCTCTCAAAAGCTGTGAACCATTTGGTTATGTAATCACCATCTTTATATTTTGTTACAATCCCTTTGGGGAATTTTAGCATGTCAGTACTTTCTCTGACCCTATTTATGTTGCTGCCACCATTGATGGGAGCTAAACCCATCTCTTGTCTTTCCCTCTCTATGGCTAGGAGCTGTTTCTCCAAAGCCAATCTTTTGGCCATCCTGGCTAACAGGAGGTCATCTTCATTGAGGCTGCCCTCAATGCTTCCAGAGTTACTAGACTCCCCTGGGAAAGAACCAGTAACTCTGACTATCACTTGTGGAGTCAGGGTTTGAGGGACCCTGGCCTCCCTAACTAGGACAGGAGGGAGGGAATCATCCTCCTGCTCACTAGTTTCCCCCTCTGTAGGGTTATCCTCAGAGGGGTGGTCTCTTGCAAACTCTGCCAAAAGCTCCTGGAGCTTAACTTTGGTAGGGTTTGACCCAGTCTTTATATTTTTTAGTTTACAGAGAGTCCTTAACTCTGACATCCCTAGATGCAGGTAAGGGGTGAGGTTGAGTTCCACCACCATCTCATCTGTGCTAGACATTATTTTTCTAAAAGTTGGGATACTTTTTAAGAATCTAAAACTATTTCTAGAACTTAATCCAAACTTTTACAAAACTTTTAAACTCTAAAAGAAATGCTAACAGTGACTTACACAAGGCCCTAGCAGGACTTTAAAAAATTTAGAAAAATAGCTCAAATTTAAAAAAACAGTTTCTATTGACAATTTTGGGAATTTAGTAATGTGATCAGGTATTGGCTGAGTAGTCCAGCAAATGCAAAGTCTTAGACCCCACCGCTGATCCACCAATGTAGGAAGTTGGCTCTGTATATACTATTTCAAAGTAAGAAATAGTGTGCACAGAGTCCAAAGGTTCCCCTTAGAGGTAAGATAGTGGCAAAAGTAGATCATTCTAATGCTCTATTTTGTGGTAGTGTGGTCGAGCAGTAGGCTTATCAGAGGGTAGTGTTAAGCATTTGTTGTACACACACAGGCAATAAATGAGGAACACACACTCAAAGACTTACTCCAGGCCAATAGGTTTTTTATTGAAAAATATATTTTCTTAGTTTATTTTAAGAACCACAGGTTCAAGATTTACATTAAGCACTTTAAATGCAAGGTACTTCACTTAGATACTTTAGGAACTTTGAATAAAAGCAATATCATATACAGTCTTTGTAAAAATGGCAATAAGCTATTTTCAAAGTGGACACTGTGCAAAAATCAACAGTTCCTGGGGGGGGGGGGGGTAAGTAAAGGTTAGATTAGGAGGTAAGTAAAACACTTACGAGTCTCAGTCCTGGGGCATAGGCAGCCCACCATTGGGGGTTCAAGGCAACCCCAAAGTTACCACACCAGCAGCTCAGGGCCAGTCAGGTGCAGAGCTCAAAGAGGTGCCCAAAACACATAGGTGCCTATGGAGAACAGGGGTGCTCAGGTTCCAGTCTGCCAGCAGGTAAGTACCTTCGTCCTCGGGGGCAGACCAGGGGGGTTTTGTAGAGCACTGGGGGGGACACAAGTAGGCACACAAAACACACCCTCAGCGGCACAGGGCGGTCGGGTGCAGTGTGCAAAGCACGCATCGGATTTTAGGTAGGAAACAATGGAGGGACCCGGGGGTCACTCTAGCGGTGCAGGCAGGCACAGGGGGGCTTCTCGGGACAGCCACCACCTGGGCTAGGCAGAGGGTCACCTGGGGGTCACTCCTGCATTGAAATTCGGTTCCTTTAGGTCCTGGGCGCTGCGGGTTCAGTGTTGGTTCCAGGCGTTGGGTCCCTTGTTACAGGCAGTCGCAGTCAGGGGGAGCCTCTGGATTCTCTCTGCAGGCGTCGCTGTGAGGGTTCAGGGGGGTCGTCTCTGGTTACTCAGGGCTTGCAGTCACCGGGGAGTCCTCTCTGAGGTGTTTGTTCTCTGGATCTTGAGCCGGGGGCTTCGGGTGCAGAGTGTGAAGTCTCACGCTTCCGTCAGGAAATGTGCAGTCTTTGAAAGTTGCTTCTTTGTTGCAAGGAAGTAGCTGGTTTTGAACAGGGCCGCTGTTCATGGGAGTTTATTAGTCATTTAGTCCAGGGCAGTCCTCTGAGGCTTCAGAGGTCGCTGGTCCCTGTCGGATGCGTCGCTGGAGCAGGTTTTCGAAGTTGGAGAAAGGCCGGTAGGGTTGGAGCCAAAGCAGTTGTAATCTTCCTCCTTCTCTGCAGGTTTGTAGGTCAGCAGTACTTCTTGTTTCTTCAGGTTGCAGGAATCTGATTTCCTGGGACCTGGGGTGCCCCTAAATACTGAATTTAAGGGTGTGTTTCAGTCTGGGAGGGCAGTAGCCAATGGTTACTGTCCTTGAGGGTGGCTACCCCCTCTTTGTGCCCACTCCCTGTGGGGAGGGGGGAACATCCCTAATCCTATTGGGGGAATCCTCCAAACTCAAGATGGAGGATTTCTCAAGGCAGGGGTCACCTCAGCTCAGGACACCTTAGGGGCTGTCCTGACTGGTGGGTGACTCCTCCTTGTTTTTCTCATTATCTCCTCCAGCCTTGCCACCAAAAGTGGGGGCATTGGCCGGGGGGCGGGCATCTCCACTAGCTGGGATGTCCTGGGGCGCTGTAACAAAAGGGGTGAGCCTTTGAGGCTCACTGACAGGTGTTACAGTTCCTGCAGGAGGAGGTGAGAAGCACCTGCACCCAGTACAGGCTTTGTTCCTGGCCACATAGTGACAAAGGCACTCTTCCCAAGTGGCCAGTAACATGTCTGGTGTGTGGCAGGCTGGCAGGAACTGGTCAACCTACACTAGAAGTCGGGTTAGTATTCAGGGGGCATCTCTTAGATGCCCTCTGGGTGTATGTTACAATAAATTGCACACTGGCATCAGTGTGCATTTATTGTGCTGAGACGTTTGATACCAAACTTCCCAGATTTCAGTGTAGCCATTATGGAACTGTGGAGTTTGTGTTTGACAAACTCCCAAACCATATACTCTTATGGCTACCCTGCACTTACAATGTCTAAGGTTTTGCTTAGACACTGTAGGGGCATAGTACTCATGCACATATGCCCTCACCTGTGGTATAGTGCACTCTGCCTTAAGCCTGTAAGGCCTGCTAGAGGGGTGACTTACCTATGCCACAGGCAGTGTGAGGGTTGGCATGGCACTCTGAGGGGAGTGCCATGTCGACTTAGTCTTTTTCTCTCCACCAGCGCACACAAGCTGTGAGGCATGTGCTGAGTAAAGGGTCCCAGGGGTGGCATAAAACATGCTGCAGCCCTTAGAGACCTTCCCTGGCATCACGGCCCTTGGCACTGGGGGTAACAGTTAGCTCGTGCCCGGGTTGTGCCAATTGTGGAGACAAAGGTACAGTTTAGGGAAAGAACACTGGTGCTGGGGCCTGGTTAGCAGGGTCCCACCACACTTTCAAATCATAACTTAGCATCAGCAAAGGCAAATAGTTAGGGGGTAACTATGCCAAGGAAGCATTTCCTTACAAGCAGCATCCAGTCCCCCCACAGAAGAGGCCCACAGTGATGACAGTGGATCTGGATGTCCAACCTGGCCCATCAGGGACCTCCGGACAGTCGGTTACCCAGCCATAGTCACATACCACCACAGAGCCTCCTCCCTCAGGAAATACCACTACAGCACCCACCCAGCGTGCTCCTACCTCTGTCCCCAGGTCACGTCAATCAGCAGTGTGTCCACCACTACAGGGACCCCAGGGCACACCACAAACCCAAGACAACCAGGGACCTGGGGTCAGTAGCAGTGGGCACACCGTTCAGGGGACAGAGGCACAGGACAACAGTGAAGCTGGGAGGACTGCTGTGCGCCAGGGGAAGGCGAGGCCCAGGGAACCGACTCTCCAGGAGGCACTCACAAGATCCTGGAAGCATACCAACATTCCCAGGATATGCTGGGCCAGATCCTGGACACTGTGCAGGAGAACAGGCGGCTGCAGGAGGGACAGTACCAGGGGATCAGGGAGGACTTGAAGGCCATTACCACCACCCTGGTCACCATTGCAGGGGTGCTGGCAGACATGGCCAACATTATGAGGGAGGCAGTGTCACACCAGTGGGCCCCTGCCACTAACCTGACTACTGAACAGCCCTCCACCTCCGCTGCCACTAGTGGACAGAAGGCCCTGCCACAGGACCAACAGGCCACCAGCACCCCTCCCCCTGCGGAAGGAGAACCACCCCACAAACGTTCCCTGCAATTCAGGCAGAATCCAGAGACTATTGCCAAGACCCCCGCCAGGAATAAGACTCTCCTAATTGTCACCCTTGTGTCCCACTCTGTCACCCTGTCCACCTTGAACTGCCATTGCTCTCCTTCCCATGCCCCCTTGGACAATGCACCTGTGCTACAAATAGACTGGAACTATACCCTGGACTTTCCTCCATCATCACCCCAGCCCATTGCACTTCCCCCTTTTCATCTTAGAACTGCAATAAACACCATTTGAAATTCAACTGTACAGTAATATTAACATAGGATGGACCTGTAGTTGGCTGCAGTGACAACACCAGGAGCGATAGTGGGGCACCAATATCTGCAAAAAGAGTTGCCAAAGGGTACAGCCAGTGGGCACAGAAGTGGGAAATCACAGTCTGCCAGTGACAATGTGAAACAAAAAACTGACCATGAAATGTGAAGTAACACTGTCTCACCTGTGTGTCATTGGAAGTATTGTCTAATCACTGGAGATCTGTTGTCCTCATCCTCTACCTCCTCATCTTGACTGTCCACAGGGTCCACTGCTGCCACATGGCCATCTCCAGCCTCCTCCTCCTGCAGAAAAGGCAAGGTTATGCAACATGCAGCATGCCACGATTATCTGGCGGACGTTCTTGGCTGAGTAGCACAGGGATCCACCAGTCAGATGGAGGCACCGGAGCCTGGCCTGCAGGAGGGCAAATGTACGCTCAATGATCCTTCTTGTTTGGCCATGTGCCTCATTGTAACGTTCCTCAGCCGTTGTCCTGGGATTCCTCACAGGGGTCAGCAGCCATGATAGGTTGGGGTAACCTGAGTCACCTGCGAATATCGAGGGACACACTATCCCCTATGGCCCACACCATACCCATACACCAACATTCACTGGGTGGGAACCAGGGCTCACCTATTAGCCACACACGGTGCCTCAGTAGTTGGGCCATCACATTTGGAATACCGCTATTCCTCAGGATAAAGGCATCATGCACCGACCCAGGATACTTATCATTGACGTGGGAGAAACACACCATCCGCACATTCATTGAGTGAAAATGTTTTCGATTTCTGAAGACCTGTTTATTTTGCCGGGTGGGGACAAATGCAATATGTGTTCCATCAATCGCCCAATTATGTTGGGGATATGTCCCATTGTATAGAAGTCAGCCTTCACCGTGGGCAAATCCTCCACCTGGGGGAAAACAATGTAGCTGCACATGTGTTTAATCAGGGCAGACAACACTCTTGTCAGCACTATTGAGAACATTGACTGTGACATTCCTGCTGCCAAGCCCACTGTCACTTGAAAGGAGCCAGTTGCCAAGAAATGAAGCACAGATAGCACTTGCACAAGAGGGGGGATCCCAGTGGGGTGACGGATAGCAGATATCATGTCAGGCTACAATTGGGCACACAGCTCTGTGATAGTAGCCTTGTCAAGTCTGTAGGTGAGTATAATGTGCCTGTCCTCCATTGTTGCCATGTCCACCAGGGGCTGTACACGGGGGATGTCTCCATCTCCTATTCATCCGCAGCAGTTGCAATCTATGGGGCAGAAGAGTGAGGAGCCGGTCATAAAATGTACATTGTGGTCACTACAGTTCAATGCATGATGTGGATTTTATATGTATTACTGGCATATGTCCTGTATGAACAACTGTGATCTGTGACGCAGTTATGTTCCATGCACTGCCCCGCCCCCCCCTGAAATGGCGTCCACCTGTCCTGTATGGAGGGACAGGTGGAAGTGAGGTAATTCTGCTGACATTGTGTGACGCTGTGGGAGGTGGTCGGGAACCGCCGTGCAATGCCTCATTGGGTAACATTGGGCCCTATGGGTCCCAGTGACCAATGGTGATGTATGCCGGCGGTGACGGTATGCACCGCCGCGAACGTCACTGCCATTGTCTATCTGTTCACTCCCGTGCTACCTGACCTTAACAGAAGAGGACCTACACTGCATGTGCTGCCGTAACCTGTGTCTGGAACCTACCATGGCCCGTGTGACTGGGGAAAGGGCCCTTGCCTTCACCTCAGCAGAGTTGGAGAGACTAGTGGATGGGGTCCTACCCCAGTACGGACTGCTGTATGGGCCTCCAGACCAGCAGATAAGTACACTGTGAGCACAATGCATTGGGCATGAATGCATGGAGTGCTGTGAGTGAAGGCCTCGTGTAGAGGGGGGTTGTTGAATAGGCCCTGGGCAGCGTGCAGCATGTGTGCTGGGGCATGTCTGTGCGAAAGGGGATGGGAAGGGCCATGGTGGACCATGAGTGTAACAGGCAGGACGGTCTAACTAATACCTTTCTCTGTGTATATTTCCTCTGCAGGTCAGCGCCCATCAAAAGAAGGGTATATGGCATGCCATCGCCAAGGACATGTGGACCCGGGGGGTCTACGGCAGGTCGAGCACCCACTGTCGGAAGGACCGGAGACGGTGGGCACGGAAGATGGCGGAGGCCCTGCTGGGATGGCATCCCAACGAGGAATGGGTGCCTGTTGAACCCTGACCCCACTGATGGCCGGTATTCTGGCGGTGGCCTATCCGGAGCTGGATGGGCACTTGAGGGCATCACAGCAGCCACGAGGGGGTGAGTACAGTGCCCATCATTACAACTTACGCCTGGTGGGGTGGTATCTGAGTGGGGGATGTGTTTCTGTGGGTGCCCCTCGACCAGACCTGACATTGCAGAGTAGGTCCCATGTTGGGCAGGGTTCTGATGGGAAATTCCCCCAACCTAGCTAGTAGGCATCCACTACTGGGAAGGGCTGTGTGGGTCCCAGGTATGCTGCAGTTGGCGGTATATGTCCCTCCCCATGCCCTGGTGACTAGCATTGTTCCTGGTAGTACATTGTATAGTGCGTAGGGCTGTTCCCTGTGTTTGAGGGTGGTACGTACGCCAACGGTGGTGTTGGCGTAACCATTGACCAAGTGTATCCTTTGTCTCCCCTCCGCTTTTGTTCTGTCTCCCTGTCCTTATGTGCATTAGCATCATCTGGCGGAGGAGCAGAGGCATTGGCGACAGAGAGAGTTGCATCCCATAGGACCCAGGAGGCAGAGTTCACCGACGCTGAGGGCACCAGTGGGACAGAGGGTGAGGGGAGATCCACGGCAGAGACTGAAGGGGACAGTTCAGACACTGATGCCTCCTCCGATGGAAACTCCTAGGTGGTGGCGGACACCTCTGTGACCACCCCAGGTACAGCCGCCACTCCCGTACCAGCACCGCCCTCCCAGTAGCCCCTCAGCGAGTTGCCAGTGTCCGCTCACCCAGGAGGGTGGACATCTCCTTCGCCCCAGGCACCTCAGGCCCTGCCCCAGTGAGCCCTGCTGTCCTGAGTGAGGAGGCTATTGATCTGTGTAGAGGGGTTAATTGTTTTGACAAATATCACGTTATCTGACGTAGACCCTAGTTTGTTCATATAGATTAGGCCACCAGTAGAGTTCTGTAGCACTGCTATGGTTGCATTTATTTATGCATGTGCAGAGGCCAACCCCTTGTGTGGGTCTTTGATTAATTCTAAGCTATGCAGATTATTAGGTATTACTCTGTCTCCCCCTACTAGTACGGTAACTACCAGAATGTTATGGGTGTAGGAGTATTGGGGAGAAAACCTGCTGGTGGCCCCCTCCTCCTCGTCCTCCACCTCCCTTCCAGTTGTGTCTATACTCATACCTGCATGCACTACATGCTCATCCACTACCTCCAGCACCAGCACACCTATCAGAACACACACCTCACTGGCAGTCACCACCTCAAAATCCATGCACACGTCCCCTGTGTCCTCTCCCACTGTGTCTGTCCCCATCAAGGTTCACAAACGCAAGCACTCAGACACCCCAACAGCCATCCACCTCACAACAGCTCATGCAACTGCACCCAAACAGAGCAGACAGACACCTCCTACAACCACTCCCTCTTCCTCCACTCCCAAACCTTTTCCCTCTTCCCGCCCCAATGTCCCTAAGCAGCTTTTCCTCTCCACCATTGACCTCTTCCCTACCCCATCCCCCCATCCTACACGTCTGGCCAGGGTGTGTAAAACCCATTCAAGCACCTCAGCCAGGTTGTAATGACGGCCTAAATGTCTCTCCAAGTCAAGTTTATCTTCATCTGCCACCTAGCCAGAATTAACTAAGTCAGGCACATACATAGGAACTCCAAAAAGTAACTCATACAGAGTGCGTGCTCCCAATACTCCTTTAGGCACATTTATTCAGTGCTCTCTGAACTCCATACAGATTATGATACCGACTGAGACCTGAACTTAACAACCTAGCAGTCAAGGCAGGTTTAATCATGTCATTGTGCATCTCCAAAACGGCATTCAATT
The DNA here is from genome assembly GCF_031143425.1 of Pleurodeles waltl. NCBI lineage: Eukaryota > Metazoa > Chordata > Amphibia > Caudata > Salamandridae > Pleurodeles > Pleurodeles waltl. The sequence goes on along the minus strand of NC_090447.1, from coordinate 988,784,168 downwards.
TGGCTTGAACAGGTTGCTGAATTGCTTACAAATTCCCAGAGCAGACACTGAATCCCTGTAAGCATTGGAGGAAAATGCAGGACCGTTATCTGAATGAAATGAATGATTAGCTCCCATTGACACAAGGCACTGCAAATCATTTACGACTGCTGAACCGTTGGCATTTCTCTGTGGCCAAACCCATAGGAATTGAGAACATGAATCAATAGCTACCAATATGTATTTTTATTGATTAGCTGAAATTAAGGGACCGATGTGGTCCAAATAAATCACCGGGAAGAGAATGTTTGAGATTGTGAGGGTGGCTGGCCAAGGTATTTTGAGTGTAGAGGGGTTAATTGTTTTGACAAATATCACGTTATCTGACGTAGACCCTAGTTTGTTCATATAGATTAGGCCACCAGTAGAGTTGCTGTAGCACTGCTATGGTTGCATTTATTTATGCATGTGCAGAGGCCAACCCCTTGTGTGTGTCTTTGATTAATTCTAAGCTATGCAGATTATTATGTATTACTCTGTCTCCCCCTACTAGTACGGTAACTACCAGAATGTTATGGGTGTAGGAGTATTGGGGAGAAAACCTGCTGGAGGTTTCCTACTTTGCTTAGTTGTATTTATGGATGATAATATATCTGGTTCAGCCTTTGTCTGAGATCTAGTTAATACTGCTACGTAGGCAGCCTTGATTGCAGCCTGACTATTACTATGATGATGGCCCAAAGTGTACATCACATGTACCCAATGGAAGCTTAGTACCTTGTTGCAAATTGACATTGTAACATTGTGCACAGAAAGCTAAGTCCGACACAATTAGTATGGGAACTGACGAGTCACTCTTTTGTAAGGGCATTTAATTCTGCATGTTATGCAGTACTGTCACCTAAGAGTTTGGTGTGGGTGCGTTGTGGGATCAACTCACCATCTTTCATTACACCTTGTACTGCTGTGCAGGCTTCGGAGCACTTAGATTTGGTTCCTAACTGCAGGTTGGTCAGAAAAGATACTTTGGTAAGACTCAACAGGAAAAGTGTCTGGAGTCAGAACAGTGTCATGTTTATATTAGAGAAAATGTATGAAGAGAGGGATCATACTGAAAATGTACATCCACTGCACTCAAAGAAGAGGCCCACTGTACCCATTGTGGTGTAGGGCACAAGCAATGGGAATGCTGGCATGCATGTGTGCTCTAAGTCTGGTATGGGATACACTATAATGATATGCTTACCCTGCGCCAAAGGGTGCTTCTTTGGAATAGCTGTTTTTACAACTGTCAGGATTTTTTCAATAGAAGCAAATCATGCTTCAGCTGAGGAATACAAGTGAAACTTGCAGGCAATGGAGATGGTCTGTCTTCATTGTAGGTCACATACGTGTAAATGCGTAAAGCCCAATGGGTTGAAAGGGCTTCATCCTGACCGTCAGGGTCCATGCACTGGGCGTGGTGGGATGGAGCTGAGGCCCTCTAGGCCTGACACCTCCGGAAGGACTGCTCTTGTCCTCGTAGGAACATTTACAAACTGCATAAACCTCAGTTTGTTTTTTATCCTGTGAACACCTCTGCTCAACTCTGTAAACCTAATCTTTTCATCTCAGAGTTAACGATTAGTAAAGTACGGTGATAACTGGTTGGGGGGCAGTTGTGACATCAGTCCGGGCATGAATCTGCTGTTATCATATCCTTCCTCATTTACAACTAAACAATAGGGGTGCCTAGAAACAATTCCACGAAAAGAAAGAATCAAAGGCAACTGAAATATAGTGATGGAAATCTGTCAGGAAGATGACTCTTGAACATACATTTGAATATTGGTTTTATTTTGTTGACTTGTAAGAGCAATGATAGTATGCAGCACTATTTAAAAAATAAACGAGCAAAAGAAAGATTGCATTTTTACATTTGGTAAAAAGTAGTCTATCAATCATTCCACTTCATGCACATAATATTCGATTTTGAGTAGGTGGGCATATGTGCCAGTACTGGCTCCCTTACAGACATCTATGTGAAACTGCAGCAGTTTTGAATTCCAGCAGGGTTATCTCATCCATTTGATCAGTCTTTGAAGGATAAAAGTGTATCACTGAGTTGATATTGGTATACTTGCCATTTACAGTCCGAAAACAGATGAATCTGTTGTAACAAGCGCGTCCAGGGCTAAAAAGTATATAGACGTTAAATTAAAAAAGAAAAGTTTTTTAAAAGTAAGGCTCCAATGACCATTTACTAAAACACCTGAATAAAGCTCTAAAGTATCAAAACGCATCAGATAAGGTGCTGTAATGTTTGGAGTATTGACCACTGATGTCGTGTCACACTGTTTTGCACCTGGCTTAGCTGCCTATTGGCTTTAACGTGGCTTTAGACATTTTGTATTCAGTTTAGCTGGCTATTGGCTTTATCGTGGCGTTAGACATTGCTGTTGAGACATTGCAGACGAGCTGTGTTTTTCCACATGGTAAACCAAGCTGTGTTTTTTTGTAATTTGTTCTCACCGAACCCTAGCATGATAAGGAAGCGCATATTTTGTGTTTTTCTCTAGTCAGCCTTGGGAAAAGACCGGGCCTTGAAGACTTGGCCAACCTTCGACGCTTGTTTTTATCCAACTCTGACCTGCATTTAAAAAAAAATTCTCTTCTAAGGGGGAGGGCTTTCTAGAAAGTTCTCTCGTAATTATTCAAAGATATAAAAAATATGACTGTTCAGTAGTGTGGAATTCCGAGACTTCAGTCAGGAGCGGGCGCCAGCTGCCTGACCTGTCCCATGGAGGTGGAAAATCTCTTTCTTGCAGTTGAACAGGAGTCGTTCTTCTTGCTGGCATGAGAAAGATGAAGCATTTGGTGGGCCCTACTAAGGTGATTAATTTTTATTAATTATTTGCTTTGCATTGCATATGAAAATATATATATCTATGTATCAATATATAAGTGTTTGTATCCTTGCATGTATATATTTGCTGTTTATAGATTGGAGACTTTTTATACATAGTCTCACGTTGTGGTTGCCCATTTTGGAAGTACACTTTTTACTAATCAAACCTTGCAAAAAGCTATAATAAATGTATTCTTCAGATTAAGAAGTGCATTCCAGAGAATCTTTTCGACTCCTTTCAGTGTGCATATCTTGGCTCAGTGAAAAGTAAAGCAAAACAGGTGCTTTTATATATATATATATATATATATATATATTTAAAAAAATCATAGCTCTAGAAAGGAATAAAGCACAATTGGGTTGTGGAGTATTTGTAGGCAGTCCGAATTAACAATTTAGCATTGGTATTCTTTCATTAAAGAGCCCTTCAACTGATGTATGTCGGTATGCTTGCATTAGATTTTTAAAATATTGAAGTCTATACCCATTGCCTCCTTGAAAACTTTGTGTTTCCTGAATGACAGTGATCAAGTGTAACTATGTATTGCACAGTAAAGTTTTGTCCTGTCTGAGTAGGATTCCTTTTTCATATTTGTCTAGAAAAGTGATGTGCATGCAACATTGGGGCTGATTCACATATGTAGTAGTAAATTTACATTAAGCAGTTTACATCTCCATCCAAGTGTAGAGATACTGCTTTCTGAAATACACAAATTCCGCATGAAATCCACATGGAAAGGTGCACTTGGAGAAGTTTTGCATAGGGAGTCCTTGGAAAAACATATTTCCAAATTTAGATCCCATTTTCTCTGTATAGAGATTGATGTGGCGATCAAGTCCACACAGGGGGAATTGAATCACCTGTGCAAAGCCACTGGTTCTTTCTCCATAGGGAATCTCTTTTACCCATGGACAAACCCATTGCCTTACCCTCCCTCCAACAACATATTTGGGAATGATCCATTTCCCTTCCCACTCTGGAAAGTGATTTACGTCATCCTTTGGCTGGGGTAGAAATATAACCCTTTCTAGGCTGTAAAGGGAAATGTGATAAGTTTGTGAACTCTCACAAACCAAGCTAACCACTCCCTGAAATGTGCGAAAGTGCCCTATGGGCCACCCTTGAGTGGGATTTACGGGTGCTGTGATCTCCCCACTCATGGAGGAACTCTCTGCATCCGAAAAAGGATTACGACTGCCAATAATCTCTTTGTGAAATCCTAGTAGGCATAAATAAGGTTAATTTGGTTGTGAACGGACGTTTAGAACCACATTTATTTATTTTTCATAGAATCCAATGTTTTTCTAAATAAATATGCTTATTTGATGGGTCATATCATTCATTCATGTTTCCTTGCCTTCTTTACATGTGTTGTTGTGTGGCTACTCTATGAACATATATTTCTTTAACTTAATTTAGAAGACTTCCAGTGGTAATGGCTTTCTGCAGTACTGCACGGTTCTTGTTTTTTGGATAATGACCAAACATGAGTTTGTTCTACTGAAACACACCCCAGTGTAGGTCAGTCTTCAATAGTGTACATGTCTTCTGAAATACATGAGGCAATCTTACCACTGAATTTGGGCTACTAATAGAGTTGAAGTCATTGTGCATGGATAACTGATAGCAGGAAAAGGGATTTTCTAGCTGACGCAGTAGTGAAAAATGAACTGCTCATAGCAGTGATTGTCCTTGCAGCTCCTCAGACCTTTGAACCTGCATTTCCAATGTTGTTCTGACAATTTCATCTCTTTGGGAACACAAGGAAAGAATGGGCTTAGCATTTGCTAGCTCTAGGCCAGGGGTTTCCAACATGTCAATCTCTGGTTACCAGTAGCTTGTCGGCTGTCTTGGAGTTGCTTGCTTGTCATTGCAGTTCAGTAGTATACTCCTGCTCTCCCTCTAATGATGCACCTTAAAAAACCTGCACCTGGTTATGTGAGGCTTCTGAAAGGTAACGTGCAGGAGCAGCATACAACACATTCGCTTGTTAAATGAACAATGTATAGCTGCTTTCTGGTAAGAAGCCTGAAAACAACAAAATGCTTCCCAGCACACTCTTTGATGTGTTTTTCTATTCTTTCTTTATCTATGTTTTCATTCTTTCTTCCTCTCTTTATCGCTTCCATCCTTTCTGTCTCTTTTTTTCTTTCTTTTCCATTCATTTCCTTTGTTTCTTTCTTTATTGCTACTCCTTTATTGGTCTCCTATCTGTCCTTTACTTGTTTGTTTCTAAGGTTCTTTCTTTCATTCTCCCCTTCAATCCTTTTTTTCTTTCTCTGCTTCATTCTCACTTTCACTTTTTCATTGCTTCTTTCTTTCTTACTTTCTTTCCTCTCATTCTCACATTTGTTCTCTTTATTCACTTTGCATTCTTACTTCTTTAATTACTTTTTTCATTCAGTTATACCCGTCCTTCTTTCCTCTCTTTATTTTATTCCTTCCTCTCCTTGCCTTCCTGCACTCCACCCATCCTTCCTTTAACTCCTTTATCACCAACATCAATCCTTCAGAAAGTATGACATTTAATGGTCCTAGTTAAAAAATGTATTTATATGTTAAAAATGGTGCTTTAGTTGTGATTGTACAGGAGAGTACTTGGGCTTTTTACCCTAGGCCTATAAAACCCATGCTTATAAAACATACACTGCCCCTTGAGTTATTATGGCTGGGTTTGTTTCTGGTCAACAACCAAAAGACTTCAGCATGATTATCTAAATAAGTGGGGTCTTTTGGGTCCTAGTTTACATAATCAGAGCATAGCAATTATTCTTGCACGAGAGAGGCCATAAGCCCCATTGAAACACTCACCAGTAAGTAACTGTTCATAAGGGACAAAACTGTTTTACCCACGGGTCAATTTTCCAGAGACAGCTCTTGGGGCATTGGTGCCATGTGCCAATTACATCAGGACTGAGTACTCTAGAAGGGCAAAGGTTAAGTTGGGTGTCCTTTAAATACCATTATCTAATCCATATTAGGGTGTAGCTCAGAATGCTTTTCATTGATCATAATGTCCTCTCGCTATATTCTGAAAGTGAGTGGAGAAAAGCTTAGATACATTTATGCTACACTATCCCACCATCTAGCTGTAAGAATCAGGGCTCGGTAGTGGTGTCGTGCGATGTACGGGTGACACCTCAACATATACCTGCCTCGTAAACCCAAACCTCAACTGTATTGTGGGGTCATGAATTTCTTCTGCATCTATGCCAGCACCACCTGCTATTCCACCTGCTGCAGCTAATTCCTCAGGGCCGGTTTGGAGATCCCAGACCGCATACTCTATACCATCTTTTGTGGGCTCCCTGTGTCAGCTTGTTTTCTGACACCATATATACCCACTTTCACTTATTCCCAATAAGAGGTAACCATGATTACTACGGACATCTCCACAATGATGTAATAATGGTTCAGGAATGTGTGGTAAGTATAAACTACTCAAGTTATAGCTATAAAATACGTGCTCCATGCTTCACCCCAACTTTTGCATAAGCTATGACTCTGGCGTCACTCTACAAGAGGTGCTTTCTTACCGATTGGTTACACAGGTGAACTTGGTTCATGCAATACCGATGAATGTGAAAGACAAATTATTGTAGCCCCACAAAACACTATTCAATGTGTAATTGACATAGAAATATTGCTTTTGGGTTACTAACAATTCCATAAAATAATCAGGAGCACCAGGGAAATAGAAACAACATTTATTTTGTTATTCACAATATCACACACACTGTACTAAGAAGTATGAATACTTTAAAATATTTATTATTACAGAAACAATCTTTCTCAGTACATCTAAAACAATTACACAGAATATTATGAAAACCGCAACAAGACACATTATGAATAATGAGAATACAATGAATAATTAAAGTATTGCTAAAATGCCATTTGAATATCATCTAGAACTCAGCACCCTAATGCCTATTTATATGTTGTATACTATGAAAGCATGAAAGACAGACAACTTGCAAACTAGCATTTCTTGGGAAGGAGGGCCGCACTGCATACTTTGTTGACAGCAAAAGCTGTCTTTATCAACAGAGGTGTGAAGACAATGTTCCCCACAAAGGGCAAACACTCACTGCGGTAGCAATCAGTCGGTCTTCGTCTGGGACTTGCTGCTATCAGCTTCAGGCGAGATGTATCATCTGCGAAGCGTGAAATGCGCTGGTGAGACCTTCTCTGGCAGAATCTCATGTGATAATCTGAGTGATGGAATCCTTTCTCAAGTGGTCAAGTGACAGTACTTATAGCCTAGATCTCATCAGAGATTGGAACTTCTGACATAAGTGTAGGAATGTCTGACAAAGATTATGTGCAACAAGGTATGTGTTTCAGACATCTCCTTATGGATATATAAGGCAAAAGGATGCCAATTCAGACTACATAAATACTGGTTGGTATTTATCCTTGACATGATGGGGAATCGACATTTGGCCCAGATGAATGTTGCCTTAGATGTTGTATCTATGTAAGTAATCAAAGAACTTGACGATATCTCAATTCCTAGAAAGATAAGGTCTGGTGAAACTGTGTTTAAAGGCAGCCATGACAATGATTCTGCAAAACTAGGGAATATAATGTGTCGATGCAGCCTCCATGAGGTAGGACGGAGTCGGGCCTACTTAAGATGGAGTCAGACCTAAGAGACTTTACGTCAAGGTGCATGTCTAGTACGTTATTGCAGTGGTCCACTCCAGAGATCATTTCTGCACCAAATCTGTTTCCCGTTCTATCCTTGGAGTACATTAAAACAGATTAGTCTCAGTAATATTTATTTACAGCTTCCAGGCAAATACTGCCATATATTAGTATTGTGTCTCAGGTGCTATTACATCATGTGCCATATGGCAGAATAGTATTATCTGCGTTCCCTCCATCCATGTTCGATCTGATTAAGGTTTTAACTGGGACTATGGTCCCTTGTGGCTTCCTCCTGACAATGTATTCCCCCGCCTTTGGTTACACTGTTCCTGATATACAGTGTTGTTAACGTAGCCATTTTTCTAGTAGGGTTTGCATGTTTAGTTTGGAAACTGGACTGCTACTGCCTACTGGCCCACCAGCTCCAAACTGCAATTTCCACATCCTTGCACTGCACTGTGACGCTTAATGACCTGGGACACATGATGCACATGTGCTCACCTCAACTCGTAGATAAGCTTAGTGCCACAAATGCCCTGTCTCCTAGGAAGTTCAGTATGCACTATGTCATATGTGCTTGTCTGGTGCGCTTAGTGATTACAAACTGTGTTCTGACTATGACTACTTACAATTCAGAGGGCACGTCATATTGTAGGTTATCAGAAGAAACAACCCTTTGACGAAGTAAGTGATGGGGATTATTTCTCCATATGGGTTTCTCTCTGGACCAATTATTCTCCAATTTGTGGACTTTTATTATCTTTTTTCTTTGTGTGTGATTACAAGAAGCCTCCTGGTGTCTCCTCTATGGGGTGTCATTTTCCCTGAATTAGGGTGAGCCCCATGATGTCTTGTATGAGTGCAGTGGTTGTGTGTGTCCCTTATTGCACTTGGATTCACTAACTTTTCTACATACACAAGTGGAGGGCTATATCACTTCTGACAGGAGCATGATTTACAAACATTCCTTTAGATTACCTTTATGATCAATACTGTGGACAGTTTTCCCTTGATTTGAACATTGTTTTATGTTATCCACAGGTCCTTTTACAAAATGATGACTATTACCACCTTCAGCAAATATTGCCTGCACGTTGTATTAATGTCTGCATGGAGAGTATACGCTAGTAGTATGGAATCTAGGTCCTGATGAATGCTGTGGACCCTGTCTTAAGGCCACTTGGCAGAAACACGTTGACCATCTAGGTGCCGGAGTACTAATTCTCCTGTGGTCCCAGTACATTAGTTTTTAATGAATTCCTCGATACCTGAGAAATCAAATTTGGGATTTAGGATAGCCAGGATATTTTTCATTTTTGCTTGCGGGATCCCTCTGCCTCTACTTATAGTTTTGAATTCTTGTCAAGTGTTTGCCTGATTCAGGGCAGCCCGGTCATCAGCAGAAACATTTCAGGGATTAAAGAAGCCAATGACGAAGCATGACACCTGGGTAGGTGTGTGAGAACTTAACTTACAATTTTTGTATTATTCAACTGTGACTGGCACACTTGAAATTTGGTTACTGCTCCCTTCCCAGCGATAAAGGATCCAGGGCCATATTTACAAGAAATGACACATCGCAGCATTGCATTAGCAATTTTGTCAAAAAAAACTTGTGCCTTGGTACTACAGAATCCTACACCATGGATGCGTGGTATTTACAATATGGTGCACCATGGCGTAAGGATCCTGCTTGCGTAAAACAAAACAGACGCATCAGTGTGTGCCATGTTGTAGTAAAATCTGACACTACTGTTGAAAAGTGACGCAGGGCAGACTAGAAGCATGTAAAGCGACGCAAATTGGCCCTGCGTCCCTTTTGAGTGTGGAATGCATCAAAAAAGTAATAAATAACATCAGCTATATGTCACCTCAAAACTGCACTATGGAGGAAAGGGGGCATTTGGCAGTCCATCGTGGAAAAAGTCAACACTGTGGGACAAGTGATAAGAACCATTGCTGACTGCAAGAAGGCAGTCATAATTATAAATGCTGAACAAAGGAGAAACTGGCGAAGAACTTGAAGGCAGCAATGCAGACGGTGGAGGGAGCCCTGAGTAACAATAAGGGTCAATGGGTGCAACAAATGGAAGGTATGCACTTCTTCTAGCTATGTCCCAAGGCTCTGCTGTGCTGTCTGCAGGGCCTAGGGCAGGAATCTGCATTATGTCCTGTCAAATGCCACTGAAAGGTCACATGTACCCATAACAATTTGAATGTGCAGCACCAGTCCATTCTAACCTGTGGATTGTGGGATATGTAGTGCAATGCACAAAATTAGTCTACAAAACTATGGCCATATTTACAAGTGGCTAACACTGCTGGTGCATCTCTTTTTTGGATGCACCAATGGCGTGGCCCCAATCTATCTGGCCATGCAAAGCCACAGAGTGTCTTTGCATGACCTTGTAGATATGGGGTAAGACACTGCAACACAGGTTGCTGCATTGCTTCACTCTGCGCCAAAGAACCATTCCATGGGTGATGTGGTGGGTATTCCCCGCCCACCAACACACATAGATATTGACATTTTCCCAGAATGACAATGATTTGAAAACTTAGAAATGTATCAAAAGCTGAAAACTCCCCAGGTGAGGTGTGTGGGGGGGGGGGGGTGCAATGATGAGATTTAACTTAATTTATCCTTGTTTTTTCCTTTTCCCATGTCTGCTGCATTATGCAACACACATAGAAAGAAGAAAATGCCTCACTGCATTGTTATTGTGCAGGAAGGTGTCCTTTCATGCACAAAAAGAATCATCCCAGCAACACAGACACCCTAGCACCATGGATCAAGGGTGTCTGCATTGGAGGAATGAATATTTATGTGCAGGAAGGCACACTTTCCTGTACAAATGCAATCATGTCAGGTTCTGTCCAATTCTAATGTGTGTGGCACATATAATCAAATTTAAGACTAGGATATTCAATGACACAAGTCCTTTCTATGGGTCACATGGGGAGGTGTTTCATTTATTGCCAATAACAGGGAATTTGGGTCACCTTGCTACCTATTTCCTAGTTGGATTATGTGAAACATGGATCCGTCAAGGGACATGTAAAAATAGTCGGTCAACACAAAGAGCAGGAGTCAGTGATGTTTGGCTACTGAGGTGGATGCTAACAGTCATGTTGCAAACGCAGTTGGCTACATCATGATTTCCAGCACTGCTACCATGTGGGGTGTAGCTTGGACTATAGTCCATTACGAATGACAGACATGTCAGTATATTGCACATGTTCACACATATTGTTGGTGTTGTATGCACGAGAGTCAATGTATGACATTGGGCACATCAATGTGTGGTAGTAAGTAGTGTCCTTGCCCCAAAATGACAAGTTGTAGAGTAGACATGTACACGTACAAGTAAATATACTTCAGTCAAAGGATGTGTCACCCTATGCCAATTCTCAAATCTGCCAAGTATCAACTCAGGTGACTCACTGCTACCAAACTCCCTAGTGTGACATTCACTATAGCCTATGATTTTGTACATAGCGCCCCTTGCCCACAAGGATGACTCCAAAAGTGTGTGCAATCATTACAAATGAGGAGACAGAATATGTACTACATGGGAAGTACATGCCCAGACACATTTATGCAGTCTATCACTTTTCTAATGTGTGGAAGGTTGTGCAGGATATGTGTAACAATTCCAACCCTTGAACACATTACCATATTATCTGCGTGGTAGACAGCAGAACAAGGCAGAGTCTCATAGTGTACATTGTAAAACCCAGTTAGCTGGATCATAATGACATCATAAGCAGGACCCCATTGCATGCACAGGAGCAGTGGGATGAATACTGGCACAGGGAATGCAGCCACCCTGTGGAATAGGTGCAATAAGAACAGCAATAGGCTCAACAAGTCAAACGAATCAAATATGGGCATCATGTCAAACAATGCAAATCATCAGAAGTGGACAAGATTTCTTTATATATGTCCAGGAATGGTAGGCCCAATGACCTGTGTAATAATGTTGCAGTATGTTATATGAGCCTAAAAGTCAGTCTGGTCACACAGTGGTTGTAGTGATAATGCAGAAATACTGTCATTTGAAAGTCAATTATAATGCAACTTGTACTCCATGACTCCGTGTAACATACATCCTAGACAAAAATGTTGTTTAGAAAGTCAAACATTAACAAGTCAGATTGTCAAAACGTTTATCCATGTCAGCTTCTCACAAAGGACACCCTAACATTGCTCTCTGTCATAGCTATACCTCCTGAGGAGCTGCCTGTCTGGGATGATGACCTGGCTAACGATGACAGCCTACCCACCCTGAATCAAGACACCATCCATGAAATCCTGAGCTCCCTTGATACACCATCTCAGGTTGAAGGAACGGCAGACAGTGTTTTATGGGTCTCCCGAGGATCCACCCAGCACAGAGCAAGCACCACCTGCCACGCCACCCCCAACCCTGGACTCTGAGGAACCCCAAGGAGAATTTCAACATTGGGCAGCAGGAGTCTAACAGAGGAGTCGCACTGTGCCACTTTGCACCCCCTTGTGCTACGTTATGCCTGTGCAAGTCATAATGTATGCAAGGCGGGTGTTCCCCCATAGGGATGCCCGTAAAAATGGCGCAGTAAAATTGACAACATTTCACTACACCATTTTAAGCTTCATTTTTAACGCCTGCTGAGAGCAGATGTTAAAATGACGTGCCCATTACTTTCATTACTTTCAATGGCCCTCAAATAAGTGTGTGTAGTCAGGTTGACATGTTTCATACCCTATGGTCCAACAAGAATGCACTGCGCTTCCTCAGGACCTACAAAAAAAGGAAGGGTCTATCCCTAGCCCACACCTAAATCATAATGTGAAGTGTAGGTATTCCCCAGGAAAACAGTACCTGGTACAATAATTAAAATTGATCATCCAACCTAGAACAAGTAAATGAGAAAGAAATGGGTGAACATATGATAACCACCAAGCACTACTTATCAATCTCATTCAAATCATCATCATGATCAATATTTCAGCATACAATATAGTAATGTCCCGAATGGTAGACATGTGCATGCCATGTATGGTGTTAAATAGTCAGAATTGTGTGAAGAAGGTGATAAAATACAGGTACACACACAAATAACAGGCAGGTGGACAAACATGAAACGTACAATACACAAACTGTGTAGGTGTCACACTATCTGTCACAAGTCAGTGACAGTTCTAGTGTGAATAAGGGGTCTTACCCCTCAATCAAATCTGCTGCATGGGTCTAAAGCAAAGGTTAGCACACAGCTGCTAACTATAAGGAAAAGAAAAGTGGCATTTGAAGTCTATAATCCATGGGTTTCAGAGTAACCAGTCAATAGCTAGAGACTAGTCATATACATACAAGAGGTCTTGTCATACTAATGACAAAATGTGGCAAACCATGAGCAGTGTTGCCAGATTGGGTGATTTCCCGCACAAATGGGCGATATTTTTCCCATTTGTACGGGAAAAAAAAACAATTTCGGGAGCCTAATTGTTGGGCTATTATTAGCCCTGTGTGCGCAAAATTGTTTGCGGGGCGCCGCCGCCGGAGATGCACTGCCCCAGGCCCTGCCCCGTGAGATAGGTGTCCTCCCCCGACCCCCTGGACCCTCCCTGAGCCTGCCTGTGCAGCCGGCAGCGCGGGCTGCTGCTGCCCTTGTGCGACTGCACGGCACACACAGCAGGCAGCATCCGCGGCCGTACGGTCACGGTGTTCAGCTCTGTTCAGTGGGGCAGAGGGCCGTCAATCTAGTAGTGCGCGAAAGCGCTACCAATTGACAGCCCCCTGGTGCGACACTGTGTGGCACAAACGGCACACAGCAGCCGCCAGCCGCGCTGCGCGGCCCGTCACGGTGTTTAGCTCTGTTGGGGCAGAGGGCCGTCAATCTAGTAGTGCACGAAAGCGCTACCAATTGACCGCCCTGCCAAGAATTATTGGACTGCCCCTGCGGCATTATTTAAAATGCCTACGTGGGTGGGCGCTGCGTGGTGCGAGCTGAGGAGCGAGCGAGTCAGTCAGTGTGTGGCACACTGTTTACTCACTGGCTGCGCTGCGCACGTGGTGGTGTCGTCTGGGGTGTGTGGCTCTTCTCTTTTTGGGCCCTGCCGTGAGCCTCAGCCCTCAGCCTGCACAGGTGTGGTGGTGGTGCCCTCCCTCCCCCCCCCCCGGAAAAGTCTCTTTTGTTGTGCGCTTCAGCCTTGGACCCCGAATTAAAGCCAACGCCCAGCACCAGAGTGCGTGATTGGGGCCCGGTAGAGGGGAGACACCCCCCATGGCCCCTTCCTGTTGTGTAGGTGCTACCTACGTCCCATACCTACACTGACGTGTGGCCGGTTGGTGCGCAGCTGCGGAAGACAAGGTAAGTGTCCTTCAATTTGTACCTTTGTGACTTGTTGTGAGTAGATGTTTTCCTAATTTTTAATATTATGGGGCTAATTGTGGATTGAGAGTGCATAGGATCTAAAGCATGGCAGGTCTGAATAAGAATGAGTGGCATAGCCAGTGCTTAATTTGTAAATAAAAACGTGCCAGTGTCCACAGCTCTTCTCTTAAACACGCAGCTGCTGCAATTAAATGTGCAAACACAGAATACTAGGGCAGCGTAATCCTAAAGCCATGTTGGGCCTCTTTAGTCCATTTTAAGCCATTTCACCTCACTCCTGCAGCTTTCTGCTCTCTCCCTTTATGGCGCTCTTTTTCATTTTTGCATTCCTCCGTCTTTCCCATATGTGTCTTTTGCTCGCAGTAAATGCTTGAGGCAGGAAAAAAAGAGTGCCGTCCCTCAAAAATAAGTGCCGGTGCTCTACACCGGAAACAACAAGCACAAATTAAGCACTGGGTGGAATCACATGAAGGTTGTTTGTTTTTTATTCTGTGAACACCTCTGCTCAACTCTGTAAACCTAATCTTTTCATCTCAGAGTTAACGATTAGTGGAGTACGGTGATAACTGGTTGGGGGGCAGTGTGACATCAGACCAGGGATGAATCTGCTGTTATCATATCCTTCCTCATTTACAACTAAACAATAGGGGTGCCTAGAAAAAAATCCAGGAAAAGAAAGAATCAAAGGCAACTGAAATATAGAGATGGAGATCTGTCAGGAAGATGACTCTTGAACATACATTTGAATATTGGTTTTATTTTGTTGACTTGTAAGAGCAATGATAGTATGCAGCACTATTTCAAAAATAAACAAGCAAAAGAAAGATTGCATTTTTACATTTGGTAAAAAGTAGCCCATCAATCATTCCACTTCATGCACATAATATTCGATTTTGAGTAGGTGGGCATATGTGCCATTACTGGCTCCCTTACAGACATCCATGTGAAACTGCAGCAGTTTTGAATTCCAGCAGGTTTATCTCGTCCATTTGATCAGTCTATGAAGGATAAAAGTCTATCACTGAGTTGATATTGGTATACTTGCCATTTACAGTCTGAAAACAGATGAATCTGTTGTAACAAGCGCGTCCAGGGCTAAAAAGTATATAGACGTTAAATTAAAAAAGAAAGGTTTTTTAAAAGTAAGGCTCCAATGACCATTTACTACAACACCTGAATAAAGTTCTAAAGTATCAAAACGCATCAGATAAGGTGCTGTAATGTTTGGAGTATTGACCACTGGTGTCGTGTCACACTGTTTTGCACCTGGTTTAGCTGCCTATTGGCTTTAACGTGGCATCAGACATTTTGTATTCAGTTTAGCTGCCTATCGGCTTTATCGTGGCATTAGACATTGCTGTTGAGACATTGCAGATGAGCTGTGTTTTTCCACATGGTAAACCAAGCTGTGTTTTTTTTGTAGTTTGTTCTCACCGAACCCTAGCATGATAAGGAAGCGCATATTTTGTGTTTTTCTCTAGTCAGCCTTGGGAAAAGTACGGGCCTTGAAGACTTGGCCAACCTTCGATGCTTGTTTTTTTCCAACTCTGACCAGCATTTTTTTTTTAATTCTCTTCTAAGGGGGAGGGCTTTCTAGAAAGTTCTCTCGTAATTATTCAAAGATATAAAAAATATGACTGTTCAGTAGTGTGGAATTCCGAGACTTCAGTCAGGAGCGGGCGCCAGCTGCCTGACCTGTCCCGTGGAGGTGGAAAATCTCTTTCTCGCAGTTGAACAGGAGTCGTTCTTCTTGCTGGCATGAGAAAGATGAAGCATTTGGTGGGCCCTACTACGGTGATTAATTTTTATTAATTATTTGCTTTGCATTGCATATGAAAATATATATATCTATGTATCAATATATAAGTGTTTGTATCCTTGCATGTATATATTTGCTGTTTATAGATTGGAGACTTTTTATACATAGTCTCACGTTGTGGTTGCCCATTTTGGAAGTACACTTTTTACTAATCAAACCTTGCAAAAAGCTATAATAAATGTCTTCTTCAGATTAAGAAGTGCATTCCAGAGAATCTTTTTGACTCCTTTCAGTGTGCATATCTTGGCTCAGTGAAAAGTAAAGCAAAACACTTTGGCGTGAGTCGGCAAGGGAAGGGTTTGTAGGTCAAAAGTGTACATTTGAAAGCGAAAATATGTTTGGCAGGAAAACTAAAGCATCTGCTTCTAAAAACGTGTGTGAAAAGAATGTTTCTCAAATTCCTGGATGGTGCCGTGCACTTTATGATGAGTTAGCTAGTGAATTTTCACATTCAGCTGATTTGTCAGAAAGTTGGGATGAATTTTTGAATGAGGCGGAACCAGTTGATGTTTTGACATGCTTAAGGAAAGTACCAATTGAAGGGAATGATCTTTCAGATCTTGGCAGACGAGGGTGGATACTTTTGTCTGGCTACAGAAAAATGCATGATAAATATAGGCAGTTAGAGAAAGTAAATGAACAGCTGGAAAAGCAACTTGTGGATTCAAAGAATAGTGTTACTATGTTGTCTTGCCAAAATAAATTATTACAAGATAAGGCAGACACGTATCAAACCATTGCAGAACGAGCTGCGATCAAAATAGCACAGCACAGATAACGTAAACGTAGAGGAAGGATAACTCAGAAGAAAGTTAATTTAGTCATTGCTAATACTGGTTTGGATTGGTGCCCAGATTCATCTTGGGTGGATGGTATTTGGACAGGCAGTGAGTCGTCAAACTCTAGTGGAGAGGAGAGTGAAAAAGCTGGGGATCGGGTGAAGCTACATGAACAGAATGTGGTGCGTACGCAACCTATTTTTACACGAAAACTGCAGCATTCACAACAAGATCCAGCAGGAGTTGCTTTACATGCTTTAGAAGATTACACTCAGCAAGAATTAAATGACGTCATAGATCGTTTTAAAAAGAGAACTGGGGAGCCCCTGCTTGCTTGAGTTATGAGGCTGTTTGATACTGGTGCTTCTGGTGTCATGTTAGATTCTGGGGACTCTTGCAAGTTCTGTACTTTAAGTTCTGATCCAGTAATACAGGAACAGTTCCGGGTTTTTCAAGGAAACCACCAGACTACTTTGTTACAACTAGTGGTTGAGGGATGTAATTTAGAATACCCCACTGATGCAGAGTGGCCTCCTAATGAGAAACCATGGTATACATTACGTGATGCAATGCAGAGAATTAAGGAAGAGGCAATGAAATCTGCTATTTTCATGGGCACTGCACACCAATTGTTAGATGGACAACTTACTGTGCCAATAAGAAATAAAATAATTTGCCTTGCTCCACCTGCCTATAAGCAAGTAATTATGACTTTATTAATCAACCAGACAGGGCAGGCTTTGAAAGACGTGCTAGAAGCTGTCAGAGAGGTAGGTGAGTTAGTAATCTGGGATAAACCTGAGAGATCTTCAAGGTCTGAGGGTCGCACAGATAACAACTGAGTGTCCAGAAAAGATATGTTTACGGCGCTACTTAAAGATGGTGTAAAAACAGATTGATGGGATTGATACCAAAAGCTTGCGGGAAATATACCGTAAAAGGGGCTTAGATTGAAAGGAAGGCTTCAAAAAGATAAGCAAGCAAGATAACAAGTGTGAAACACAGAGTCAGTCACAGCTATCAAGGGAAGGAAAAGAAAGGGAGAAAAATATTTCTTCACAAGAGAGTGAGTAAAACCTGGACAGTGACTGGTTAACTTCTGAGAGCAGAGACGGGGGCGAGCCTGCTCGCAAATATGAAAGCATATATCCAGATCTCACTTGGACAAAGGTTGACAGGTTTAAATCAGACTAGGAAACTGGCCAAGCTCCGGTACAACATTGGGCTCGTCGAGATAACAGACCACATGTTGATTTTGAAATACACTGGAAGCACAAAAATGTGCAAAATGTTCGAGCATTGGTTGACACCGGAGCGGAGGCCTCTTTGATTTATGGGACCCCTAAGAAGTTTAACGGACCACATTACACCATCACAGGCTTGGGTGGGGGGAAGGCAGACCCCCGCTGTACAAACCACAGTAAAAATGAAAATAGGGTAAACAGCAAAAATAGAATATACTGTGCTGATTGTGCCTCTTTTAGAATACATACTTGGAATTTACATTTTGAAAGGAATGACTCTGTATTTGGATGATGGTTGCAATCAGTTTGGAATAAAAAGATACATTTCAGTGGCTGCCATGAAAGTGGGTCGTTTAAAACTATCCCCAGTGAAGGTGCCTTTGGCAACTAAGGTAATTCATTTGAAACAGTACCGCATTCCTGGAGGGCATGATGAAATAAGTGAAACTATAAAAGACAAGCTTAAGGCTGGTGTCATAGCTCCAACTACCACTGAATGGAACAATCCTCTATGGCCTGTGCGCAAACCTGACGGGCGGTAAAGAATGACAGTTGATTACCGTGAGCTGAATAAATATACACCTCCTTTGACAGCCGCGATCTCAGACACCATCACCTTGATTGAACAGATACAGAAACATGCAGGGACATGGTACGCTACAATTGATATAGCCAATGCGTTCTTTTCAATACCATTGGCTTCAGAATGTCAAGAGCAATTTTTCTTCTCCCATGCTGGTAGACAATTTAAGATGCAATCTTTGCCACAAGGGTATTTACATATCCCTACTATCTGCCACCGGCTGGTGGCCGAACACCTGGATGAAGTGTCTGTCATTCTGGGTGTGCAACTGACCCATTACATTGATGATGTGATGATTCAGGGAGAGACAGAAGAACAAGTGCAGATTCAGTGGGAGAGAGTAGTGGAACTCTTGCAGAGTAAAGGGTGGATGATTAACACAGATAAGACACAAGGACCATCCCAAAATGTGAAGTTTCTAAGCATTCAGTGGAATCAGGGACACAGAGATGTGTTACCACAAGCAAAGCAAAAGGTTATTGAGTTTGCTACACCCTGCACTAAGCAGGAGACACCGAAATTCATTAGATTGTTTGGTTTTTGGAGACAGCACATTCCTCATTTGAGTCAAATTTTGGCCCCTCTGTACAAAGTGACAAGAAAGAAACATGAGTTTGAATGGGGTGAAGAGCAGCAGCGTGCTTTTAATTTAGCAAAGGAAGCAATTCAACAGGCCTTAGATTTGTGGCCAGTGCAGGATGGAGACATTGAGTTACATGTAACTGTTCAAGGACCATATGCCAATGGGAGCATGTGGCAAAAACGCGGAAGGACGAGGGTGTCCCTGGGGTTTTGGACCAGAAAGCTATCTGACTCTGAGGAGCGCTATACTCCTTTTGAAAAACAGCTTTTGGCCTGTTATTGGGCTCTAGTGGATACTGAGCAAATAACGCTGGGTCATAATGTGATCCTGAGACCGAAGATCCCAATTATGCAGTAGGTGATAAGTTCACCTAAATCTCACCATCTAGGACATGCACAAGTAGCTAGCATCATACGCTGGAAATGGTACAAGATAGGGCCCGAGTAGGACCGGTAGGCACTGCAGCCCTACATGAACAGGTGTCACAAGCCCCTTTACAGGATGAGGAGAGGGTGCAGGAGGTACCACAGGTAAAGGAGTCACCAGTAAGATGGGGTGCGTCATTTGAATCCTTGCCCCCTGAGGATAAAAAACACATGTGGTTCACGGATGGTTCATCCAAATATGTGGGTACTAAAAAGCAGTGTCATATAATCCAGTTACCAAAAAGTTTCTGACCACCACAGGAGAAGGAAAAAGTAGCCAATATGCAGAATTGTATGCTGTGTATCAGGCTTTAAAGCAAGAGTTTCCTGGCACTTGTCACATTTACACTGGTTCTTGGTCTACTGCCAATGGGCTAGCTACCTGGCTTCCCACATGGCATGCACATAACTGGTTTATTCACTCAAAGGAGGTGTGGGGCAAAGAGCTGTGGCAGGAAATTTGGGAGATGTTAGAACAAAGTAAGGTCACAGTTTATCATGTGGATGCTCACTGTCCCACTGACTCATTAGAACGATGGTTCAATTCCCTTGCAGATGATAAAGCCAAAATTTCAGAGACAGAAGTGGCAATACCGGATTCTGACTTGGTGGGGATGGCTAAATGGGCGCACCAATAATGTGGACACCTGGGAGAAAAAGCCACTTACAAGTGGGCAGAGATTAGAGGGATGCACATATCCCTAGACTTGATAAAAACTGTAATTTTGCAATGTCCTATTTGTCAGCACACACAACATAGGTCTATCCCACAGTCAGTTAAAGGTCAGTTGGGGAGAGGAAAGTTACCAGGACAGATATGGCAAATTCATTACATTGGACCACTAACGATTAGTTGCGGGTGTCAATACGCCTGCACTGTAGTGGACACTTAGGGGGTCATTCTGACCCCGGCCGGCGGCGGAAGCCGCCGGCCTGGCGGGGACCGCCAGAATACCACTGCACGGTCAAAAGACCGCCGCGGGTATTCTGGGTTTCCCGTTGGGCTGGCGGGCGACCGCCAGAAGGCCGCTCGCCAGCCCAGCGGGAAACACCCTTCCATGAGGATGCCGGCTCCGAATGGAGCCGGTGGAGTGGAAGGGGTGCGACGGGTGCAGTTGCACCCGTCGCGATTTTCAGTGTCTGCATGGCAGACACTGAAAATCTTTGTGGGGCCCTGTTACGGGGGCCCCTGCAGTGCCCATGCCATTGGCATGGGCACTGCAGGGGCCCCCAGGGGCCCCACAACACCCCATACCGCCATTCTGTTCCCGGCGGCCAAAACCGCCAGGAACAGGATGGCGGTATGGGGGTCGGAATCCCCATGGCGGCGCAGCTATTCCCCAGGGCAGCGGGAAACCAGCGGTACACCGCCGGTTTTCCGTTTCTGACCGCGGCTGTACCGCCGCGGTCAGAATGCCCATGGGAGCACCGCCAGCCTGTTGGCGGTGCTCCCGCGGTCGTTGGCCCTGGCGGATTTTACCGCCAGGGTCAGAATGACCCCCTTATTCTGGATACTTGATTGCTGTCCCTTGCAAAAGTGCTACTCAGTACAATACTATCAGAACTCTGGATTTGTTAATGTTATACTATGGAGTACCACTCCAGATCCAGAGTGACAATGGATCACACTTCAAAGGAAAATTGGTACAAGATTACTGTTCTTAGCACAATATTGCATGGATATATCATATTCCTTATTATCTACAGGCCTCAGGACTAATTGAGAGAATGAATGGCTTACTGAAAACTCAATTGCGAAAATTATCTGATGGAACTTTGAAAAACTGGAGAGAGCATTTGAATGAAGCCCTCCAGATTCTGAACAATAGACCATTAACATATGCTGAAACGCCTTTGATGCGAATGTTAACTCCAACTTTGCAAATACAACCACATGTGGCCACCAATACCATCACATACTGGAAAATAAAACCCGTAGCGTTAGCCCCTTACAGAGCCACACCCGAAGCTGCAGGTCTTGACTTACATGCTTTACAAGCTTACGGACTAAAACCCCGAGACATAGCTTTGTGTGAAACAGGTGTTGGAATACAGATTACCCCAGAGCATTTTGGGTTGATTGCTCCCTGATCTGGATTGGCCCTCAAAGGTATTCAGGTTTTAGGGGGAGTGATTGATGCAGATTACCAAGGAGAAATTAAAGTTATTTTGTTGAATAGTGGAGAGTCTGATTTTGTTCATTCAAATTGGAGACCGAATTGCCCAACTTGTCATAATTCCAGTGTATGGACGATTGGTAAGGAAGGGGACCGCCCCAGCCCTTCTTACTTTAGGGACCCTGGTGCTAAAGTGTAGGTTGAATCCCCAAATGGCCCTTCAGAACCTGCAGAAATTATAACAAAGGGCCCCAACAATGTTCTGTTGATCATGAAACCAGGACAGGAAAAATGGGAATATATTCCAGCTGATAAATGCTATTTGCAAAAATGATCATACTTGTTTCTTTTACAGGTCATACTACAGCTTGTTTGTGCCGTGAGTGTTCCGTGTGGTCTTGGGCGTGTGCCTGTGGGGTCGGGAGGAACCCAACACCCCCAATCTCAACTTGATTGATCGACCACGTCGTGCAACACCTTTACTGCATCTGAATGACAACATTTGGATTCATTTGGCACAGACCGTGCTCAACAGATCTGATTTTTGCATGGGCGCCATGTGAAGCACTGTGGATGTTTTGTCAACATGTTTAATCGCCATACCAACGCAAACAAACATCTTATTAGAAATTTTCAATGCTACTAATCGTGACAAAGATGTGCAAGAGCATGATGTTGAAACCCACTTCAGTCCATATGAGTATTGCAGGGACTGCCAGGAAACAACCAATGAAAAGTGGGATAATCTCACTCATATAATCACTTACAACATTACTCCTGATGACGTGTGTTACTACATGTCTTGTAATTTTCGTGACATCAGAAAATGCATTCAATTGCGCTTAGAAAAGAAACATCAACTTCTCAAAATTTACCGTGGGAACACAGAGTTTTGTGCTTTTACCGAACGGACAGACATTGCAAAAATATGTCAAATCCAATGGTTTGTCGTCATCTAGTGACTGCTGCCAGTCACATTAAACATGTCAAGTTGCCAGTTGGCTGGCTGTTTTCGTGTGGAAACTTAACTTTTACTTACATTCCAGCTAACATAACAGGCGGGCCGTGTACTTTTACCCGCCTGGGACTCATGATGTTTCCATCTAACTCAATACATACTCGCTATCCCAGGCATGTTATGCAATTAGATATACAGTGTGACTCAGATATCCAACTATTATCTCAATCAGAGTATCTAAGCTTAAGTCTTTCTATAGTAGGCATGCCTGGTTTAACTGTATACAACACCAGGCTGATCAATAAATTAGCGAGTCTCGTAGTTAAAAATATTAATCATACTTCTATTGCTTTATCTGAATTTTTATTAGATGTGCGTGGTACTAGGAAAGCTGCATTACAAAACAGAGCTGCTATTGACCTTCTTTTGCTAAAACACACTCATGGTTGCCGTGAATTTGAAGGCATGTGTTGTTTCAATCTTTCTGATCACTCTAAATCAATCCTAGCCCACATTGATACACTACATACATTAGTAAAAGGAGTAAAGCAGGATATAGATCAGGGATTGTGGGACTGGTTATTTCAATGGTTACCTGATTTTGGACAATTGCGCAAAACTTTTGGTGGAATTTTTGGAGCATTAGTTCTTATTATATCATTATGCTGCTGTGTACAATGTATTCCTAATTTGCTTGCAATGTTTAAACCAAAGACAGTTGATTTTATACGAAACAACACATTGGTCAAAGGATGGAATGTAATGTTTGGAGTATTGACCACTGATGTTGTTTCTCACTGTTTTGCACCTGGTTTAGCTGTCTATTGGCTTGAACGTGGCATTAGACATTTTGTATTCAGTTTAGCTGCCTATTGGCTTTATCGTTGCGTTAGACATTGCAGCTGAGATATTGCAGATGAGCTGTGTTTTTCCACATGGTAAACCAAGCTGTGTTTTTTTGTATTTTGTTCTCACCGAACCCTAGCATCATAAGGGAGTGCATATTTGGTGTTTTTCTCTAGTCAGCCTTGGGAAAAGAACGGGCCTTGAAGACTTGGCCAACCTCCGACGCTTGTTTTTTTCCAACTCTGACCTACAGTAGCAAGCATTTTTTTTTAATAATGTTCCTCTAAGTGGGAGGGCTTTCTAAAAGATTCTCTCGTAATTATTCAAAGATATAAAAAAGATGACTCTGTTCAGTAGCGTGGAATTCCGATACATCAGTCAGGAGCGGGCGCCAGCAGCCTGACCTGTCCCGTGGGGGTGGAAAATCTCTTTCTTGCAGTTAAACAGGAGTCATTCTTCTTGCTGGCATGAGAAAGATGAAGCATTTGGTGGGCCCTACTGCGGTGATGAATTTTTATTAATTATTTGCATTACATTGCATATGAATATATATATCTATATATCAATATATAAGTGTTTGTATCCTTGCATGTATATATTTGCTGTTTATAGATTGGAGACTTTTTATACATTGTCTCACGCTGTGGTTGCACATTTTGGAAGTACACTTTTTAATAATCAAACCTTCCTTCACGAACCTTGCAAAAAGCTATAATAAATGTCTTCTTCAGATTAAGAAGTGCATTCCAGAGAATCTTTTCGACTCCTTTCAGTGTGCATATCTTGGCTAAGTGAAAAGTAAAGCAAAACAGGTGCTTTCATATATATATATATATATATATATATATATATATTTTAAAAAATCATAGCTCTAGAAAGGAATAATGCACAATTGGGTTGTGGAGTACTTGTAGGCAGTCCGAATTAACAATTTAGCAGTAGTATTCTTTCATTAAAGAGCACTTCAACTGATGTATTTCGGTATGCTTGCATTATATTTTTAAAATATTGAAGTCTATACCTATTGCCTCCTTGAAAACTTTGTGTTTCCTGAATGACAGTGATCAAGTGTAATTATGTATTGCACAGTAAAGTTTTGTCCTGTCTGAGTAGGAATCCTTTTTCATATTTGTCCAGAAAAGTGCATGTGCATGCAACATTGGGGCTGATTCACATATGTAGTAGTAAATTTACATTCAGCAGTTTACATCTCCATCCAAGTGTAGAGATACTGCTTTCTGAAATACACAAATTCCGCATGAAATCCACATGGAAAGGTGCACTTGGAGAAGTTTTGCATAGGGAGTCCTTGGAAAAACATATTTCCAAATTTAGATCCCATTTTCTCTGTATAGAGATTGATGTGGCAGTCAAGTCCACACAGGGGGAATTGAATCACCTGTGCAAAGCCACTGGTTCTTTCTCCATAGGGAATCTATTTTACCCATGGACAAACCCATTGCCTTACCCTCCCTCCACCAACATATTTGGGAATGATCCATTTCCCTTCCCATGCTGGAAAGTGATTTATGTCAGCCTTTGGCTGGGGTAGAAATATAGGGCCAGATGTATCATCACGGCCCTTTGCGATTCGGTAATAGCGATTTTTAAGAAATCGCTATTACCTACTCGCAAAGTGCCATATATCACATTTGCGATTCGGTAATATCGATTTCTTAAAAATCGCTAATGCTATTAGCGAATCGCAAATTGCGATACCGGCCCCATTCGCAGCTATGGGCCTGTTGGCCATAGCTGCGAATTTTTTGCATTTCCAAAATAGCGATTTCTGAACCAGAAATCGCAATTTTGGAAATGCAAATCCCCAGGGTTCTGGGGGCCTATGGCCCCCTCTGCTGCACCCCAAAAATGTATTTGGGGGACATGTAAAGTACACACATGCCATAAGGGCATGTGTGCTTTACATGTTCAATTTAAAAATGAATTTTAAATGCATTTTAAAATTTTGCACCAGGTTACCACCTGGTTTCAGTCCATGGTATTTTGCATGTGCAAAATGCCATTCTGCGAAAAATCGCAATTTGCGATTTTTTGCAGCATTGCCTTGCGACCTGGAATTTGCGAATCGCAAATTGCGACTCGCAATTTCCAGGTCGCAACGCAAGAAATCGCAATTTTAGTGATTTCTTTTTTGTGGTCTGCGAATGCCTTTCATGCATTGCAGACCACTGTTTTGCACTCGCAAACGGCCGAATTTACTGATTTGCACCGTTTGCGAGTGCAAAACTTTTTCATACATCTGGCCCATAACCCTTTCTAGGCTGTAAAGGGAAATGTGATAAGTTTGTGAACTCTCACAAACCAAGCCAACCACTCCCTGAAATGTGCGAAAGTGCCCTATGGCCCACCCTTGAGTGGGATTTACGGGTGCTGTGATCTCCACACTCATGGAGGAACTCTCTGCACCCGTAAAAGGCTTACGACTACCAAGAATCTCTTTGTGAAATCCTAGTAGGCATAAGTAAGGTTAATTTGGTTGTGAACGGACGTTTAGAACCACATTTATTTATTTTTCATAGAATCCAACGTTTTTCTAAATAAATATGCTTATTTGATGGGTCATATCATTCATTCATGTTTCCTTGCCTTCTTTACATGTATTGTTGCGTGGCTACTCTATGAACATATATTTATTTAACTTAATTTAGAAGACTTGCAGTGGTAATGGCTTTCTGCAGTACTGCACGGTTCTTGTGTTTTGGATAATGACCAAACATGAGTTTGTGCTACTGAAACACTCCCCCAGTGTAGGTCAGTCTTCAATAGTTTACAATGTCTTCTGAAATGCACGAGGCAATCTTACCACTGAATTTTGGCTACTAATAGAGTTGAAGTCATTGTGCATGGATAACTGATAGCAGGAAGAGGGATTTTCTAGCTGACGCAGTAGTGAAAAATGAACTGCTCATAGCAGTGATTGTCCTTGCAGCTCCTCAGACCTTTGAACCTGCATTTCCAATGTTGTTCTGACAATTTCATCTCTTTGGGAACACAAGGAAAGAATGGGCTTAGCATTTGCTAGCTCTAGGCCAGGGGTTTCCAACATGTCAATCTCTGGTTACCAGTAGCTTGTCGGCTGTCTTGGAGTTGCTTGCTTATCATTTCAGTTCAGTAGTATACTCCTGCTCTCCCTCTAATGATGCACCTTAAAAAACCTGCACCTGGTTATGTGAGGCTTCTGAAAGGTAACGTGCAGGAGCAGCATACAACACACTCGCTTGTTAAATGAACAATGTATAGCTGCTTCCTGGTAAGAAGCCTGAAAACAACAAAATGCTTCCCAGCACACTCTGATGTGTTTTTCTATTCTTTCTTTATCTATGTTTTCATTCTTTCTTCCTCTCTTTATCGCTTACATCCTTTCTGTCCCTTTTTTTCTTTCTTTTCCATTCATTTCCTTTGTTTCTTTCTTTATTGCTACTCCTTTCTTGGTCTCCGATCTGTCCTTTACTTGTTTGTTTCTAAGGTTCTTTCTTTCATTCTCCCCTTCAATCCTTTCTTTCTTTGCTTCATTCTCACTTTCACTTTTTCATTGCTTATTTCTTTCTTACTTTCTTTCCTCTCATTCTCACATTTGTTCTCTTCATTCACTTTGCATTCTTACTTCTTTAATTACATTTTTCATTCAGTTATACCCGTCCTTCTTTCCTCTCTTTATTTCATTCCTTCCTCTCCTTGCCTTCCTGCACTCCACCCATCCTTCCTTTAACTCCTTTATCAACAACATCAATCCTTCAGAATGTATGACATTTAATGGTCCTAGTTAAAAATTGTATTTATAAGTTAAAAATGTTGCTTTAGTTGTGATTGTACAGGAGAGTACTTGGGCTTTTTACCCTAGGCCTATAAAACCCATGCTTTTAAAACATACACTGCCCCTGCCACCAATAATCTTTAATCTTGAGTTATTATGGCTGGGTTTGTTTCTGGTCAACAACCAAAAGACTTCAGCATGATTAGCTAAATAAGTGGGGTCTTTGGGTCCTAGTTTACATAATCACAGCAGAGCAATTATTCTTGCATGAGAGAGGCCATAAGCCCCATTGAAACACTCACCAGTAAGTGACTGTTCATAAGGGACCAAACTGTTTTACCCACAGGTCAATTTTCCAGAGACAGCTCTTGGGGCATTGGTGCCCTGTGCCAATTACATCAGGACTGAGTACTCTAGAAGGGCAAAGGTTAAGTTGGGTGTCCTTTAAATACCATTATCTAATCCATATTAGGGTGTAGCTCAGAATGCTTTTCATTGATCAGAATGTCCTCTCGCTATATTCTGAAAGTGAGTGGAGAAAAGGTTAGATACAATTATGCTACACTATCCCACCATCTAGCTGTAAGAATCAGGGCTCGGTAGCGGTGTCATGCGATGTACGGGTGACACCTCAACATATACCTGCCTCGTAAACCCAAACCTCAACTGTATTGTGGGGTCATGAATTTCTTCTGCATCTATGCCAGCACCACCTGCTATTCCACCTGCTGCAGCTAATTCCTCAGGGCCGGTTTGGAGATCCCAGACCGCATACTCTATACCATCTTTTGTGGGCTCCCTGTGCCAGCTTGTTTTCTGACACCATATATACCCACTTTCACTTATTCCCAATAAGAGGTAACCATGATTACTACGGACATCTCCACAATGATGTAATAATGGTTCAGGAATGTGTGGTAAGTATAAACTACTCAAGTTATAGCTATAAAATACGTGCTCCATGCTTCACCCCAACTTTTGCATAAGCTATGACTCTGGCGTCACTCTACAAGAGGTGCTTTCTTACCGATTGGTTACACAGGTGAACTTGGTTCATGCAATAGCGATGAATGTGAAAGACAAATTATTGTAGCCCCACAAAACACTATTCATTGTGTAATTGACATAGAAATATTGCTTTTGGGTTACTAACAATTCCATAAAATAATCAGGAGCACCAGGGAAATAGAAACAAAATGTATTGTTATTCACAATATCACACACACTGTACTAAGAAGTATGAATACTTTAAAATATTTATTATTACAGAAACAATCTTCCTCAGTACATCTAAAACAATTACACAGAATATTATGAAAACCGCAACAAGACACATTATGAATAATGAGAATACAATGAATAATTCAAGTATTGCTAAAATGCCATTTGAATATCGTCTAGAACCTAGCACCCTAATGCCTATTTCTATGTAGTATACTATGAAAGCATGAAAGACAGACAACTTGCAAACTAGCATTTCTTGGGAAGAAGGGCCGCACTGTATACTTTGTTGACAGCAAAAGCTGTCTTTATCAACAGAGGTGTGAAGACAATGTTCCCCACCAAGGGCAAACACTCACTGCGGTAGCAATCAGTAGGTCTTCGTCTGGGACTTGCTGCTATCAGCTTCAGGCGAGATGTATCATCTGCGAAGCGTGAAATGCGCTGGCGAGACCTTCTCTGGCAGAATCTCAGGTGATAATCTGAGTGAAGGAATCCTTTCTCAAGTGGTCAAGTGACAGTACCTAAAGCCTAGGTCTCATCAGAGATTGGAACTTCTGACATAAGTGTAGGAATGTCTGACAAAGATTATGTGCAACAAGGTATGTGTTTTAGACATCTCCTTATGGATATATAAGGCAAAAGGATGCCAATTCAGACTACATTAATACTGGTTGTTATTTATCCTTGACATGATGGGGAATCGACATTTGGCCCTGATGAATGTTGCCTTAGATGTTGTATCTATGTAAGTAATCAAAGAACTTGACAATATCTCAATTCCTAGAAAGATAAGGTCTGGTGAAACTGCGTCTAAAGGCAGCCGTGACAATGATTCTGCCAAGCTAGGGAATATAATGTGTCGATGGCGGCATCCATGAGGTAGGATGGAGTCGGGCCTACTTAAGATGGAGTCAGACCTAAGAGACTTTACGTCAAGGTGCATGTCTAGTACGTTATTGCAGTGGTCCACTCCAGAGATCATTTCTGCACCAAATCTGTTTCCCGTTCCCCATGATGTCTTGTATGAGCGCAGTGGTTGTGTGTGTCCCTTATTGCACTTGGATTCACTAACTTTTCTACATACACAAGAGGAGGGCTATATCACTTCTGACAGGAGCATGATTTACAAGCATTCCTTTAGATTACCTTTATGATCAATACTGTGGACAGTTTTCCCTTGATTTGAACATTGTTTTATGTTGTCCACAGGTCCTTTTACAAAATGATGACTATTACCACCTTCAGCAAATATTGCCTGCACGTTGTATTAATGTCTGCATGGAGAGTATACGCTAGTAGTATGGAATCTAGGTCCTGATGAATGCTGTGGACCCTGTCTTAAGGCCACTTGGCAGAAACACGTTGACCATCTAGGTGCCGGAGTACTAATTCTCCTGTGGTCCCAGTACATTAGTTTTTAATGAATTCCTCGATACCTGAGAAATCAAATTTGGGATTTAGGATAGCCAGGATATTTTTCATTTTTGCTTGCGGGATCCCTCTGCCTCTACTTATAGTTTTGAATTCTTGTCAAGTGTTTGCCTGATTCAGGGCAGCCCGGTCATCAGCAGAAACATTTCAGGGATTAAAGAAGCCAATGACGAAGCATGACACCTGGGTAGGTGTGTGAGAACTTAACTTACAATTTTTGTATTATTCAACTGTGACTGGCACACTTGAAATTTGGTTACTGCTCCCTTCCCAGCGATAAAGGATCCAGGGCCATATTTACAAGAAATGACACATCGCAGCGTTGCATTCGCAATTCGTCAAAAAAAACTTGTGCCTTGGTACTACAGAATCCTACACCATGGATGCGTGGTATTTACAATATGGTGCACCATGGCGTAAGGATCCTGCTAGCGTAAAACAAAACAGACGCATCAGTGTGTGCCATGTTGTAGTAAAATCTGACACTACTGTTGAAAAGTGACGCAGGGCAGACTAGCAGCATGTAAAGCCACGCAAATTGGCCCTGCGTCCCTTTTGAGAGTGGAATGCATCAAAAAAGTAATAAATAGCATCAGCTATATGTCACCTCAAAACTGCACTATGGAGGAAAGTGGGCATTTGGCAGTCCATCGTGGAAAAAGTCAACACTGTGGGACACGTGATAAGAACCATTGCTGACTGCAAGAAGGCAGTAATAATTATAAATGCTGAACAAAGGAGAAACTGGCAAAGAACTTGAAGGCAGCAATGCAGACAGAGGAGGGAGCCCTGAGTAACAATAAGGGTCAATGGGTGCAACAAATGGAAGGTATGCACTTCTTCTAGCTATGTCCCAAGGCTCTGCTGTGCTGTCTGCAGGGCATAGGGCAGGAATCTGCATTATGTCCTGTCAAATGCCACTGAAAGGTCACATGTACCCATAACAATTTGAATGTGCAGCACCAGTCCATTCTAACCTGTGGATTGTGGGATATGTAGTGCAATGCACAAAATGAGTCTACAAAACTATGGCCATATTTACAAGTGGCTAACACTGCTGGTGCATCTCTTTTTGGGATGCACCAACGGCGTGGCTCCAATCTATCAGGCCATTCAAAGCCACACAGTGTCTTTGCATGACCTTGTAGATATGGGGTAAGACACTGCAACACAGGTTGCTGCATTGCTTCACTATGCGCCAAAAAACCATTCCATGGGTGATGTGGTGGGTATTCCCCGCCAACCAACACACATAGATATTGACATTTTCCCAGAATGACAATGATTTGAAAACTTAGAAATGTATCAAAAGCTGAAAACTCCCCAGGTGAGGTGTGGGGGGGGGGGTGCAATGATGAGATTTAACTTAATTTATCCTTGTTTTTTCCTTTTCCCATGTCTGCTGCATTATGCAACACACATAGAAAGAAGAAAATGCCTCACTGCATTGTTATTGTGCAGGAAGGTGTCCTTTCATGCACAAAAAGAATCATCCCGACAACACAGACACCCTAGCACCATGGATCAAGGGTGTCTGCATTGCAGGAATTAATATTTATGTGCAGGAAGGCACACTTTCCTGTACAAATGCAATCATGTCAGGTTCTGTCCAATTCTAATGTGTGTGGCACATATAGGGGGTTATTACAACTTTGGAGGAGGTGTTAATCTGTCCCAAAAGTGACGGTAAAGTGACGGATATACCACCAGTCGTATTACGAGTTCCATAGGATATAATGGACTCGTAATACGGCTGGTGGTATATCCGTCACTTTACCATCACTTTTGAGACGGATTAACACCTCCTCCAAAGTTGTAATAACCCCCATAATCAAATTTAAAACTAGGATAATCAATGACACAAGTCCTTGCTATGGGTCACATGGGGAGGTGTTTCATTTATTGCCAATAACAGGGAATTTGGGTCACCTTGCTACCTATTTCCTAGTTGGATTATTTGAAACATGGATCTGTCAAGGGACATGTAAAAATAGTCGGCCAACACAAAGAGCAGGAGTCAGTGATGTTTGGCTACTGAGGTGGATGCTAACAGTCATGTTGCAAACGCAGTTTGATACATCATCATTTCCAGCACTGCTACCATGTGGGGTGCAGCTTGGACTATAGTCCATTACGAATGACAGACATGTCAGTATATTGCACATGTTCACACATATTGTTGGTGTTGTATGCACGAGAGTCAATGTATGACATTGGGCACATCAATGTGTGGTAGTAAGTAGTGTCCTTGCCCCAAAATGACAAGTTGTAGAGTAGACATGTACACGTACAAGTAAATATACTTCAGTCAAAGGATGTGTCACCCTATGCCAATTCTCAAATCTGCCAAGTATCAACTCAGGTGACTCACTGCTACCAAACTCCCTAGTGTGACATTCACCATAGCCTATGATTTTGTACATAGCGCCCCTTGCCCACAAGGATGACTCCAAAAGTGTGTGCAATCATTACAAATGAGGAGACAGAATATGTACTACATGGGAAGTACATGCCCAGACACATTTATGCAGTCTATCACTTTTCTAATGTGTGGAAGGTTGTGCAGGATACGTGTAACAATTCCAACCCTTGAACACATTACCATATTATCTGCGTGGTAGACAGCAGAACAAGGCAGAGTCTCATAGTGTACATTGTAAAACCCAGTTAGCTGGATCATAATGACATCATGAGCAGGACCCCATTGCATGCACAGGAGCAGTGGGATGAATACTGGCACAGGGAATGCAGCCACCCTGGGATATAGGTGCAATAAGAACAGCAGTTGGCTCAAGAAGTCAAACGAATCAAATATAGGCATCATGTCAAACAATCCAAATCAACAGAAGTGGACAAGATTTCTTTATATATGTACAGGAATGGTAGGCCCAATGACCTGTGTAATAATGTTGCAGTATGTTATATGAGCCTAAAAGTCAATCTGGTCACACAGTGGTTGTAGTGATAATGCAGAGATACTGTCATTTGAAAGTCAATTATAAAGCAACTTGTACTCCATGACTCCGTGTAACATACATCCTAGACAAAAATGTTGTTTAGAAAGTCAAACATTAACAAGTCAGATTGTCAAAACGTCTATCCATGTCAACTTCTCACAAAGGATACCCTAACATTGCTCTCTGTCATAGCTATACCTCCTGAGGAGCTGCTTGTCCGGGATGATGACCTGGCTAACGATGACAGCCTACCCACCCTGAATCAAGACACCATCCATGAAATCCTGAGCTCCCTTGACACACCCAGCACAGAGCAAGCACCACCTGCCACACCACCCTCAGCCCTGGACTCTGAGGAACCCCAAGGAGAATTTCAACATTGGGCAGCAGGAGTCTAATAGAGGAGTCGCACTGTGCCACTTTGCACCCCCTTGTGCTACGTTATGCCTGTGCAAGTCATAATGTATGCAAGGCGGGTGTTCCCCCATAGGGATGCCCGTAAAAATGGCACAGTAAAATTTACAACATTTCACTGCACCATTTTAAGCTTCATTTTTAACGCCTGCTGAGAGCAGATGTTAAAATGACGTGCCCATTACTTTCATAACTTTCAATGGGCCTCAAATAAGTGTGTGTAGTCAGTTTGACATGTTTCACACCCTATGGTCCAACAAGAATCCACTGCGCTTCCTCAGGACCTACAAAAAAAGGAAGGGTCTATCCCTAGCCCACACCTAAACCATAATGTGAAGTGTAGGTATTCCCCAGGAAAACAGTACCTGGTGCAATAATTACAATTGATCATCCAACCTAGAACAAGTAAATGAGAAAGAAATGGGTGAACATATGATAACCACCAAGCACTACTTATCAATCTCATTCAAATCATCATCATGATCAATATTTCAGCATACAATATAGTAATGTCCCGAATGGTAGACATGTGCATGCTGTGTATGGTGTTAAATAGTCAGAATTGTGTGAAGAAGGTGATAAAATACAGGTACACACCCAAATAACAGGCAGGTGGACAAACATGAAACGTACAATACACAAACTGTGTAGGTGTCCCACTATCTGTCACAAGTCAGTGACAGTTTTAGTGAGAATAAGGGGTCTTACCCCTCAATCAAATCTGCTGCATGGGTCTAAAGCAAAGGTTAGCACACAGCTGCTAACTATAAGGAAAAGAGAAGTGGCATTTGAAGTCTATAATCCATGGGTTTCAGAGTAACCAGTCAATAGCTAGAGACTAGTAATATACATACAAGAGGCCTTGTCATACTAATGACAAGATGTGGCAAACCATGAGCAGTGTTGCCAGATTGGGCGATTTCCCGCACAAATGGGCAATATTTTTCCCATTTGTGCGGGAAAAAAACCCAATTGCAGGAGCCTAATTGTTGGGCTATTATTAGCCCTGTGTGCGCAAAATGTTTTGCGGGGTGGCGCCGCCGGAGATGCACTGCCCCAGGCCCTGCCCCGTGAGATAGGTGTCCTCCCCCGACCCCCTAGACCCTCCCTGAACCTGCCTGTGCGGTCGGCAGCGCGGGCTGCTGCTGCCCCTGTGCGACTGCGCGGCACAGACAGCAGGCAGCATCCGCAGCCGTACGGTCACGGTGTTCAGCTCTGTTCAGTGGGACAGAGGGCCATCAATCTAGTAGTGCGCGAAAGCACTACCAATTGACAGCCCCCTGGTGCGACACTGTGCGGCGCAAACGGCACACAGCAGCCGCCAGCCGCGTGGCGCGGCCCATCACGGTCACAGTGTTTAGCTCTGTTGGGGCAGAGGGCCGTCAATCTAGTAGCGCACGAAATCGCTATCAATTGACCGCCCTGCCAAGAATTATTGGCCTGCCCCCGCGGCATTATTTAAAATGCCTGCGTGGGTGGGCGCTGCGTGGTGCGAGCTGAGGAGCGAGCGAGTCAGTCAGTGTGTGGCACACTGTTTACTCACTGGCTGCGCTGCGCACGTGGTGGTGTCGTCTGGTGTCTGTGGCTCTTCTCTTTTTGGGCCCTGCCGCGAGCCTCAGCCCTCAGCCTGCACAGGTGTGGTGGTGGTGCCCTCCCTCCCCCCCTGGAAAAGTCTCTTTTGTTGTGCGCTTCAGCCTTGGACCCCGAATTAAAGCCAGCGCCCAGCCCCAGAGCGCGTGATTGGGGCCCGGTAGAGGGGAGACACCCTCCATGGCCCCTTCCTGTTGTGTAGGTGCTACCTACGTCCCATACCTACACTGACGTGTGGCCGGTTGGTGCACAGCTGCGGAAGACAAGGTAAGTGTCCTTCAATTTGTACCTTTGTGACTTGTTGTGAGTAGATGTTTTCCTTATTTTTAATATTATGGGGCTAATTGTGGATTGAGAGTGCATAGGATCTAAAGCATGGCAGGTTTGAATAAGAATGAGTGGCATAGCCAGTGCTTAATTTGTAAATAAAAACGTGCCGGTGTCCACAGCTCTTCTCTTAAACATGCAGCTGCTGCAATTAAATGTGCAAACACAGAATACTAGGGCAGCGTAATCCTAAAGCCATGTTGAGCCTCTTTAGTCCATTTTAAGCCATTTCACCTCACTCCTGCAGCTTTCTGCTCTCTCCCTTTATGGCGCTCTTTTTCATTTTTGCATTCCTCCGTCTTTCCCATGTGTGTCTTTTGCTCGCAGTAAATGCTTGAGGCAGGAAAAAAAAGAGTGCTGTCCCTCAAAAATAAGTGCCGGTGCTCTACACCGGAAACAACAAGCACAAATTAAGCACTGGGTGGAATCACATGAAGGTTGGTGATGACAAAGAGTTATTGTTTTCGTCTCGTAATGCAAGGGGGTTACCAGCTGAGTTGTGCAGTGTGTACTTTGCAGGGCAGTTAAATAAAAATAAACCATTCAGTTTGGGTATTACTTAAACCATTTTATCTGAAACCTTTTTGCACGTTTGGTAGCAGTCTATCTTATACTGCCAATAATGCAAGTTTAATCTAATGACTTACATTTGCACAACACACAATTCTCCATTGCAGCAGTGAAGATTTAATTCTGTGGCTTTTTAGTTACACACAG
The DNA here is from genome assembly GCF_031143425.1 of Pleurodeles waltl. Lineage (NCBI taxonomy): Eukaryota > Metazoa > Chordata > Amphibia > Caudata > Salamandridae > Pleurodeles > Pleurodeles waltl. The sequence continues at coordinate 988,748,481 of NC_090447.1, read as the reverse complement.
ACCTTTCAGTGCATTCACTAATAGAGGTTTCAAAATATGCAGTGATTAACTTAACTTTTTTATTTTTTATTTTAAGGCATGAGTTATGTATGTGGCTACCTGAAAGAGAATATATTTATATTTCTTTTTAGCCACACGTTTAACCCCGCCCCATTGCATGCAGCATCACTGTTCCCATACTTTTTTTTAATGAACTTTGAGCTGTGTGCTCAGCTGATTTATTCATTTATTTCACTCCAGTTGCAGGCAGTGCAAGCACAAATGTGGTCTCATTGGCTGAGCTAAGCGAAATGAGGGTACATGTTCAGTGTACAGCCTCACTGCATGGTTCTGTTTGTGATCTTAGTGCCTAAATTATTGACATCACTTGTAGTCATGCTCTGCTCAGCGTAGCCATTGCTTGCGTTTGACACAAAACACTAGCCTTTACCAATAATTTAAGTTCAAGTTCACGGAGTTTGGGTCACTGTGTTCTGGCCTCTGGTAGCAATTTGCAGAAGGGTGTCTATAGCGTCACACAAACAGCCTTTTTCACCTCACACAAGGATGTATTTTTCTGCAGGGCCCTGTTGACCTCCACTGTCCAGGGTAGAGGTAGTCCGCTAAAACAAGTGTAGGGGTAGTGCCTGAGTACGTCTGAAGGAGGCAGGAAATGAGTGAAATGTTGGTCTGCTGCCCATTTAATGAAAAGTCCAGAAAGTAGAACAGTAGTAGAGCAGACTGCAGATACACACTGGGAATGCTAGATGGCTACTTGCATTTCACCTTTACCGTGTGCATCTGAAAGGCAGTGAAAAGAACAAAGGTTGTGCTTTGAATCCATTTGGGGGGTGTTGATTATCATAGGTTAATGATGGAGCTAATGTAACAAATGTTATCTTTGCATGTTGGGGCTGACATATAGGGATTAACAGGACTTGAACTGTAAAATGCAAAGGGAAAACAGGATTGGGTCTGCTTTTCACAAACTTGAGTTCGGCATGAAAAGTTGAGTAAGTATGAGGGGTAGTCCATTAAGATGTATTACTTTTTGCTGTTATCCGTGAGTTGTTGCTTTATTATAAAACCAGTTTGAAGCTAGAGCATACCTCTTATTTAACCTTGAATACTAGGGAGTTGCCATCCTTTGGCTCATTCATTCTCCATTTCAAAACATGACAAATCCACAGAGTCAATTGTCTGCCCTGAAACAAATCCCTTGTCATGGCGTGTGTAATGCAATGAATAATCTAGGCACTGTGAGTTTCACATATTTTCTTACAATAGAAATTTGATTTATGCTTTAAAATGTTTGCTTCAGCCTACGATTGCATTAGTTCAGTGTTAAAAGTTTGGTCTACTTTTTGATCTGGGACCGGTTCATTTGGGCTTACTTTGGGCTGGTTGTTCAACAGCTTTGGCCTATAGAAGGCTATTAAAATCTGGCAACACTGACCATGAGTTGATCATACTCACATGGCTTCAGCGCGGAGAGCGCGTAAGACCTACCCTCCTCTGCTTGCCCGGATTGAGACTAAGCAGGCACAGCGATCCATATTTTAAAAAACAGCCAGTCAAAGAGATCATAATCAGGTGTAGTCTGCGGTTGTCAGGGTAAGAAAAGGCAAGTACCCAATGGGAGTATGTGACTGGAAAGGGGTGGTGAGTAAAATCAATGGTGAACGCGCTACTTAATGGTGGCCATCTTTAAATACAACAAGCGAGATAAAATGTCTGTACCTAGAATATTAACTATACACAATCCTATTTTAGTGAATGGGTGCCTCAAAGTTCCATACGTTTTATGAGTAAGTCAGACGACGGGTATAGGGGGGCAGTGTAATGCAGGCATCATGTCGCAAAGTCAAGTCAAAGTAAAAGCAGTGTAAAATGCGCTTCTGAGTGGTGGCCACCTTTGAGTGTAACAAGTGAGACAAAGTGTCTCTTATTAGGAATATTCACTATTTTAAAAAACCATCTAACTTCTGGGCGTATAGGGTCCTCAAAGTTCCCAAATGTTTATGAGTAAGCCAGACCACGGGTAGCTGGTGATAGCAGTCCTCTGAGCCTGTGTAATGCAGACCCCATATTGCAAGGTTAACTCAAAGTAAAATCAGTGGCAAATGCACTTCCTGGTGGCGGCCATCTTTGAATGTAATGAGCCAGACACAATGTCTCTGCCTCGAATATTAACTGTTCTCAATGCCATCTAATTCCTGAGCATATAGGCCCTTCAAGGTTCCCCAGTGTTTGTGAGTAAGTCAGACCAAGGGTAGCGGGGGATGGCAGTCCCATGAGTCTGTGCAATGCAGACATCATATTGCAAAGTTAAGTCAATAGCAAGACGATCTTCATTGTGGCAGCCAACCTGTATTGGTATGAATATAACCAAATGTCCCTAGTTGGGACATAACTGACAGTAAATGGCATCTAGCACAGGGGTGTGTAAGTTTGAGTGAGGGGCAGCAGGAAATGGCATACCTAAAAGCCCATATAATGCAAACATTGTATTTACAAAGTAAAGTTCTTAAGACACTGCATAGTGGTGGCTACCTTATGGTGTTGTGAGTATGACTGAATGTGTGTGGTTTGAATCATGATGATAATCAAAGGGGCAGACGTATTCCACAAGCAGTCTAAAGTGAAGGTGACAATTGGTGTTGACTCTCTGATTGGATGTGGCCATCTAACAGTGGCGGTAAAAAACATATTCTAAGTTTACGCCATAATGTTACCCAAATAGTCGTTGAGGGAAGAGATAAAAAGTAACTAAAGGAATCAACTCAAAGCAAAGGGATCGTACTGAAACTGAGTAAAGTCCCGGTCCATAGTATTAAGACAGAAGACCAAGTATTTGCAATGTATGATAGTCCCACCTATACCCTAATAAGAACTGGTCTAAGTCAAAGAAGATCGGGATGACAGTTAAACCTCACACCATGGGATTTCATCATTGTAGGAAGCTAGCTTTCTATATAGTGAACTAAAATGAAGTACACTGTGCAGAGAGTCCAGTGGAACCTCAAATGATATTACAGAGGCAAAAGTAGATAGGACTAATGCTCTATTTGTGGTAGTGAGGTCAAGCGGTTTAGGCTGATCAGGGGATAGTGCTAGGCTGATCAGAGGTTAGTGCTAAGCATTTGTTGTAATCACAGAGGCAATAAATGAGACACACACTCAAAGAATAAATCCAAGGCCAATTTAGAAAAATAACAGTTATTTTTATATATGTTTCAAACCCAAGAACTTTGTAATCAGGTAAGTAGACTTTTAAGCATAAATACTTTAAAGTTTCAGAAACAGACACAGTGCAATTTTCAGAGTTCTCTCAATGTTATCCTATGGAGGAAAACAATGTTCAGCAAACACAGTGTTAACAACGACCTACAAAGCCAATGTCAGGGAGTTAGGGTAAGTACTGGGCACTGATCATAACCACACCAACAGGTCACACCAGGCGTCATTGAAGCATCCAGGTGCAGAGGTGCAGTAAGGTGTTTGGGTGCCCAATGGTTTCCTAAGGGAGTTTGGGCCTCGGGAAGACAGGCTGCAGACTCTGGCTAGGAAGGCAGTCGGGGACAACAAACAGGTAGGTAGTAGACCTGGGGTGTTCAGGGATGTGGGTGCACCTTTGTAGGGGTGTCTTTAGGTGTTGGGTTTTCACATCCCGGAGCACTCATGGAGAGGGTGTCCTGTGAGTTGAGGCTGCAGTTGTCGTGGGTGAGTCCGGCAGGGGTGGACTTGAGCTCTTAGGAGCCTAGGGACGTTCTTGGCACCAGTGACCCACCTCAGCTTGGGTCAGGGGTCATGAGTACAGTGGTTTCTCTTTCTGCCAGGGGCCTGCGTGCAGCGGCATCTTGGAGAGTCCAAGATGTGTGAGACCACACTGGACTCAGGTCTCTGGGCAGTAGGGACCCTCATTGGCATCGTCGGTTGGCTTCACTTCAGGTTGTGGACGTCGAGTGCAGTTGTCACTTCTGGTGTCAGATTTCCGGGGTCCAGCTGCTGCAGAGTCTTTTCTTTGGAGTTTCTTCTTTCAGGGCAAGTCTGCTGCCCAAAGGAGACTTGAGTCTTTATTGAAGGCGGGACAAGCTTGCTTCTTTTGCAGGATCCTTCAATGTCAGCAGGCAGGCTGGAGGGGCTGGTTCCAGGTCAGCTGCTTCTTCTTGTCCTCGGCTGCAGGTGCAACTCTACTTTGTACAGGTCTTCTTAGGTTGTCAAAATCTGAGATCTAGGATTCAGAGGTGCCTCCGAAATACTAAATTTAGGGGTGTTACAGTGAGTGCCAGGCGACAGCCAATGGGCTGATCACCTTTAGGGTAACTACACTCTTCTTATGACCACTTCTGCTAGGAAGAGGACATAATTCTAATCCTAGTAGCGTAATTCCTTCCAGCAAGATGTAGGAATTTGAAAAGTAGTGTCCACTTTGGCTCGTCCACATAAGGGGTGTGACTGGCATGAAGTGGGTCTTTCTGCTAAATTAACTAATTTTCCCATCTTTGCTGCCGCCAAAAGTGGGGGGGGGGGGGGTTGGTCATCTTTGCCATTTGGAGAGACCTGTGTTCCATTACAAAGACAGTAAGGATTTTGAAGCTCCCCCACTCTGGAATGTCCAGTGCAGGCTTTTGTCTCAGGCCCTCAAGAGCATTGTCTCTTACCTTGGGTGCCTGAAACGTGTCTGTGGTGGCTGAACTGGTCAGGACCAGTCAGTCAACACACTAGTAGTTGTTAGGTTTTCAGGGGCACCTCTAAGGTGCCCTCTGTGTTCATTTTTAATAAATCCATCACTGGGGTCAGTGAGGTTTTAATATTCTGAGATGTTTGATACCAAACATCCCAGGAGTCAGAGAAGCCATCATGTAGCTGGGGAACTCATAATGACCAGTGTCCAAAACATGCATTTAAAATGGTTTCCCTATGCACTTACTATGCACTTACCATGTTTCAGAATCGACATAGCAGGGGTATATCTGCTCATACACATATGCCTTCACATGTGTCTGGATGCATCCTACCTTGGGGGTCACTTACACCTGGTACATAGGGGTGTGTGACAGGTTGTGTTTTCAATTTAGCCTGCACCAACACACGCAGTCTGCCATGGCAACACTGTATGGTTTTGGTGAGGGATCCCTGCGGGTGGAACAATTAGTGCTGCAGCCCTCAGAGACCTTCCTTAGTACCCCAGGCCCATTTACTAGGGACTTACAGTGGTAACTAAAAGTTTGCCAACTGTGCAAAACAACTGTGCAGTTTTGGGGAAAGAGAACTGGCACTGGGGATCGGATTAGCAGGGACCCAGTGCACTAACAGTCAGAAACCAGGCAAAAGGTGGGGGCTTACCATGTCAAAAAGGGTGCTTTCCTACAATCATTCAAACCCATTCTGTGGGTGGAGAGGCGGACAATCCAACATTGTTCTCTGATGAAAAGATTGATATTCCACTTGTTGTTGGCTTCCAAAAATGTCCACCGTAGGTCATCAGGGGAATGCTTGGAATCACAGAAGTGGTTGCACATCTTAGTGGGGGCTGTGTCCGTAGAGGATTGTGCTCTGGTGTTCCATTATCCTCACTTTGACCGTTCTCGTAGTCATGCCCACATAATGAAGACCACATGGACAAGTGATCAAGTTAGGTAGTTTTTTTTTTATTGCAATTAATGAGTTTTCTGAACCCAAGTGAATTGTGTTCTCAGTTTAACCTCCTTAGAATGTCAAGTAAATAAACAAACACGGCAGGACCCACATGGTAAATGTCTTGTGACAAGTGGTAGGGCCCATAAGGTATTCTGCATGTGGGGCTATGGAGTACATGGTCTGGTATGTACCAAAAGTTCCTTAAGGTTCTGGGTTCGCTTAAAAGCGAATCGGGGTCATGGGAACTCCAGGGACCCAGAATTCAGAATAACCAAATGTTACTGAATATTGCCTTTAATCCTGTTGGAGTCAGGGTAGAAGGTGGTGACACAGGTAACAGCGTTTTCAGTGGACCTAATGTTAGGTTCCATAATAGCCTCTCAGGAATTGTCCCATGTCCACTTCTCAGCTTGTTTGATAATTCAGGTAGGGTAAGTCCTGGAAGTCGGATTGTAATGGTGACATGGACACAGCTCCACTGTCTGAGGGAATTTGGCCATGTGAACCCTGTGTGTTTGTAGACTAGCATGTAGTCACCCAAGGTCCCAAGCATGAAGTGCAACATGGAACATCTAGTCAATGTGGGGGGTGAATTAAGTCACAGTACTGCTGGGGACTCTATCCATGGACAGTAGGCTCCAAACTACACTGCTGTGACAAGTAAAATAGGGAAGGCTCAATGCGTAATGTCCTATCAAACACTGTGTGACCACTAAGTGCCCGAATTATTGACAATGGTTTCACATCACCACACATACAATGCATGTGCCAAGACACACGCAGAGCAATAAAATAACAAAACATGCTTTGGCTGTCTCCCTTTTCACATTAACAGTATTACTTACATAGCACAATTTTATTTTAGCAATCATAAGGTCATTCTGTACCGAACCTGACAGATTTCTCTCCATATGCATTTCACAAAATCACATGTCTTAAAAACAATGCTAACACACTTAAATGCATGTAGTTACCATTAGATAGGCACATACACTAACACCCACACAGAAAACATGAGCTTATGTTGATTGAAAAAAGATTTTATGTATGTAATTGCTGCATAGTACTAGAGATGTTCCTTATATGTCCTGTGTAGCCCCAAAGATGACAAATTGTAAATAGAACACCAACATGTATGAGATACTTTCAGTTGTGTCTAATACAGCATATCATACATTGTGAAATTACATGTGAGAGTGGGTCTCCTGTAACATATATCTAGACTCCTTTACAAGAGGCATAATCAACTGGAGTGTCAATTATGAGTAGCACTCCAGTGGCTCAGCCATCTCAGTTATGTCTATGAGGCAATACCATGGCACCCTGCGTGGCTTGGCTTGCAATCAGCGGTATGGAGTGAGTCAAGGCAGTGCAACGCACAGTGTACACATACTTTACAACAAGGGGTCATACCTGTAGCACTGCCAGTGCTGTCCCACACAACAGAAATGTTTTTCTACACATTCTCAGGATTCACAAACAATGTGGAGCATGTAAGGCCTCATCACTGGGTGCCTACAAAGGTGTGGCATAACGAGGAGCATCACCGTCTATCTTTGTCATTTTCAGTACTGTATGTGTGCTGCATTACAATGCACACATACCAACAGACAAACACCTCCACTGAATGACTTTGTGCAGGAAGATATTCCTTCCTGTTCAAATACAATCGTGTCAACGATTAAGATACATCTGCACCATGGTGCAAGCATGGTTGGGTTTGCGCATGCCAGCACATTGCATGGGAAAAGGACAGGAATTCTTCATATGTGATTGATACAGCACATTCCTGCACTTTTATTTTGAAGCAGGGCAGCACAGCAAGATGTTTTCCAGCACTGCCCTGCACAAGAAAAAGGCAGTTGTGCCCCATAGTTTAGTGAGGGCATGACTCTTTTGTGCCCTTAAAGTATGAACCCTACTCATTTATAGGCAAATTAAACACTGGTAAGTAATTACCAAATATGTTTATTTGCCAACTTCTCCACTTACTTGTATGGGAATGTAGCTCAGGAAGTCAAGCTCACAGCTCACCACATCCTCCCTGCAATGTTTTGTTTGATGGACAGTCCGCTCTATCTAGAACATGTGAAGCATGTGTCTGTGCACTTTCTCCCACCTCTACTTCTGCCCTGTGTGGGATAGGCTTGTATCACCCAGCCACCACTGGCTATCACGCTTGGCAGATAATGTGTCAGAAGCCACAGGTAACCTCCAAACTCCTGGGCAGTCCTGTTATTTGCCCTCCTCTTTCCTGACATTGCTCTCCCCTAAATGAAAATAACCCCAACACTACATAATTAGCCCATCAAACCCACAACTACCCCCAGGTATAATGAAACCCCAAAAGACAGACACCAGGCAATACATACACAAAACAATTTTAACACACAATTACAAAACAAAATATAAAACTTTAGTGACAATACTGGGACAGCACACACTACAACACTAGCAATACAAAACCAAGACACTCTCCAGCACAGTCCAAACACACCCTCCACCAAGTAATGATGGAAATACTTTGAGGCAAAGTGAAACTAATCCTCACTTCCTTGTTTGCAACATGCCAGAGCCTTTGCATAATTTCCTGGGTAGATGCTTCTTGTTTATAGCTAATGTGTCATTTTTTTATGCATCCAATGGATATATAGCCAATGCGTGATTTTTGCACAAGGCCTGACAAGGCACCATGCAGTAATTCAGACACATCTTATGGGATGTGTCACATCTGTATGATGTGCTGGCTGAAGAAAATCCACCATTACATGAATGTGTGTATCTTTTTGGGGCAATGGTGCAAATGTGTATTTTACAGTGTATTGTGTGTTGAAATGCATGCAAAGAAGTACATAGATCAGTGAATTGCATAAGACTAATGGGGAGGACCTGTTTGGTGTATATGGATGTGTGTACATTTTGGGATGAGTAACTGCATCACTGTAAAGCCAATGAGAGCTGTATCTACAAGTCCTATAGCGCAGGGCAGCACAGCAAGTGACCTTGCTGTGCTGCCCTGCACTATAGGAAAAGGGCAGGAATGGGTTGTATCTACATGATAAGACTAATTTCACTAATTTTGCCCTGCACTGGGGAAAATGGGCTGCATAGCGCAAATGTAGACACCCTTGTACAATGGTGCAAGGGTGCCTGCCTTGGCGCATGCCAGTCAATTTGTGCACCAGAGCAGGGTAAAAGGACAGGAATGCATCTTTAGATGCAGGGCAGCGAAGCAAGAATCCTTGTGTGCTGTCCTGAGCCAAGACCTCATAAATGGGGCCCTTAATCCACTTTCTATGTGTGCTTCAGAATGCAGCACACATAGCAAGAGGAGAAACGGGAGAAATTAATGTATTTCTACTTGTTACGCCTCACCTGGGCAAGCAAAAGATTGTGATGCATTTCCTGGCTTACAGTTTCTTGTAAATTTGGGAATGCGTCAGAAAAGATGAGTGCTTCATGGAAACAACCACTGCAAAGCTCATGGCACGCCTCCCTGACGCAGTGTAAGGCAACACAGTGACTTGCACTGTGTTGCCTTACACCATTTGTGTGAGGTCATGAAAAGCCAGGCAAAGTGCCATTGCATTACCTCATAGATATAGACATGCACTATACACTGCTGCAGCATCACAAAATATGACACACCTGCAGAGTAGAGGGCTTGTTAATAAGCCCATACCTATGTTGCACATTTCTGAAATTTGACTGACCACACAGCTTACAAGAGGTGTGTAACCGGGCGCCTCCAGACGCCGGTTCCGGGTCGGAGCGAACGGCCGCTGGAGGATACCCCGGGGGCACCCGAGGGATTCCTGACGTGATGACGTCCCACGTCATCCGTCAGATAGAAGGAGGAGGGACGACCGACGGAGGGAGAGAGTCGCGCAACCCAGAGAGAGACGCCGACGTCAGGGAGAGCCGGAGAGACGAACGCCGTGGACCACCAAGAGAGAAGGAAAACCCCGCCGTAGAGAAGGAACAGCGGACAGAGAGCGGAAACCCTTGGGCGCCTCCCGCCCCTGTTGAGACGAAGTCGGGAGATCGCCTACAAGCCGGCCACGTCCCTGGAGGGGCGTGGCCAAGTCAGGTACGAGCGTACCGGGGCTGGGACTGGGGTTCTGGGTGGTTGGCTGGGTTTAAAGGGGCTAAGAGGAGAGGGCTGAGGTCGTGTAGGGAAGGGGATCCCATTTAATCAGCACCACTGAAGGGTAACCCCACAAGGACCGTACCCAGACCAGTGGATAGAACTGTAAGGGGGTCACAAACAGGGCACAACAAAAGGAAGACACAAGAGAAACGTACCCCCCCCACATTCCTTCACCTCCACACAAACCCCCCCCTCTCACTCCTTACTAACCCCAATTAACCCTATATAGATACATTTCCCCACTTACCTGTTCCTTTCTCCTTCTTTGTTTTGGGAAATCCTGGGGCCATGAGAGCCGGGTGAACAAGACCTCTCCCTCCGGACCGGACCAGGCTGTCCCGGGAACATCAAGGAACCCTGAAAAGAAAAGGGATTTATATATTAGTTTGGACTTGGAATATAACACTTTGGCAGAAAAGCTAGTGCTACAATCTCAACGAATAAATAAATAAACGTACTACACCCTTAAGTGCCGCGTCTGTCACCTTCTTCCAATATCCCCTCGACTCGGGATAAAGGACCCCGTCACAGTGGTGTCAGAAGTGGGATGTTGGAATAGGTGACAGAGACTTCCCAACCATGGAGGAGAAGTGTACCATATCCGATATGATGCAACAGTTGGCCTCCGGACAAAGACACCTACAATTAGTGTGGGAAGAGCAACAAAAAGAGGCCAAATTGGAAAGAGAGGCACTACAAAATGCCCTTAAGAGTCAGGCCACCATAATGGCCAACAACCAGTTGGTTCATGAAACCGCCATTAAGAATCTCACAGATACCATCGCTGCTACTCGCGTACACCCGAATGTGCCCAGTTCGGTCTTACAACGATATCAAGAAGGTGAAGACCCCGATGCCTTTTTCACCAATTTTGAACGAGTTGCTACTTCCGCTACTTGGCCTCAGGAGCGATGGGGCCAATATATCGCCCCCTTATTGACGGGGACTCTTCAAGCCGCCTATCAAGCGGTAAACCCCGGTGGAATAACCCCCTATAAGGATATTAAAAAGAGCATCTTAGAACGGGTGGGTTTTGATTCTGAACATTATCGCATCCGGTTTAGAAAAGCGAAGTGGGGAAACAATGAAAATCCCCGGGCCCTATATTTTAGGATCAAAGATCTGGGTCTCAAATGGTTGGGTCCCATAGGGACAAATCGGGAAGACATTATTGAGATCGTGCTCTTAGAGCAATACTTGGATGCTCTGCCTCCGTCTACACGCAATTGGATCAAACAACATCCAAACCCGGATACCAATACTACCATCGAGTTGGCCTGTGCCTTTCATCGCTCCCTTGAATTCAAAGTAACCCCCCCCCGATCAACACCTAGTCCCCTGCGTCTGGGTTCGGGAACATCCGCGACAGCGGGACGAAGAATCAATGAGGACATAGCGAAATCCCGGGGACTAGATAGGCCCTATATACAACAACCTCAGTGTTTTAGTTGCGGGGAATGGGGCCACATAGCTCGAGGTTGCCCCCTGAAGACAGAAAAACCAGAACCCATGGAAATAGGGGTCACAAGGGGAAGAGTCTTTTACACAGGGAGAAGAGACACCCCTTATAAAAAGAGACTGATTATCAATGGGAAAAGCACAGTGGCCCTCATCGATTCAGGGTGCAGCCAATCTGTGGTCAGGGCCGGGTTGTTCAACGCACATTACTACACTTCGGAATTCACGGTATCAATCTGTTGCATCCATGGGGAAACCAGAGAATATCCCCTAATCTGGACAACCCTCACCTGGGGAGGAAAAGAAATACCCATAAGAGTGGGTTTAGTAGAGCAACTGGTTGAAGAAGCAATTATAGGAACTGACTTTTCGGAGTTCCCGCAACTCCTAGACAGCCTTAGACAGCTCGAAGAAACCAACAACTGGTGGAAGGACGCTCCTTTCTCCAATATGCCTCTATCACCTCCGAGGGTACGACCTAAACTCACTCGGAAGGAGAGAAGAATAATTAAGAAAACCTATACCCAAGACCCCTCCAGCAGGACCAGGGTAATTACAAAGGTCCTCGCCCTCACTGCTCTTCCCAGCTTCCGGACTTCGCAAAGAGAAGACCCCAGTTTAATTCATGCATGGAAAAGTGCACGCCCACGGAACCCCCAGGATAAGGGTCCCTCGTTCACCATAGTTAAGGACCTATTATACCGAGTCACTTACAAAGACCAAGACGAAAAGAAACAGTTGATAGTTCCAGAACCTTATAGACAACAAGTTCTACACTTAGCACACAGCCAGCCCGGGGGTGGACACTATGGGAGGGAGAAAACAGAGGAGTATTTGTTGAGGAAGTTTTACTGGCCGGGGGTATTTTCCCAGATTAGGAAATTCTGTCAACAATGTCCAAAATGCCAATTGATTGACCCAGGCTCACGGAGAAAGGCCCCTTTACAACCCCTCCCCATCATTGATGTCCCCTTCTCCAGAATAGGGATGGACCTCGTTGGCCCTCTTCTGCCCTCGTCGAGAGGCTATCGTTATATATTGGTATTAGTAGATTACGCCATGAGATACCCTGAGGCTATTCCCCTCTCTAGTATTAACACCAAAAGTGTTGCTCACGCCATGATAGGGTTCTTTTCCCGAATTGGGTTTCCTCGAGAAATCCTAACGGACCAAGGTACCCAATTTATGTCCAACCTGATGACACAAATATGTCAGCTATTGGGGATTAAACAGTTACGGACGTCGGTTTATCATCCACAAACCGATGGTTTGGTGGAGAGATATAACCGTACCCTCAAAACACTACTAAAGAAAACTATCTCGGAGACTGGTAAGGACTGGGATAGGAAACTCCCTTTAGTATTATACGCAATCAGGACACACGAACAAGCCTCTACGGGCCATAGCCCGTTTGAGCTGTTGTTTGGGCGACAACCACGGACCCTACTAGATATGGCCGCTGAGATGTGGGAAGAAGAAGACGGGGAAAAAAACATTCTAAAGTACGCCCGTGAGTTAAAAACCCACCTACATACAGTATGGGAAAGCGTAAGGGAACACATGGAGAGGGCCCAAGACAAACAGAAAAGGAATTATGATCGAAATACCCAATTAAGGTCCTTTTCCCTAGGAGATAAAGTGCTAGTTCTTCTCCCCAGTTCAGACAACAAATTGTTGGCCAAGTGGCAAGGACCCTACACCGTAACAGGACTAGTAACCCCCGTAACTTATAAAATTCAGCTTAACGACACTCCCCCTAGGTCACAGATCTTCCATGTTAACTTATTAAAAAGATGGGAAGAACCTCCGAACGACCCAAGGCACGGCTGCCTAGTTAATACCGTTAAGGAATTAGAGATAGGGTGGTGCCCCACTGATCCCCCTGGCGAGAGAGAGGTTCCTATCATTAATACAGAGATCTCGATTCAACAAAATAGACAATTGAAGAATCTCTTTGATAAACACGGTCGGGTGTTCTCCTCGGTACCCGGTAGGACACGATTGGTACATCATCAAATCCTCACACCACCTGGGAAGACCGTACGACTAAAACCTTATCGCATCCCTGAAGCTAGGAAAACCCTCGTAGAAAACGAAATCGAGAAGATGTTAGATCTAGACATCATAGAACCTTCCCAAAGCCCCTGGTGTTCGCCCGTGGTCTTGGTACCCAAACCTGATGGGTCTATACGTTTCTGTATTGACTTTAGACGGGTCAATTCCATATCACAATTTGACACCTATCCTCTTCCTAGGATAGACGAGCTCTTAGAAAGGTTGGGGAAAGCGAAATACATGTCTACCCTTGACTTGACCAAGGGATATTGGCAGATCCCGTTGGGTCCCGAAGACAAGGAAAAGACGGCTTTCGCTACCCCCTCAGGATTGTATCACTTTAAGGTTCTCCCTTTTGGGTTACATGGCGCCCCCGCCACCTTCCAACGTCTCATTGACACCATATTACGACCTCATACCCGATACGCGGCGGCCTATCTGGATGACATCGTTATTTTCAGTGAGACCTGGGAAGACCATCTGGTCCACATAGACCACATCTTCTCGGCTTTAAGGAAGGCTGGACTGACAGCCAACCCTGCCAAGAGCCGACTGGCTTTTAATGAGATCTCCTACCTGGGTTATCACATTGGCAACGGTATACTTCGACCCCAAAAGAATAAAATCGAAGCCATCCTACACACCAATGCTCCCACCACGAAGAAGGGAGTTCGTTCCTTTTTAGGTCTAGTGGGGTACTATCGAAGGTTCATTCCCCACTATTCCAGTTTGGCTGCCCCCCTAACCAATCTCTTAAGAAAAGGACAACCCAACAACATCCCACGACTAGACCCGACTCAACTTCATAGTTATCATACCTTGCAAAGGTGTCTCACCACTCAACCGATATTGAAATGTCCTGAGTTTGACAAACCCTTTCATCTCCAAACGGATGCCTCCGACGTGGGGGTAGGGGCCGTTCTTTTTCAAAAGGATGAAGACGGAGTGAGCCATCCCGTCGTCTTTATTAGCCGTAAGCTGTTTCCCAGGGAGCAAAGATACCCCATTATAGAGCGGGAATGTCTTGCCATTAAGTGGGCTATCGAAAGTCTCCAATACTATCTTTTGGGCAGACCTTTCCTACTGTATACGGACCATGCACCCCTTACGTGGCTCTCAAGATATAAGAATACCAACAATCGTATATTGAGATGGTTCATGGAACTCCAACCTTTCTCCTTCCAGGTTTGCCACCTCCCTGGTGACCTTATGGGTCAGGCTGACTATTTGTCCCGGTTTCCGGATCTGGTGGGGCTCAATCAGCCCCATTCATGTGAGGGGATGTGTAACCGGGCGCCTCCAGACGCCGGTTCCGGGTCGGAGCGAACGGCCGCCGGAGGATACCCCGGGGGCACCCGAGGGATTCCTGACGTGATGACGTCCCACGTCATCCGTCAGATAGAAGGAGGAGGGACGACCGACGGAGGGAGAGAGTCGCGCAACCCAGAGAGAGACGCCGACGTCAGGGAGAGCCGGAGAGACGAACGCCGTGGACCACCAAGAGAGAAGGAAAACCCCGCCGTAGAGAAGGAACAGCGGACAGAGAGCGGAAACCCTTGGGCGCCTCCCGCCCCTGTTGAGACGAAGTCGGGAGATCGCCTACAAGCCGGCCACGTCCCTGGAGGGGCGTGGCCAAGTCAGGTACGAGCGTACCGGGGCTGGGACTGGGGTTCTGGGTGGTTGGCTGGGTTTAAAGGGGCTAAGAGGAGAGGGCTGAGGTCGTGTAGGGAAGGGGATCCCATTTAATCAGCACCACAGTTAACTGAAGGGTAACCCCACAAGGACCGTACCCAGACCAGTGGATAGAACTGTAAGGGGGTCACAAACAGGGCACAACAAAAGGAAGACACAAGAGAAACGTACCCCCCCCACATTCCTTCACCTCCACACAAACCCCCCCCGTCTCACTCCTTACTAACCCCAATTAACCCTATATAGATAAATTTCCCCACTTACCTGTTCCTTTCTCCTTCTTTGTTTTGGGAAATCCTGGGGCCATGAGAGCCGGGTGAACAAGACCTCTCCCTCCGGACCGGACCAGGCTGTCCCGGGAACATCAAGGAACCCTGAAAAGAAAAGGGATTTATATATTAGTTTGGACTTGGAATATAACACTTTGGCAGAAAAGCTAGTGCTACAATCTCAACGAAGAAATAAATAAACGTACTACACCCTTAAGTGCCGCGTCTGTCACCTTCTTCCAATATCCCCTCGACTCGGGATAAAGGACCCCGTCACAAGGTGTATCTTGCATTAGCTGTGAAAATGCACACATTTTTTAAACTGAACTAAGGCCAGGGTAGGGGCAGAGTTGCATTGCCCTGCTGACTGCACAGTGAAGGGTTATGCAGAGCATTATTTTAAAAACACTTCTGTTTTGCACTGTGCATGGCGAACCAGGCTTCCACTTCCTGGGCAATCACAGATCCCCTTGCAGGCTAATCATTGATACTATGCAGTGAAGCCAAGCATGTTGATGGCCTGCATTGACCTCTCCAATTGTGTGGGCAGAAGAGGTCAGGAATCAACCACTAGCAGGAAGAAATTGTGGTTTGCTGTGTCTCCTTGCACTGATGCAGAGCAGGCAAACAGGCACCAACACAGGCACCTTTGCAGCATGGTGCAAGGGTACCTGCGTTGGCACATGGCAGCCCATTGTGCGACAGCACTTGGGACAAGGATAGGAATGCGCTGTATCTTGTAGACATTGACATACATTCAATTTAATTTTTGGTATGACTGACACTCTGCTACACATACACATGCATTGGGCTTGGTGTTACACTTACCATTTCTCTAACTTGTGAGTGACAATGCCATGCCAATGGCAAGTCTGCAATCTTATGGCTGGTAAGTGAGCAATGGAAGTGACACTTTTATCACCTGTCAGTATATTTTTTGTGTTTTAAGTTATATTGGCATATCATGACCTCATACATGTTGGAGGATCAAATGTATACAAAAATGCGGCTGATGTTCCATACATGTGTGACAACAGTTCTCACTGTTATACATTGGCTACTGCCGTGGATGGTTTCTGAGTGCATACCATTATGCTACATGGTAGTCCACACATGATAGGGCACTGTGTCTACCTTGTTGACAGTACCAAACTTTAGAAATTGTTTGGATTTTGGCACTGTGGAGTGCAACTGTGAAACTCTCAACAGTATCCTGCCTCGCTTATTGAGGACAATATTGGCGAAATCTTTCTACATGATGCATTGTCGTGGGTTTGCCATTTGCACTTGCAGACAATGGACAGCATTGCACCAATACAGGCAAAATGTAGATGTAGTGAATGGGTGATTGACTGGTGTATAAGCTAAACTTAAAGGGACTACCTTCCTGCACATTGGGGAGCCTTGGCTGAACGTTGGATTTGCTTTTTGTATCAAGAAATGGAAAAGACACAGGGTGGCAGGTGAGTTAACATGACAAAAAGTGTTACTTTGTCAGGATGCACATGTGCTTAGTATGATCAATTATTGTTTCCTCATTACATTTCCCAGGTATTGGATACATGACATGGCTCATGAGCATAGGAGCTTCATGTGAACACACAGACATCAACAACGGAGGTCCTTCATTGAATACAGTATTGTAACACAACATTTTAGATGTAGTTGCATTGCTGAGGATCGTTCTACCTTTTTCAGGCACACATAGGGACTCATTTACAGGTTGCCACCACAGGGCAGCACAGGAAGATACTTAGCTGAAGTCCAATAACTGAAAAGGGCATAAATGTTTCATATTAATGACAAAGTACATTGTTTATTCTGCATGCACATTTTCACAGATTGGTGAATGGTGGAAACACATGCCCCTTGCATCATGGTGCAGATGTGTCTGCATTTTGGACACACTGTTCAAATGCCTGTAACGATAAAGACACAAATGTAATTTTGGGAATACTGTGCAGATCACCATGTACTTGCACATCTGGAAATGTATCTGATACATTAGGTGTGGCATGGATAAACTGGATATGACGACCATGTGACTCATCCTTGATGCAGAGTAAGGTAACACAACGCTTTGCACGACCTTGCCTATGTTCATGTGTGTGAGGCCAGGCTAAGGCACACAGGGTGTCTTTGCATAGCCCTATATGTATAATTAGAACACCGGGTCTCAGCTGAGCGCAATGCAAATGGACACCCCAGCAGTACAGGCATCTTGTACATGAGGGCCACAGTGGTTTTCCGGTCTGTACATGTTTGAGTTATAGGGTTATATAGCACATGCTCAATGTGCCATTTTGCAAATATGAGGCACACACCTGATACATGTGCACTGTCTCACTCATCCAAACTAAATATGTCTAAATTGAGCAACATGACCTACTGTAATGAGGTGATTAATGTGCTAGAGATGTTCTTACCAACCAGTACGCCATTCCCATATCTCCCATTCTGAAAGCACGCGTTGATGATGGAATGTTGGAAGGTGTATGAATCAAAAGCACTTCCAGAGTACTTTGCCAGTACATTTATGAACATCCCCAATGGTACACTATTCCTTGCACATTGACTGAATATTTCTGCTTTCATTTTCTATACAGGTGGGCTGTACCTTTAGGAGGCACCCATTGCACATGCAGAGTACATTGCCCCCAACAAATGAGGGAAACCAGCAATGGCATAGAAGCCCTGCTTGTTTTCCAGTTGTTGCTGGTGTGTATTGGGGAACATGAGGTACTCGGGTGTGAGGCTTAGAACGTCATCAACGATGGAGGGGAGGAAGGCAGAAAATGATGGCTGTGAGATTCCTGCCACTCTGGCTGTGGTGGTTTGGAATGAGCCAGATGCAGAATGTGCAATACGGCCATCAGCTTAGACTGAAGAGGGATGTTGGGGGACCCATGTGATGTTGTCTGCAGCATTGGTGCAATCTGGTGTAGGAGCTGGATAATGGACTTCCTCCTAGCTTATAGTAGGTGATGAACTCCTCCCCCTAAGGTCAATGAGGGTAGTCTTCTGGCGGTATATCCTCTCCTGATTCATGCTCTGCCTCTGAGGTGGTGGTGAAGGTACCCATCTTCATCCTGGTGCTCCAAGCTGGAATAGTAGTAGCTCCATGGTGTAGTTGAGTTTGCCAGAGTTTTTTGTGCATGTTACAAAAGCAGAATGGTTGCTAGTGTGCAGGCATTTTGACGTATTTTGAAGTCTGCATGCTATTTTCTTGTGATGCGTCACTTTCCAAAATACTTGTATATATGGATGCACCACTTCTGCGTGGGTTTTTAAGTGGGAATACCTACCTTCATATGATTAACTTAACCTGACGCAACCAGTTCTCATGCAGGTTAAAAATGACTCAAGGGGGATGAAAAAGAATCATTTTGTCAAATGCGTCACTTTGTACAAATGGAGCACTGAATGTGCTGTTGCTGAATCAAAACAAATGGCACAGCGACGGAGCAAGCTCCTTGTCAATATGGACCCCAGAGATTGATTGATAACTTACTAGTCAGGTTTCCCTTTTGGTTACTGTACAGCTGTGCTGAAGGGCACAAACCCCAAAACCTTGACCCCCTGTAGTCTTTTACATCTCTACTTTGAGGATTTTTGATTTTGAGGCTGGAAAACACCTTTCTTCTGAAATATCAAGATCATAGTCTGAATCCCTCAGCTTGTCAAGATGGTTAATCTCCCTTAGGGAGACACTGATGGGTGGAGGTGCACTTTGATCTGTTGATTGAGAATTCCCTATTGGACAGCAGTGACATTATGCTCTGCAGGTGGTCTGAGACTACCTGAGGCAAGACCGCCTTTAACAGGCAGTGGATTAGGTACAGGAATTTGTGCATCCCCTATCTGAAAAGATGGACCAGTCTATCCACATGATCTTTGTGTAGGGGGGTTGATATAAGGCGAAGGTGGAGGACCGCAAACTGACAGAATGTGCAACCCACCATAAAATGCAGGTATTCCCTGTGGGACTGCAGGGCTACCAGATGAGAATGTGCATCCTGAAGATCCAAGGACACCATCTAATTCTTGTGGTTTAAGGCAAATAAGACTTAGCAAGGGCCATTATTTTGAACTCTTTCCAGCCAAACAGGTTCAATACCCTGGGGTCCATTATCAGTCACAGGCCTCCATCCTTTTTTAATACTAGAAAGTAAAGTCACCCCCCGATCCCATTAGTTTTTGGGTACTATCATATCACAACTGCCCTTTTGGCAAGTAATATTAATGAGCCACATACACCAGCGAGAACCTAGTTGGGATGTAGGGAGGAGCATCTTGGACAGGAAGGGGAGAGCCAACTTGGACAACTTGCAGGCCTCATTGATCTAAAATCACTAAATGTCAGTTAGTCAAAAATTGATGGATTCAGTCTCACACTGATGCACACCAAAGGGTGAACTAAAGAGGTTTTTTGTGTATTGCCATGTGAAGAGGAAGACTGCTGCACTGCTGACCTCTTCCTGGCCTACCACCTCTGCCTTGAAAGTTAGATCAGCTGGGATAGTTGTTGCTAACAGAAGGTAAGGAACATAGAATACCTGCAAAAGAACAAGTTACTTCCCTTAAGTAACACTTCTCCTGGGGGTGGTACTTCTAACAGCAGATTCCTTACCTTTAGAATAACACCAGTGTTCTGCCCCAGAATTGATGACTGAGTAACCCCTGAGCATCGACGTCCATTTCTTTCTTGTCTCTGTCCGCCCTGTTGGACAGAGAACCCAACAATAATCAGAGGTACTAGTGTGTAGATTCCAAAATTGGGACGTTCTTAGATGGGAAAGAGACCATTCTACAGGGGAGGAAGGAAGGCTGTGCTGAATCCACAGTTAGCTAGAGTATCCACAAGAAAAACAAGTTACCTTTGGTGATGCTTTACTTACCCATAAAGCCTGCCAGCTCTGTGCCAAGCTCCCAGAGGGTGAGCACAGGTTAATTTAAGGTGTGTATCTGACTTACCCTGACTAGGATTGTGGTCCCTACGTGGACAGGGTTCATACCTCTGCCAACTAGATATCCAGTTTCTAACAACCAAGCACCAGACTGGATCTGGAAGATTTTAACAATGCTACTGTGTACCTTTAGGTGGCTTTGTCCCACTCTGCGATTTTGTTCTGCCTCAGAGGTGACAAATGAGTCACCCCTGAACTTCAACGTTCATTTCTTCTTGACTATGTCCACCCCAGTGGATACAGAACCCAATCATAATTAGAGGTATCAGTGTGCAGATTTCGAAATTGGGACCTTCTTAGATGGAAAAGAGACCATTCCACAGAATGGGGAGAAAGGAAGGCTGAACGAAATCTGAAGTTAGATAGAGTATCTACTAGAAAAACAAGGCACCTTTGGTAGTGCTTTTTCTGGAAGATCCTCTACCCAACCACAGATTCGTGATCTAGTGATTATACCCAATCACCAGACTAAATCCAGAAATGTTTCTCAGCAATTCCTTTGCGTAGGTGGTCATGTGGCTATGCCATTGACTCCATCTCATCACACAAATTACTCCAGAGCTACGTATAGTCATCACCATGGCATGCTGAAGTCAGTTTCTTTCTTGACTTTGTCCGTACCATCAGATGCAGTACCAGCACAGATCAGAAGTATGCAGATCTCTAATTTTGGATCTTTTTAAGTGGAAAAACAAGCACATTTAACAGAACGAGAAGGTAAGTGTGTCAGTAAAGATCTGCTGTTAGATTATCCACCAGGACGAGTTATACTAAAGGCAACTAACTTGTTTTTCTGATAGGTACTTCTAACTGCAGATTCCTCACTCTGTGAATAGATACCAAAGCAGTACCCTCCCAGGTAGTGGGTCTATGGAATGGCTGAGATCCGAAAGTCCTGCAGGACTGAATGGGTAATGTCCCTCACGACGCCCCTGACTATCAAGGCAGAAGAACTTCATGAATGTGTGTACTGACATCCATTTAGCAGCCTGACAGTTGCCCAGTGCTGTGGTAGCAGACGTGATCCTGGTAGAATGAGCCTCAAGCCCTCTGGAGGTTGCCACATGACCAGTACATACCATATCTTTATGTAGAGGGATATCCATTTAGAGATTATTGTTTTCTGCACTGCTTACCCTTCTTTGTTCCTGCGAAAGAGCTGATCGTCCACCTGGGGTTCTCTGCTACGACCCACATATGAAGTTAAGTCTCTTATGGGATCCGAACAATGTAGCCTGTCTTGCTCCTTGATTGGATGAGGTGCAAAGAACACCAAAAGAGTGATAGATTGTTCAACAAGGAAGGAATTCATAAATTTTCACCCTGATTCTAAACACCAGTTTGTCTGGGAAGTGGGAGGTGTATGATCGCTAGGTTGACAGGGCTTTCAGCTCACTCACTTGATGAGCTGATGTTATCACTGTGAGGAAAACTATCTTCAGGGTTAGGAGACACAAATTTGCTAGAGAACGAATAACACATTAGATAGCAATACTTTTTTCCCAGCCTCCAGCATAAATCGTTTAGCTAGACGGATGCTGTTAGAAATGGGGTTTCTAGTTGGCAATCAGTTTACACCCTATCCAAGCAGGGACCCTCGCTCTAGTCAGGGTAATAGAGTCACATCCTTAAGATGGCCCCTGTTCACCCCCTTGGTAGCTTTGCACAAGCAGTCAGTCTTATCTTAGAGGCCATGTGTTAAGTATTTGTACCCACACACAGTAACACAGTGCAAACACCAGAAAAGGACACCACACCAGCTTAGACAAATAGCCAACATTTATCTAAATAACACTAGACCAAAACGACAAAAATTCAACATACTCAAGCAAAGATATGAATTTTAAAAGATTAAGGCCCTGATTCTAAGCTTGGCGGGCGGCGGGAGCCGCCCGCCAAGCGGGAACCGCCAGAAGACCGTACCGCGGTCAAAAGACCGCGGCGGTCATTCTGGGTTTCCCACTGGGCTGGCGGGCGACCGCCAAAAGGCCGCCCGCCAGCCCAGCGGGAAACACCCTTCCCACAAGGAAGCCGGCTCAGAATGGAGCCGGCGGAGTGGGAAGGTGCGACGGGTGCAGTTGCACCCGTCGCGAATTTCAGTGTCTGCAGAGCAGACACTGAAATTCTTTGTGGGGCCCTCTTACGGGGGCCCCTGCAGTGCCCATGCCATTGGCCATTGGCATGGGCACTGCAGGGGCCCCCAGGGGCCCCACGACACCCCATACCGCCATCCTGTTCCTGGCAGGTGAACCGCCAGGAACTGGATGGCGGTATGGGGTGCCAGAATCCCCATGGCGGCGCAGCAAGCTGCGCCGCCATGGTGGATTCCCAAGGGCGGCGGAAAGTCGGCGGTACACCGCCGGCTTTCCGCTTCTGGCCGCAGCTGTACCGCCGCGGTCAGAATGCCCGGCGGAGCACCGCCAGCCTGTTGGCGGTGCTACCGCCGACCCCGGCCCTGGCGGTATTTACCGCCAGGGTCAGAATGACCCCCTAAGTCCCAATAAAAACATTTACAAACACAATAGCTCCAACTGGGGCTACCACGATGTCGTTGACAGAGTCATTCCCAAT